>NC_135880.1:27913490-28513490 GCF_964194155.1 Cetorhinus maximus | reverse complement strand
TTGTCCACCACCCTAGAAAACACTCACAGGTTTTCTCAACAAAAAAAGGAATGTTGTGGATTGCAAATTTGATTAATGGTACATTGCATTTTTATTACAGTTATAATTGTATTAATTGTAAATGTACTGTAATGCCCTTTTAGGCAAACCTGTCTGAATTAAACTCAAGGCTTAACTGCCTGGTACGGCATCAGAAATGCAAACAACTCTCTCAATTATCTGAAGCAATTCTGTTGTTTAAATAATCAGGGTACTCTATTAAAAGGCTTAAAGGTAAAGAGCTGCTTAGAAACAGTGTGAATTTTTTTGAATTACCAGTGGCCTCAGACTGAGTAGAGCTTAAAAGGAACAACATTCATACACAACACAGTATTCATTATTGAATAAGGGTGCCAGCTCAGCTAAAAGCATGACCATAGTCTTATAAACATCAACTAGTTTTTAGAAGTCCGCCTAGCAAACAGCTCAGTCTGCAAACAGGCTCCTGAAAGCTTCATTTATATTGCAGTGGCCCAAAGCTCACCCAACGTTCAGAGCTGTCTCATGGATTGGGATTTGCCTCATGATTCAGTCTCGAGATTCACCAATGCACTTTGCTTTTGGCAGGATATCCACAGAGCTCCTATTACATTCTCCAGTACAATCCTGAGCTCTACACCCCAACCCTCCAACTTCATTCTAGACTAAATATCCATGGGCCTTGTCAGCTGCCCACCAAAGGGCTTCATCTCTACTGGACCTCCACTGGACCTGCACAGGCACATGGCAAAAAACTGCAAGTTAGAAAGGGGAAAAGACACTCATGAGTTGAAATGTCCTGCTTAAATGCCATTCTCCCAACAAATCAGCTCATGGCAACATAAACAAAAGCATTAATTATGTCCCAGACTGGGTGAAAAAGATCTCTGCATCCAAACTCAATCATGTGCACAATGCTCTCAAATTCATGATCTATTGCATTCTAACGTATGATGAAGCCTTTAATACTCTCGCCAACTTAGTTGGGATGACATTATTAAATCTGGTTCCCCTTTACCAATTTTCAGTCTCCCAGATTCGAAACTGAATTAAAAATAGCCTGTTTAAAAATAACCTAAGATCATTTTTGCTGTGTACATGTAAACTTAAGGATGGTTCATATGAAAAGGAGTGAATCTCCCACCATTGACATCAACCAGAAATAAAAAGCTGCCACCATCTAGATAACCGAGGTTATCAAAGATCCTCATGGGTTCTGCAAGTTACTGTCCAATCTCCTACAAACAGCAAGATTTTTCACAAGTCTGACCACTAACTAACTTGAACAGGGGACAGCAGCACATAGATTCCGGAGTCTCCATTTGAGCACCCCTGACCTGAAACCCCATCCTTAATATAAAGCCAAGTGTAAATCCACACAGAAAAAGTCACAATGAGAAAAAAATAGTCTCTGCCTGCTTCTATTAAGCATTAGCATCACCATGGCAACCAAAAGAAATACTGAATGAGAAAATCAGTGACAGGACGCAATCTCATTCATACAGCTCCAAGTATTTGGAACCACTGGAAAATGGAGGTGTGTCACTAACTGCTGCCAGTGGCAAAACAAGACTGTTGACATTGCAAGCTACATACCAGTTTCCTAGCAATGGCTATCTAACATTGGAATTGCACTTGCGTTATAAAGAGGACTGAAAACAACATGATTTTCCTTTACTTGCTTTAAAACTATACAAGTAACATAATAATCTACAGCCAAAATTATAGGCAATCATATTAAATCAAAATAAAATCTAACTGTAGCAGAGTAAAATGAGCATGTTTACACTTTTAATTTCAAATAAAAGTAAATTGAAATAGAAGTCTATTACACAAGAAACATCAACTGTTTGCCTTCTTAAATGAAAGAATAATTAACAAGGTCACTGGTTTTCAGAGAAAACAAGGGATTAATCGCAAACCATCCCCAAAACATTAGTAAAGGTCATGCAAGTCTCTGTATTAGAATCAGGATTTGGCGTATTTCATCATGCTCGCAGTAAATATATTAGTGCCCACATCAAATAACTTATTAATTTAACAGGACATGACTACATCAGTATAACAACTGATCTTGGTCATAGGAACATGTCTGCAAATATTTTTGTGCTCTGATTTAACAAAGTAATGAAGCTGCAGCTCAGTTGATAGAACTCAGGCCTTTGAGTTAAAAGGTTAAAACTCCAGGGTTTGACCACAAAAATCTTGGCTGACACTCCAGTGCAGTACTGAGGGAGTGCCATCTTTCAGACGAGATGTTTAACTGAGGCCCTGTCTGCCCTCTCCAGTGAACATAAAAAAATCCATAGCATCATTTCAAAGAAGAGCAGGGGTGTTAGCACCAATGTCTTTGCCAATATTTATCCCTGGATTAACATCATTAATACAGATTAACTGGTCATTAGCGTACTGGTGTTTATGGGAACTTACTGTGCACAACATTGAGTAGCTTTTCTCCACAACAGTGAGTACACTTTAAGAGTGCGTCATTGACTGTGAGGGATTTTGGAGTCCCTGTGGGGTCATGTGAGGTGTTACACCAATAGATGTCTTTCTCCTTTAATGTGCCTAGGACCTAGAGCACAAAAGGAGGCCATTTGGCCCATCGTGTCTATGCGGGTTCCTTGAAAGCACTATCCAATAAAACCCAGTTCCCTCTGTTTCCCTGCACATTTTTCCTTTTTCACCTATATATTCAATTCTCTTTGGAAAGTTGCTATTGAATCTGCTTCCACAACCCTTTCATATAATGCATAACAACTCAACTAATAGAAGGGATCATCAACAGTGCTATCAAGCAGCACTTGCTTAGCATTAACTTGCTTACTGACGCCCAGTTTGGGTTCCGCCAGGGCCACTCAGTCATAGAGTCATAGAGGTCTACAGCACAGAAAAAGACCCTTCGGCCCATCGAGTCTGTGTCGGTCAAACAAGTACCTAGTTATTCTAATCCCATTTTCCCGCACTAGGCCCATAGCCTTGTATGCCATGGCATCGCAAGTGCATATCCAAATACTCTTTAAATGTTATGAGGGTATCTGCCTCCACCATCCTTTCAGGCAGTGAGTTCCAGGTTCCCACCACGTCTGGGTGAAAAAAATTCTTCCTCACATCCCCTCTAAACCTCCTGCCCCTTACCTTAAATTTATGCACCTAGTTATTGATCCCTCCACCAAGGGGAAAAGTTCCTTCCTGTCTACCCTATCTATGCCCCTCATAATTTTATACACCTCAATCATATACCCCCTCAATCTCCTCTGCTCCAGGGTAAATAACCCGAGTCTATCCAATCTCTCCTCATAACTAAAACTCTCTAGCCCAAGCAACATCCTGGTAAATCTCCTCTACACTCTCTCTAGTACAATCACATCCTGCCTATAATGCAGATTCCAGAGCTGCACGCAATACTCTAGCTGTGGCCTAACTGTTGTCTTGTACAATTCCAGCATAACCTCCCTGCTCTTATATTCTATGCCTCAGCTAATAAAGGCAAGTATCCCATATGCCTTCTTAACCTCCTTACCTACCTGTCCTGCTACCTTAAGGGACCAGTGGACATGCACAGCAAGGTCCCAGGGTCCTACCATTCATCGTGTATTCCCGTGCCTTGTTTTCCTGCCCAAGTGCATCACCTCACACTTATCCGGATTAAATTCCATTTACCACTGATCAGCCCGTCTGACCAGCCCATCTATATCCTCATGTAACCTAAGGCTATCCTCCTTACTATTTACCACCCCACCAATTTTCGTCTCCTCTGTGAACTTACTGATCAACCCTCTTACATTCAGGTCTAAATCGTTTATATAAACCACAATCAGCAAGGGACCCAACACCGATCCTTGTGGAACGCCAGTGGACACAAGCATCCAGTCACAAAAACACCCCTCGACTATCACCCTCTGCTTCCTGCCACTCAGCCAATTCTGGATCCAATTTGCCAAATTGCCTTGGATCCCATGGGCTCTTACATTCGTTATCAGACTCCCATGCGGGACCTTATCAAAAGCTTTGCTGAAGTCCAAGTAGACTACATCAAATGCATTGCCCTCATCTAAACACCTGGTCACCTCTTCGAAAAATTCAATCAAATTGGTCAGACATGACCTCCCTTTAACAAAACCATGCTGACTCCTTGATTAATCCCTGCCTCTCCAAGTGTAGATTAATTCTGTTCCTCAGAATTGCTTCCAATAATTTCCCCACCACTGCGGTTAGACTGACTGGTCTATAGTTCCCTGGTTTATCCCGTCCTCCCTTCTTGAATAATGGTACCACATTGGCTGTCCACCAGTCCTCTGACACCTCTCCTGTGGCCAGAGAGGTATTGAAAATTATTTCCAGCGCCCCTGCTATCTCCTCCCTTGCCTCACTCAACAGCCTGGGATACATTTCATTTGGGCCTGGAGATTTATCTACTTTTAAGCCTGCCAGACCACGTAGAACCTGCTCCCTTTCTGTGCTAATTTCTTTAAGTATATCATAGTCCTTCTACCTGATTTCCATACCCACGTCATCCCTCTCACTTGTGAACGCCGACACAAAGTATTCATTTAGAATACTTTCCTCGTATTCTTCCAGCTCCACACACAAATTACAACTATGGTCCTTAATGGGCCCTACTCTTTCCCTAGTTATCCTCTTACTCTTAATGTACTTGTAAAATAACTTTGGATTTTCCTTTATTTTGGCTGCCAATGCTTTTTCATGCCCCCTTTTTGCTCTCCTAATTTCCTTTCTAAGTTCCTCCCTACACATTGTATACCCCTCTAGGGCCTCTGCTGTTTTGAGCCCTTGGTATCTGCCATAAACCTCGCCTTTTCTCTTGTATCCTACATATCCCCTGACATCCAGGATTCCCTGGATTTGTTGGTCCTGACCTCATTACAGCCTTGGTTCAAACATGGACAAAAGAGTTGAACTCCAGAGTGAGAGTGACTGCCCTTGACATCAAGGCAACATTTGATTGAGTGTGGCATCAAGGAGCCCTAGCAAAACTGGAGTCAATGGGAATTGGGGGAAAATGCTCCACTGGTTGGAGTCATACCTGGCACAAAGGAAGGTGGTTATGGTTGTTGGAGGCCAGTCATATCTGCTCCAGGACATCACCGCAGTAATTCCTCAGGGTAGTGTCCTAGGCCTAACCATCTTCAGCTTCATCAATGACCTTTCTTCCATCATAAGTTCATAAGTGGGTATATTCGTTGATGATTGAACAATGTTCTGCACCATTCGCGACTCCTCAGATACTTAAGCAGTCCATGTCCAAATGCAGCAAGACCTGGTAAATATCTGGGTTTGGGCTGACAAGTGGCAAGTAACATTCGCGCCATACAAGTGCCAGGCAATGACCATCTCCAAAAGAGAGAACCTAACCATACCATCACTGAATCCCCCAGTATGAACATCTTGGGGTTACCATTGACCAGAAACCGAACTGGACTAGCCATATAAATACTGTGGTTACACAAGCAGGTCAGAGACTAGGAATCCTGCGATGTGTAACTCCTGACTCCCCAAAGCCTGTCCACCATTTACAAGGCACAAGTCAGGAGTGAGATGGAATACTCCCCACTTGCCTGGATGAGTGTGGCTCCCACAACACTCAAGAAGCTTGACACCATCCAGGACAACGTAGCCCACTTGATTGGCACCACATCCACAAACATTCTCTCCCTCCACCACCGACGCACAGTAGCAGCAGTGTGTACCACCTACAAGATGCACTGCAGGAATTCACCAAGGCTCCTTAGACAGCACCTTCCAAACCCATGACCACTGCCATCTAGAAGGACAAGGGCAGCAGATAGTTGGGAACAGCACCACCTG
This sequence comes from Cetorhinus maximus, assembly GCF_964194155.1. Lineage (NCBI taxonomy): Eukaryota > Metazoa > Chordata > Chondrichthyes > Lamniformes > Cetorhinidae > Cetorhinus > Cetorhinus maximus. The sequence continues at coordinate 28,507,643 of NC_135880.1, read as the reverse complement.
GAAGTTCCCCTCCAAGTCACTCACCATCCTGACTTGGAAATAGATCACCGTTCCATCACTGGTGCTGGCCAAAATCCTGGAACTCCCTTCCGAACAGCTCTGTGGGTGTACCTAAACCACATGGACTGCAGCGGTTCAATAATGCAGCTCACCACCACCTTCTCAAACGCTACTAGGGATGGGCAATAAATGCTGGCCCAGCCAGCGAAGCCCACATCCTGTGAATGAATAATTTTTTTAAAACGTGAAAAGTTTTCTCATCTTCCCTTCGATCTTTTGGCAATTATCTCATGCTTTTGGAAACAAAATTCCAAATACAAAACCATAAAAAATAGTATGTATTAGAGCACCCCTACTGGCACAGTGCCAAATCCATCTTTTCCATTGTGGCAATGTTAAACAGACTGTAGCTGTACAATCGCATTACCTGAAGCCTGACCCTATTTCATAGCCAATGCATGACAGGTGCAACACTTCACTATTGTGCCTGCTACTATAGTACGTGTCAACAGCTGGGTAAGAATTCCACAACACAAAGAAAAGTTACAACTTTTTTTAAAGTATCCTGTAGGGAGCACCAATGCAATCCAGATGACTAAAGACTCAATTCGCTTTCACAGAACAGTAAGATATGGTATACTCCCACTGATGCTCCACATGCTGTTGTCTATCTACATTTTTTCTGTCTTTGACTCAGCTTATTTGCTGCTGAAACTCTCACCTATGCCTTTATTACGACTGGACTTGACTGTTCCAATGCTGTCCTGGCTAGCCTCCCACCTTACACCCTCCGTTAAATTTGAGCTCACCCTAACTCACACCAAGTCCCATTCACCCATCACCCCTGTGCCCACTGGGCTCCTGATCTAGCAACCTGTCAGTTCTAAATTTCTCATCCTTGTTTTCAAACTTTTCTTGGCCATACCCCTCCCTATCTCTGTAATCTCTTCCGGTCCCAAACTCCCCAACATTTTAGAGCTCTTCCAATTCTGGCCTCTTGTACATCCCTGATTTCCATTGCTCCACCATTGGCGTCTATGTTTTCAGCTGCCTAGGCCCTGCCCTAAGCTGTGGAAATTCCTCCCTAAATCTCTCCATCTGTCTCACTTTCTTCCTTTAAAACAAACCATCAAACCTATCTCTTTGACCTGTCCTAATATCTCCTTATGTGGCTTCATGTTAAGCCTTGTTTGATAACCCTCCTGGGAACATTCTTGGGATGTTTTGCTACATTAAAGACACTATATAAATACAAGTAGTTGTTGTTGCTGTCGTCACTGGACTGAGCATACCAGATTCCAGCCACACTGTGTGATATGGGGAAATGAATAGGATACCCCAAGTGAAATGCTTTTGTTTGCTTCCATGCCTCCCAATGATTTCAGACTAGCAATGTTCATCTCAATTCAGCGCTCTTAACTGTGATGACATGTGTCAGATTTAGCAATGTAAATACTGGGAGCAGGCTCACTGGGTGGGAGCGGGGGGGGCATGTGCTGGCATTGTGGTAATGTCACTGGGCTAGTAATCCAGAGGCCCAGACTAATTCTCTGGGAAAATTGTTCAAATCCCACCCTGACAGTTGATGGAATTTAAAGATAACTCAAGTAATAAATATGCGATATAAAAGTTAGTTCCAGTAATGGTGACCATGAAGCTATTTTTTTATTCCAAAATTCCATCTGGTTCACTCGTGCCCATTAGGGGGGGAAATCTGCCGTCCTTACCTGGTCTGGCCTACATGTGACTCCAGACCCACAGCAATGTGGTTGACTCTTAACTGCCCTCTGAAATGGCTGAGCAAGTCCCTCAGTTTAAGGGCAATTAGGGATGGGCAACAAATGCTGGCCCTGCCAGTGACGTCCACATCCCATGGAAGAATAAAGAAAAAAAAGCTGATTTCTGATCCTAACTGAAGTGGAGGGGAGGTGATGGTGTGGTGGTATTGTCACTGGACTAGTAACCCAGAGACCCAGGATAATGCTCTGGGGACCTAGGTTTGAATCCAGCCATGGCAGATGGGGGAATTTGAATTCAATTTTTTTTTTAAATCTGAAATTAAAAGTCTAATGATAACCATAAAACCTTTGTTGCAAAAACCCACCTGGTTCACTAATGCATCTGCTGGCCTGACCTACACGTGACTCCAGACCCACAGCATTGACTCTTACAATGCCTCAATCAGGGATGGGCAATAAATGCAGGCCTAGCCAGTGATGCCCACATCCCATGAACGAATAAAAAAAAGAGGCAGTATGAAATTCAGCTTAAGAATACATCAGAACTTTATCTGTATAATTTGTACTGCTTTTTGGGAGATTCCCACTCTCTTTATAAGGTTAAGTTTCCCCTTGCCCAAGAACTGAAATGGATGCGCTCACTCCTACTCTATATGGCTCAGCTACACACTTTATGCCACATTTACTGACTGACCCATCAGCACAAATACACAATCAAGATTTAAAACGATTTGTGCACAGTCAACCCTAGTGAACAGCCCCAAAGTTAACGTTATGACAACTCAATAAATCAGTCTATCAGATGACCTTCACAACAAGATAGTAGAGAACCGCCATGTGAAGTACAATCAGCTCAAAAACCTTCAGAAATGCTGTCACTTAAAAGATGGTGACTGCACCGCAATCAATCTTTGTGCTGGACAGTCTTATCTTGAGAACACATGAGACAGTTCGAAATTCTGAAAGAAAGACTTGCATATATACAGCATCTTTCGCAACCTCAAGATGTTCCAAAGTGATTTACAACCAATTAAGCACTTTGGAAGTGTAGCCACTGTAGCAATGTAGGAAATATGGCAGTCAACTTGGGCACAGTAAGGTCCCACAGCAATGCGGTAATAACCAGATAATCTATTTTAATGATGTTGGCTGTGGACCAGGACACGAAGTCAACTCCTCCCACCACCCCCCCCCCCCGACTCCCACATACACCCCCCCCCCCCCCCACTCCAGAACAGTATCATGGGCTCTCTCATCCAAAAGGTGGCACCCCCAACAGTGCAGCACTCCCTCTGTATTGTACTGCGATGTTATCCTAAATTACATGCTCAAGTCTCTGGAACTGGAGGGGGGGGTTTGAACCCCAGGATTTTCTCCCGTGGAGGCAAGAGTGCCTCAGCTGACCCCTGTTTAAATATTTACTTGCTCCCTCCTACCATGCTTTCACAGTAATTATCCATTCTCCTTCAAATTTAAACAAAAATCCCCCCCTCCCCACCCCCAAAAAAACCTCCTTGCTTGTTTCAAATACAATGTTGAGACATTTGAATCAGACAAAAACAGAAGCTGAGACGAGTGTCAATTCTGACACCCTTGGTTGGGTGGTGGTGGTGGGGGGGGGGGGTGGGGGTGGTGCTGCATATTCCAACGATTTAACGGGATTTGAAAGATCCAAAGTGCAGCAGGTTACATACACTCAGTGGCACGGGAAGCCCAGTGTGGGAGAAGGAAGGGGCTGCCCGCCCACAAGGCCGCCTTCCTCCCATTTAATGGAAATTCGGGAGATGCCCATCGCAACATTCCAGCGAGAGCCTTGAAGTAACAATTTTACAGAACCACCAAACACTCCCCGAGACCTGAGGACGTACTCAGACGTGTAAAAAAGGGAATTGGCAGCATCGCACGTTCCCGTCGACAAATAACAGTATCAAATATTGAACAGAAATCCACCACAAAGTGGCTCATGATACATTTTATGCAACTCAAAAAACAGCAGCTGTGTCACTGAAATAAAATCCCAGTCCCGTTTTATCAAAGATTCAGATCTCCTGATCCGTTTGCAGCAACTTTTTGTGACAAAGTTTTCCGAATGAAACTTTGCTGGAATGAACGTGTGAATTTTATCCCCCTCACATTTAGGGTGACCAGATCCTGGGGGAGGGGGGAGGGAGGAATTAACCCCTCACTCGCGGCTAAAGTTCCAGGTGGGAAATCCCATCAACTCCATCCCGCCCTCGGAGGCCCAGCTTCCCCACCGCCTGGGTCAAGCCCAGAGACTCCGGCCTCCTGGCTCTGCCCCGGTCCCCTAAGGCGGAGCGGGGAGGAGGGGGGCGCATCGGATGGGCAAGAGTTGAAGAATAGGAAGGAGGGAGGGGGAGGGGAGAGATGGAGGGGATGGAGGGATAGGATTGGAGGGAGGGGAGAGAGGGAGGGGAAGTGGAGGGTATGGAGGGATTGGAGGGGGAGGGAGGGGAGAGAGGGATTGGAAGGGGAGGGAAGGAGAGGGGAGTGGGAGAAGGGGAAAGTGAGGGGGAGGAGAAGAGGAGAGGGGAGATAAGGGGGAGGGGAGGAAGGGGCAACGGGGAAGGAGGAGGAGGCGAGGGAGGAGAAGAGGGAGGGGAGACGGGTGGAGGCGGAGAGGGATGAGTGAGGAGGGATAAGTGAGGGGAGAGTGGTGCCGGAGTGAGGGAGGAGGACATGGATGATGGAGGAGTGAGGGAGAAGGAGAGTGAGGGGAAGGGAAGAGGAGAAGGGGGTAGAGTGAAAAGAGGGGTGAGGGAGCTGGAGAAGGATCTGGAAGGTGAATGGGCAAGGGAGGGGAAGGGGTAAGGGAGAGGGGTAGGGAAGATGGGGGGGGGGGGGTTGGTGGAGGGCGATGTGACTCATAACTCCCCGACTGGAGGTTTGTCTGTCTGCCTTTTACAATGACTCAGACCCCAGTCAAAAGGGAGCAACTCAGCCCACATAACTGCAGAAAAGTTGTACGAAAGGATGCTGGGATCCGCTACGCACAGTTCCGAGCTATCTAAATAATAACGAATGACCCCCCTCCGCCCCCCAAAAGTCACCTTCAACATAAAATTTATATCATTTTTCACTCGAACTTGTGTTTTGCGTGACCTGTGAAAAGCTATGAACCTGCTCCTTTCTCGGCCATGTACAACAACAGAAAGCCCCTTCTTCAGAACATCTTCACACACCCCAGAGTTTCAAATCTTGTGCCTCTTAGAAAACTTCATCATCTTTTTAAAAAAACAAATCCTTGCAAACTTTCCTTCTCATTGTTCCAGTTAAAATCACTATCCAAGTCATTTTTTTATTCATCTCATTAAGATCCCTAGACAAATATGTTTTTGATCAGGGTGAAGTGGTGGGTGGTTGGGGATGTGGGGGTACACATTTCAAGCACTTAAAGCAATCACCAACAATTATTACAAATTAATTTCAAAAAGGAAATCCTCAAAAAAGAAATCTCAAGTATGCAGTCAAAATCTGAACTTCTGTAGTTTAAATAGTTGGGAATTGCGCTTAGGGGAAAATATCCTGGTGTTTGTGTGTGTCCCCGGTGTATGAAAGTACATGTTGAGTACTCAGGGAGTAAATTCACTGGGAAACTATTTGAATCAAAAGGGCTCGGGTGGGTTTAAAGCACTCCCATCCTCACCCAGGCTGAGCTGGCTGAAGTCCAGTTGCAATCTGCCTGGAGAGTCAGTCAGTCAGCCAGCCCCCGGCCAGTGCCTGGCTGCTGTTAACCTTAAATTGCAAACTGCCCTCCTACCTGTCTCGGGGATCGATCCAGCTCGTTTGCTTGGTGTTGTGATCAATATAAAAGACTTTACCGTCGTAATCTCTCGCTTCTTCCCAACCATCCGGCAAAGGGAGCTCTCCATTGCCCTTCCTATGCATGTTGTAATACTGTAAGAGCCTCCATAAGTCCGGGGAGGAGGGGGGGGATTAAAGGGATGGAAGGGAGGGGGGGGGGGGTGTGCTTTTTTTGTTTTTTTTTAAAAGGAGCCGCTCTGCGATCATTCACATCCTTATAACGATCTGGTCCTCCATCTTAACTCCATCCAGGAATCCCCACACACAAGAAAAAATCCTCTGGCTGTCGGCTGGATTAGCATACATTTCATTTGCATACAAATTCCTCCCCTCAAGATCTCATCAAATATTAATACCGCCGGCGCACAGCCGCCAAATCCAACTTCCTCCGACCGCGATGTGCCAGCCCATGTAGATTATGTTCAACCTTCGCCTGTTTTAAACCGTGCCTTGTAGAAAACTACTTTTTACGTTTTTGAGTTATCTGGATAAAGCTGAAGGGAGGGAATGCAACAAATGCACTTTAGTCACCAGCCTCCCGACCACCCCCCCCCCCCCCCCCCAAACCCTTAACTGGTCTGAAGCAATTCTTAAATTGTATCGTTTTGCAGATAAGTATATCCATTACTAATGGATTTTCCCCCTTTACTTTTTCCACTCAGCATGTAGCACGGTGAGGTCACAATCTAGCAGGAGTCAGAGACAGTCCAGAGCTAGAGGCCACCTTCTCCAGACTTCTCTGACCTGGTATTTTTCCACATTTGGCAAGGAGTGGGATGTGTGAGAAGGCATATCTTTAGAAAGGACAGGGAGTTGGGAAAGGAGGGGGAGTTAGTAACATTGCTAAAATTCACAATTGTACGACAGGATTTTGGTAAGGGTGAATATACAGTGGAAACTTTAAGAATATAAAAATTAAACAGTTGGGGGTTCTGCTTATTTCTACTGGTTATATTAGTGCAATTCTGGTGGAATCGGTTGAACCAGCGCAAAAGTTTGGGGAATTTTAAAGTTGCCCCCAAAACCATCCACGTTCATGTTTTACAAAACCTTTTTTTGCTGATTCAAGATTCGATTTGCGCAAATCAGATTCAATCTGAAACTAGAGTGTCCTAAATCTAAACAAAGGAAACTATGAAGGTATGAGGGGTGAGTTGGCTACGATAGATTGCGGAACTTCAAAAGGCATGATGGTGGATAGGCAATGGCTAATATTTAATGAGCAAATGCATGCATTGCAACAGTTATACATTCCTTTCTGGCGTAAAAACACAACAGGAAAGGCTAACAAAAGAAATTAAGGATAATATTAGACCCAAAGAGGAGTCATATAAAGTTGCTAGAAAAAGTAGCAAGCCAGAGGATTGGGAGCAGTCTAGAATCTAACAAAGGAGGGCCAAGAGATTGATTAAGAGGGGGAAAATACAGTATGAGGTTAAACTTGCAAGGAGCATAAAAACTTCTTTCAGTGTGTAAAAACACAAAAGATTAATGAATCCAAATGTAGTTCCCTTACCGTCCAAAACAGGAGAATTTATAATAGAGAATAAGAAAATGGCAGAGCAATTAAACAATTACTTTAGTTTTGTCTTCATGGAGGGAGACACAAATAATTTCCCAGAAGTGCTCGGGAACCAAGGGTCTAGTGAGAAGGAGGAACTGAAGGAAATTAGTGTTGCTAAAAAAATAGTGCTGGAGAAATTAATGGGGCTGAAAGCCAATAAACCCCAGGGCCTGATAATTTACATCCTAGGGTACTAAAGGAGGTAGCCATGGAAATAGTGAACGCATTGGTTGCCATCTGCCAAAAATACATAGATTCTGGAACAGGCCCAGCAGATTGGAGGGCGGCAAATGTAACCCCTCTGTTTAAAAAAGGAGGGATGGAGAAAACGGAATTACAGACCAGTTAGCCTAACCTCATAGTAGGAAAAATGCTAGAGTCTTTTATAAAGGATGTGATAACAGGACATTTAGAAAATGTCAACGGGATTAGGCAAAGTCAACACGGATTTGTGAAAGGGAAATTATGCTTGACAAGTCTACTGGAGTCTTTTGAGGACGTAACTAACAGAATAAATAAGGGAGAACCAGTGGATGTGGTGTATTTGGGTTTTCAGAAAGCTTTTGATAAAGTCCCACATAAGAGGTTAGTGTGCAAAATTAAAGCACATAGGATTGAGGTAATTTATTGGTATGGATGAGAATTGTTTAACAGACAGGAAAGAGAGAGTAGGAACAAATGGGTCTTTTTCAGAGTGGCAGGTAGTGACTAGTGGAGTACCACAAGGATCAGTGCTTGGGTCCCAGCTATTCACAATATATATCAATGATTTGGATGAAAGAACCAATTGTAATACTTCCAAGTTTGTTGAAGACACAAAACTAGGTAGGAATGTGAGTGGTGAGGAGGGTGTTACAAGGCCTCAAGCCGATTTAGACAAGTTGAGTGAGTGAGAAAATACATGGCAGATGCAGTGTAAAGACTGAATAGCAGAGTATTATTTAAATGGTGATATAGATTGGGAAATGTTGATGTGCAAAGGAACCTGGATGTCCTTGTACACCAGTTACTGAAAGCAAGCATGCAGGTGCAGCAGGCAGTTAGGAAGGCAAATGATATTTTAGCCTTCATTGCAAGAGGATTTGAGCATAGGAGCAAGTATGTCTTACTGCAGCTGTACCAAGCCGTGGTGAGACAACACCTGGAGTATTGTGTACAGTTTTGGTCTCTTTACCTAAGAAAGATTTACTTGCCACGGAGGGAGTGCAGCAAAAATTCACCAGACAGATTCCTGAGATGGCAGCATTGTTGTATGAGGAGAGATTGGGTCAACTAGGCCTGTATTCACTGGAGTTTAGAAGAATGAGAGGGGAATCTCATTGAAATGTATAAAATTCTGACAGGGCTGGACAGACTGGATGCAGGGATGATGTTTCCTCTGGCTGGGGGTTCTTGAGCAAGGGTCACAGTCTCAGGATACGGGGTAGGCCATTTAGGATTGAGATGAGAAGAAATTTCTTCACTCAGTGGGTGGTGAACTTGTGGAATTTTCTACTACAGAAAACAGTGGAGGGCAAGTCACTGAACCTACTTAAGAAGGAAATAGATAGATTTCTAGACTCTAAAGGTGTCAAGGGGTATGTGGAGAGAGCAGGAGTATGGTGTTGAGATAGAGGATCAACCATGATCATATTGAATGACGGAACAGGCTCAAAGGGCCGAATGACCTACTCCTATTTTCTATGTTTCTAAATCAGGCCCTAGTCACTTCACCTCCAGCAAACAGAGCTCTGAAGAAGGGTCATATGGACTCGAAACGTTAACTCTGTTTCTCTCTCCACAGATGCTGCTAGATCTGCTGAGTTTTTCCAGCATTTTCTGTTCCAGAAAACTAAGGTCTTCTTTCAACCAGCTTCCACAACACAGCCCCCTTGGCCCCTATCGATTAAGATCAAGGGCGAGATCCTGGAAAATGTGGACCATTTTCCATATCTTGGAATCCTCCTCTTGGCGAAGTCAGACATAGACGACAAAATTCATCATTGCCTCCAATGTGTCACCTCACCCTTCAGCCGACTGAGGAAAAGAGCATTTGAGGACCAGGGTCTTAAACAGGAGACTAAGGTCATGGTTTACTGGGCATCAACAATGCCCGCGCTCCTATGTGCTTTAGAAACTTGGACAACCTATAGCAGGCACCTCAAAGCACTGAAGAGGTGGCACCAGCATGTCTTCACAAAATCTTTTAAATCTGGTGGCAGAAAAGGTAGTCCAAAGGTAGCATCTTCGCCCAAGCAACATACGCAGCATCAAGGCACTAATCAATCAAAACCAACTCCATTGGGTAGGACATTTCATTCATATGCCTGACACCAGACCCCTGAGGTAACTGTTTTACCTGGAACTTGCTTGTGGCAGGAGACGCCCAGGAGGACAGTGGAAAAACTTTAGGGATGTCCTCAAAGCATCCCTGATTATGTCAAACATCCCTGTCAACTCATGGGAGCCTCTGGCTTGTGATCAACCAAAATGGAGAAGGTTCATTTGGGAAAACACCGAACACATCGGGAAGCTTCCTCTGGAGCAGGCAGAGGCATAGTCGAAGCATCGGAGGGAGCGCACAAACCTCCAAATAATTCATCTACCCCACCCTCCAAGCACTGCCTGCCCCGCACGTAGCAGGGTCTGCAGAGCATGCATTGGACTGAGCAGCCATCTCAGGACCCATTGAAACAGAATGGAAACAAGCCATCCCCGGGGAATTGCCTAAGAAGATTTTTAGGGGAGAATTTTCTCCCCGTCGAGCGGGCTGAGCAGGAGCGGGCGTGGGCGCACCTGCGATCCGCTGGGCGCTGCCATTTTATGGTGGGTGGGCCAATGCAATTAAGGCCCGCCCAGCGTGACGTGCACCCGGAAGCGCTTAGCGCTCCCTGTGCGGGCGGGGGGAGTAGGCTGAGTCGGGGCCTGCACTCTTTTGAGCATGCGCGTGAAAGAGCGCAGAAATCTCCCTGAGGCACAGAGCTGCCTCAGAGAGATTAGTTTGATTTTCAAAAATTTTAATAAAGGGAAAAAAAATGTTTTAAGACATGTCCCCTCACATGACAGTGTCACATCAGCTGGGACATGTCAATGAACTTTAATTAAAACATTTATTTAATTTATAATCCCTTCATGAAACCTCACCCCGCCTGTGGATGAGGTTTCATGATAAATGCGAAGGTCGACTGGGCTCTTTGCCTGCCCGCCAACCTTAAGGTTGGACGGGCAGCTGAGTTAATAACTTTAATTAGTTTTTAAATGGCCTTAATAGGCCTTTGACAGTTCGGTGTGTGTGCAGCCGACTCCGCTGCGCAGTGACGTCAGGACGCACGCCCGATGTCACCATGCTTCATTTTACTCGTTGGAAAGCGGGCCCCGCCCCCGCTCGCCGACCCGAAGATTCTGACCTTAGTGATTTTGAATCAGGTTACTCACAGCTGGAGGACTGGACACCCTTATTGAAAATGCTTAATTTTGCTGATATACCCATTTATTAAAACTGCAACGGGTTACTACTCTTGAATACATTAATATATAATTTTAAATGGAAAGAAAGAAAGAAATTATTACATTCGACTGCACCTGGTCCATGGAAGGTTTTACCGTTATGATTAATGAATCTTAGTGCAAATTTGAAGCTTAACCTAACAAACACAATTTTAAATACATTATGGGTGTGAATTCCCGATTGCATCTAAAGTGGAAACTCTACCTCAGTAAAGAATACACGACTGGTGGGAGTTGTCTACAGGCTTTCTGACAGTAGTGATATAGTGGGTGGATATATAAATAAAGAGAAGGAACCATACAGCAAAAATGACGTAGTTATAATTATTTTAATTTTTTACATGGACTGGGAGAATTGGAATAGACTCATAGAATAGTTACAGCACAGGAAGAGGCCATTCAACCAGTCATGTCTGTGCTGGCTCTCTGGAAGAGCAACTCACCTAGTCCCAGTCCCCTGCCTTTTCCCAATAGCCCTGCAATATTTTTTTCATTTCAGATAATTATTCAATTCTCCTTTGAAACCTTGATTGAATCTACTTCCATCACATGCTCAGACAAAGCGTTCCAGATCCTAGTCATGCGCTGAGTAAAGAAATTTTTCCTCATGTCACTGTTGCTTCTTCTGCCAATCAGCCTAAATCAGTATCCTCTGGTTCTCAACCTTTCACAAATGAGAACTGTTTCTTCATATCTACTCTAGCTAGACCCCTCATGATTTTGAAAACCTCTATCAAATCTCTTCTTAATCTTCTCTTTTCCAAGGAGAACAACCCCAGCTTCCCAGGGGAGGTGGGGATTGCCAGTGATCAAGTGGGTTTTGTTTAATTTATTTGTTCACGGGACGTGGACAATGCTGGCTAGGCCAACATTTATTGCCCATCCCTAATTGCCCTTGAGAAGGCGGTGGTGAGCCGCCATATTGAACAATTGCAGTCCATGTGGTGTAGGTCCATGGGCCAGGATGTTTACTTTGTCGGGCGGGCACGGCTGGCGGGTGGACCGGGGAGCAGTCGCGAAGTCCGTGATTGGGCCCCGACATTGATTTCAGGCTGGCTGGCCAATTAACAGCCAGCCAGCATGAAACACGTGCTGTAATGTTCAGCGCTGCCAGGGTGGGGGGCGGAAGGAGGACACACGCGCAAGTTCGCACATGAGTTTGTGCAATGAAATCTCCCTGAGGCACAGAGCTGTCTCAGGGAGCTGAAGATTTATAACAATATAAATAAAGAAATAAGGAAAACATGTCCCCTCATGTCTCTGTCACATGAGCAGGGACACGTTAGAAATGAGTTTTAAAAGTTTTTATATTTTTTACCACTGGTCAAAACCTCATCCTGCCCGTGGATGAGGTTTCATTAAAAATGCAAAGGCCGCTTGGCCTATTCGCCTGCCTGCCAACCGAACAGTTGGACTGGCAGCGAAAAATTCAAATTACTTAATTGATTAAGGGCCTTAATAGGCCACACAATTGTTGGCGGGTGCACTGCCGCCTCTCACGCATGCCCACTGAGCAAAATATCGCGAGGGTGTGTGGTGAGGTCGGGACGTTTGCCTGACGTCATCGCACACTATTTTACCCTCTTTCGGGTTGGCTGCGTGCCCACCCAACGAGAGAAAAATTCAGCCCCAAGTGCTGCTAGGAAGGGATCAGCTGCATTAGAGGTATAATACACGCCCAGACATCCCACATGACAACAAAAAGTCTATGTGCCATAATGTCTGCAGATCAAGAATTGGCCTCACCGGCTATCTTTGGACTCATGGAAGACATCATCCTTGCCAGCAAGGGATAGCCGATAATATTCCCAACAGCAGGTTTTTAATATAATTACTGCCAAACTGCATTTTATGCCGGCATTTGAACATGGCTATAACAGGTCATTGTATGTTGACAGGTATATCGACACAGATTTTGTGTTGGTAATGCTGGTGATACTGGCTGCATTCACCATCATTGCTCCAGAAGTGCTGTCAGTGATCCTATACTTTTGCAGAGGGCACTGCTTAGGCACTTTCCAAGACTGAAATCGGTGGGAGACCTATGAATTGATGCAAACTTACTCTCTTACACTGTTAGTCTCTCTGTAAAAAATATTGAAACAGTTACTTCTTGTTAAATGAGGTGTAACTGCTGCTAGACCCTCTCACTGACCCTGAAAAGCTAATTTTATATTTGTGGAATGACAAATTTCTCCAGTGCGACTAAAACAAAACTTACGAATATGCAGAATTTTTAAAGTTTGTTTATATAGATATTTTAGTTTACATCTAAATTCAATAATAATCATTTATTTTGTGACCTGAAAATTTAAACTAAAGTGAAAGATAAAAAATGTTTTTAACTGCGTGGTTTGCCGTCTATGTGAATAGATTCAATATGGAGTGAATTTAAATAACATGGCTAGAGGCATGTGAGAGGCAATGGCATAGTGGTATTGTAATCCAGAGATGCAGTGTAATGCTCCAGGGACCTGGGTTCAAATCTTGCCACAACAGATGGTGGAATTTGAATTCAATAAAAGTCTGGAATTAAAAGTCTAATGATGACAATGAAACGATTGTTGTAAAAACCCATCTGGTTCATCCATGCCCATCAGGGAAGGAAATCTGTTGTCCTTACCTGGTCTGGCCTACATGTGACTCCAGACCCACAGCAATGTGGTTGACTCTTAAATGCCCTCTGAACAAGGGCAATTAGGGATGGGCAATAAATGCTGGCCTACCCATTGATACCCACATCCCATGAATAAACTTTTTTAAAAGTGTCATTGAGCAGAGTTTGAACTGCCAAGGGGTAGGGTGGGGGGATGATTTAAAGTCTCAGAAAAGGTTATTGAGTCGTGAACCCAACACGTTCCTACTCACTTCCAGGTTTAACCTGGCTAGGCAAGCGGTGAGCCCTTGTGGAGCTGTTAGGTAAGTAATTAATATATTCAAAGATCTTACTGTTATTATTTTGGGGTTTACCCAGTATTCTAGCCTTAACAACAAACACACAGCTTTCCTGAGTTGTGTGGAACTTGCCAGAGTCAAGCAGGTGAGAGCTCAGTTGGGAATGCTTCTTCATTGAAACTGACAGGCTGGGAAGCCTTCAAAAAGTGAAAACAGAAGAGCTGCAGCCAAGTCCAGATGGCAGCAGCACCAGCAACATCGACAACAGCAGGAGAAATGTCAGCAGCAGCACCAGCTGCCTTCTCCTCAGCCACATGCCGCTCCGCAGGACAAAGAAGGTGGAAACAAAGATCCAAGTGGAAGGAGGCGAGGCACCCAACACAGCGTCTACAGGCAGAGGATCAGGTGTTTTGACATGATGAATGTGAGTGTTGGCTGTCCAGATGGAAATTTGAGGAGATGCCTGCAGAGCTGCAACGTGCGTTGGTCTAAGGAGTGCTGTGCAGGAGAATTCTGGGAAAGTCAGAGTGTGTGTCTTGGCACCTAAAAGTCACTCACTTTTCCCACTTCGTGAGGTTCTGGATCCTCTTGGGGCTCAGTCTCCAAGTTCACGGGACCACACTCCTGCTGCCGACTTCCCCAGCCACTTTCATCTGCACCTGCTTGGTTGGAGAGGCTGGCCTCTTCTGCCTCTCCTTGGCAACATCACCTCAATTCAGTCCCTCAGGTTTCACAGAGGAGCCTCCAGCTTAGAGTTTGAGCCCTGGGGATAAATGCCAACTCTCCTCTCCATTCCTGTGTTTGCTGAATCCACAGGAACCAACCTACAGTTCGGTTCCCCTGCCAGGTCTGACAATCATTCCCTTCACAGGTTTGGCACGCCATTCCACCCACCTGCTCTGATTGGGCAAGAAACCCGAAAATGAGATGTTAAAGATGTTAAAGAGCCATGGCAAAGCCCATGAGAAAACAAACTGTTCCCACCCACTATGACTTACCCACTATGTGCAGGTCTGTTTAAGTAAAATTTGGCCCAAAACAGTTAGCATTTTCTGTAGCCAAATGTCTCATATTCAATGATGAAGTAATGGAGATAGCTGGTGAATGTAGTGCGGGTTGATGTAATATATATGAATTTTTAAAAGGCATTCCATAAAGCTCCACAAAATAGACTTGTAAGCAAAATTGAAACCCATGGAATTAAATGGCCAGTGGCAGCATGGGTACAAGGTACAAGAAGCTGTAAGTAGTGGTGAACGTTTGCTGTTGCTTTTCAAATTGGGAGGGTGGGGTTCGCAAGTGTACAGTAGCTTCCCCAGGGGTCGGTGTTAGGACCAAAGCTAATTTTGATATATGTTAATGACCTGGACTTGGGTACAGGGCATAATTTTCAAAGTCAGTAGATGTCATGAAATTTGGAGATGTAGTAAACCATGCAGAGGTTAGCACCATATCTCAATAAGACTTAGTCAGACTGGTGTAATGGGTGGGCATATGGCAGATAAACTTAACATAGAGTAGTGTGAGATGATACCTTTTGAAAGGGAAAGTGAGGAGAGGGAATGTAAACTAAATGGTAGAGTTTTAATGAGAATGCAGAGAGACTTTTAGGTTTATGTATAGAAATCTTTGTAGGTGGCATGACAAATTGAGTTGGCTCTTAATAAAGCATCTGGGACCTGGTGGGATGGTGTTCGTTACAGAATGTGTCAAAGAAGTCTTCATGGTCTTATGTATGTTAACGGCAAATCTTTATGAACTACTTGTAACTATATTTTTAAATTAATTTAAGGGATGTGGGCATCACTGGCTAGACCAGCCTTTATTGCTCATCCCTAATAACCCATGAGAAGGTGGTAGTGAGCTGCCTTCTTCAACCGCTGCAGTCCATGTGGTGTAGGTACACCCACAGTGCTGTTAGGGAGGGAGTTCTAGGATTTTGACCCAGCAACAGTGAAGGAACGGTGACATATTTCCAAGCCAGGGTAGTGAGTGGTTTTGCAGGAGAACTTCCAGGTGGTGGTGTTCCCATGTATCTGCTGCCCTTGTCCTTCTAGATGCTGGTGGTTGAGGGCTTGGAAGGTGCTGCCTAAGGAGCCTTGGTGAGTTTCTGCAGTGCACCTTGTAGACGGTAGACACCACTGCCACTGTGCGTCGGTGGTAGAGGGAGTGAATGTTTGTGGAAGTGGTGCCAATCAAGTGGGCTGCTTTGGCCTGGATGATGTTAGCTTCTTGAATGTTGTTGGAGCTGCACACACTCAGGAAAGGGGAGAGTATTCCATCACACTCCTGACTTGTGTCTTCTAGATGGCAGACAGCTTTGGGGAGTCAGGAGATGAGTTACTCGCCATATGATTCCTAGCCTCTGACCTGCTTTTGTAGCCACAGTATTTATATGGCTAGTCCAGTTCAGTTTGTGATCAATGGAAACCCCGAGGATGCTGATAGTGGGGTTTCAGCAATGGTAATGCCATTGAATGTCGAGGGGCAATGGTTAGATTCTCTCTTATTGGAGATGGACATTGCTTGCCACGAATGTTACTTGCCACTTGTCAGCCCAAGCCTGGATATTGTCCGGATCTTGCTGCATTTGGACATGGACTGCTTCAGTATATGAGGAGTTGCGAATGGTGCTGAATATTGTGCAATCATCAGCGAACATCCCCATTCCTGACCTTATGATGGAAGGAAGGTCATTGATGAAGCAGCTGAAGATGGTTGGGCCGAGGACACTATCCTGTGGAACTCCTGCAGTGATGTCCTGGAACTGAGATGATTGACCTCTAACAATCACAGCCATCCTCCCTTTGTGCTAGGTATGACTCCATCCAGTGGAGAGTTTTCCCCCTGATTCCTACTGACTCCAGTTTTGCTAGGAATCCCTGATGCCACACTCGGTCAAATGCTGCCATGAGATCAAGGCCAGTCACTGGCAAGACCACATTTATTGCCCCATGACAAGATGCCCACAGAAGGTGGTGGGTGGCCTTCTTCTAGAACTACTACATTTCTTGTAATAATAGAACTACCTGCTGGGTAAAAAACATCCCCACTTCTGACCTTATGATGGAAGGAAGGTCCTTGATTAAGCAGTTGAAGATGGTTGGGTCTAGGACACTACCCTGAGGAACTTCTGCAGTGATGTCATGGAGCTGAGATGATTGACCTCCAACAACCACAACCATCTTCCTTTGTGCTAGCTATGACTCCAACCAGCGAAGAGCTTTCCCCCTGATTCCCATTGACTCCAGTTTTGTTCCTTGATGTCACACTCAGTCTAATGCTGCCTTGTTGTCATGGTCAGTCACTCTTACCTCACCTCTGGAGTTCAGCTCTTTTGTCCATATTCAAACCAAAGCTGTAATGAGGGCAGAAGCTGAGTGACCCTGGCAGAACCCAAACTGAGCATCAGTGAGCAGGCTGTTGTTGAACAAGTGCTGCTTGATAGCACTGTTGATGACCCCTGCCATCACCTTACTGATGATCGAGAGTAGACTGATGGGGCAGTAACTGGCCGGGTTGGATTTGTCCTGCTTTTTGTATACAGGACATAGCAGGGCAATTTTCCACATAGCCGGGTAGATGCCAGTGTTGTAGCTGCACTGGAACAGCTTGGCGAGGGGCACAGCAAGTTCTGGAGCACAAGTCTTCAGCATTATTGGCGGAATATTGTCAGGGCCTAGCCTTTGCACTATCCAGTGCCTTCAGCTGTTTCTTGATATCACGTGGAGTGAATTGAATTGGCTGAAGACTGGCCTATGTGATGCTGGGGTCCTCTAGAGGAGACTGAGATGAATCATCCACTCAGCACTTCTGGCTGAAGATTGTTGCAAATCTTCAGCCTTATCTTTTGCACTGATGTGCTGGGCTCCTCCATCATTGAGGATGGGGAAATTTGTGGAGTCTTCTCCTCCAGTGAGTTGCTTAATTGTCCACCACCATTCACGACTGGATGTGGCAGGACTGCAGAGCTTAGATCTGATCTGTTGGTTGTGGAATCGCTTAGCGCTGTCTATCGCTGGCTTATTTATGTTTATACTGTTTGGCATGCAAATAGTCCTGTGTTGTAGCTTCACCAGGTTGATGCCTCATTTTTGGGTATGCCTGGTGCTGCTCCTGGCTTGCCCTCCTGCGCTCCCCATTGAACTAGGGTTGATCCCCTGGCTTGGTGATAGTGGTAGACCGGGGAATATGCCTGGCCATGAGCTTTCAGATTGTGGTTGAGTACAACTCTGCTGCTGATGATGGCCCACAGTGCCTCATGGTTGCCCAGTCTTGAGTTGCTAGGTCTGTTCAAAATCTATCCCATTTAGCACGGTGGTAATGCCACACCGTACGAGGAGGGCATCCTCAATGTGAAGGCGAGACTCCATTTCCACAAGGGCTGTGCAGTGGTCACTTCTACTGTTGCTGTCATGGATAGATGCATCTGTGGCAGGCAGGTTGGTTAGGATAAAGATTATGTCTGTCCCTCTTGTTGGTTCCCTCCCCACCTGCAGCAGACCCATTCTAGCAGCTATGTCCTTTCAGACTCAGCCAGTTTGGTCTGTGGTGGTGCTACCGAGCCATTCTTGGCGATGAACATTGAAGTCCCCCATCCAGAGTGCATTCTGCGCCCTTACTACCCTCAGTGCTCCGTCCAAACGGTATTTAATATGGAGGAGCACTGACTCATCAGCTGGGGTGGTGCGGGGGGTGGGGGGGAGGTGTGACACCTGGTAATCAGCAGGAGGTTTCCTTGTCCATGTTTGGCCTGATGCCATGAGACTTTATGTGGTCCAGAGTTGATGTTGAGGGGCTCCCAGGGCAATTCCCTCCCGACTGTATACCACTGTGCCGCCAACTCTGCTCTGTCCTGCCGGTGGGACAGGACATACTCAGGGATGGTGATGGTGGTGTCTGGGACATTATCTGTAAGATATGATTCCTTGAGGATGGCGGAATAGGATGACTATGTCAGACTATGACTATGTGAGACAGCTCTCCCAATTGTGGCACAAGTCCCCAGATGTTAGTAAGGAGAATAAAAGCAAAATACTGCGGAAGCTGGAGATCTGAAACAAAAACAAAAATAGCTGGAAAAACTCAGCAGGTCTGACAGCATTTGCGGAGAGGAACACAGTTAACGTTTCAAGTCCATATGACTCTTCATTAGAACTAAGGAAAACTTAGAAATAAGGTGAAATATAAGCTGGTTGAGGGGGGTGGGACAGGTAGAGCTGGATAGGGGGCCAGTGATAGGTGGAGGCAAAGAAGAGATTGCCAAAGATGTCACAGACAAAAGGACAAAGGGGTGTCGACGGTGGTGATATTAGCTAAGGAATGTGCTAAGGTTACATTAAGGGTAGAGAGCAGGATGAGCAAATGACAAATAGTTCTAGTGGGGGTGGGGTGGGGGGAATGGATCGAAATAGGCTAAAAGGTGGAGATAAAACAATGGATGGAAATAAATTTAAAAATAATAGAAATAGGTGGGAAAAGAAAAATATATAAAAGAAAATATATTAAATATATATAAATTATTGGAAAAAGGGGGATCAGAAATGGGGTGGGGGTGGAAGAGAGAGTTCATGATCTGAAGTTGTTGAATTCAATGTTAAGTCCGGAAGGTTGTAAAGTGCCTAATCAGAAGATGAGGTGCTGTTCCTCCAGTTTGCTTTGAGCTTCACTGGAACATTGTAGCAGGCCAAGGATGGACATGTGGGCATGAGAGCAGGATGGTGTGTTGAAAAGGCAAGCGACAGGGAGGTCTTGGTCATGCTTGCGGACAGACCGAAGATGTTCCGCAAAGCAGTCACCCAGTCTGCGTTTGGTCTCTCCAATGTAGAGGAAACTGCATTGGGAGCGGTGAATGCAATAGACTAAATTGAGGGAAGTGCAAGTGAAATGCTGCTTCACTTGAAAGGAGTGTTTGGGCCCTTGGATGGTGAGGAGGGGGGGAGTAAAGGGGCAGGTGTTGCACCTTCTGCAATTGCATGAGAAGGTGCCGTGGGAGGGGGTTGAGGTGTAGGGGGTGATGGAGGAGTGGACCAGGGTGTCCTGGAGGGAACGATCCCTGTGGAATGCTGCTGGGGGGAGTGAAGGGAAGATGTGTTTGGTGGTGGCATCATGCTGGAGTTGGCGGAAATGGCGGAGGATGATCCTTTGAATGCGGAGGCTGGTGGGGTGATAAGTGAGGACAAGGGGGACCCTATCATGGTTCTGGGAGGGAGAGGAAGGTGTAAGGGTGGATGCGCAGGAGATGGGCCGGACGTGGTTGAGGGCCCTGTCAACCACCGTGGGTGGAAAACCTTGGTTAAGGAAGAAGGAAGACATGTCAGGGGAACTGTTTTGGAAAGTGGCATCATCAGAACAGATGCAACAGAGGCGAAGGAACTGAGAGAATGGGATGGAGACCTTACAGGAAGCAGGGTGTGAGGAGCTGTAGTTGAAGTTTTAATATATTTTTCTTTTCCCACCTATTTCTAAATTTATTTCCATCCATTGTTTTATCTCCACCTTTTAGCCTATTTCGATCCCTTCCCCCTACCCCACCCCCACTAGGGCTATCTGTCACTTGCCTATCCTGCTCTCTACCCTTAATGTCACCAATAGCACATTCCTTAGCTAATATCATTACTGTCAACACCCCTTTGTCCTTTTGTCTATGACATCTTTGGCAATCTCTTCTTTGCCTCCACCTATTGCTGGCCCTCTATCCAGCTCTATCTGTCCCACCCCCCTCAACCAGCTTATATTTCACCTCATTTCTATTTTTCCTTAGTTCTGATGAAGAGTCATACGGACTCAAAACGTTAACTGTGTTCCTCTCCGCAGATGCTGTCAGACCTGCTGAGTTTTTCCAGCTATTTTTGTTTGTGTAAGGAGGATTTTGCAAGGTCGACTGGGCTGAGTTTGCCATTGTAATTTCTGATGCCTAGGTCACTGCACAGTGGTCCGTCAGGTTTCATTCCTTTTATTGACATTTTAGCAGTTTTGATACAACTAAGTGGCCATTTAAGAGTCAACCACATTACTGCAGACCTGGAGTCAAATGTAGCCCAGACCAGGTGAGGATATTAGTAAATCAGATGGATTTTCAGAATGACAATCGACAATGGTTTCATAGTCATCAATAGACTTTTAATTCCAGATATTTATTGAATTCAAATTCTGCTGTGGTAGGATTTGAATCTAGGTCCCCAGCATTACCCTGGCTCTCTGAATTACCAGTCCAGCGACAATACCACTATGCCATCACCTCCCTCCTAATATACAGTAAAGGGTACAGACATGGAGCTATCTCCATCTTAGGTCTTAACACATTTCTGGCCAACACCACACTGACACTAGGTCTAGGTCATGTGCCTTCTTACATCACTGTGTGGGCGGCACTGTACTCAGTCCCATATTAACGCTGTATGAGCCAGACCCTTCTACCACAGGATCTATGAGTTTATACATAGAGGCATAGAGTACAAAAGTAAGGGATTATGCTAAACCTTTATAAATCTGTAACTAGTCTTCAGCTGAAGTGTTTTGTCTGAAAAACAACCGCTCACCACTACTCTCAGTTTCTTCTCACTCAGCCAACTTCATATCCATGCTGCCATTGTCCCTTTTATTCCATGGGCTTCAACTTTACTGGCAGGCCTAGTATGTGGCACTTTATCAAATGCCTTTTGGAAGCCCATACACTCTGCATTAACTGCATTACCCACATTTACCCCTTCTGTTACCACATCATAAAATACAATCAAGTCAGTTAAACACGATTTGCTTTTAACAACTCCATGCTGAATTTCCTCAATTAATCCACACTTGTCCAAGCGACTGTTAATTTTGTCCCGGATTATCATTTGTAACAATTTTCCAACCAGTGAGGTTAAACAGGCTGGCCTGTAGTATCTGGGTTTATCCTTACATCGTGTTTTGAGCAAATGTGTAACATTTGCAATTCTCCAGTCCTCTGGCACTACCCCCATATCTAAGGAGGATTGGAAGATTGTGGCCAGCAACTCTGCAATTTACTGCCTTACTTCCCTCAGTACCCTCAGAAGCACCTGATCCAGTCAACTTTAAGTAGAACTAGCCCTTTAATACTTTTACTTCATCAATTTTTAGTATATCCAGGATCTCAAATGCCTCCTTTTTCACTATGAAGTTGGCAGCATCTTTTCCCTTGGTAAAGAAAAATGCAAATTATTCATTTAGCACCTCATCCATAGCCTCTGCCGTCATGTGCGGACCCTTTTTTTGATCCCTAACCAACCCCACCACTCTTCTTTCTATCCTTTTATTATTTATATGCTACAACAACCTTTTGGTTAACTTTCATGTCAGTTGCTCATCTTTTCTCACACTCTCTCTTTCCTTCTCTGATTTCCTTTATTACTAATGGCATCAAGTCAAACATAGGCAAGTAAATCTCCAGCTGGATGACGACCTACCTCCCTTCATCAACTAATGACTCAGTGCTCTTCCTCCCTGTTGTACACTACTTGGGCACTGAGGGTAACAAGGGCATAAAATGAACTCTGGGCTGTACTTCAGTGTCCATCACCAAGAGTGGCTCAGTAGCTCTAATACTGATGGAGCTGGCCAAGCCCTGAAGAACTTATCAGTTAGACTGGGCCTGGGGTAGGGGGTGAGGGAACCAACAAGTGGGAAAAACCTACATGACTCATCCCCTACAATCCACCTGTCGCAGATGCATCTGTCCATGACAATATTGGTAGGAGTGACAAAGTCTCCATTGTATTATGTGGCACTACCACCATGCTGATTGGGATAGACTCAAAACATGTCTAGCAACTCAAACTGGGCATCCATTAGGTGCTGTGGGCCATCACCAGCAGCAGAATTGTACTCAACCATAATGTAACCTCATGGCAAGGCAAATCCCTCACTCCATTATCATCAAGCCCAGGGGACCAGCCTTGGTTCAATGAGGAGTATAGGAAAGCATACCAGGAGCAGTACCAAACACACCTAAAGATGAGATGCCAACCTGGTGAAGTTGCCCACAGGACTATATGTATGCTAAACCATGGAAGCAGCATACAATAGAGAGAGCTGAGCGATCCCACAACCAGCAGATCAGATCAAAGCTCTACAGTCCTGCCACATCCAGTCATGAATGGTGGTAGACAATTAAACAACTGACAAGAAGAGGATCCAGAAACATTCCTATTCTCAATGATGGCAGAACCTAGCATGACAGCATGCAAAAGACAAGGCTGAAACATTTGCAACTGGCTTTTGTCAGGAGCACTGAGTGGATGATTTATCTCAGGCTCCTCCTGAAGTCTCCACCATCATTGAAGTCAGCCTTCAGCCAATTCAATTTGCTCCATATGATATGAAGAAATAGCAAAAGCTATGAGCCCTGACAACATGCTGGCTGTAGTAGTAAAGACTTGGGTTCCAAAACTAGCTGTTCCCTTAACCAAGCAAATACACTTTGGCTGCAACATTGGCATATACTGTTTTTACTCCCAATTGTCAGCAAAGTAATGTAAGTCATTGACAGTGTTATCAAGCAGCACTTATTCAGCAGCAACCAACTCACTGATGCTTGATTTGCATTCAGCCAGGGCCACTCAGCTCCAGACCTCATTAAAGCCTTAGTCCAAACATGGACAATGGAACTGAATACAAGAGATGAGGTAAGTGTGACTGCCTTTGACGGCAGCATTTGACCAAATGCTTCACCAAGGGGCCCTAGCAAAATTGAAATCGATGCTTGCACCTTCTCAGATACTGAAGTAGCCTGTGTCCACATGCAACAAGACTTGGACAACATTTAGGCTTGGGTTGATGAGTAGAAAGTGACATTTGTGCCAGGCAATGACCATGAGAATCTAACCATCTCCCTTTGATGTTCAATGGTATTACTATCACGGAATCTGCTACCATCAACATCCTGGGGGTTACCATTAACCAAAAAGTTAATGGAGACAGCTATATAAATACTATGTTTACAAGAGCAGGTCAAAGGCTGGGAATTCTGTGGTGAGTAACTCACCTCCTGACTTCCATCGTTTATTGTAAGGGGATTGATTATAAAAGTGGTGAGATTATGCTTTTGTTATACAGGGCACAGGTGAGACCACAGCTGGAATACTGAGTGTACAGCATTGGTCTCCTTATTTAAGGAAGAATGTAAATGCATTGGAAGCAGTTCAGAGAAGGTTCACTAAACTAATACCATGAATGGGTGAGTTGTCTTTCGAGGAAAGGTTGGACAGGTTAGGCTTGTATCCACTGGAGTTTAGAAGAGTAAGAGGTGACTTGATTGAAACCTTTAAGATCCTGAGGGATCTTGACAGGGTGGATGTGGAGAGGGTGTTTCCTCTTGTGGGAGAATCCAGAACTAGGATTCACTGTTTAAGAATAAGGGGCTGCTAATTTAAGACAGAGATGAGGAGAAATTTTTTCTCTCAGAGGGTCGTGAGTCTTTGGAACTCTTTGCCTCAAAAGGCTGTGGAAGCAGAGTCTTTGAATAATTTTTAGGCAGAGCTAGATAGATTCTTGATTAACAAACGGATGAAAGGTTATTCGGGGTAGGTAGGTAGTGGGGTGGAGATAACAATCAGATCAGCCATGATCTTATTGAATAGCAGAGCAGGCTCAAGGGGCCAAGTGGCCTATTTCTGCTCTTAATTCATATGCTTGTATGTTCATACGTCCACCATCTACAAGGCACAAAACAGGAGTATGATGAAATACACTCCACTTGCCTGAATGAATGCAATTCCAAGAACACTCAAGAAGCTCAACATCATCTAGGACAAAGCAACCCTCTTGATCGGCACCCCATCCACCAGCTTAAGCATTCACTCCCTCCAGCACTGGTGCACGGTGGTAACAATTTTTGCTGTCTACAATACGCACCTCAGCAACTGACCAAAGTTCCTTTGACTGCAGCTTCCATTCCCACGACCTCTCCCCAAACCAACTTCTCTTTAAAGGCAGCCCTTTGTTCCACTACAGTTTTGCCTGCCAATCTCTCATTCAAATTTACCCAGGACAGATCCATTCTCAACCCACTGAATGTATCCCTCCTTCAATTAAGTGTTTTCATTCTAGATGGTTCCTTGTCCTTTTGCATAGCTAATCTACACAACATGATATTATGATCACACTTCCCTAAATGTTCCCCTACCCGCACTTGATCCAGCTGCCCCGCCTCATTCCCACAACCAAATCTAGCAATGTCTCATTCCTCGTTGGGTCAGAAATGTACTGATCAAGAAAATACTTCTGAAGTCACTTCAGAAATGCTTCTCGCTTTCTGCCCTTTACAATATTGCTATCTCAATCTATACTCAAAGATGAGATTAAAATCAGCAAAAAAAAGAGAAGTGAACTAAATTAGAGGTGTTTCTTTTTTTAAATCTAGGCCAGAGGGCAGGGGTGAAGTAACTAAGTTTGTCTGAAGAGCAGTATGTCTGGAGGTTCTGTCTTAGCAGAGGTATAATTATTCACATCTGCAATATATTAGCTCCAGATTTATAATTGGCATTACTAACCTGAACTGCTCTGACTGTGGCTGCTACAGTTAAAACTGCTAATAATATTACTGCAACTGGTTCATTCACCTGGGGAGGTGTGATGGGGGAAGATAAAGAGGCAATCCACTGCTTCTGCCTAAAAGTAGAAGCAGGGTGGATTAATTTGGAAAGACGGCAGCTTTATTCACTCTCTGGAGTGTGCAGAGAAACAAAAATGACAGAGTGCTATGTTGGATTTCTTAGAATTCTGACAATGATTAATTGTTCCAGACTGAAATTTTCAATCAATAAGATGATATGCGTCAACTGAAAAGTATTTAGCTTCCTTCATATGTAAATGGTTTGCAGTTGTGAAAATGTAAACTAAATACATGGACCCTTTCAAGGTTAAATATTCTTTAATATCTCAATTATTCAACCACAATGATGGAACTTCAGAGCTGGCTCTTGGGGATAATGGATATATCTGGTACACTGTAATTCACATAGATCACCTTAAAACACCAACCAAGCGCACAATATAACCAGACACATTTTATCATTAAAGCAACATCATGAGATGTTAAAGCAACAAATTTGAGGCTTGGATGGCTCCAGAAGTGCCCTAGTATATGTGATGCAGTCTGTTAACATTTATTAATAGATTTGGCTCCTGTATGTACAGATACTCATGTTCATAGTTCTTGCGCATCATTAATAGTGCCACTGCTGTTAAGATTACCACCATCTATCAATTCCAAGGCTGGCATGTGAATGATAGTAGAACTGGGAATGTGATAAGATCCTGAATTAAATTTTGAGGTTGCTCTACTACTACTTCGACAATTGTGAGGCATAAAAGTAACTGGAAATTTCTGAACAGCACACCAGACAGATGACAACCCGATCTCCTCATGGATAATGAGAGGATTAGAAAATGATGGTCAGAGTCTCTACTAATTCCTCCTTTGCTTCTCTTAACAGCCTGGGTTAATTTAGCCCAGGCCTGGCAATTTATCTACTTTTAAAGATACTAAGCCCTTTAATATTTTCTCTCTCACTATGTTTGTCCCATTCAATATTTCACACTCCTCATCCTCATCTACAATGGCTGTATCCTCATTCTCTTTTATGAAGATAGACACAAAGTATTCATTAAGAACCATGCCCACATCTTCTGCCTCCACACACAGGTTTTTGAGGTGTAAGTGGCCCTCCTGTTTCCTTACTCACCCTCTTGCTTTCTTTGTATTTATAAAACATCTTTGAGTTTTCCTAGATTTCAATTATCAATTATTTTTTAATGTCCTCTCTTTGCTTTCCTAATTTCCTTTTTCATTTTACCCCCGCACTTTCCACACTCCTCTAGACATTCTGCAGTATCGAACTCTCAATACCTGATATAAGTTCCCCTATTTTTGCCTTATCCTACCCTTTATGCTCTTTGACGTCCAATGGGCTCTAGCTTTAAGAGTCCCACTCTTCTTCTTTGTTGGAATACATTTGTTCTGAATCCTCACTATTTCCTCCTTGAATGATTCCCACCACTATGACACTGATTGACCTTCAAGTAGCTATATCCAATCTAAAAACAAAAAACTACTGCGGATGCTGGAAATCCAAAACAAAAACAGAATTACCTGGAAAAACTCAGCAGGTCTGGCAGCATCGGTGGAGAAGAAAAGAGTTGACGTTTCGAGTCCACATGACCCTTCAACAGAAGGGTCATGTGGACTCGAAATGTCAACTCTTTTCTTCTCCACCGATGCTGCCAGACCTGTTTCCAATCTACTTTATCAAATCACATCTCAGCTTATTAGAATGGGCCATTCCTAAATTGAGAACTTTTACACCTTGTCTAATTTGATAGGTATGTACGTACTGTCTTCACACTCTCTAAACCTCTCCCCTTCTCTTTGCTCCTTCAAGCTACTTCTTAAAACCTATGACTTGGACCAAGCTTATGATCATCTGTCCTAATGCCTCCTTATATGCTAAATTTTGGTTGGTAATGCAGCTGTAAAGCATCTTGGAACATTTTTACCACATTAAAGGTGCTACAGGAAAATCTCTGTTACCTGTTACCAGGAATGGGGAGTACCAGCTAATCAAATATGCCGGTTAGCTGAGATGTAAGGTGAGTTCCGGCATTTTCATCCAATGACAAAACTCCAGGATGATTACGCGGGTGTTGAGGCCTCACCAGAGGTGCAGGAGCATGCGAATTGAGTAAGGGGTGCCAAGGGGAGATGGTGCTGCAGGGCAGTGGGAGGCTGAGACCGGAGCAAGGACAGGCCACCGATAACTACTACCAGTGAGTTTGGTACGTCCAATCAAAAATCAGGCCCAACACTGGAATTCCGGTCAATAGAGAATTTCAGTTGGTAGAGTGCCTGAAACAGAAATTTTACTGTACATAAATGCACATACTATTTTTGTAACGTTTGTCATGTATAATTCAGGATAATAATATATTGTGAAACTTTCAAATTCAATAAAAATTATTAGATGAACTTCCTACTATAGAATATCAAAAGCACAACACCCAATTCACATCAAAAACTACATTAAGAAAAGATGTGCCATTCTCTCCTCTGAAGGAAACAGGTCTCCTTTTCTGATCCATTAACTCTGTTTCTCTCTTTGCAGATGCTGCCAGACCTGCTAAGTATTTCCTGTGTTTTCTGGTTTTATTTCTGGTACCTAGTTTGCTCATCATGACTAGTTATTGAATCCAATATCTTTACCTGCCTAGTTCACAGCAGTCAACCGACTGAAGATATTTTTATTTCAATTTTTTATTATACAACTTTGACTCCTTCTCAGGCTCATGGTGGCACGGTCCCCTGGGTGTCAGCTGTTCTCCAGTGTCACAATATTCATTCTTCACGTTGGAGCTGAGACTGACTTTCAGCAAGCTATTTGACTATGGAGGGCATCATAGCTAATCCTGATTCCATTCTTCTTCTGATGCCACATCCACGCACTTTCCAGCACAGCTGATGGAGTTGTGAGCAAGAACTGGAATCTGGTTGATATTTCGTTACATTTCTAGGCCTGGGCACACAGCTCTGAGGTTAATTATACCAACTCACTGTTGCCTAAATGGAGGCCAGTTCTTAGACTAGACCAAGATTGAAAAGAGACCTTCTCAACCTTCGTGGGTGAGACCACACTGAGTAGTTCTTTAAGCAACAGACCATTCAGCAAACTCTTCCCAGGTTCTTATCATAAAGATTGCATTAACCGCTTTTCATTCTTTTCCTCTGTTTTTCTTTGTGTATTAGGGTTGAAGGAATCAAACTGGTCCCAAGCATAGAGGGATACCACTTTGAAAGCCCTTCCACTATCAATTCAACTTCCTGCTCAATGAACCATCACTTTCTTACTCTATTTGATTGAATGCAACGTTCCGCTTCATTTAACTGTTCATAGAACCATTCGGGATTGAGGGCCTGACTTCTGATAAGTTAATTGAGATCATTATTGGAAATGTGTTTTTATCTGATGGTTTTGTTTACCATGTAGTAATAGAGGAAATGGCATTCTTAAAATGAGCATGGCTCCTCCTCTTATTTATCACAAATGCCATGAAAGCCACACAGCAAGAAAGCCCCAATTCTAAGAACATAAGAACTTAAGAAATAGGAACAGGAGTAGACCACTCGGCCCCTCGAGCCTGCTCCACCATTCAATGAGATCATGGCTGATCTTCTTGTGTTTCGATTTCCACATTCCCATCTAACTCCAATAACCTTTGATTCCCTTGCCTAACAAGAATCTATCTATCTCTGCCTTAAAAATATTCAATGACCCTGCCTCCACCACCTTCTGAGGCAAAGAGTTCCAAAGTCGCAGAATCCTCTGAGAAAAAATATTTCTCCTCTCTTCTGTCCTAAAAGGGTGACCCCTAATTTTAAAACAGTGCCCCCTAGTTTTGGACTCACCCAGAAGAAGAAACATCCTTTTGACGTCCGCCTTGTCAAGGCCATTCAGGATCTTGTATACTTCAATCAAAACACTCCTCGCTCTTCTAAACTCCAGTGGAAACAAGCCCAGTCTTTCCAACCTTTCCTCATAAAACAACCCACTCATTCCAGGTATCAATCTAGTAAACCTCCTTTGAACCGCCTCCAATACATTTACATCCTTCCTTAAATAAGGAGACCAAAACTGCACACAGTATTCGAGGTGAGGTCTCACCAATGCCCTGTATAACTGAAGCATAACATCCTTACTTTTATGTTCAATCCCTCTTGTAATAAAGGATAGCATTCCATTAGCCTTCTTAATTACTTGCTATACCTGCATACTAACTTTTTGTGACTCATGTACTAGGACATCTAGGTCCCTCTGTATCTCAGAATTATGCAGCCATTTAAGTAATACTGTGCTTTTTTGTTCTTTCTGCCAAAGTGAACAACTTCACATTTTCCCACATTAAACTCCATTTGCCAGATCTTTGCCTACTCGTTCAGCCTACCGATATCCATCTGCAACCTCCTCATGTCTGAGTCACAACATACTTTCCTACCTATCTTTATGTCATCTCCAAATTTAGTTACCATGTCTTCACTCCCCTTATCTAAGTCATTAATGTAAATCTTAAAAAGTTGAGGCCCAGTACAGATTCCTGCGGGACTCCACTCTCCACACCCTGCCAATCAGAAAAAGACCCATTTATGCATACTCTATGCTTTCTGCCAGCCAGCCAATCTTTTATTCATGCTAATGTTACCCCCTACGCCATGCACTTTAACTTTCTGTAATAACCTTTGATGTGGCACCTTATCAAATGTCTTCTGCAAATCCAAGCATGTCTACAGGCTCCCCTTTATCCACTGCTCATGTTACTCCTTCAAAAAACTCCAATAAATTGGTTAAACATGCTTTTCCTTTCACAAAAACATGCTGACTCTTCCTGATTGCCTTGAGCTCTTTTAAGCGTCTAGCTATAACTTCCTTAATGATCGATTCTAATAACTTCCCCACAACAGACATCAAGCTAACTGGCCTATAGTTTCCTCTTTTCTGCCTCCCTCCCTTCTTGAATAGAGGGGTTATATTTGCTACTTTCCAGTCTGATGGAACCTTTCAAGAATCTAATGAATTTTTGAAAATTAACATCAGCGCATTGACTACCTCATTAGCCACCTCTTTTAAGTCCCTAGGATGTAGTCCATCGGGACCCAGAGACTTGCCAGCCCGCAGCTCCATCGATTTGCTCAGTATCATTTCCCTAGTGATTTTAATTTCACCAAGTTCCTTTCTCCCGCTTGTCTCCTGATTTGTAGCTATTTACTTGAATGTTTTTTGTATCCTCTTTTGTGAATACAGAAGCAAAATATTTGTTCATTTCTTCTGCCATTTCCTTATTATCTACCATTAACTCCCCACTGTCACTCTCGAGAGGACCAACACTCACTTTACTTACTCTTTTCCTTTTTAAGTACCTGTAGAAACTCTTGCTATCCGTTTTCCCATTTCTAGCCAGCTTCCTCTCATACTCTAATTTCTTTCTCCTGATTAGCCTTTTAGCCATTCTCTGCCGTTCTTTGTATTCTGTCCAGTCATCTGTCCTGTCACTCATCTTTGTGGAGTTGTATGCTTTTTCCTTAAATTTGATGCTTTCCTTAACTTCTTTAGTTAACCACAGATGGTGGGCCCTCCCCTTAGAATTTTTCTTTATAAAAGGAATGTACTTATTCTGAATACTCTGAAATATCCCCTTAAATGTCTGCCATTGTGTCTGTATTGACCTATACTCTAGCCTAGTTTCTCAGTTCACTTCAGCTAGCTCAGCTTTCATCCCCACACAGTTGCCCTTATTTAGGTTTAAGATACTAGTCTTAGACTCACTCTTCTCCCTTTCAAACTGGAGGTAAAATTCAATCATATTGTTGTCGCTGCTACCTAGGAGTGCCTTTACTCTGAGGTCATTAATTAATCCTGTCACGTTACACAATACCAAGTCTAATATAATCTGCTCTCTGGTTAGTTCCAGAACATGCTGCTCTAAGAAACTATCTTGAAAGCATTCTAAGATCTCCTCATCCAGGCTACTACTGCCAATCTAATTTTCCAGTTTATGTATAGATTAATATCAGCCATGATTATTGCTGTCCCTTTTCACAAGTACACAATTTTTTCTTTTGAATACTTTGTCCTACACTGTGGCTACTGTTAGGGGGCCTGTTGACCACTCCCACTGTTGACTTTCCCCCCTGCTATTCCTCATCTCCACCCAAACCGATTCTGCATCCTGGTTTCCTGAATCAAGGTCATCTCTAACTATTGCACCACTGCCCTCTTTGATTAACAGTGCTACCCCTCCACCTTTACCTAGCTTCCTACTATTCTTGAATGTTATGTACCCCTCAATATTAAGGATCCAATCTTTGTCGTCCTGCAGCCACGTTTCCGTAATTGCTATCAGATCATATTTATTTACTTCAATGTAGCCCATCAATTCATTTACTTTGGTATGAATGCTATGCACATTCAGATAGAGAGACTTCAGTTTTGTGTTCCTGTTAACTTTATAACATCTAGTCTTGACTGTTGATGTATCCTTAGGTTTTATCTCTCTGTCCTTTCCTGCCATTCTCTGACCCTCATTTCTTATATTACTATTTTGCTCTCCTGTCTTGACTCTACACCTTGAATTGCTACCTCTACCCAAGCTTGATTCCTTGCCCCTCTTGCTTAGTGTAAAGCCCTCTCTACTTCCTAAATTATGCAATTTGCGAGGACACTCCTCCCAGCACAGTTCAGGTGTAAACCGTCCCAACAGTACAGCCCCCACATTCCCCAATTCTGATGCCAGCGCCCCACAAACTGGAACCTACTTCTTCCACACCAGTCTTTGAGCCATGCAGTCGTCCCTCTAATCTTATTTGCCCTATGCCTATTTGCACATGGCTCAGATTAAATTAGATCCAGAGATTATTACCTTTGAGGTCCTGCTTCTTAATTTGGTACCTAGCTCCTCATGCTGACTTTGCAGAACCTCTTTCTTAGTTCTACCTATGTCATTGATACCTACCTGGACCACAACAACTGGATCCTACCCCACTACCACCACCCCACGCCCCCACCACTTCCACTGCAAGTTCCTCTCCAGCCCTGAGCAAATGTCCCAAACCCTGGCACCAGGCAGGCAATATAGCCATCTAGACTCTCACTATTTGCTGCAGAGAACAGTGTCAACCCCCCTCACTATACTGTCCCCTACTACCACTGCACTCATTTTTGCTCCCCCCGCTTGAATGGCTTCCTGTACCACAATGCCATGGCCAGTCAGCTCATCCACCTTGCAGACTTCGCTTTCATCCACACAGGTTGCGAGCACCTCAAACCTGTTTGATAATTGCAAAGTCTGAGTCTCCTCCACTACTGTCTGCTTGGTCCCATTACCTGCCTCACAGACAGTTACATCCTCCTGTCCCTCACTGCTGACCAAAACAGATGACCCTCTTTTAAGAGGTGTGACTGTCTTCTGGAACAAAGTATCCCGGTATTTCTCCCCCTCCCTTATAAGAACATAAAAACTAGGAGCAGGAGTAGACAATCGGCCCCTCAAGCCTGCCCTGCCATTCAATACGATCGTGGCTGGTCTTATTTCGGCCCCAACTCCAATTTCCTGCCCTCTCCCCATAACCTTTCAACCCATTACTAATTAAAAATCTGTCTATCTGCTCCTTAAATTTATTCAGCATCCACTGCACTCTGAGGTAGTGAATTCCACAGATTCACGACCCTTTGAGAAAAGTAATTCCTCCTCATCTCTGATTTAAATCTACCACCCCAGCCTAAAACTATGGCATCTCATTCTAGAATGCCCCACAAAGGGAAACATCAGCTCCACGTCTACTTTGCTTGCAGCAGGTAGCTGACACAACTCATTAAGAGCCATTTAAGGCCAATTAATGGAGGCTAACTGTGATTTTCTAGTTGGTCTCCAGATTCCTTTAGGCAGCTCTGTAGTTTAGGTGCCTGGAGGTAGTCTCCTGGCAGCAGGCTGGGAAGGGGGATGGGGGGTAGCACTCCAGGCCGCCTCATGGCCCTCCCTGCCTTCCTAGGTGAAGGCGAAGCCACAGGCTGCTCTGTAGAGGGGATCCCCCCAACACCAGTGGTGACCTGGCTGCAAGATTCGTATTTTAGTTTAGCTTATAAAAATTGGAGAGAGGGTGCCTCCATCTTGAAGCTCCATCTCCCTTATTGCTCTCCATTGCAGCCCGCTGGTCCTTTCAAGCTTTGAGAGCCCACCCAGCATCCTTATTTGGATGGTGAGCCCACCCCCAGGCCAATTAAGGAGACGTCCTCACAATAAGTGACTGTTTCTTCCTAGAGGCAGGTTTAGGATCTGGAAATAGTCCCAATCTGTGTTTCCTGCCCCCAGAGGGAAAATCCTGCCCAACGAATTTGCCACATTGTACATCACAACCTCACCCCAAAAGAATTTATTCTACATTAAGAGTATTAAGTTGCAATTCACTTTGAACTGGTGCTATGAGTGCAAGACTTTACAAGACAGTTATTAAAATGTTTCTTCTAATCTACAGGAAAATAGAATGTCCTGAATAAGGGGGATAGTGATCATATGAAACTCTGGCTAGAGACAGGCCCAGTGATCTGTAACCAAAACCTACAGAAAATTAAATGACAGTTTTCACATCTTGACACAAAAGAGGGGCAGATGGTTTTCTGGACACAGAGACATGGAGAGGAAGACAGAAACAGCTGCTGTTTTGAAAAGCAAAGGAAAAGGTTATCCGCCAAGCAGGATGCTGGTGAGAACTGGTTCTCCATTCGAAGAGCCAGGACTTGTGGAAATTTAAGGAACAAGGAGTCAATGGAGTGGGCCTTTCTGCTGGAAGTCAGTTCGATGATGCTCAGAAGGCTGAGTAGGATGACTTTCAAGGGACACTGGAAGACTTGCTCTGGCATGACAGGGAGAAGGGAGCTTGCTGAAAAGCAGGGAGGAGTTTGGAACTTAATCTTCAAGGCTACATTTCTGCTGGTAGCATGGTGTAAAGTAAAATGTGTCATGAAGTATTTCAGTACAATTTCTTTAGTTTTTTTTATTCGATCATGGGATGTGGGCCTCGCTGGCTAGGCCCAACATTTATTGCTGGCTAGGCCAGCATCCCTAATTGCCCCTGAGAGTTTGGTGTATTAGCTGCCTGTTAAGCAATATTTAGTATTTGTTGATTTTAGTTTATTTGTTACAGTGAAAAGACTTAAAATGTGAAATCTTATCCTATGATTCTTTCCATCGGTCGCTGGGAAATTCAGCTCTCTTTTTAAAAATTATTGGTCTCTATGGGTATCATAACACTGGAATCTTGGGATACCATTTGCATCAACTGGCAAATGTTTGAATGTGGTGTGAAGTTATTCACATCAGATAAAATAAGATAAAAAGAATAATCCAAGTAACATATTTGAAATACAAATTTCCCCAGACTAAGTATTGTGAAACGGATGATGAAATAAATTTCCAGCTTTTCTTCCAAGCCTATTAGCAATAACATCTTAAGTACATAAGCTACTATCACAAACAGATGTTATCTAAAGAATTGAAGACAATTACACTATGCAAGAGAAAATACACAAATGCAAATGGAATTCAGCAAGCAACATTCCTTTTGCTAATACCACAATAATTATACCTATACAATGTTCACTCTCCACCCATTGTTAACTTAATTAAATAGAATACACATACCAAATAGGAAGTATTGTTATTGCTTGTTCAGCTTGTAAAAACAAAGATTTATCTGAAACAACAGAATGCTTATCAGCAAATCATAGAAATTGCAACACAGAAAGAGGTACTGCACTTGTACCATAACTCTTCAACTATATAGTGTAATCCCATTTCTTCACTTTTTCCCCATATTCATTTATATTCTTAATTTTCAAATACTTATCCAACTCCCTTTCAAATCATTGTATTAACAACCACTTGTAGTACAGGATTACATGTCAGAATGATAGCATTTCTTTGAACATCCTCCCACATTCTTTGCATGATAATCCTCATTTTATTACCATTGTTACCATTTGCCAGCCAATTGAAGCAAATTGGATTCACAATTTGCTCTCTCAAAACCTTTCATAATCTTAACAATCTCCATTAGATCCTCTCTAACCATTTCATGTTCCAATGAAGAAAGACAAAACTTTTGAGCGTAATGATAACTTCTCATTTCTAGTATAATCTCTGGCAGACGCTTTTCTAATATCCTCCCTATTCAAGGGTCCCCAGAAGTGTACACAATATTCCAACTCTGACCAAGCCAATGCTTTGTACAAATTCAACATTGCCTTCTTAGTTTTACATTAAATACATCTCTGTTAAATCCAGGTTCCTATTTTCTTTTATGGCCTTTTCAACCTGCAATGCACCTTTCTCACATTGCTTTGCCTTGATAATGTGAAGCAAATGTTTTGGGTGATATTGTGCACCAGTTAAAATTGAAAGACACTGTGGGTTGCTAAGAAGAACACTGAAGTAAGGTCAATGGCAGAGTTTGCAAGTCCACTGAGGGATTGCATTGCAAAGTGACAGGAACCTCAGAAAATTTTCAGCCAGGTCACCTGGAACATACATATAGCAAAGGTGTGGCGAGGCAAAGTGCTGGAGGGAAAATCAGAGGCAGATTTAATGCAAGGGTCTGTGGTATACTCCAGTTTGTCCAAATCTTTGTGCAGTATTAAGAAAGGGCTTGGTGTAGATTATCTGTCCACCCGCTTGGCTGAGAATTGGCAAGCTTAGATACTTAAAGTACCAACTTAAAATTGAATAGAGGCAAAGAACACTTCAATTAAGAGTTATACAAGCCATTACGATTGTTGACATTAAGTAAACGTCAACAGCATAATTCAGGGACTTATATATAAGGCATGACATCAGCACCAGAGAATTCTTTAAATTGTCACATCTTACAGGCTGATGACAATTTAACTGGTGCACAATATCACAAAAATTTGCTTCACATTATCAAGACAAAGCAATGTAAGAAAGATAAAAGCAAAAAACTGCAGATGCTGGCAATCCAAAACAAAAACAAAAATACCTGGAAAAAGTCAGCAGTCTGACAGCATCTGCGGAGAGGAACACAGTTAATGTTTTGAGTCCGTATGGCTCTTCAACAGAACTAAGGAAAAATAGAAAAGAGGTGAAATATAAGCTGGTTTAAGGCGGGGTGGGACAAGTAGAGCTGGATAGAGGGCCAGTGATAGGTGGAGATAACCAAAAGATGTCATAGACAAAAGGACAAAGAGGTGTTGAAGCTGGTGATATTATCTAAGGAATGTGATAATAAAGGTACAGATAGCCCTAGTGGGGGTGGGGGGAAGGGATCGAAATAGGCTAAAAGGCAAAGATAAAACAATGGATGGAAATACATTTAAAAATAATGGAAATAGGTGGGAAAAGAAAAATCTATATAAATTATTGGAAAAAAGGGGGATCGGAAAGGGGGTGGGGATGGAGGAGAGAGTTCGTGATCCAAAATTGTTGAACTCTATATTCAGTCCAGAAGGCTGTAAAGTGCCTAGTCGGAAGATGAGGTGCTGTTCCTCCAGTTTGCGTTGTGTAAGAAAGGTGCCTTGCAGGATGAAAAGGATTGATGTGTTGTTACTCTGCTGGCTTTTAGGCATTTCTGGATTGCATCTGAACTATTTAAGGACTGTATTTTACACTTAACATAAAACAAAACTGTAGGCGAAATTATAGGGGTGAGTATGATAAATGGACAGTACTTATCTCTGGAGAAGTCATAATTTTTAAACAATCATGGCGATATCAACAAAGAGAATTTAAATCCTTAAGAAGGAATAAAATGAGAAATGACCAATTGGTTTATTAAAGGCTATTCCTGCCATACAACATGCACAATCCACTGTATTCAACTCAGTTCATCTTCAGATAAAAGCTTTACAAAGTTTCTCATTGGCACAACCAAAAGTGAATCACGCAACAATTCTGGCCTTACATCGTACATGAATTATAAATCCTTGGCCAATTACATTGTCAACTCACCCCCAATCCCTAATTTACATGTATAAATGCTTACTTTACATTTTTCAATTGGTTCTGGAATGACACTGGCAAGGCTACACAGGAAAGTATGAGGGGAAAATTTGCCATGGTAGATAGGGAAACTACATTAAAAGGTATGATGGTAGACAGGCAATGGCTAGCATTTAAAGAATTAATACATGGTTTACAACAAATTTACATTCTTTAGAGGCACAAAAATCCATCAGGAAAGGTGATCCAACCATTGCTAACAAGAGAAGTTAAAGATTGTATTAAATCAAAGGAAGAGGCTCATAAAGTTCCCTAAAAAAAGTAGCAAGTCTCAGGATTGGAAGCATTTTAGAATTCAATAACCGAGGACAAAGAAACTGATGAATAAAGAGAAAATAGAATATGAAAGTAAATTAGAAAGAAACATGAAAATAGATTGTAAAAGTTTCTATAGGTATGTAAAAAGGAAAAGGTTAATGAAGACAAATGTTGACCCAGTATAGGCAAAGATAGGAGAATTTATTATGAAGAATAAGGACATCGCAGAGAAACTAAACAAATACTTCTGTCTCTTTTCATGGAGGAAGGTACAAGAAGCCTCCCAGGAATACTTAACAACCAACAAGCCAGCAAGGATGAGCAACAGAAAGAAATTAGTATTAGTTAAAATGTAGCACTGGAGAAATTAATGGGACTGAAAGCTGATAAATCCCCTGGATCTGATGATCTACATCCCAGAGCGTTGACAGAGTTGTCTGTTGAGATAATGGATGATTGGTGATCATCTTCCAAAATTCTATGGCTTCTGGAACAGTTCCTGCAGTTTGGAAGGTAGCAAATGTAACCCCACTATTTAAGAAAGGAGGGAGCAAGAAAACAGGGAACTGCTGACCTGTTAGCTTGACATCAGGAGTATTGAAAATGCTAGAATCTATTCTAAAGGATTTGATAACTGGACACTTAGAAAATAATGGTAGGATTCGGCAGAGTCAACATGGATTTATGAAAGGAAAATCATGTTTAACAAACCAGTTAGAGTTTTTTGAGGATGTACCTAGCAGAATAGATAAGGGGGAGCCAGTTCAAGTGGTGCATTTGGATTTTCAGAAGGCTTTTGGTGAGGTCTCACACAAGAGGTTAGTAAGCAAAATTAGAGCGCATGGCATAGGGGGTAATATTCTGGCACGGATTGAGAATTGATTAATGGACAGAAAGCAGAGACTAGCAAGTGGGTCATTCTCGGGTTGGTGGGTTGTGGCTAATGGGTACTTTAAGGATCGGTGCTTGGGCCCCAGATATTCACAATCTATATCAATGATTTGGATGTGGGGACCAAATGTAATATTTCCAAGCTTGCTGATGACACAAAACTAGGCGGGAATGTGAGTTGTGAGGAAGGTGCAAAGAGGCTTCAAGGAGATGTAGACCGGCTAAGTTAGTGGGCAAGAACATGGCAGATGGAATATAATATGGAAAAATGTGAAGTTATCCACTCTGATTGGAAAAAGAAAAATATAGAATATTTCTTAAATGGTAAGAGACTCTACTTCCTTCATGAGGGATTTCAACATTTCACTTTCAAAGATCTACCCTCTGAATTCCCGTGAAAGCCGCTCCAGCCTGGGCTGCCTCTACAACTGCTGAAAC
Organism: Cetorhinus maximus; assembly: GCF_964194155.1. Taxonomy (NCBI): domain Eukaryota; kingdom Metazoa; phylum Chordata; class Chondrichthyes; order Lamniformes; family Cetorhinidae; genus Cetorhinus; species Cetorhinus maximus. The sequence continues at coordinate 28,468,973 of NC_135880.1, read as the reverse complement.
TCGCAACCCTGAGTAGGTGTCATCTTCGAATCAAAGGACAGCTGACGACAAGGTTCCTCCTCTACTTAGAGGTGCTGCAATTGTGGTCAAAGGACTGACAGTGGTGCATGGAAAAGAATTGAATCTCGAACTCAAACCTGTCTGAATACAGTGCTTGAATCAGCCAGATAGGTGTATGGGACAAAGTCCTCAGCAACAAATCGCAGGGGTAAATTCTATACTAGATAATCAATTGTTGCAGGAAAATATAAAAGAATGACTGGGCTTTAAAAGTATATGCAATCAATCAGCACTAATCAGAATTGCTGCCGCACATAAAACACAGTTATTACTGTTATTTTTGAAATCACCATCAATTCCATCTGATGTCGAGTCAGTCTATCAGTCACTCACAAGCCCAGAGATTACTCTCTTATGTTTACTCCACTGCATCTTTAAAATTATTTCCTCAAATTTATACATTTTTTCTACTCCCTTTGCATCAAATTTTAGTCCAAAGAGCAGAAAGATAACTTGCTGCTGGGCCTCTCTCAAATACCATTCCATAGCTGGCTACAAAGAAATACTTAACAGTAGTTTGGGATGATTTAGCTGTAATCCTAAACATCAAGAGGAACTGACTTTCATTCAGTGCAGTGCCTGGGAAAGATTCTGAGGAGGGCCACTAGATTATCTCCAAGTTTAAAATGCTTTAGTCACCCAGATAGGGTTTAAAATCTGGTTCTATATACTTTATAGAAATCTAGATTTAAGTGGTCAACAAAATGACTAGATTGTATGACAAATTAGTTCAATTTGATAAATTGAGGAGGACCAGAGTTCACATGTATGATTAAGTATAGGATTCAGATTTTACGTGGTTCTTTTCCCAGACAATAGGAGACCCGTGGAACAAGTTGCTGCTTTGTGCGCTGAGCGCTTATTCACCCTAAAAGAGCGAAGAGAGGGCTGGACTTGTCCCTTCATGAGGAGAATGTGTCATACAAGAGGTAGGTGCTAAATAATATGAGGCATGATTGACATGATCCTAGGACTAATTTCAATTGCCTTGGGAATGATGAGGAACCTCCAGACCTTTTTTTCCCCTAATTGGTTGTGGGTTTCTGACCTCATTTTTATTTGCCCAGGGGATTATATGATACCCTGGGAGTCTGGAACCCCTTAACATGATGTGTAAAGCATCACACTTGTACGGATTAGGCTAGGTGGGCTAGTTTTTTGGACACTTGTGTATGCCTGAATGTGCCAATTTCTTTATGCACAATGGCTAATCAAATTCACGTGGAAAATAACTACATGTTAGAGTGATCCCAAATTCCAAGTAATAAGAAAACAAAAATCAAAAATAAATTGCAGGCACTGGAAATCTAAAACAAAAACAGATGATGGGTTATACCTGAAACGTTAACAATTTTTCCTTTCTTTACAGGTGATGCCCAGGCCTGAATTGATTTTTCAGCATTTTCTATTTTTGTCCCTTAGGCCAAGGGCTTCAGGGAAGACCTAACAAGGGCAAATTGGATAACTTTGACTTACTAGTTCAGAGTTCATTCCTAGCACCAACATCAAAAATGCTGCCTAATCCATTCCTGTTCCTTGACCTCTCAATATCAACCTGCAGTGTTCCAGTCCGACACTTTCAGTAACTCATACTAATGGCTCCCTGAATCCCCACTTCTACTTTCAAATCAATTGTGATCACATTCAGTGTGCCTCAGGATGACATAAATGAAATGAAGTTGTCCTTGATTTATGCTGAAGATTGTCCCAAATGACTGCTGGAGGTATTAAATTAACTGCCCAGCACTGGCTTAATCTTTTGATTTCAACACTAAATCGGCACAATATTCATGCTGAGTATTTATATGAATCTCCTTCTTTGAAATGTAGAACAAGCGTGCTTAAACTTAAGAACTGCTACTCAGAAACCTGACCGCGTAAATAACACTGCACCCTTTATGGCTGCTGGTGACAGTTTTGCACATTCAAATAAATGCCGTTCATACCAATTTATAAGAAATTTTAGTGCTGCAGACATAGTTGCCTTGGAATTTAAATTGAGGCAGGCCAAATGTTTTTCATCAGTTGCCTCCTGATAGATCATATAAAATAGATTGGAAGCAGTAGGCATTCAGCTAGGTTGTCCTCACACCGCCTTTGATGTGTGCTGACCTGTAAGAATTTTGGCTCACTGGCTGTGCCATTCCCTGCCTGTGTTGTGTCCTGGGGCTTGATTTTAATCACTGTTGAACTGTCTTTAAGTTGGTATAACTCAGTGAACCAAAGGAGATATGCCAACAAAGGACAAACTATAGCAGGAAATGCCATCAGGTGAGGTGATGTTTGTGGAAGTGTTTAAAATTTCTGTGACATTTATGTGCAATGATTTAAGGTCCAATGGAAACATAAAACGATGTGAGCGCACAGCAGGTCTGCCGGCATCTGAAAAAAGAGAAGAGTTAATGTGGCCAGGAAACTGTATGCTGATGGTGCTAATCTTCCTGATATGCTTTCCTTGCCTGTGCCAGGAGCAATGAAGCAGAAAATCCTGGTCTAGCAATCCAATCGGAGACATTGGATAAGCAGTAAAGAGTGTGAATTCTGGTTGATATTTTTCTATCCTTAGCTTAAGTGACAGTGGATCTGGTAGAACTCATGGTTCACATCCCACTTTAGAGACTTGGGGCAGAAGTTTCTGTGCCTGCTGGCGTCAGGCGGCATGAGCAGCCAAAAATTGGTTTCACAACATCATGGAACTAGTTTGCAATCGACCGCTCTGCCTATCAATTGCGGGCTGTGTTTCCTGCCATCGGATATCATTGTATTACATCTGCATATCATTATAAGCCCAACCTGCCGGAATCATCCCCCCATGTTGGATCGTCCGAGCATGTCGGCGTGATTGTACTCCGACGTGTTTCACAACAGCATATATAAGGCGGGCTGCACTTCGCTCAGGACTTCAAGGTATGTTTGCCTACCTTGCTTCGGGCAGCACTCACAGTCATCAGGCTTCGCAGAAAGCAGCACATCACTTTTAGGGGGGCTCACGGCAGCTCTACCTACTAGATTAGCCATATGTGGGTAGCTTTTCAATGGCTGCAGGGCTAGGGCTTGCTTGGGGAAGGGGGAGAAATGGTCTCAGGCAAGGAAAGAGGCTGCAGGGTGGGGGCTGTACTGGGGAAGGAGGGTATCCCAGGAGGTGTTTGGGGGCACATGATGATCTGGGAAAGTAGCCTCAAGAGGGTGTGGCTGAGGATGTAGTCTTAAGAGGAGATGAGGCCAAATGGACATGTGAGGGTATGTGTATGAGAATGGGTGGCGATGTCCCTTGAGCTGGCAGTGAGTGAGATGCCAGTGAATGCGTGATGGGCTTGAGTGTGTGAGTTTAGAGTGATGAGATGGCTGCCTTATCCTGGCTGAGATTATTCATCCTCTTTCTGCACTGGATGGCCAACTTCTTCTGTGCAGCATTGGTGCTGATCATCACTGCCATCGCCTAGCAAGCCAAAGTGATAATGTTGCTGCCCCTCCTGTGGCCAGAGCGGGGGTAGAGGACATCACAGTGGGCCTCCATGGCATCCAAAAGGTGCTGAAGGGATGCGTCACTAAAACTGGGGGCTGCAGTCTCCTTGTCTTTTGGGGCCATGTCTTCTTTGCAGCAGTCCTGGATTGGAAGCACTGAGAGGGATGTGCGTGGCTGTACTTTAAATGTGGTGCCCAGCGTGATGAAGCAGCGAGGTGACGGCATGGCGGGCAAATCGGACCCTGCCTGCCATTGAAACAGCGTGTGTCCTAGGAATGTATAATTAATGTGGCGGGATTGGGACAATACGGCGCGTGAAGCCACCATTGCGGCCAGCAGGTAAAACCTTGTTTTTCCTGCCCGCTACCCGACTTAGTGCAAATCTGGTTCGTTTCCACCCTTGGGCACAAAATATAGGTTGTAGTATTGAGAGAGCACTACGCTAATGGAATTGCCATTCTTTTTGGATGACACTAAACCATGTCTCGGGGGACATAAAAAATTCCATGGCACCCCACCCACTACCTTAAGCATTCACTCCCTCCACCACCACGTACAGTGGCTGCAGTATGTACCATCTACAAGATGCACTGCAGCAATCGCCAAGCCTCCTTGGGCAGCACCATCCAAACCCACAATCTCTACCGCCTAGAAGGACAGGAACAGCAGACACTTGGGAACGCCACACCTACAAGCTCCTCTCCAAGACATACACCATCCTGAGTTGGAAATATATCGCCGTTCCTTCATTGTCGGTGGGTCAAAATTCTGGAACACCCTTCCTAACAGCACTGTGGGTGTACCTACACCACATGGACTGCAGCAGTTTAGAAGACTGCTCACAACCATCTTTTCAAGGACAATTAGAGATGGGCAATAAATGCTGGCTTAGACAGCAACGCTTACATTTCATGAAAAAATATATTTGGAGAAGTGCAGGTGAGTTTCTCCTGGTGTCCCTTAACCAACATCACTGAAACAGATGATCTAATATTTTATCTCATTGCTGTTTGTGGGACCTTGTGCTTCCTACATTACAACTTGTGATTGCCCTTCATAAGTAGTTCATTGGCTGTAAAGTACTTTGGGGCACCCTTAAGTCATGAAAGGCACTATATACATGTATGATGTTCTTCTTTTCAAATTTGAACTATCAAAGATACTCAGACAAGCACAGTTTTGCTCCTTCTTTCCTCTCCAGTTTTCCTTCAATTCTACCTTTAATCATCTTCTCCTGAAGATGCTGGCATACTGTCCCATAACAAACAACCTAAAACATGAGAGAAACTGTACATGTACTTCAAACCTAAACTAGAACATTGAATTCTGAGAGGGATACTGGGGTTGAACTGATTCCTACTGTCATAATTCTTAAAGTGTCATAGCTACCAAGTCTCCTAGAGGAGGGTTGTTGGAGGATGGTATAAACATTCTACAGTAAAGGTGATTTTCTTGGACTGCACATACCATGGATAACTCTCCCCTATTTGTAAAAGGGAAGAGTGTAGAATTTGTCTGTCTAACTTGTGCACTTCAGCCAATAATATTTGCATGCACTGCTCCAGAGTGAGAAATTTGAAAGCTGCTTATCTAATATCAGTCCAATTAATACCTGCTACATGGTTCCAATGTGTCCAGATATTTCCTGATCTTGTGAATTGTAAACATGACCGTTACAGTCATTCTCCATTTGGACACCAGAAGGTTGAGAAATTATTTGCTTTGCGGTGTCTAATCCATCTTCAGTCTCTCACTTGAGATATCAGTCTTTTGCCCTTGCAGAGCATCCTGAAGGTCTGGCGATGTAGGGATCAGCAATGTGGGACTTGTGCAACTTCATAACAACCATTAAGCTCACTCCTTGCCCAAACTGTTTAATCACCCCAGGAAACATTCTGCAAAATTTCACTTGCAAAGATATTTAAGAAAGGCTCCAGAAAATTTATCCACTCCTGAATCTCTACTGTTCATCTCAAATGTTTGCTTCTCAAGGATGACAACACTTTCCACAACATATCAACCATCATGTTCTTTTTATGTACCTGCTTCAGTAACTTTCCAACCAATTTCTAACTGGATAGCAGCAAAAATTCCTAAGGTTAAGATCATTCAAACAACTCCCTCCGTGACTACCTTCCTCTCTTTTCCTCCCCTATTCCCAATTTCTTCCCACCACCCACCAATTTTCCCATCCAAACTGCCTCAGATCCATTGTCACTTTGTACTTTCTCTCCATTCTGTCCCCTGACCTGACCTTTCAAACTTCTCTCCCATGATATCCATTCCCACTAACTTGATCCACTCTATCTCTGCAACTTCCTCCAGTCTATATCTATTTCTGTACTCTCCAGTCCTCCAACTCTGGCCTTTTAGCATCACGCTTCTCTTCACCCCACCATTGTTAGCAGAGCTCATAGCTACAATGTCCTAGCCAATGGAATTCTTTTCCTAAATCACTCCACATCTCTAGTTTTCTCCCCACTTTGAAAAAACCTTCTCTTCAACCAAGCTTTCAGATAGCGTTCCTACCATGGCTAGCACTTTTTATCCTTTTTATTCATTTTTTCCCCCATTCTGTCAAGTATTTTAGCTTGGGACTTTCATATCAAAGATGCAATAAAAAGGCAAGTTATTACTGTTGATGAAATTTCTGCACTCTTTCCTTCAAGGTGTTAGTTAATACATAACTAAATGTTTCCGCAGAGTCTGTTCCATCAGTTATTATTCCAGTCTGGGTATTATCAAGAATACGGGCTCTAAAATCTTGCAGTTGGGAATGCTAAGCCCTACTGTGGTGGTACACCTTGGAATACATTGCAGACAAGATAATTATAGGCACACAGAAAAGAAGCAATGGTTGTGTATTAGTTTTTGCCTTCATTTTCTACTTAGCTCATGGCTTGTGTTGATTTTTGCGATTTTGTGTGTTGGGATGAGAGAAGGCTCGGTTTGTCATTCTGATCTGTGGAACAGATGGGATTAATGTGGGGTGCCACTAATAGCAGAGCTGCAGCTGTGAATGTCTGTCAATAAATAATAACAATATTTTCCAGAAAATAGTTTTCACTCTAGTCTTATTACTCTGCTGCACTGACCAGAACGAAATTAAAAATATAGCAGTTGCATTGTCAGCTGAATTACTGCAGCAGGAATAAACATCAGCTCTGTATACAAATCAGAAAATAGCACCTTTAGACTGAATACAAAGGGAACAATGTTTCACAGCTCAGAAATCAAGTTAGCATAATTTAGTAATATGTCAGAGCATGATAGCGTGTTCCTGCTGTCAACAATGGGAGACTGAGACAAGGCACTTTCCCCAGAGAGCAGGGGACAACACCAGTTGCTGCTATTTATCTAGATTGGCTAACTGTGGTTGGACACATCCTGAGGGTTTCATTAAATGACAACCCTCCTCCAGTTGCTCAGTCAAAGAATTTTTTTTCCCCTTCTTGAATATTTTTAATAATATTTTTCTCATTTAAAAAGGCTGTTCACTATCTACAAGGCACAAGTTAGGAGTGTGATGGAATACTCTCCACTTGCCTGGATGAGTGCAGCTCCATCAACACTCAAGAAACTTGACACCATCCAGAACAAAGCAGCCCGCTTTATTGGTGCTCCATTACTACCTCCAACATCCACTTCCTCCAGCACTGATGGACAGTGGCAGCAGTGAGTGCTATCTACAAGAAACACTGCAGCAGTTCACCAAGGCTCCTTCGACAGCACCTTCCAAACCCACGACATCTACCTGCTAGAAGGACAAGGGCAGCAGTGGAAACACCATCACCTCCACATTCCCCTGCAAGCCACATACCATCCTGACTTACATACGAGCAGAAGAACATACGAATTAGGAGCAGGAGTAGGTCACTCGGCCCCTCGAGCTTGCTCCGCCATTTAGTAAGACGACGGCTGATCTGATTGTAAACTCAACTCCACATTCCCACATACTCCCTATAACGTTTCACCCCCTTGCTTATCAAGAATCCATCTACCTCTGCCTTAAAAATATTCAAAGACTCTGCTTCAACTGTGTTTTGAGGAAAAGAGCTCCAAAGACTCACGGCCCTCTGAGAGAAAATGTTTTCCTCATCTCTGTCTTAGATGAGTGACCCCCTTACTTTTCAACAGTGACCCCTAATTCTAGATTTGCACAAGAGAAAACATCCTCTCCACATTCACCCTGTCAAGGTCCCTTCAGGAGCTTATATGTTTCAATCAAGTTGCCTCTTACTCAGCGGACACAAGCCTACCCTGTCTAACCTTTCCTCAAAAGACATTGTGCCCATTCCTGGTAATAGTTTAGAAAATGTTCACTGAACTGCTTCCAAAGCATTTACATCCTTCCTTAAATAAGGAGACAAATACTGTATATAGTCCTCCGAATGTAGTCTCACCAATGCCCTATATAACTGAAGCATAATCTCCCTACTTATGTTCTCAATTCCCCTTGCAAACAACGATAACATTTTATCAACTTTCCTTATTACTTGCTGTACCTGCTTACTAACCTTTTGTGATTCATGTACCAAGATACCTAGATCCCTCTGCATCTCGGAGCTCTGCAATCTCTCACCATTTAGATAAAATGCTCCTTTTTTATTTTTCCTTCAAAAGTCTACAGTTTCACATTTTATCCATTTGCCAGATCTTTGCCCACTCACTTAACATATGTATATCTCTTTGAAGCCTCCTTATGTCCTCTTCACATCTTACTTTCCTATCTATCTTTGTGTCGTCAACAAATTTAGCAACCATCCCTTCAGTCCCTTCATCCAAGTCATTTATATAAATTGTAAAAAGTTGATACCCCAGCACTGATCCCTGAGGCACACCACTTGTTACATCCTGCCAACCAGAAAAAGACACTTTTGTACCTGCCCCCTGTTTCCTGTTTGCTAGCCAATCTCTATCCCTGACAAATGTCACCCCTTACACCATGAGCTTTTCTTTTTCACAATAACCTTTGATGCGGCACCTTATCAAACACCTCCTGACAATCTAAGTACAGTACATCCACCGGTTCTCCTTTATCCATAGCATATGTTACTCCTTCAAAGAACTCCAATAAATTGGTTAAACATGATTTCCCTTTCACAAAACCATGTTGGCTCTGCCTGTTTACCTTGAGTTTTTCCAAGTGCCCTGCTATAACACTTTTAATAATAACTTTGAACATTTTCCTTATGACAGATGTTAAGCTAACTGGCCTGTAGTTTCCTGCTTTCTACCTCCACCGCCATCCAGGCCCCCCCCCTCCCCCCACCCCCCCCACCCCCCTCCCCAATCTTTTGAATAAAGGAGTTACATTTGCTATTTTCCAATCTAATGGAACATTCATCAAATCTAGTAAATTTTGGAAAATTAAAACCAATGCATCAACTATCTCACTAGTTGCTTCTTCATCCCCCGGATGAAGCCAATCAGGACCCAGGAACTTGTCAACCTGCAGCTCCAATAGTTTGCTCAGTACCTCTTCCCTGGTGATTTTAATTTTCTTGATTTCCTCCCTCCCTTCCATTTCTTGATTTACAGCTATTTCTGGGGTGTTCTATAGTGGAAACTGTAGTTCTATAGCTGTGTGCTCTATAGCGGAAACTGATGCAAAATACCTGTTCAATTCATCTGCCATCTCCTTATTTTCCATTAGTAATTCCCTGGACTCACTTTCCATAGGACCACACTCACTTTGTTAATTCTTTTCTTTTTAAGTATCTATAGAAACTCTTACTATCTGTCTTTATATACCTAGCTAGCTTTCTCTCATACTCTAACTTTTCCTTCTTATCAATCTTTTAAAATTGTTTGCTGTTATTTATATTCTGTCCGATCTTCTGACCTACAACCCATCTTTGCACAAGTAAACACTTTTTCTTTAAGTTTGATAATATCTTTAACTGTTTAGTTAACCACAGGTGGTAGATCCTCCCCTTGGATTTTTTCTTTCTCTTGGAATGTATATATTCTGTGTTTTCTGAAATATCCCCTTAAATCTGCCTCTGCATCTCTATAGATCTATCCCTTAACCTAGCTTGCCAGTTCACTTTAGCTAGTTCTGCTTTCATGCCCTCATAATTGCCCTTATTAAAGTTTAAAATACCACTCTTAGACCCTATCTTCTCTCTCTCAAATTGTAAAACTCAGTTATATTGTGAATGCTGCTTCCTAGGGGCGCCTTCACTATGAAGTCATTAATTAATCCTATCTTGTTGCACAATCCATACCTAGTATAGCCTGCTCTCTGGTTGATGCCAGAATATACTGTTGTAAGAAACTCTTCCAAAAACATTCTGTGAGTTCCTCATCTAGGTTACCTTTGCCTGTCTGAGTTTTCCAGTCTATATGTGGATTAAAATCCCCCATGATGATTGCCGTACCTTGCTGGCAAGCTCTCATTATTTCCTCCATTATACCCTGTCCTACTATATGGTTACTGTTAGGGGGCTTGAACACCACTCCCACAAGTGCCTTCTTGCCTTTATCATTTCTTAGCTCTACCCAAACTGCTTCTACATCCTGGTTTCCCGAATTTAGGTTATTCCTCTCTATTGTGCTAATACCATCCTTAATTAAGAGACCCAACCTTCCACCTTTTCCTAGCTTCCTGTCCTTCCTAAATTTCATGTACCCTTCAATATTCAGGCCCCAGTCTATGTTATCCTGCAGCCACATCTCCATAACGGCTATTTCTATTAGCACTACCAATTCATCTGTTTTGTTTTGAATGCTATTCAGATACAGAACCTTTAGTTGTGTCCTTTTATTATTTTTGTAACCTATAGTATTATTTGCTGATTTACTGTTAGATTTGTACTCTCTGTCTCTTCCTGTCATGGTCTATTTATCATTTCCCCCATTAATGCCTTTCTCTCTTGCCTTGCCTCTACTCTCTGTTTTAACATAACTCCCAAATTTGATCTCTGGGCCCCACTAATTAATTTAAAGCCCTCTCTACTTCCCTGGTTATGTGGCTCGCTAGAACACCTCCCAGGACAGTTCAGGTGTAAATCGTCCCAATGGTACAGCCCCCCTTTTCCCACTACTGGTGCCAGTGCCACATGAACTGGAGCCCACTTCTCCCATACCAGTCTTTGAGCCACGCATTCATCTCTCTAATTTTATGTACCTATGCCAATCTGCATGTGGCTCAGGTTATAATCCAGAGATTATTACCTTTGACATTCTACTTTTTAATTTAGTGCTTAGCTCTTCTTACTGGCTATGAAGAACTTCTTTCCTATTTCTGCCTATTTCATTGGTGCCTACATGGACCACAACGTCAGAATCCTCCCCCTCCCACTGCAAGTTCCTCTCCAGCACTGAGCAGATGTCCCGAACCCTGGTACTGGACAGGCAACACAGCCATCTGGACTCTCACTCTTTGCTGCAGAAACAGTGCCAATCCCCCTCATTATACTGTCCCCTGCCACCACTACATTCCTTTTTGCTCCCCACACTTGAATGGCTTCCTGCATCATGGTGCCATGGTCAGTCAGCTCTTCCACCCTTCAGCCCCTGCTCTCATCCAAAAAAGCTGAGCGAACCTCAAACCTATTGGAGAATTGCAAAAGCTGAGGCTCCTGCATTCCTACCCTTTGGGCCCTCTTACCTGCCTCACTCAAAGTCATACTTTCCTGTCCCTGACCACTGACCAAGCCAGAAGGCCCTATCCTCAGGGTGTGACTATCTCCTGGTGCAAAGCTTCTAGATAACTTTCACCCTCCCTGATGTGTTGCAACGCCTCGGCATCAGGCTCAATGATTCTGAGCCAAAGCTCCTCGAGGCACAAACACTGCAGATGCTGGATCACACTGCCATCCAGGAGTACCTGCTGCAGCCGTGACACATCACTTGTCCTGCCACCCTTAATGTGTTTTAACACACTACTTAATTATATTACTCAATTATTTATTTTCCTATTTTGTATATATTTTATTAAACTTACTACCAGTTCCTGTACTGTTTTAAACTTTCGAAATTAAATAGGCCTTAACCAGCCATCAGGTACTCACCACACAGATAGGCTCTTTCCCTGTAGTAGAGTAAGAACAATTTCTACAGGGTGAAAAAGTTAGAAAAAGCGAATGGAAAGGAACACCTCTTTCCCACCTCACCTAACTCCCCCACTCACCAAACTACCCAGGTATACACTCAATTCCAAACTGCACTCGCTTGCAAGGCTGCACCAAAGACCCCTGAACTTACATTAAACTGAACTGCAGCTACAGAAACCAGATTAAACCAGTAGAGTGTGTTTTCTTGGAACTATATCGCCGTACCTTCACTGTTGCAAGGTCAAAATCCTGGAACTCCCTCCCAAACAGCACTGTGGGTGTATTTATACCACATCTACATCTGGACTGCAGCGGTTCAAGAAGGCAGCTCACCACCACCTTCTCAAGGGCAACTAGGGATGGGCAATAAAAACACTGGCCAGCCAGTGATGCCCATGTCCTGTGAAAGAATTAAAAGTATTAAACAAATATGTTCAAAGAAAAGAAATAAAAGTTGATTCTAAAATGACATGTTTGATGTTGTGGGATTGGGACAGAGTCAATATTTCATGGCTAACTTAGTAACCTGAGTTCAGCAGCTTCAGACCATGAACTCTCTCCTCCATCTTTACCATTTTTTAAACCCAATTTTTAAATTTTTAATTATTTTTATTTATTTATTCATTTTTAAAATCCTTTTCACCAACCGCACCCCCCCACCCACCCCCAGCCCCCACCCCACCACTCCACCCCCACAGGGCACATCTGTCACTTGTTTCTATGTTGTGCTTTCACAGAGCACTGACCCTGGTTCTGCTCTTAACATATTCTGCTATCTTATCTTTATGCCTCTATCAGCACCTTCTTTAGTCTTTAACACTACCATTAACACTCTCTTTGTCTTGTGTCCATGACATCTTTGTCAATCTCTCCGAAGCTCCCACCTATCCCTGACCTTCTATTTTGCTCCACCTGCTCCACCCGCTCTTAATCAGTATAAAATCCATCACATTTCTACTTCTCTTTAGCTCTGAAGAAGAGTCATAAGGGCTCAAAAGGTTAACTCTGTTTCTCTCTCCACAGATGCTGCCAGACCTGCTGAGCTTTTCCAGCATTTTCTGTTTTTATTTTAGATTTCCAGTATCCGCAGTATTTTGCTTTTATCTTAGCAATCTGATATCTGTGCCTGTCAGATCTGCAGTACTCCAAATCATTTTGATAGCTGTCCAGCCAGTCTGCTTCATTGATGGGATCTGAGGAGGTAGACTGGCCACAGAGGTTAGGGTTCATCCTACTGCTTTCCAGGTGACCCTAAAGCAATCCCCTAAAGGGTAGTGTGGCTCTAGATGGAGAAGCATTGGTAAACTGTGCAGTTCTGGCTATTTAAACTCCAGGTAAGTATTCTATGGCTGCCAGAAATCCCTAAGCCATGGACCTTGCCAACCAGGAGCCAAGTGCAGAACTTTCTGTTCTGGAGACTAAGTGTTGTGTCGGGTGGGAAAATCAGCGTGAATCCCACGGGGCGGCAGGGTAGGTTCTTGTGCCAGATTGTCTGTTATTCAGTTCATTATTTATGCATCAGCGAGGAGCTCATCGAATCTCATGGTGGGGCAGGCAAGGATTCATCCGCCCCACCATTACCTCATGGGGTTGAAGGTCCAGGTGCCAAATTTAAATGGCACCTACACACACAGTCACATCCTGTAGGGCAGGCGTGTAGGGAACCTATTGAAAATCGTGACCAGAAGATCCAAACCATCTGCCCCAAAGTTCAGCAACACCTCCTTGGAGAGACTCCTCTAGGCAGTCCAGGAATGGCAGGAGGTCCTCTTTTACGAGGAATGGAGCCGGAGGTCCACCAACCTGCCCATGGCAGCCTGGGAAGAGCTTGCAAGGGTGTCACTGCATGTGGACCCAGGAAGTGCAGGAAGAGGATGAATGATCTCATCCGATCCACCAGGGTAAGTCAACCTTCTCCTCACTCCAAACTCACACTCTCATAAGGGCAGCAAGCAATCTAAGGGTTACAGTCCATAGGGATCTCACACACTACCAGCAGAAATGACATCTGATTGTCTGAATGACACTTTAACCATCTCCTGTAACATCCTGCACAAATGGGATCTTCATCCCTTACTGGGGAGGACTCAGCACACACAGCAGGCATCAAGCTTCTGATCTGCTCCTTCATCCATGGTGCTCACAGTCAAACCGACTGTCTTTATGCAGGACAAGATCACCCACAACAACAGGGAGAGATTGAGGACTGGAGCGGGGATGCTGGAATTGAGGCCACTGTCCCCCTACGAGGAGCAGGCGGCAGAAGTCGCTGGTGAGGACAGAGACCGTTCCTGCGTGGAAGGTGAAATCGGCATCCACCAACCACCAGTAAGAGAAGGTGGAGGGAAAGCATCAGTCAGCGCATCAGCCCCAGCCCCTAGAGCATCTCGAAGTGGGAGGAGGCTCAAGGACTCAGGGAGGGGCCACATCAATCAGACACCCTGGATCTATCCACCTAGGAGTCCACAAAGTTGTCCTGCCACTCCAAATCCCTTCTGCCTGTGACCCCATCCACTCCAGCAGGTCAGCCAAGGAGGGTGCACCTGATCCAGAGCAGGAGACCCTTAGCAGGCAGGGACCCTCCAGGCCTCAGATTCTCCAGAGGATGCCCGCCAAGGTAATCGGACAACAGGGCATAGCAGTCAGCAGGCACCTCTCCTCAGATGCACTCTGTGGGTGTTGGTGCCATTGGCCACATCTACCTTTTATCACCGAGGAGTCAATCCTGAATGGGCTGAGAGCGCTCAAAGATCTGTGGCACCTGCGAGTGACTCAAGATGTAAGAGTCATGCGATCTCCCAAGGGACCTGGCACAAACATGCATCATCTGTTTTCGGTGATCACAGATCAACTGCACGTTGAGAGAGCAGAACCCTTTTTGATTGATAAATCTTACTCTTAAGGCCACTTGTGTGCAGTCAATGGCACTTGTGAGAATCCAGAGATCACTGCGAATTCCACTGCTCTAGTAGCCTGGCTTGCTTCATCTATGCTGAATTGGACATAACTGTGTGCCTTATTGAAAAGGCATTGGTCACCTCCCTTATGCATATATGACTACAATATTCTACAGAGGATCCCAGTGGAGCCCTGGAACGATATGCTGGCAAAAAAGTTGAGAGCGGCATTTGCCTATAGCATGACCAGCATTGGATGACTCCCAGTTCGTGCAGAGTGAGATCCTCATGGAGAATATGCCAGATATGATCCACTACATCCCTTGACAATTGAAGGCGTCTATGGCACAGTCTCTCGCTCAACTCCATGTATAGTAGGCATCTTCTGTACACCCTAGGTTGTGTCAAACACCTCTGAGGATGTGGTCCCTCCTTGTCAGCACCTGGTTCTTCCTGGGTCCCTGCTGGTTCTTGTTCCTCTGGGTGACACACTTCCCTGAGCTCAGGCATATGGCAACAGACCCTTCTTCTCCTCATCCGCATTAGTGCTATCGAGAAGACAGCATTGCCTGCAGCCTGCATTCCATTCCTCCTCGCATCTTTGGACAAATAGAATGGAGATATGATAGCACCTTACCCTGGAATATTCTCCCTCCATCGGCAAGCAAGGAAGCCAATGTGGAGCCATGGGGCTGCCCTCATTCCTAACATGGCATCCCCAGGCCACACCTTACAGCTAAAGCACATCCCTGAAGGTTCATAGGTGGCTGAGCATCCCCTTCCGACATGACTGCACATTCACAATGAGGCTTTGATCAGGCTGAATACAGTCATGTGCTCACACCCTAAGTCAGACTATTGTCAGCCTGTCTCCTTTAGCCTAGGCACTAGCACAGCCTCACTCCAATGTCATAACGGCAAGCATTGTGGCCTGTAAGCCATGACCATTGAAAAGATAATGTGGAGCCTTGTCTCAAGTTTGTTGCTTATGTAAAACAGCCGTGGCCCCCTACTTGTTTGCACTCACTTCCCTCCTTACGGACATGTGGGCAATCAGACCAAATCAAATGTTTCCCCAAGCATTAATGGATTCTCGCATGAATGCGCTCCATGTGTTAAGGTGCCGAACTGCTTCAATGGGCATTAGACACATGTTAATGGATCTCAGCTGAGCCATGGTCTGTAGGATTTGCTCTGAAGATGGGTCATACGGACTCGAAATGTTAACTCTGTTTCTCTCTCCACAGATGCTGCTAGACCTGCTGAATTTTTCCAGCATTTGCTGATTCTGTTTCAGATTTCCAGCATCCGCATTTTATTTTGATCTGAAAGTTATTAGGATGCCCCTTCAATCAGCCCAAAATTGCAGACATTGACTCCTCCTACACATCCTTAGGCCACTCCCCAGGCAACTTTCTTCACACTTCATTTTTCAACTGCGTCATTCCAGCTCCTAGTCATGATAGTGGTGCTGCAATTTATCTTTGAGACCAACTCCCAGTCATGCACCTGTGTTGCAGCCTTACCCTCCAAATCCCTCCTATCCTCCTCCACCCTCACCACATCCAAATTCCCCCTCCTTCGATCACTCTCCTGCCTCCCCCGTAACCCTGAAGCCAATCTTGATTGCGATTGACATTCCTGTCCTCTCCCCGAACTCTTTTCTGTTGATGTCCCAGTGCCTTATGTTGACCTGACCCCTTCCCTTCTCGAGGCTGCATGAACCGTGATTTTCAGGGACCCCTCCCCATGAGACCTGCCAACACCCACCCATGACTTATATGCTCCCACTTTACTGGATGCAGATGTGTCACCTGACCATGACTGCACCATCTGCTTCCCAATGATGATCCTCCAAACCCTAGGACCAACCTCTCTAGCACACTGATCACGCCTTGCACAGCATGCTGTGTCTGACCGTCACTGCCCAGGGAGGCCTTGCCCTTCCTAGAACCGGGACCAAGACATGCCTACCATGCAGGGTCCTTTAGCATGGCTTGCTCATCCCCAGGATGGTCTGCGGAATCTGCCCCCTGATAGTGTGGCCTCAGCCCCAGGACAGTCTCATATTACTACCCTCTGTATCTTTGACAACAGCGCCCCTACAACCCCCTCTCCCACCCGCCCCCACCGCCACCCCAGTCACGCACCTGTGTTGCAGTCTTCCCTCCCTGACTGTGCTCACTCGCCCCCCACCCAGTTATGCCTCTGCCTTCCCCCCCTTGACTCCCTTGCTCCACTCACTTCCTCCCAGTCATACCTCTGTCTTCACCCTCCCCACTGCGATTGCCTCCCCCGCAGCAGCCTTGGCACAGCCTCATAGAAGCACTGAGGTTTAGCAGCAGCGCAGTGAAAGGTAGGCGAAAGAAGCATCTACATATCTCAAAGTTGCCATCGAAGTGAAGGTTGCCAGGTGCAGGCCACTTATATATGGCCGTGAAACAGACTGTTCTAATTTTCCGCTGGTGGGGCATTTAAATTTGGAGGGAAAATGTGATTCTGGCACATTGCCTTTTTAATGACGATTCATCAGATGAAAAGGGACACAAATGTGGATCAGTGGGAAACTCGAGCCGCCATGAAAGTTGGGAGAAGAAAATTCCAAACTTATTTTCCGTCGGTGGGAAACTGACTTTTGCCATCGTTCCAAATTTTGTGCCCCCGCCTGCCACAAGTCCAACTGCCGGCGGGAGCAGAAAATCCCACCCTATGTTTTTTGAGCTCAGCTAAGTGTGATGTGGCCGTGGGTGAGCGAGGGTGAATAACAGAAACTTTAGTAGCTTTGTCTCGAAACTCTTTGGTGAACAGCTTCCCCGTGTGCCAGACTGGCAACCGACACAAGAAAAATCACAATTCTAGTATTTTTTAATAGAATTGTAATGGGTTTCAGTCGACTGAAGTTATTACATGCATCTGAGAATTGAAGTGTGCTCTGAAAATATGCCAGTAAATTGAAAAAGTTATAACTCACTGCTTTCAATAAATCCACATTTAAAATATTGCTTTCAGAATTCCTTCTCCCCACTCCACAGTGGGAAGCCACTCTAGAGAAAAGTTAACTTAGGCCAGATGGACACTTCTAACATGAGGTGGTATTTCTTAATTGCAGCAATCCTGTAAGTTAGTTTGAAGCCGATGTAAGAGATTGATTGCAAATGTAGGACACAGGGGGTGCAAGTGGTTTGAAGGGAGGGAGAGTCATCATATCTGCCTCAATACTGAAATGTGATAAACCCTTTGTGGCCCAGGATTCTCACCTTTGAAAATTGCCTTGAAAGGAAAATAGGTTAAGAGGTTGATTCATGACACATTTGTGAGTCTCAAATGGATTTCCAACATAACAATCCTTTTAAAAAATCTGCTTTAAATTGTCTTGTAGGCATGAGAGTATAACCAATATATTACCAACAAAGTGAAACTCAATATTGCAACTTCAAATTTTTTGTTCTTTTCTTTTTTTTTTCCTTTGCTCCTGTACTCTGCTACAGATCGTATCACACAACTCCAGAGGCAAATACAATCTTTGATAAATTACTGGAGGGACCACTCTTCATGTGTGAGAGTATGCAATGAATATCAGCGGACCTGTGACAATGGGAAACATCAGATCCAAGCACGATGCCTATTTACATGCCTTTACATGAGACACAGCAAAACAAGTAGGAGCACAAACTCTAACTGATCATATCTTAGCCTTAGAGGTGCCAAGGCCAATTTAAACACCTCAACTGCCACCCCTCGCTGTCTAAGCTAACTTAGCACAGACCTAGAGTCAAACCTGGTATTTTCCTGGCCCAGTACCCCACCACCAAAACTGCAACCCAGTCAATAACAAATGATTCATCTACATTTGAACCATTGATGTCTCTTAGCAAATGCCTGTTTCCAACATTTTTTGGTTTTATCACAGTTTCCAGCGCTTGCATTTTAAAACCAAAAATCAGCTAACAAAAGGCTCCTCTGTGATTTTATATTAAAACGCCCTGCAATAATTAAACACAGAGTAGTTTGGCATGCTCATTGTGGCAATGGGATGTTGTTAAATTTTCTAGGATCTATTATGGGAATGTAAGAGGCTATGTAGAATAATTCAGATTCCAGGGTCTGTACTAATTGTCCTTTGTTAATGCTTTGTCTTTGACACAGTGTCAGCTGGGGAATTTAGTAAAAGATATTTCACAATCTACCACGAAGTCAATGTCTGGCAGGAAAATAAGGACATTTCAAGCTGTCAATCAACATAAATTCCACAGTCTAGTTACCTTTTAACTCACAGCACAGTGTCCCCCTGGCAGTGCATGAATGAGTAAGGCAGATTAGAATAGAAGAAAGAACAGACCTAGAAGATTTAGAACAGACAAAATATATCTTTTTTCTGTAAAAGATTGTCCATTGATTGGCAAATATCTCACACTTAAATTATACGGCTTTCTAGGTTCTGTAAGTCAATCAAAAATTGATTTGGTATGTTGCTACTGATTTAAGCTTTTGGTACTAAAGCAGCACAAATTTCAGATTCCAAACTGTTTGGTGTTGGCAAAGTTGTGCAGCTTGTTGAAAATTATTATGTAGTCAAAGTTAAAATGTTACTGGATTCAGTACAAATGAAGACATGATGGAACAAACTCTACAGTTGCTTTAATGAGGTTAAAGGATAGGTCTTTAGAGATGCAGTGACAGACATTTAAAGGGATATTTCAGAATACACAGAATAGATTCATTCCAATGAGAAAGAATAATTCCAAGGGGAGAACCCACCATCTGTGGTTCACTAGAAAAGTTAAAGACAGTATCAAACTTAAAGAAAAAGCATATAATTGCACAAAGATGGGAGGCAGGTCAGAAGATTGGACAGACTACAAAGAACAGCATAGAATGACAAAAAGATTAACAAGGAGGGAAAAATTAAGGGTACGAGAAAAAGCTAGCTAGAAATAAAAAGATGGATAGCAAGACTTTCTATAGATATTTAAATAAGAAAAGAGTTAACAAAGTGAGCCTGGGGAATTAATAATGAAAAGTAAGGAGATGGCAGGTGAATTGAACAGGTATTTTGCATCGGTTTTCACTATAGAGGATCTGAGTAACATCCCAGAAATAGCTATAAATCAGGAAATGGGAGGGAGAGAAGAACTAAAATTACAATCACCAGATTAATGCTATTGAGCAAATTGTTGTGGCTGTGGGCTAACAAATCCCTGGGTCCTGATGGACTTTATCCTAGGGTCTTGAAAGAAGTGACTAATGAGATAGTTGATGCACTGGTTCTAATTTTCCAAAACTATCTAGATTTGGGGAGGGTTCCATTAGATTGAAAAGTGGCAAATGTAACTCCTTTATTCAAAAAGGGAGAGAGACAGAAATCAGGAAACTACACGCTAGTTAGTTTAACATCTGTCGGGGAAAATGTTAAAAGCTATTATTAAAGATATTATAGCAGGGCATTTAGAAAAGTTTAAGGCAATCAGGCAGAGTGAACATGGTTTTGTGAAAGAGGAATCATGTTTCGCCAATTTATTGGAGTTCTTTGAAAGAGTCACATGAGCTGTGGGTAAAGGGGAACCCATAGATGTACCGTACTTAGATTTCCAGAAGGCATTTGTTAAGGTGCAACATCATGATGTAGGGGGTAACATATTTGTATGCATGGAAGGTTGGTTAGCTAACAGGAAACCGAGAGTAGCTATAATTGGGTCTTTTTCTGGTTAGTGGGATGTAACGAGCGGTGTGCCACGGGGATCAGTGCTGTGACCTCAACTTTTTACAATTTATATAAAGGACTTGGATGAAGGGACAGATGGGGTGGTTGCTAAATTTGCTGACAACACAAACAGGAAAGTAAGTTGTAAAGAGGACGTAAAGAGGCTACAAAGGGATATAGATAGGTTAAGTGAGTGGGCAAAGGCTTGGCAAATGGAGTATAAGTGGCCAAACATGAAATTGTCCATTTTGGCAGGAGGAATAAAAAGGAAGCATATTATCTAAATGGTGAGAGATTGCAGAGCTCTGACTTTCAGATAAGCCTGGGTGTCCTAGTGCATGAATCACAAAAGATTAGCATGCAGGTACAGCAGGTAATTAGGAAAGCTATAGAATGTTGTCATTTATTGTGAGGGGAATTGATTACAAAAGTAGGGAGGTTATGCTTCAGTTGTACAGGACACTGGTGAGCCCACATCTGGAGTACTGCGTACAGTATTGGTCTCCTTATTTAAGGAAAGATGTAAATGCGTTTTGAAGCAGTTCAGAGAAGGTTTACTAGACTAATATCAGGAATGGGTGGGTTGTCTTATGAGCAAAGGTTGGACAGGTTAAATTTGTGTCCACTGCAGTTTGGAAGAGTAAGAGGTGACTTGATCAAAACCTTTAAGATCCTGAGGGGTCTTGACAGGGTGGAAGTGGAGAGGATGTTTCCACTTGCGGAAGAATCTAGAACTAGGGGTCATGGGTTAATAATAAGGGGTCGCTCATTTAAGACAGAGATGAGGAGAAATTTTTTCTCTCAGAGAGTCGTGAGTTTTTGGAACTTGCTTTCTCAAAAGGCACTGGAAGCAGAGTCTTTGAATATTTTTAAGGCAGATCTACATAGATTCTTGATTAACAAAGGGGTGAAGGGTTATCGGGGGTAGGTGGGAGGTTACAATCAGATCAGCCATGTTCTTATTGAATAGCAGTACAGGCTTGAAGGGCCGTGTGGCCTTCTCCTAGTTCGTATGTATGCTCATATTTACGAACATACGAACACATGTTTGATATCCATATTCTGGTTGCAGGAACACTTGTGGCTCACTGTGAGTAGGGGGAAGCTCAATTTAAAATTATCACAGAAATCCCTGGACTGGGAGAGAACATGAGATCAAAATCTTGGATATTCTTGTGAACAGCCCTTAAAGATCCTAACAACGAATGCCAACAAGAGTTTACCTTTATCTTGATGGAGCATCACCAAGATGACATGTGTATTACAAAGGTAACCAATCACTTTGTCGACAAGTTCACTTGTAGCTGCACTTTGTTTCCGGTATGTAATTGCCAACAGCAGTATACTTACATATTGCCTTTAACAGAATGAAACATCCCAAGGAGTTTCACTGGGGCATTATAAAACAGAGTATGATATCCATAAATCTTGCAAGTTAGGACCATCAACCATGCTGCTAACACAAGCTATCCTCATGCTGTATGTTCATGGATTCGCACAGGGTAAAATTGACATAAGAAAATTGAGTGGGATTTAAAACAAACTGCCATTTCAATTTTGCCCATTGATACCACTATCAATCTTGGTCAGCAAGGCACACATCACCGAGTCTGAAAGTGAGCCCAGGCTAATTTCTAAGTTGTTAGGCTTGGTGTGATAAAGTCATAGATAAAGATTTCAGAGGCCAGGTGGAATTAGGAATGGAAGTGGGACATATTGTTGAGGCAGAGGTAGTGGTTTTAGTAAGAATGTGGTTTCAAGCTCATCTCAAGGCCAAACAGAAGCCTGATAGAGTAGTTGGTAGAGGGATGGAATTGGCGGACAAGTAATGATGGAGGTGTGGAGGGGAGCGGGGGGTGTGGGGGGTGATGGTGGTGAAGTGAAAGGATTTGTGAATGCATGTGAAGGGTGGGGTTGAGGGAAGGCAGGACCAGAGTGAAGTCAGGAGAGATAGAGATGGAGAGTTGAGGTATAGATTGAATCGTGAAGGAGAAGAAGTAGAGTCTTCAGTGCAGCATCTGGAGAAAGAGAAAGAAGGACATCTATGAGGATTTCAGTGTGGGCTTTGAGGACAGTAAGCAGCAAGGTTTTTAAGAAAGAGAAGTGAGAGATGGGAAAGACTAAGATGCTCAAAGGAGGAGAAGGTGCTAGAGCAGCAGGAGGAAAGGTCAAGATGAGACTTTGTGAGAGGACCATGATGTTATCATAACAGTTTGATGGGGCTTCAAGTGAAAAGTAAGCCAGGGTGAGATGGGGGAGCTTCTGTAAGGACATTGCTAGCCAAAACATGTGTTTCCATCAGAATCAAAATGTCAATAACATTATCCACGATTAAGTTGTGAATGGCAAGAGTATTGTTTACCAGTTAGTAAAGATTTGAAGAAGGTACAGAGGCCATTATTGATTGTAGTTTTAGCGATCCGGCCCAGAGAGTATGAAGAGCTGACCAGAGGAGTTTGGAAGAATTTAATCTTAGAGGAGTGCACATGGTAACTTGGTTGCTGGGAGAAAATTCTGAGCCAGTTTGTATTTCTGCTCTTGGACAGCCACTGATAGCTCTCACAGTTGACTCAACAACAAATGTTAGGAGAGGCACAGAGGGAAGCAACTTCCTATGGGAGAGATTGAGCATGTGTCAATGGCTTGTCTTGTGGAGTAGTGATAGGTGAGAAGAGGGATCAAGATTGACAGGATAGTGGAAAAGGCAAAGTCAAAAGGTTGCATAGCTGGGTAAGAGGGAGAGAAGAGATCGGGGGCCAGTTTGTGCAGAAACAGTTCTGGATTAAGTAGATTGGAGTTTTAGGATTAGGATATAGTGGACAGGAGATAATCAATAACCAATCTGAGGGCCCCGAAGGTCAAGAAACAACAATTGCACATTAGATGTAGTGGGAGGATCATGCAGCAGCAATTAGCTCGTAAGAAAATAAATCAGCTTTTAGGTGGATAGGGAAGAAAAGGGGGGCTTCGGGACCATTGGAGGAGCGAAGTATCAATCCCAAGACACAAATGGAATTTGATAAGGATCCAGTGGACTCAAGGATCCAGAGGCGAGGTGGAGAGTCAATCAGGCACCAGTGGAAATCGCTCCAACATTCCAGAGGAGTAGAGAATGATCCCAGCAAGTAGCAGAAGTGTAACACAGCAATGGAACAGATTGGATCCCAGGAAATTATGAGCTCTCCAGCTGACCTTCAACCAAGTGAAGAAAGGAACCCATGAGGCCAAGGAACCAAGAGAAAAGCAGCCCTAATCAGGAGATAAGAGGTGGGGAACAGGGCAGTAGGAACTCAGCCAAGGAGGTCATTAGAGCAATAGATGAAGAAATGAGAAGAAGGGAAGAAAATAGCAGGTGGTTCAACCCAGCAATGTGGCAAAAGACCAGTAAAGAGTAATCTTTCCTTGATTAACCATTTGTCCAGTCATTTAGAAAAGTAAAAGAAACCTGATTGCATGCTTTCACATACATAAATTTATACCTATTGTCATAGACATGTTAATGGATTGGAATGTCTTTTTGTTCATGAAGTGGGAGGGAGAAGGGATTGGGGCCTAAATGTGATAAATAATGACCCGTGCTTTCAAAAATCTTGCCATGATAAAAATTTCTATGGGGAAATTATCAAAGGAGATTGTCCTGTCAAATAAGACATCAATTGCCTGCTTGATGCATTGGTCCAATGCTGCTTGGACGATTTGGTTTATGCTCGTTGCTGTTGCTTGGAAGGAGCCTAAGACATAAATGTTCAGAGCACTCATCTCATTAACTGCTTAGCCATGCCTCTCTTGGAACTATTCTGAAGCATTGGCACCAGGAAAGTGCATATTTCTGTCATGAGCTTCCTGGTGAATTGTAGCCTTCCAAAGGAGATCACAATTGATGCATTAGGGTCAGTCAGTGATTGGATAAAGGCAGGTGTGGCATGGCCATCAAAGGTGTAAAATTAGCTCCCTTTCATTCCTCCTTAGACTCTTCTCTTCCTTCTCCATAGGCAGCAAATGTTGTGATATAGCGAACAAAATGGTCCTATTTAGGTCTGTGGTGCCTATGGTAAACTTAATAGATACCCATCAATATGAGATAGGGTCCTGATTGAAAATACCAACAATTAATACAATAGGGCAAAATAAAAATGACAAATGCATCAGGCAAGATAGACAGGGAATTTTTCATTCCCTTTAGTGAAGCAAGTTCCAAAATGGCTGAAGGGACTTCCAGGTAGTGTTCCTCTCACATGAAGGGTGAATAATCAGTTTGTTTCTGGCACTAATCCAGCATTAGGTTGGAAATACCTCATTTATATTTTTTCAATATCTTAATGAGAGGAGTGCAATCCATGTGTACTTGTCCTCTGCTCCTCTGTCACTGTCAGTCTACATTATGGTGTGTTCAGCATTTTAGGAAAACCATCAGCTAAGACCTGACTGCCTGATAATGCAGATCCTTCTTGTCGTAGGCTGGGATTTTCTGTGTCCATTGCCTTCGGGCATGTTTGGTGGTGTGAGCGGGCAATACAACGAGAAGGCCAAAAATCCATTTCACAACATTGTGAAACCAGTTTGCGATCGATTGCTCAGCCCATGGATGGCGGGCCGCATTTCCAGCCATCGGATGTCGGGAACCTCATCATAATACATCTGCATTATAACATTATAAGGCTAGCCCGCTGGATTGTCTGCCTCATATTGGAGGGAAAACACACCTACATGTTTCACAACACCATATATAAGGCGTGCACTTGGCGACTGCACTTCACTCGGGACTTCAAGGTTTGTTTGTCTATCTTGCTTCGGTCAGCACTCACAGTCATCAGCGCCAGGCTTCACAGACAGCACCACATCACTTTTAGGGGGGCTCATGGACAGGTCTCTACCTACCAGATCAGCCATATGTGGGTGGCTTTTCAACAGCTGCAGGGCTAGGGCTTGCTTGAGAAAGGGGGAGAAGTGGCCTCAGGTGAGGGAAGAGGCTGCAGAGCGAGGGCTGTACCGGGGAAGGAGGGTATCTCAGGGTGAGTGTGGGGGCACATGCTGATCTGTGCAAGTGGCCTCAAGATGGTGAGGACTGAGGAGACAGCCTCCAGAGGAGGTGAGGCCAGATGGATATGTGAGAGTATGAGTGTGAGAATGGGTGGTGATGTCCCTTGAGCTGGCAATGAGTGAGATGTCAGTGAAAGTGTGATGGGCTTGAGTGGGTGAGTTTAGAGTGTGGAGATAGTTGCCATACCCTGGCTGATGGATGAGATCATTCATCCTCTATCTGCATTGGATGGCCAGCCTATTCTGTGCAGCATTGGCACCGATCACCACTGCCATCGCCTACTAAGCCATAGTGTTAATGTTGCTGCCCCATCTGCGGCCAGTGTGGGTGTAGAGGACATCACAGCGGGCCTCCATGGCATCCAAAAGGTGCTCAAGAGCTTCAATCTTCTTGTCTTTCGGGGCCATGTCTTCTTTGCTGCAGTCCTGGGCTGTGAGCCCTGATCGCGGCTGTACTTTGCATTTGATGCCTTGCACGATGAAGTGGAGGGGTGACGGCTGGCAGGCGAATCAGAGCCCACCTGCCATTGAAACGGCGTGTATCCCAGGCATGCATAATCAATGTGGCAGGATTGGGACGATACGGTGTGAAAAGTCATCATGGCGGCTGGTGGCTAAAACGTTGTTTTTCTTGCCCGCTGCTGCACTTAGTGCAAATCTGGGATGATTCCACCCCCAGAATCACATATAAGTTACCACACAGAAACAGGCAGTGTTAATGTTTATCTTTCACATAAACAGTCATCCTTGTAACTGCCCTCTGGGAGTCATATTTGTATGAATGAAGGTGTGGGGTGTGAAAAAATCCAATTTTGGAGGCACGTAAAATCCATCCCGCTACCTACCTGTTGAAATTCCATGGGGGTGTGGGAGACATCAGGCAACCTGACCATGCTTGGGCCTATTGATGCCCTTGAGTGGCCAATTAATAGCCACTTAGGGCCTCATTCCCCTTGGTGGGTGAAGGCCCATGCCATGCAGTAAGCCTGACAGCTTTAGCTGATGTCAGGCAAGGTAGGGGGGACCTCCTTTGCAGGTGCCCTGGGCTCATCGGAGGCACTCGTCCCCCAAAGGTCATGCCTCCCTTTAACTCTCTCCACTGGCCTGTTGAACCCAGCCCCCCACACTCCTCAGCCCCCTTGCCAAAACCCCTAACCCCAGACCTACCTGGGTTCCTCGGTATGGTGGGCTTGCCTGTAGTCCCAGAAGTGGCCACCACTCCTGGTTGGCGCTGCTGGGACTACAGAGCTGTCCAATTGGCCAGCAGGTCTCTAAGGCGTCCAGCATTAATTACTGTGGGGCAGCCATTGGGATTGTGGGTGGATTTCTCTCCAACTTTTTATCTGGGGTTGGCTTGGACTTAAAATCCAGACTTTTGTGGTCATGAAAAGCATTAGATAAATTCAAGTCTTCTTCTTCTTATCTCACTGAGGTTTGCCTTTTCCGGCCTATCACCTGACACCTCAGAGACCGAAAATCCTCTGAGACCTGGTCCCAGCCCGCACTGAGAGTACTCACAGGGCCCTCTCAAGGGCGGAATTCCAGGCAAGCAGACGTCTGAAACGTGCCATAGTGACTCGGGCACCTGCCACCCAAACTTAAATGTGGTGACCTTCCACTGACCCCTACATACTTCAGTAAGGTTAGAGGTGGAGGTCTCCACTAGGTGTAGTCCTGGCACAGTTCTGGCAATGCTGTCTCATCAAATTTCTGACCCTTCATCACACTTTCTTATCTTTACAACCTAGCTATATTATAGTTACTTTCTCCCAATAGTTCTCCTGGCCTCACATCAGTTAGTTGTCCTACTTCAACTCCTATATCTAAATCCAGCAATGCCTTTCTCTTAGGTCTAAAATCCTTACTACTTGTCTTGGATGAATTCTAAAAGTCTTCCCCACTTTGACCACTTTATTTCAGTCTGTTGTGGAATAATTAAAATCACCCAACATTGTTCTAACATGAAATTCTGAAATGCCTGAGGAATTCCCACCCTAAACCTCTCTGCCTCCTTACCTCCCTCATTCCTCCTTAAACCACTTTTTTGGCCAAGCTTTTGGTTAATTGTCCTCTCTCTCTTGCAGTCCCTCGAAGCGAGAAAGAAGCTTGCCACGGAGCCTGTGGCAAGATCTTGCATGCCAAGTCTTTTAATGTGGGGATGCTGACTGCCACATAGTTCTGGCTGACCGGGAAACTCACCCACTCTCATCGCCTGCCATAGGGGTATTGGAAGGATTTACAGGTTAACGACCAACTGCTTGGTTATGAGATGAACGCACTTTTCATGGCAATCAAGTCCTGGGATGAGACTCGAGCCAGGAGTTTCTAGCTCAGAGGTAGGGATGCTACCTGCTGTATCACAAGACCTCCTGGTCAATTGCCCTAATATGCACTTTTGGGGCTCACTTTCAAATAATATCTGCAAATGCTCCTGTGGGGGTCCTTGGGGTGATTTACTATTTTAAAGGTGCTATATAGATGCAAGTTGTTTTTGTGTTGTTTTAGAAGTAGTTATCCCATCAGTAACTTGCCATATCTTTCTGCTTCTGGGTTCATTATCTTACTTGTAAATAAAAGGGCGAAAAATCAAGTTCAAAGATGCCAAGGTGCATCCTGCACAAAGAATCAATTGAATAATAGTGACCTTGCATATTTATTATTGCTTTGAACAAGTATAATTAGATTAACACCAAGGACAACGTGACCTGACTCATCTGGAGATCAAAGAACCTGCCTGCATTCTGATAGACAGCCGGTATCCATTTTGTTGGTTAATCAGCAAAAACACAACTTCCTTCTAAACTTTAGTTATTTCTAGATCAAATTTGCCCTGCCTGGCTAAGTAATGTACAAAAAAAATACAGATTTATTTTTCTATTTGATCCAGAGAAAAAGGCTCTGCGTTTCTCACACGTAGCAGCGATTTCTTCAGCAGCTACTGGAGCTAATTTATGCCTGAGGGGTTGAACTATAGCCTTATTAAACATTACAGCTTTAATCCATTAAATGAAACAGTTTTTAATTTTCAGTCATAAAGGTGCATTGATCCATAATTAAGCTCTCGGTCATTTGAACAAGTTAGCTTTTGTTCACATTCTCTACTTCTTGGCACCAACCATGGATGTAGGGATACCTGTTTTAAACTTGTCAGTTTATAAAGAATGGAGTGGAAGGGCAGAGGGAGAGGACTGGATGGATTGGGGGCTGGATTTCATGGGGTCAACCGGGGTCTTGCCCGCCGGCTGGAGAACCGGCAGGGAACCCTGTGTGTTACATGGGGGAGGCCTGATGGAAGCAAGTGCCCTTACGGTCAGCATCGGGCCTTCCCCACGATTGAGGTCCCCAGTGGAGGAAGTCTCACCCACTGAGAGGTGCCGGCCAATCAGAGGCCAGTAGCTACTAGTCGCCACCAGTGCCAACGGGAGCTGGTAGCACTACACCCACCAGATGCCCAGGAATGTTATGGGTCCCAGACTAAAGGTGAGTGACAGCAGGATGTGTGGGGTGGGGTCGTGGGAGGGTGGGGCAGGAGGGTCAGAGGCAAGGGCAGGGGAGATGACTTTTAGTGGCCCTCACATCCCTCCTGATGCTGGGTCCCCTGATCAGGCATGGACAATGAGGGACCCCCGCCCCTCCATTGATACCACTGGCAAACCGAACAGGGTTTGCTGGGTGGCCTTCCAAGGGAGCCTTGAGACATGACTAAATTGCGGTGGCCCCAGGGATAATGGATGTGAGTTGGCTCATTAACGAGCTGGGAGACTGATGCGGGGCCTTTCCCGTGATTAAATGGGTTCAATCACCATAGCTCCCACCATGATAGGCTGCATTAAATCCAGCCTAGAGTGCCGCTCTCTAAACTGAGCCATAGAGTACTTTATTTTATGATTTGTCTAATAATGCCAATTGATAGTAAGACATTATGTAGTGCCTAGATACCCCTTTTGTTCTGTTAAGGTATTTATAATAAGCTTAACAGTCCAAGCTTTTTATCTTCATTTAGGAGAAATGCAAATTCACACTTTTCAGGTAATTACTATCAGAAACCATAGCTATTTTAATGAATTTAGTATACCCTGAATGTTTGATAATAACAGGCATTGCCTGTCTATTTGACTTTAAATGTCTAAGATTACTCTACCCATGTTATAGTCAACACTCAAGGACTTTTTCATAACTTCCTAAGCCCAAAGGAAAAGTAATTTCTTCTCCCTCCTCACCAATTTGTTCCTGCTAATTTCTGTCCACACCCCTTTTCTCCTGAAATATGACCTTGTTGAGGTACAACCCTGATCACCAATTTGCTCTTCAGTACCTTGTGCAAGAGGAGTTATTCATAGGTGAATCCTTACAGTGAGTGTGGGCAGCTGCTCAGCTTGCAGGGGCACTCCAGCTGAACATGACCCTGGCTTCACCGGATGGCCACTTCCAGCAGAGGCCCCTATGCAATGGTCAGGAGTTTGAACCTTGGCTGAATTTCTGCCCTCTAATGCGAGAGTGCTGAGGGCAAATTTTTGGTGTTCCTACTGCTGCTTCAGCCGTGATCAACTCACTAAAGTCATGATGAGATTAATGCCTATAATGTTCTTCAAAATTATTTTTTAAAATAGAGTTTGGTGGTGTCTGTGTGTGTGTGTCTTAATTGGATTAAAGCCACCTAGATGGGTGCTTTGATGTATAGAAAGAAGTAGGTTTGAAATGTGGCAGATGGAATATAATGTGGGAAAGTGTCAGATTATGTACTTTGATGGCATGAATAGAGGAGCTGAATATTATTTAAATGGAGAAAGACTGAAGAAAGCTGCAGCACAGAGAGATTTGGGGATCCTCGTACATGAATCCCAAAAAGCTAGCATACAAGTTCAGCAAGTAATAGGTAAAGCAAATGGAATGTTAGCCTTTATTTCAAAGAGAATGGAGTATAAAAATAGGGAAGTATTGCTAAAACTTTGCAAGGCAGTAGTTACACCACACCTAGAAGACTGAACAGTTTTGGTCCCCTTATCTAAGGAAAGATATACTGGCATTGGAGGCAGTCTAGAGAAGGTTCACTAGGTTGATTCCGGGGATGGAGGGATTTTCTTATGAGGAGAGGTTGAGTCTGTACTCATTGGAGTTTAGAAGAATGAGAGGTGACCTTACTGAAATATATAAGATTCTTAGGAGGCTTGACAGGGTAGATGTTGAGAGGTTGTTTCCCCTTGTGGGAGAGTCTAGGACTAGAGGGCATAATCTCAGAGTAAGGGGGCGCCCACTTAAAACAGAGATGAGGAGGAATTTCTTCTCTCAGAGGGTAGTCAATTTGTGGAATTCTTTACCACAGAGAGCTGTAGAGGCTGGGTCATTAAGTATATTCATGGCTGAGATAGACAGATTTTTAATCAGTAAGGGAATCAAGGGTTATGGGGAAAAGGCAGGAAAGTGGAGTTGAGGATTATCAGACCAGCCATGATCTCATTGAATGGTGGAGCAGAGTTGATGGGCCAAATGCCCTACTTCTGCTCCTATGTCTTATGGTATTATGGTAATTAGATAAACATGGGGAAGTTTAGAAACATCGATGTCAAGGGGGTGCATTTACATTTGTTGGATAAACCATCCAAGACTGTGGGTGAAATTTTGCACCTAGTAGAAGATGCCAAGCAATGTGTTCATTTTTTTTTAGCTTACTAATAAAATTGGTGGAATCAAAGGGTGTTATTGTTAGAATAATTAGAAAAATTAAAAATCTAATAGTACAATGGGTAATTTACATTCAAAGAAAAAGCTAGGTATGTGTAAGTCAGAGGCATTTAAGGTCTAATCAGCCTGTATGCCTGCAATTGTGTCTGCAAGGAGCCTTATTTTGAATTTGTAAGGTCAGATGTGCTTTCCCTGGGGTCTTTTAAAATCTAAGAGTTTTACTGTTGCCTTAATGGGGGTGTAATTGAGAGTCAGATTAATTAGGAGATATTTGTAGTTATTATAGTAGTAATTTTGTAGATATATGTATGTGCTTACAATTTTTCTTGCATTAATAAATGTTTAATTTAGTTTTATAAAAACCCTCTTGAGACTCGGTGGTCTTATTACTAATGAATTCAAAGCCTGCATCTCAAAACATACAAATTGCAAAAACGGATGATGACATTGTTTCGAGTTTCCCTCTGGGATTTGAACAATTCAGCCCTTACCATCGGCTGTGTCACAATACTAAGCACAGACTGATGGTCAAAGCTGCAATGTCCTTTACCAGCTACTCATGGGATAAATTTAACGATGGGGTGAATTTGTCCTGGGGTTTTTCCACAGAGATGCTTTGGAAACCTTGGAATAAAATGCATAAACGACGTTTCTCATGGATTTTTCAGTGCAGTTGAGGCCGATGATCAAAATAACCCCCATGATAATTCACCCACTGAATCTCTATGGAACCTATATCGCACAATTTCAATTAACTAGCATTTTATATAAAAGAAGAATTTCATGCTTCTGATTTAGTCAGTTAACCCTGGCATCATACAGTCTGCAGAAAAAAACAGGTTCTAGAAGATATAATAAAGTAATATGGCTGTGGGTTCTTGATCATATTGCTCCATTTGAGGCCAGGTCACCGACATATATGGTCCAGAAGTATGCACTATTGAAGTATTAGTAGTATTGTGAATGATATACTGTCTAACCATTGTATGCACGACTGCAGAATGCACACTATCTAACCACATGTACTGCTGCGGGAGACAGAATGTATAACCATTGTTGCAGGATGCACAATGTCTAAGCCTTGAATGTACTGTTGCAGAATCAACATTGTGTAACCATTGTATGTACTGTTGGAGAGGACACAATATTTAACCATTGTATGTACTGTTGGAGAGGACACAATATTTAACCATTGTATGTACTGTTGCAGAATGCACAATATCTAACTATTGTAAGTACTGCTGCAGAAAAATATTTTGTAATTACTGTTTGCAACACTCCGGAATGCACAATATCTAACCATTAAGTACCACTGCAAAAGTGCAGTTTAAACATCGTGGCTTTGAAATTCTATGGGAGCTCTTTTGATCTCCTGCTATAACTTGTAAACTGTGACCCTGAGAAATAGCAATAATTGAGGTGGACAGGATGGAGATCCTCCAGTGACAAAGGGCCTGACCTAACCCTTACCCCTGCAGTGGCAGGATTCCGGAGGAGAATTCTGCTTGTATATACATAGTAGAAGGGGTATTTTAAAAGATTCATCCTGGTGCAAAAACAAAACCTCAGGGTTTTTTTTACACTTAAGATCTAGAGAACACTGTGTAACTGGGTTTCACATAGTTTAGATAAATATAAGCTCAGAAGCCCATATTTCAGTATGTTTGCTGTGGAGAGGAGAGAGACTAGGAATTCTGACCTACTACATTCCTGAATGTCTTATTTTTACACAAATGCCTGGTAAATGAGTTACCACCTATTTAAAAACAGCCACACAGGAATGTAGTAGGAACGTGTTAACCATTCATACATGAACTTGACAATGATGTGTCTACCCTTCGGTTTCCAATTAAGCCCATTTTAAAGAGTGAGATAACTTTACTCAGTCTTAACTTGAAATCTGCATTGCAAATTGTTTTCAAATTTTTTGCCAATTTTGTTCTCATGTGTGTGAGAGGTGTCAGTGCTGGCGAATAGGAGCTTTTCCATTTCAGATGTGGAGTAAATCATCCTCTACTCTGCCCCAACAATGGATGTTGGGTGGTTCGGGGGCAGTTTAAACTGGAGAAAATGGGTGAGTTTTGGATCAGGAAGGGGTGGGGGGTGGTTAAAGCTTAAAAATCAGGTTCCCAAAACAAATTCACCTCCAAACCACCCGCTTCCAGCTTTAACTGAGGAAGGTGGGAAATCCCCCTTTTCACCATTGAACCCCTCTTTCCCACCAAGGGATCCAACCCATCCAGTCCCCCTTTATCTCCCGGCATGAAGTTACCTTGTCCTGCGACCTTCGCCGGCAGAGCTTGGAGGGGATTCCCGACTTTGAATTCTCCATGACTTCCTGGCCCACCCACTGCCGGCTGGTCTGGTAAGTAAAAGCCCACACCAACATGTCTTAGCCTCAAATTCAGAAGAGTATTCCTCACTGCACCAGTTTTCATTGTCTATACCAGCAATCTCACGAGATGACTGAGTGGGGTTGGCGTGTTACAGTTCACTCAGGGAGTGCGAGTTGCAGTGGTAGCATGCGCTTTTACAGGCATTTTGTACTCTGGAACTATGGATAGCGATGGTAGAGGCTCCAACATTATTTTTATCACATGGCTGACAAGGATCCTCCCCCACTCTTACCACCTGCTGTTAGCATACATTGGAAGAATTTGCAGATTGATAATCAACCTGTTTGGCCACTTCATGAACACACATTCCTTGGCCATCATGACCTGGGTGGAATTCAAACACAGAATTTCTGGCTCAGAGGCAGTGACACTGCCCACTTCACCACAAGACATCTATGTCATTGCACAGGTTTGTCAAATTAGTGTCTGTTTTGTGCTTTGGCCCCAGAACCATTAGGAACTGCAGTGAGACTGTCCAAATGTAGCTATCAAAGGAGAAACTTTCATAGTGTCAGCCTTTAATTGGCCCCCTATGTGAAAGACCAGTGTTTGACTTATATGGAACTGCAGATTACCATTTGTCAAAGCTGACTGCTTTTCAACATCACTTCTTAGGATCTGCGTTTAATTATTTCTGACTGATATCTGTGGAGCTGACTGTTCAGAGAAAAAGTTGTGAAGCTCATTGCCATGAAAATCTGTGGACCATTATCTCAGCAATTTTCAATTTCCCCTGGGTCAGCTGCGGTTCAGTTGGTTGAATTCTCATCTCTGAGTCAGAGAGTTCATAGCGCCCACTCCAGAGGCCTGAGTACAAAATCCAGATTGACACTTCTGCACGGTACTGACAAGGAAGTGCTGCACTGCAGGAACTCTGCACTGATGGACCACTGTCATATGTTGCCAAATATGTCAAAAATGATGATGTATGAAATGAATAAAAAGAATTTCCAAAAATATACTTTCTACATCAAATTTGTAAAGGTACATTACTTAGCAGTTCAACCTTAAAATTACATATAGTGCAAAATAGATCAGTTCCTCTCCATACAGTATGTGGCACTTTGAGGCGCCTAGCCATGTTTGCAATTACGGGTTATATTTACAATATTCATTTAATGTTAAACATTCAGCCTGAGGGGCTTTACATTATTTCTAGCCCCTCCCCCTATGGCACGAGGGTCTTAGACTGTGGCCTTTCCCTGTTGAGCCTTTGCAGCAGATGCTCCAAGCTTTACAGAACATAGTCTTGCACCTTGAAATTTGCCAGTCTGCAACACTCAGTCATCAACAGTTCTTTGCACTAGAAGACCAGTATGTTTTGGGCAGCCAAAAGCAGCATCTTTCATTGGGTTGATGTTCCTCAAAATGGGTAAATCACTGATGAAGTGATGTAATTTATGTTTAAGCACTGTATCCCAAAGACCTTGTCGTTGGTGGTTGCAGCACTTAGCCCTTTGTTATGCACATCATAATTTATGATGCATATGGTGACTGTGTGACACTCAACAATCAATAAAGCATTCCAGGGCTTGCTCATGAGAAAGATAAGCTGTGCCACGTAAACTGCTGGTCCAGAGACCACAGGTATAAAGGGTTGTTGAGAAATCAGGTCTTGACAGATAAATTATAAAAGGCAAAATCTGACTGCTGATAAAATATCCAGATCTTCCCTTATCACTAATGCAGAGTTCAGCACTCCCATTACTGGCAGTCATGACACAGAAGCAAAAATGTGCAAGAATATACATGGTCTGAGGTGAAGGAGAACGTCCGGAATTTAAATCACTCCCAGTCATGTCTTTGAAATTATTGTCCAGAGCAAAGGAAAGATATTAGATGAATTCTTTGCATAGATATAGTTACAACGAAGGATCACTTGCCGCTACCTGATCCTCTTTTAAAAAAAATGTTCACACCTAAAATTCTTTGCTGTTACAAGAAAAGTATTGCATTCATGAGAGGCCAAACGTTCCAGACCAGTATCTCTTGCATGTTTTTTTTGTTAAACCAGTTTCCTTTACCAAACAAATCACAATGGGCAGAATTTTCTCATCGGCGATTTGGGGGTGGGGCCCACTTGCCAACGGGAAAATGACGCGGGATGACGTCGGGAGGAATCCCCGACATCATCCTGGTCCATTTAAATATTGAGGAAGGCGGGCGGACAGCGAAATCAGCTGTCCGCCCGCCGACCTGTCAATGGCCAATTAAGGCCGTTGACAGGATAATTAAGCTTGTTAAATGCCCTGCCCATCCAACCTTAAGGTTGGCGGGCAGGCCAGGAGCCCCAGCGAGCTTCTGATAATACATGAAACCTCATCCACTGGCGGGATGAGGTTTCATGTCCGTTTTTAAAAACTTCAATAAAGTTTATGTGCTTCTTAATAACATGTCCCATCTCGTGTGACATTGTCACATGAGGGGGACATGTTAATAATTTTAATATTGTTCTATTTTTAAAGATTTTTATACTGTCAGTAATCTCCCTGAGACAGCACTTAGTCTCAGGGAGATGTGCGCTCTTTCGTGCGCATGCATGAAAGAGCGCACTTTGACAGCTGGGGAATCCCTCCCCCACCCCGCACAGGAGGTGCATAGCGCTTCCTGTCAGGCAGGCCGCTGGGCGGGTCTTAATTGACCCGCCCACTCAAAATGGTGGCGGGCCCCGTTTCGGCGGCGGAGTTCAGCTGCCCACCCGCCGCCGAGCTGGTGGGGCCCGCCTGCCCATCAAGGTAAAAATTCTGGCCAGTGAATGTAACTGCTGAAAGATACTAAAAGTATCTTTAAAAATTTAGGAACTTCCGCAAATGGCCCCAATGGGTAAATGCAACATCTCATGTGGTGATACAAAAGAAAGAGCTTCCATTTGAATAGTGCTTTTCAGGACCTCATGACCTCCCAAAGCATTTTACAGCCAATGAAGTGTAGGCACTGTTGTAATGTAGGAAACTACATTAACTCACCTACTGACACCCCAAAGCCTGTCCACCATCTACAAGGCACAAGTCAGGAGTGTGATGGAATACTCTCCACTTGCTTGGGTGAGTGCAGCTCGAACAACACTCAAGAAGCTTGACATCGTCCAGGGCAAAGCAGGCCGCTTGATTGGCACCACATCCACATACATTCACTCCCTCCATCACTGAAGCACAGTAGCAGCAGTGTGTACCATCTACAAGATGCACTGCAGGAATTCACCAAGGCTCCTTCGACAGCACCTTCCAAACACACAACCATTACCATCTAGAAGGACAAGGGCAGCAGATAGATTGGAACACCACCAGCTGGAGGCTCCCCTCCAAGTCACTCACCACCCTGACTTGGAAATATATAGCCGTTCCTTCACTATCGCTGGGTCAAAATCCTGGAATTCCCTTCCTAAAAGCACTGTGGGTGTATCTACACCACATGAACTGCAGCGGTTCAAGAAGGCAGCTCAACACCACCTTCTCAAGGGCAACTAGGGATGGGCAATAAATGCTGGCCCAGCCAGCGAAGTCCACATCCCGTGAATGAATAAAGCAAAACACAGCAGTTAATGTGCACACAGTAGGATCCCACAAACAGTAATGTCGTCAGATTGTCTGTTTTTAGTGATGTTGATTGAGGGATAAATATTGGCTAGGTCATCAGGGAGAACTCCCCAGCTCTTCACAAGAGCACAGAATTGGGAGCAGGAGTAGACCACATGGCCCATCAAGCCTGCTCCGCCGTTCAACATGATCATGGCTGATCTTGGGCTCCAACTCCACTTTCCCACCCGCTCCCCATATCCATTGAATCCCTGTGAGACCAAAAATCTGTCTATCCCAGCCTTAAATATATTCAACGATGGAGCATCCACAACACTCTGGGGTAGAGAATTCTAAAAATTCATGACCCTTCAAGTGAAGAAATTTCTCCTCATCTCATCCTAAATGATCGTCCACTTTTCCTGAGTCTGTGCCCCTGCACCCCCATCTTAGATTCTGCTGGCAGCAGAAATAAACCTCTCAATGTCAACCCTGTCAGGCCCTCAGAATCTTGTATGTCTTCTTTGAAATAGAGCCATAAGGTCTTTTAGGTTCACCTAATAAACTATTCAGATCTGTAAAGTGCCCGGATTGGTTCCTGTTTCTGCTCAGTTGGCTGATCTTAGCCAGGCCTGGAACTGAGGGTTTACATTTGGCTTCACAGCCCCAAGATTAAACAGAATAGATTGATGTCCAGTGACTCCTGCTGGAAACTAAACATTTGTAACCATCAGATGAGGGCAGGATCAGGCTCAGTTGTGACACACCCCATGCTTGCAACATAGCTTGCAACAATCACAGTCAGGGTTCACACATGAAAAACGGCCTCTTGGATGAGGTATTAGGACCTTGCTAGGTCCACTGAAATACAAGGCAGCAAGGAAAAGAGCAGGGGAGAAAATTGGGGTTAAAAATAAGAAAGTGATTGCAGGTTGGGTTTTTGCATTGATAGCTTCAGGAGTTATAATGTTCAATGGTCTGCGTTGAGTTTTGTCTTCTTTATCTTCTAGCTTTTGTGCAAATTGCAGTTCTAAACTGGGGGAGATATAGCGGCTAGAAAATAAAATGGTGAACTGTAACTTCCAAACATCTACTTGAAGCAGTATAACTAGGTATTGGCCGATCTCAAACAGGACAATGGTGCATTACAATTGATCTCTCAGTCTCTGGGGCCAGGAGGACAAAACAAGCCAGTTTTCCTGCTCCTGATTACTTTTATGTATATTTGGAAAAAGCAGAATCAAACACAGCTGAGATGCCCCTGTGGTTAGATAGCCTCCCATTGCTCACTGTATAAGGTCCTACATTTCCTGATACTCACCTCAGTCAATGTCCAGAAATGTCCGCTTTGCTATAGCAGGCGCGACGTAGCAATCAAGAATGAGGAAATCCTGGATGATGTTTTCCCCTCTGCAGCTAAGGGGCACCGAGGCAGGTGACAGCATCTCTACTGCCATACCAAAGTAAAATAATTAACTGTTAATAACATAATAGAAGCAAGAGTAAGCCATATGACCCCTTGAGCCTGTTCCATCACGGAATCACAGAATTTTTACAGTGCAGAAGCAGGCCATTCAGCCCATCATGCCCACCAGCTCTCTGAACGCACAATTTAATTAGTGCCATTCTCTCGTTTTCTCCACATAATCCTGCAAATTCCTCTTTTTCAAATAATCGCCGAATTCACTTTGAATGCCTCGATTGAACCTGCCTCCACCACACTCTCAAGCAGTGCACTCCAGACCTTAACCACTTTGTGTGTGAAATTTCTTTTGCAAATTACCTTAAACCTGTGCTCTCTCATTCTCGATCCTTTCATGAGTGGAAATAGCTTCTCCCTATCTACTCTGTCCAGACCCCTCATGATTTTGGATACCTCTATCAAATTTCCTCTCAGCCTTCTTTTTTCCAAGGAAACAGTCCCAACTTCTCCAATTTACTTTCGTAACTGAAGTCCCCCATACCTGGAACTATTCTCGTGAACCTTTTCTGCACTCTGTCCAATGCCTTCACGTCCTTCCTATAACGTGGCGCCCAGAATTGTATATAATACTCCAGCTGAGGTCTAACAAGTGCCTTATATAAATTCAGCATAACCTCCCTGCTCTGCTACTCTATGCCCCTACTAATAAAGCCCAGGATACTATATGCTTTATTAACTGCTCCTTCCACCTGATCTGCCACCTTCAATGAGTTATGCACATATACACCCAAGTCTTTTTGCTCCGGCACCCTCTTCAAAATTTCACCCCTTATTTTATATTGTCTGTCCATTTTCTTCCTAACAAAATGAATCACACCACATTTCTCTGCATTGAATTTCATGTTCTATCTGTCCGCCCATTCCACCAACTTGTTTATGTCCTTTCAAAGTTCTACATTATCCTCCTCACAGTTCACAATGCTTCCAAGAATTGTTTGCAAATTTTGAAATTGTGCCCTGCACACCAAGGTTTAGGTCATTAAGATATGGAAGAGCAAAGGTCCCAATAATGACCGTGGGGAGCCCTACTTCAAACATTCCTCAAGCATGAAAGACATCCATTAACCACTACTAGTTTTCTACCACTCAGCCAATTTTGTATCCATGTTGCTACTTTCCTTTTTATGCCATGAGCTATATCTTTGCCCACAAGTCTGTCCTACAGGACTGTATCAAATGCCTTTTGGAAATCCATGTATTCCATATCAACAGCCTTGCCCTCATCAACCCTCGCTGTCACCTCTTCAAAAAACCTCAGCAGGTTAGTTAAACATGATCTCCCCTTAAAAAATCCATGCTGGTTTTTCTTAATTAACCTGTATTTGTTCACATAACTATTAATTTTGTCCCGAATTATTGTATCTAGAAGTTTCCCCACCACCAAAGTTAAAATGACTGGCCTGTAGTTGCTGGGCTTATCTTTACACCCTTTTTTGAACAGGGGTGTTTGCAATTCTCCAGTCCCCTGGCACCACCCCTGAGTTATTCAGTAAGATCATGGCTGATCATCTACCTTAACTCTACTTTCCTGGCCTGTGTGACTCACTATCACATCCCGTGATGTCTTATCTAATTGAGTTTTCAGAAAACCCGTCACACAGTTAGAACATGTACTTTTAAATTTACAATGCTGGATTCTTTTGGATCAGGTAATTTGGTGTCTAGTGAGCTTGCCTGATACTTGCTAGCATCTCCTAGCATTTTTATTTTGACCAAGCTTTGTACCTGCCTAATTCTACAAGAGTGCTTCACTTCAATAGAGCCTGGCATGCAAAAAAGAGCCTTTGATGCTGCTGATCTGTGGGTGGGAACACAGTCCAGCATTATATAAAGAAAACAAAATATTGTGGATGCTGGAGATCTTAAATCAAGAACAGAAGGTGCTGGCAATACTCGGCAGCTCTGGCAGCATCTGCGAAGAAAAAAACAGAGTTAACGTTTCAAGCCCAACATGACTCTTCTTCGGAACTGAAAAGTAGAAATGTGATGGGTTTTACATTGTTGTAAAAGGTGGGAGGGGCAGGTGGAGCAAAAGAGAAGGTCAAGGATAGGTTAAAGACACAAAGCTTGGTCAGAGCGGGTGTTCATAACAGAATAAAGATGATCGCTGTCTGAAAGCAAAATAGCAGATTGTGTTAATAGCAGAATAAAGGTCAGCACTGCCTGAAAGCAAAACATGAGGAAAAAGATACAGACTGGCACTAGGGGAAAACGTTTTCAAAATGGAGGGCAGAGTTCAGGGTCTGAAGTCCAAGTTCATGGTCCAGCGTTGCTTCCATTCATTAACACTAGGCCTGAAATTTCTTCCAAGTTTCTCTTGTTCCACCATTGTATCTTCACTAGAGTTGAGCTATTATTTTTAACATTTATCTGACTCACTACAACAGGCATCTCTCCTAAAAAAATTCCAGTATACTTCAGTCCCACTATTGCAAACTGATCCATTAATTTCTGCCAGCATTTTTGTAATAGGATAGAGCAGTGCACTCGAGTGATGAAAAGCTTTCATGAAATACCCATTTTATTGTAAACGGGTGGGGGCGTCTCTGCCCCAGAATTCTTCAAAAAGTTTTTGAAACATTTTTTAATTTTTGAAAAAAAATCCTCTTGGCAGGACAATTTATGGTCCACCTCATCTCAGTTACATGGTTGCCGTGGCGATTTGGGTTAGGTATTGGCTCCATTGCACAAGTGATGGAAGAAAGTAATTTTTTTTCCTCAACTACAGCCCAGTAGCATGGAACTAAAGTTTTAATTTCTCATATCAATCTCACATAGTCAGTGAGCTGAGGTTTTAAATGGACAGTTATAATCCTTCTTAGGCTGTCCTCGGAAGTGAGGATGTCTTGCTCTCATCAGGTTCAATGGGTTGTGAGATGGCTGATAAGTCCAATGCGCGATCTGCCACATGCGGGGCTGGTGCTGCTAGAAGGGTTGGGTCGATGGGTTGATTGGAAGTTTGTGCGCTCCCTCCAAAGCCTCAAATTGACCTCTGTATGTTCCTGACAAAGTCTCTCAATGTGTTCAGTTAATGAGACTTCTCGAATGAGCCTTCCCTGGCAACCAGGATTAAGGAAAATCCCAAGGCCTTTTATACATATGTAAAAAGCAAGAGGGTAGCCAGGGAAAGGGTAGGCCCACTCAGGGACAGAGGTGGGAATCTGTGTGCAGAGCCAGAAGAAATGGGAGAGATATTAAATGAATACTTCTCATCAGTATTCACCAAAGAGAAGGACTTAGCGGTTGATTTGACTAGGGAAGAGTGTGTAGATAGCCTGGCTCATGTTGAGATCAAAAAAGAGGAGGTGTTAGGCGTCTTGAAGAATATTCAGGTGGATAAGTCCCCAGGGCCAGATGGGATCTACCCCAGAGTACTGAGGGAGGCAAGGGAGGAGATTGCTGGGGCCTTGACAGAAATCTTTGTATCCTGGCTACGGGTGAGGTCCCAGAGGACTGGAGAATGGCCAATGTTGTTCCATTGTTTAAGAAGGGTAGCAGGGATAATCCAGGAAATTACAGGCCGGTGAGCCTTACGTCAGTGGTAGGGAAGTTATTGGAGAAAATTATTCGTGACAGGATTTACTACCATTTGGAAGCAAATGGGCGTATTAGTGAGAGGCAGCATGGTTTTGTGAAGGGGAGGTTGTGTCTCACTAACTTGATCGAGTTTTTCGAGGAAGTGACAAAGATGATCGACGATGGAAGGGCAGTGGATGTTATATACATGGATTTCAGTAAGGCCTTTGACAAGGTCCCTCATGGCAGACTGGTACAGAAGGTAAAGTCGCACGGGATCAGAGGTGAGCTGGCAAGATGCATACAGAATTGGCTTGTTCATAGAAGACAGAGGGTAGCAGTGGAAGGGTGCTTTTCTGAATGGAGAGCTGTGACTAGTGGTGTTTCGCAGGGATCAGTGCTGGAACCTTTGCTGTTTGTAGTATACATAAATGATTTGGAGGAAAATGTAACTGGGCTAATTAGTAAGTTTGCAGACGACACTAAGGTTGGAGGAGTTGCAGATAGTGAAGAGGATTGTCAAAGGATACAAGGGGATATAGATCGGTTCGAGACTTGGGCGGAGAAATGGCAGATGGAGTTTAATCTGGACAAATGCGAGGTAATGCATTTTGGAAGTTCTAATACAGGCAGGAATGATACAGTAAATGGCAGAACCCTTAAGTACATTGACAGGCAGAGGGATCTGGGTGTACAGGTCCACAGGTCACTGAAAGTGGCAACACAGGTGGATTAGGTAGTCAGGAAGGCATATGGCATGCTTGCCTTCATTGGCAGGGGTATGGAGTATAAAAGCTGGGAAGTCATGCTGCAGCTGTATAGAACCTTGGTTAGGCCACACTTGGAATATTGTGTGCAATTCTGGTCACCACATTACCAGAAGGATATGGAGGCGTTGGAGAGGATGCCGAAGAGGTTTACCAGGATGCTGCCTGGTCTGGAGGTTATTAGCTATGAGGAGAGGTTGGAGAAACTTGGATTGTTCTCACTAGAGTGACGGAGATCGAGGGGCGACTTGATAGAAGTTTACAAAATTATGAGTAGCATGGACAGAGTAGATAGTCAGAAGCTTTTTCCCAGGGTGGAAGAGTCAATTACTAGGGGACATAGATTTAAGGTGAGAGGAGAAAACTATAGAGGAGATGTGCGGGGCAAGTTTTTTACGCAGAGGTTAGTGAGCGTCTGGAATTCCCTGCCAGAGGAGGTGGTGGAAGCAGGTACGATAGTGGTGTTTAAGAGGCAGCTTGACAAGTACATGAATAGGATGGGAATAGAGGGATACGGACCCCGGAAGTACAAAATGTTTTAGTTGACGGGCAACATGATCGGCGCAGGCTTGGAGGGCTGAAGGGCCGGTTCCTGTGCTGTACTTTTTTTTGTTCTTTGTTCTTTGTTCATCTCCATTTTGGTCACTCACAAGCCAGCTAGGGTCTCCCATGAGTCGGAGGGTATGTTTGACCATGAATCACTTAAAACCAGCTCCACGGGCAGGCCACGTCATTCATTTGCCTGTCACCAGTCTCCCGAAGCAACTGCTTGACTCAGGATTCAGTTGCGGCAGGAGACTCCCAGGAAGACAGTGGAAATGCTTTAGGGGTGTCCTCAAACAGTTATGATAACACTCCTTTTGCATGCAGTTTTTGTAACTTTGTAATTAATTGATTCAAAACAATTTCACCTGTCTTCTCGTTAATAATATTTCCTTATTGTATATTCTTCGCTAATGTTTTGAAAAGTTCCTGTGGCCCTGCACTATTAATGTAAGTGTGTTCCTCTTTTCCCCAGGTTATTTGCATTTCCAGGCTGGAATGCCTGAGCCTATTAGTGCAAATCAACAATATCCATAGGACCTTAGAAAAGTTACAGCACAGAAGGAGGCCATTCAGCCCATCTTGTCCATGCCAGCCCGAGGACATCTAATCCCACCTTCCTGCACCTGGCCCATAGCCCTGCAGCTTACAGCACTTAAGGTGCAGATCCAGGTACTTTTTAAAAGAGTTTAGAGTTTCTGCCTCTACCACCAACTTGGGCAGTGAATTCCAGACACCCACTACCCTCTGTGTAAAACAGTTCTTCCTATACCTTCTGCCACTTATCTTGAATCTATGTCCCCTGGTTCTAGAATTCTCCACCAAAGGAAACAATCCATCCCAGCCATACCTGATTCGCTCTCCTAAAGTGGAATGGATCGTCCTAAGCCCAAAGTGAGTTGAAGAAAAGTTTCAAAAATATTTAATTCCTCAGCTATCACTGTAGTCTCTAGATACTATAGAAGGTAAGGAATCACTCTGCAAATGATTACTTTATTCTAATAATGGTTTAAGGCCTATAGCAAAAAGATTCTTGCCATTTTTCAACTGGTGTGTTCTGCCAAGGCCTTTCAAGGGCATTAAGACAGGGCTTCCCTGCAGAGTCAGAGGAACTCATTCTTTTTATTTGTTCATTGGATGTGGGCATCACTGGCTAGGCCACTAAAGGACATTAGTGAACCAGATGGGTTTTCACAACAATCAGCAATGGTTTCATGGTCATCATCAGACTTCTAATTCCAGATTTTTACTGAATTCAAATTTCAGTATCTGCCATGGTGGGTCCCTGAACCTGGGTCCCCCGAGCACTACCCTGGATCACAGAATCACACAGTGCAGAAGAGGCCCTTCAGCCCATCAAGTCGACACCGACATGTGAGAAACACATCTCTGGAATACCAGTGGGTGACAATCCCACTATGCCGCTGCCTCCCCTAGACGCACTTGTGACACACTCGCTTGATCTGGATACCGTGGGTGGAAGATTTGCTCATTGTCTGATAACAGGAATTTCAACAGGGCGGAACCCTATCCACATTGAGCTCCCCCAGGCAGAAGTGGGGACACTTTCTGCCAACTC
This sequence comes from Cetorhinus maximus, assembly GCF_964194155.1. NCBI lineage: Eukaryota > Metazoa > Chordata > Chondrichthyes > Lamniformes > Cetorhinidae > Cetorhinus > Cetorhinus maximus. The sequence continues at coordinate 28,424,268 of NC_135880.1, read as the reverse complement.
AAGAATTTTGGTACCCAACTGTCCAAATAAAAGTCTTTTAAGCAACTATCTGGATGGGACAGTAATTTGCTACAAATTATTTTTTTTCAGGATGTGCAAAATGCTTAACGGGGATGGAAATTAAATGTATGCTAAAGAAGGCAAGGTATGTTTCATTTTATCAAAATAATGAACAGAGTCATTAAGATGGCTGTCTTGAGGTATCTCATGCAAAGGGAACATGAATATGGGGTTAGGAGGTGGGGTGGGGACATTTACTGCCAATCACTAACTTCAGAAAAAAATAATTACTTTACTAGAAATGGTGGCGGATGTAAATCTATAATAGCTATGTAAAGGGAAGTAGAGGAAATTTAGAAAAGATAAAAAAGGAAAGGGGTTGAGGACAAGGGTAATGAGGCTGCTGGCGGAATTTTCCACTCCAGAGGCTAAGTGCTGGGGCAGGCAGGGTTAGCGATGAGTTTCCTGCTGATTGGCAGGTCAGGTTCTGAGGTCTGATCTTCTGCTTGAAACCCCATTAATTATGCATATGCGAGCTGTTCGCTGAATCATGTGGCAGGGTGGGCACTGATTCATCCGCCCGCGATCCACCTCATGGGATTATAGCTCCTGGCGCCAAATTCAAACACCACCCGAGCACACCCATTATCCTCTGCAGCCCAGCTGTGTGGTCAGAAATTCCGGAGATGGGTCCAAGGAACAAGAAGAGCACGCAAAGGTTTAGCCACAGCTCCCTGGAGCCTTTAATTAGCGGTGTCTGTCAGCACTGGGAGGTTCTTTTTCCCTGGGATGGATGCAGGAGATCCACCAACCTCACCTCGCCGGCCTGGGAGGCTGTAACGAAGGAGGTCAGCACTGCGGACAGCCTCCAGAGAAATGCCATCCAGTGCAGGAAGCGGGTGAATGATCTCACCCGCACTGCCAGGGTAGGTCAACCTTCAGCTCACTCCAAACTCACACTCTCATCGTGGCATTATGCACTCAAAGCGTCGCACAGTTCAGTGATCTCACACAATATTAGTGGTGGAGGTATCAGCATTGAAAGCCTATTCACCAGCATCTCACCTATCATCCCGCACAAACAGCATTTTCAGCCTTTACTGGGGAGGGCTCAGCACACACTGTAGGCATGAATGCTTCCAAAGCTCTGCTCCATCCCTTCTTATCACATCCCATCCATTTGTCTTCGTGCAGGCCAAACTTACCCATAACAAAAGGGAGAGATCCTAGACTGATGGAAAGGTAGCCGACATCCAGGAGCTCTCCAAATTTGTGGAGGATGCTGCCAGATTGGAAGGGGAGGACAGAGATTGCTCCTGTGGTGAAGGTAAGATCAGCCTCTCCCAGCAAGTCAGTATGGATCTGCCGTCCATGAGTTAATCACATCCTGACATTCACAGTGAGTGACATGCAATGTTGTATTTAGCCTGTTCATGAACTAAATCTATCTTCTCTCTCTTCCAGGCAGCACCAGGTCCAGACAGACCAGCACAGACAACATAAGACCCAGCTCCCAGACCGCCTCAGAGGAGGTTGGTGAGGATCCATTTGAAGAAGACCCATCACCGCGTTCACCTGCACCCTCCAGCAGCGCAGAGACACACACCGTGGTGGATCACACATCTAGTTTAGGCTCGGTGTCACATTCTGGGGAACAATTCACTGACACGCCTCTGCAGCAGTCGGAGGCAGTGACAGCCCAGATCTCTGGCACTCAGAGGACTGCTGGAGAACAGGCACCTGCTGAGTCCAAGACAGATGATGAGCTTCTGGAAGTGGCCGTTGCAAACATGCTGGACATGCAAAGACAGGTACTGGAACATCAGGCAGAGCTGTGAGAGGCAGTCAACAGACTAGAGAGAAGAATGGAAAAATCCATCAGCATTCTGTCTGATGTCGTAGCTCTGACATTCAAGCACTTTGAGGTCTCCGTGGGAAAAATGTCAGCAGCTTTGAAGACTTTGGTCCAGCAGCTTCTGCTGGATTTGCACTTGGACCTTCACTCAATCACAATAGGCATTGGTGGGATCCATTTCTGGCTAGGCAGGAGGTGGGGGGGAGGGGGGTGGGGAGCAGGGCACCTAGACTTCCCACCTGGTGCCCCCTCTCCTCAAAGAGTCAGCAGGGGCCCTCAGGCAACCACAGGGGTAGGCGCAGCAGCTGGAGACCCTGGGGCCACCTACTCGGGTGAATCCACAAGTGTTCAGCTGATCCCAATCCCCTCTGCTTGTGAATCCCATCACCTCCAGCTGCACAGGCAAAGGAGGGTGCACCTGCCTCATACCAAGAGACCCAAAGCAGGCCAGGGCTCTCCAGGCCTCAGGCCTCCAGACCATGCCCGCCAAAGTCGTCAATGACAACAGGGGGCAGCAGTGAGCAGGCTGACTCCACCTCTGTTACTGATTTCGGGGACCCACCAAGATGTAGCATAGGGTTAGAAAGATGAAGAAACCTTGATATTACTTTTGGATCATGGGTATTCACTCATTGTATATATCATGCACTTTCGTAAATACATTTGCTGCTCTGGGCTCTTATTACTAGTGTGACCCAAGCTCCCACTCCATGATCGCCTCCCTTTGTTAGCCTCACATCATGTGATGTCTCGCTGACTCATGTTAGTTGCTTGCCCCTTGTCTAATATCAGGGAGATGTGTCAACCTCTTTATTGTAAGTGACTGCAACTTATGTTAGGAAGTGATATTCATTAAAAGACACCATGGAGTTGTGCGTGCTCAATTGCATTGCAGGGTTACCACTCATGTTGTCTCATCGTCAAATAGCTGTGTTCATTGTTTGTGCCAAAGCACAAGGCTTGCAGCCATGTTCACATCTCTGTGACAGCAAGAAGTGACTCATTCAGGAGGCCACAAGTGCATCAAGTCCACTTGGCGCAGGCTTCGTGCTGGTGTGCTGCCTTTCACTTACCAGAGCGGCTATATACAGCTTTGGCTGCTGACCTTTCCAAAGATTAGGGCCTGGTGAAACATGAGGGTTGGATGTCCAAGGCCAATGCTGACCTTGCTCTTGATGCTAGTGGTTGTAAAGGCCTTTCAGATCACTGGCCTTCCATGGGGCAGTATCCTTGCCTGCACTTTACTCCTCCTGGAACCTTGTGGCTATCAGTGTGTCAGGGGCATGTCTTCCACGTCTTACAGCTTCGATTACATCCTCGCATGGAAGCTCCCTATCATTGCCCTCTTCAGGTTCCTGCCTTTCCAATTCTTCCTGATCGGAGGAGTTCTCAGCCTCCTCCATGTCTCCCTCTGGCAAGTGATCTCCCCTTTGAAGCACCAGGTTGTGCACGGCCCAAAGACCATGGTGATGTGGGACACCCTCTGTGGAGAGTACTGCAGAACCCCACCTGAGCAGTCCAAGCATTGGAAGCACATCTTCAGGATGCCAATGGTCTGCTCTATGATGGATCTTGTCAAATTACGCACTGCTTTGTATCTTTCTTCCGAGGCACTTTGCGGATGACGCATGGGTGTCATGAGCAATTGTTTCTGCGGGTACCCCTTATCACCATGCAGCCAGCCCTGTAAGCGCCACAGCCTATCGAATATCTGAGGCACCTGGGAGTGCCTCAGGATGTATGAGTCAGGGGAAGTCCCAGGGTATCTGGCATAAAGAAGCATGATGTGCTTCTGATAATCTCACACCAATTGAATGTTCATGGAGTGGAACCCCTTCCTGTTAATGAACATCAGGGGCTGCTGCCATGAGCTCTCAAAGCCACATGTGTGCAATCGATCACACTCTGTACCCTAGGGAAGACAGAGATTTCAGCAAAACCCAGGAAACTAGCAGCCTGGCTAGCTTCATCCAGTGTGAACTTTATACAATGATGAGCCTTACTGTAAAGGGCATCCTTCACCTCCTTGATACATTTATGTGTTGAGGGCTGAGAGATTTCATATAGATCCCTGTAATGACCTGCAGGCAAAAAAATTGAGTGTGGTGGTGACCTTCAGGGGTACTGGCAGGGGATGTCCTCCCAGTCCATGCAGCATTAGCTCCTGCCACAGGATGTGGCAGATATGAACGACCACATCTCCCGACAAGCGTAGACGTGTGCAGCATTATCTCTCGCTTATCTCCAGATAGAAGCGCAATATTCGGTAGGCCCTTGGTTGTGTGCGTTGCCTCCGTGGAATGGGTCTAATCTCCTTATCCTCCGGGTCTTGCTGGGACTCCCCTGGACCATGGTCCTCAGGCTGGGCCTCTTCTCGAAGCTGTGCTAGGCAGCACCAGGCCCTTCTTCACCTCCTTAATCGGATCACTGCCTTCAAGAAGGCAGCATTGAGCACAGGCTCCATTACTCAATCCTCCTTCTCTCGGTGGACAGATGGACCAATGGATTAAAGAGTAATGGGCAACTATAGTAGATTGCGACCAGAAAGCCACTGTCATGTTCTAGAACTGTGTGTGTGTAACGCGCCTTTTCCTGATGCAGCGTTTCAGCTGAGGCTCAGCCTCACAGATCTAGCTGACCAGGATGTCACCCCAGCTACTTAACATGGTAATCCCAGGATATATTCAACCATATCTAATGCACTCCTACTATGTCTGACCTGGTATACTGATTAAGCCTAACCTGCCCTATTGGAATGACTGGATGGCCTTTAGGCTGTTAGCCATGCCAATTGCAGAAAATACCTTAGAAGCTTTCATTGGTCATCTTGCAGATATCCAACAGCCGTGCTCCCTTCATGTTTGGCTGCATCTTCCATTCTCACATTCCTCTCTGTTAATGCTCAAATTGATCAAATTCATGGTGAGCCCAATGACTCCTGCAGTCTCACGTTAAAGCACCCCAAATGTCAATGGCTCCAATTGCATCTTCTCAATAAACCCTTCCTGAGTTTTATCAGTTCAGACGATGTTACTCTAAGCAGTGTAAGGGTGCATCTGTTAGGGCCCCTGAGTCCAACTGTGGGCTCTTCCCACACTGTCTCAGCCCCCTCCCTTGCAGATTTGTTTCCATTTTCGTTTTTAAGTTGCATCATGACTTTGGGGTCTCTAGATGGTGGTGCTGCATTTTTATTTTGAGACTAACTTCAGCCTTCCCCCTGTCAAAGTTCAGGTCTCCTCGATCTTCCTGGAACCTCACGTTGTGCATGTAGAACTCCCTCCGGTGATTCTCCAGCCTCCCCCGTACCCCTGGATCCCATTGTCATTGTTGTGGACATTCCTGCCTTCCCCACTGAACCCATCACTGTTGATGTCCCTATGCCCCATGTGGACCTCACCCCTCCCCATCTTGAGGCCGTGTGCACCGTCACACACAAAGGTGATCCTCCCCCCCAGGAGAGTTTCGAGTAACCCCCCCCTCCCAACTTTATTACATAATCCCCATTTATACACTGCAAATGCATCTCCTGACCATAACCATCCCACCTGCAGCCCAGTACTGAGTCAGATACCCCCATCACCACTGTCTGTGAGGCTATGACCACACCCTGCATACCAAGCTGTGCCTGATCCCCATTGAGCACACAGGCACCTTGGAGCAGGAACACAACGTGCCTGCCATGCATAGCCCTGTAGCATGGCCCTCAGAGCTCCCAGACTGACTTTAATCTCTCACCCCGACCTCTTGGCACCAGTCCAGGGACTATGACTGTCTTTCACTCAGCTCTCCAGCTCCTCAATGAATGATCACAAGACTTTTTCCCTTCCCCCCCTACCCATGGGTCTCTGTGCAACCCGTCCCTCTTGTGCAAGCCTTCCCCGGCCACCCCATTCATAAGTCTCTGTGCAACTCTTCCCTCTTGTGCCACTCTAACCCCCCTCCCTTTCGTATTTTAAAGTGTGCGTGCATCCCCTCCCCTTCATGCAAATCAAATCCCATCGAGCCCCTCCTGTGTCTGCGTTCTACTGTTCCATGTTGGGCTCCAGCTTCCCTACCCCAACCTTCCCTCTGCCTGCCACCTATCCGCCCCTCCAACCCTACTATTTCCCTTCATCCTCGTATCTCTGTCTTCTCCCCCCCACCCCTCCCCGGTTGCCATGTTGGTCTCTGTTTTGGAGTGCAGCCCTGCCTGAGACTTGCAGCACAGAATGCTCTCCTACTGGAGTAGCGCGGCAACCACGGTGAGCAGCCCAACTCAACACGCCAGGCAACCACAATGAGCAGCCCAGCCCAACAGACCAGGTAACCACGGTGAGCAGCCCAGCCCAACACCCCAGGCAACCACAATGAGCAGCCCAGCCCAACACCCCAGGTAACCATGGTGAGCAGCCCAGCCCAACACCCCAGGCAACCATAATGAGCAGCCCAGCCCAACACCCCAGGCAACCACGGTGAGCAGCCCAGCCCAACACCGCAGGCAACCACGATGAGCAGCCCAGCTCAACACGCGAGGCAGCCACGGTGAGCAGCCCCACCCTACATCCCCACCAATGTGGGCTAACATTGGCATCACTGAGGAACCAGAGCAGCGCTGTTGCAGGTAGGCTTTGAATGTTGCACTCACCTCGAAGTTACAAGCGAAGTAAGTGTGGACATCTGCAAGCCACTTGTATCTGGTTGTGATTTAGACCAGTCTAATTTCCCACTGGCGTGGCATATAATTGGGAGGGGGAATGTGATTGCGACGAGTTGAGTTTTTAATGAGTATTCATGACATGCTAATGCATGCAAATGGAATTTCCGACATGGGAAAATTCACTCGTTTTTCTGCCGGCGGGAATCCGGCTTTTGGCCTCACTCCGAATTTTCTGCTCCCTCCTGCCACGAAACCTGCTGCTGGCAAGACCGTAAAATTCTGCCCTACATTGCTTGATCTGTCAGCTAGCATAGGTATTTTGGGCTGAGTGGGCTCTTTCTGTATTGCAAAATTTCATGATTCTGAGTAGATGAGAATGTAAAGTAGAATTTCTCTTTTTCCCCCGCCCACCCCATCCATTTGCTCTACTAAACTTAACAAATGGCAGTCATGATAGTCATAAATATTGAAAACATCAAATAAACTTAGAATAACCTATTTTGCTTCGAGTTACTGACATATTAACAGTCTGCCCCCTGGTGAGGTAAATGCAGACTCATTCAGAAGGGGGGGTTGGATTCATTCATGATTCAGTAAGGAATGGAGCGTGTGAATTTGAGGTAGGAAAAATAATCTTTATTAAACGGTCAGTTTGGGAATAATGTTGCAAGGCCAATGAAAGAGGAGGAATGGGGTGAACAGATAATGAATGAAGCAAACAGGAAGAATGAACTGAGTGGGATGAATGGCCTTTCTTGTTCCTACATTCTTGGCTTCTGATGTAATGCAATGTACATAGCACAACTCCTAGGTGTGGTTCAGTTATTTGTGAATATGGTAAACAAGCAGCCTGGTGTGTGTGGGTTGGTCAATTGACAGGTTGTTCACCAAAGGCATGAAAGACATTGCCAATCAGTACAAATTGACATCCCTGTACATCTTTCAAATCCTCAGAATCCTTGTGACTACAAAGCAGTTCACAACAAAATACTTTAGAGTGCAGGCACCATTGTTTTGTTGTCAAACACATCAGTCATATAAACAGTAATAGACTGAGGGATAAACGTTAAAAAAGGACATGCATATATATATATATATATATATGTTTATATGTTTTATATATAATATATAAAGTCTTTAATCACCAGTTTAATGATTTTGACGTGTAGTCACTGTTGTAATTTAGTAAACACAGCAGCCAAGTTTAATAAAAACAGAAAACGCTTGAAAAACTCAGGTCTGGCAGCATCTGTGGAGAGGGGAACAGAGTTAAAATCTAGAGTCCGTATGACTCTTCTTCAGAGCTAAAAGTTCTGTCAAGTCAGTGACGATGAAGGAATGGTGATATAGTTCCAAGTCAGGATGATGTATGACTTGGAGAGGAACTTGGAGTTGACAGAGCATTCATGCGCTTACTGTCTTTGTCCTACTCGTTGGTAGAGGTCAAGAGTTTGGGAGGCTCTGTCAAAAAAGTGTTGGTGAGTTTCTGCAGTCGATGGTGCATACTACAGCCCCAGTGCACTAGTGATGGAGCGAGTGAATGTTTAAGGTGGTGAATAGGGTGGTGATCAGGCTTTGCCCTGGATAGCATCAAGCTTATTAAGTGTTGTTGGAGCTGCACTCATCCAGGCAGGTGGAGAGTGCTCCATCACACTCCTGACCTGTGCCTTGAATATGGTGGAGAGGATTTGGGGAAATCTGGAAGTGAGCCACTCACCACCTCAGTCTCTGATCTGCTCTAGCAGCCATAGCTTTTATGTGGCTGGTCCTGTTAAGATTCTGGCCAATGTTGACCCCTAGGGTGTTGATGGTGGGGGATTCAATAGTAATGTCAAGGAGACATCGCTGCATTAGCTTCAGGAGTTGAGAATGGAACTGAAAACTGTTTTTTTAAATTTGTTCCTGGGATGTGAGTGTCACTGGCAAGCCCATCCGTAATTGCCCTTGAGAAGGTGGTGGTGAGCTGCCTTATTGAACCACTGCAGCTGCCTTGTTGAACCACTGCAGTCTATGTGGTGTGGATACCGCTACAGTGTTGTTAGGAAGGAAGTTCCAGGATTTTGACCGAGCAACAGTGAAGAAACAGCGATATAGTCCCAAATCAGAATGGTGAGTGGCTTGGAGGAGAACTTGCAGGTGGTGGTGTTCTCATGTGTCTGCTGCCTTTGTCCTCCTTGGTGGTGGAGGTCATGGGTTTGGAAGCTGCTGTCAAAGGAGGCTTTAGGAATTGCTGCAGTGCATCTGTAGATGGTAATCACCACTGCCTCTGTGCTTTGTTGGTGGAGGAAGTGAATGTTTAAGGTGGTGGATGGGGTGCCAATCAAGCAGGCTGCTTTGTCTTGGATGGTGTTGAGCTTCTTGAGTGTTGTTGGAGCTGCACTCATCCAGGCAAGTGGGGAGTATTCCATCACATTCCTGACTTGTGTCTTGTAGATGGTGGACAGGCTTTGAGGAGTCAGGAGGTGAGTTACTCACCACACAATTCCCAGCCTCTGACCTGCTCTTGTAGCAGCTAAAGATGGTTGGGCCTAGTACACTGCCCTGAGGAACACCTGCAGCAATGTCCTGGGACTGAGATGATTGGCCTCCAACCACCACAATCTTTTGTGATAGATATGATTCCAACCAGTGGAGAGTTTTCCCGCTGATTCCCATTGGCTTCAATTTTACTCGGGCTCCTTGATGCCACACTGGGTTACATGCTGCCTAGATGTCAAGGGCAGTCACTCTCACCTCACTTCTGGAATTAAACTCTCTTTTCCATATTTGGACTAAGGCAGTAATGAGGTCTGGAGGTGACAGACCCTGTACTCATGAATGAAAAACAGCTGTGGGGGGAATATAGCAATATTTTGCAAGATTAGGAATCTCTGGAGAAGCAGGAGGTCATTGCAGGTGTGGTACTGAGATTGAAAAGGAAAATATAGCGGTAGATGGGAAGAGGGATGTGACAGATGCTAGCATGAAGTGAGGGAGGACTGTAGTGCAAGTTGTTAGTGGGAACTGAAAGGAGCCAGCGTAAACCGAATGGCAACAGAAATAGAAGGGGTAGAGGGTTAATATCAACTGAGAGGAGTGATAACAGGGAGACCGGGGAGAAGGTTGCTAACTTAAACGGGAAGAGGGGGTAATGGTCAGAAGCAGGAAGCTCTTCTGTGAATTGAAGGAAAATGGATAGAGGGAAAAAATGCCTCTGAGAAGAAAAGAATGCCTTTGTGAAGGAGAGAGTGAATGTTAAGGTATCATCTGATGGTTGGGTTGGCCTGTTAAACATGGATATAGCAAATGCCATTCATATTTTTCCTATTACTTTTACATTAAAAAGAATAAATTGTTGAAATAAAAAAGTCTTTAACAGCAAGCTATCATTTTCAATATAAAAGCTCTCTTGGGGAGCATGGCCTCGACCAAATAAAAACAGAAAGTGCTCAATAAACTACAGCTCTGAAGAGCAGTCAGATTGGAAGCAAGACATTAACTCTGTTTCTCTATCCACAGATGCTATCAGACCTGCTGAGTTTTTCCGGCACTTTCTGTCTTTATTTCAGATTTCCAGAATCCGCAGTATTTTGCTTTTATGTCCTGGTCCAATATGCGTGAAGACAATTATATATTTGCTGCATATGCCCCTGATTGAACCTGGAGCCATTTACTGCCTGTTCAGCTTAGGTAGCCACGGAGTAAATTCAATGAGCCATTTTCTGATTTATTTTAAGAAAACAATGCATTGGTAAAGAATTGTTGATTCACTACCTAATCATCAACAAGCTTGTCATCAAATTCTATAAACAGAAAAACCTGTTTCTGTTTACGGAGTGCCAAAAGATCTTGGAATCAAGTCACCAAGCTCATTGACATTGTTTGAGACAGACATTTCTCTGGATTTTTATTTTTGGCTTCATGCAGACATCCACATGCTTACAAATTCGAGGCTTCTTAACAAATCTTTCTTATCCATTCAAAACGTGTGCCAAAGCATCACTAACATGATAGTAAAGGGTTTTTTTTTTGTGTTCCAAGGACAAATTCAACCTTTCAACAAAGGAGTCAGTGTTACCAAATGTAAATAATTCAAACCAATGATGGAGCACCACCTGGTGGCTTCCAGAAGGCTGTCACTCATGATTAAGTGTCACAGTTTGCTGCTAATTTCGAGTAGCTTTAAATCTGATGATTTGAGTCAGTATTAAATTTCAATTCCACTGTTATTTATATTGTTCAATTTGTATTATTGGATCGTTTGAATTTTTGCCTCAGAACAGGAATAGACTAGTTCATTCAGAATATTCAGCTTCAAATTAAAAATGTTTATCTTCTCCCCAGAATGCTTTATTATTACATGAATGACACCTGGAACATAGAAGCATTCACATATAATTGAATTAAACGATAAAAATCTCAAAACAATAAGTCCTAATTGTGATCAGCTGCCTCCCCATGTATTTTTAAAATTAATTCTAAGTATGCGCTACCAAGGCTGAAATTTATTGCCTATCCCCGATTACCCTTGTGAAGCTGGTGTTTAGTGAGTTATTTTCTTAAAGTGCTGCAGCCTGTGTGGCAAACATTCTCCCAGAGTGCTGTTAGCTAGAGAGTTCCAGGGTTTAGACCCAGCTTAGATAAAGCTCTCTGGCCACAGGAGAGGTGCCAGAGGACTGGACGACATCGAATGTGTTACCATTATTCAAGAAGGGTAACAGGGATAAACCAGGTAATTACAGGCTGGTGAGTCTAACATCCGTGGTAGGGAAACTATTGGAAAAATATTCTGAGGGACAGGGTTAATTCACACTTGGAGAGGCAGGGATTAATCAGGGATAGTCAGCATGGCTTTGTCAGGGGGGAGATCATGTCTAACAAATTTGATTGAATTTTTCGAGGTCAGGAAGGTAAGAGTCCATGGGATTCAGGGCAATTTGGCAAATTGGATCCAAAATTGGCTTAGTGGCAGGAGGCAGAGGGTGATGGGCGAAGGTTATTTTTGCGATTGGAAGCCTGTGACAAGTGGTGTACCGCAGGGATCGGTGCTAGGACCCTCGCTATTTGTATTGTACATTAACGATTTGAATATAGGAGGTATGATCAGTAAGTTCGCAGATGACATGAAAATTGGTGGTGTCGTAAATAGTCAAGAGGAAAGCCTTAGATTACATGATGATATAGATGGGCTGGTAAGATGGGCAGAGCAGTGGTGAATGGAATTTAATCTTGAGAAGTGTGAGGTGGTGCATTTTGGGAGGACTGGCACGGCAGGGGAATACACAGTGAATGGTAGGACCCTAGGAAGTACAGGGATCAGAGGGACCTTGGTGTACATGTCCATGGATTCCTGAAGGCAGCAGCGCAGGTGGGAGGGGTGGTTGGGAGGTCATATGGGATATTTGCCTTTATTGGCCGAGGTGTAGAATATGGGAGCAGGGAGGTTATGTTGGAGCTGTATAAAACGCTAGTTGAGCCATGGCTAGAGTGCTGTGTGTAGTTCTGATCGTCGCACTGTGGGAAGGGTGTGATTGCGCTGGGGAGGGTGTAGAGGAGATCCACCAGAATGTTGCCTGGGCTGGAGCGTTTCAGCCGTGAAAAGAGACTGGATAGGCTAGGGTTGTTTTCCTTTGAGCAGAGGGGGGACCCGATAGAGATATACAAAATTATGAGAGGCATAGATAGGGTCGATAGGAAGAAACCTTTCCCCTTAGCAGAGGTGTCAATAACCAGGGGGCATAGATTTAAGGTAAGGAGCAGAAGGTTTAGAGGGGATTTGAGGAAAACTTTTTTCACCCAGAGGGTGGTTGGAATCTGGAACACACTGCCTGAGAGGGTAGTAGAGGCAGAAACCCTCACAACATTTAAGAAGTATTTAGATGAGCATTTGAAACACCATAGCATATGGGCTACGGGCCAAGGGCTGGAAAATGGGATTAGAATAGATAGGTGCTTGGTGGCCGGCATGGACACGATGGACTGAAGGGCCTGTTTCTGTGCTGTATAACTCTATGACTCTATGATAACGGTGGTGTATGTCTGAGAGATGGGGTGTGATTCGAAGAGGAACTTGAAGGCGTTCCCTTGCTTTTGCAGCCCTTGACTTTCAAGGTGGTATAGGTCATGGGCTTGGTAACTGATGTCTGCAAATTGGTAACTTGTCATTATTTGTGGTAGATAGAATTACTGGAGAAAGTGTTTCACCACACATAAAATGCACAACGACATGGCAAGTGAAATTTAATGCTGAGAAGTGATAAAATGATACTTTCTTGTAGGAAAATTGAGAGGGGGTAATGTTAACTCAGTGATATAATTTTAAAGGGGGTGCAGGAACAGAAGGACCTGCACGTATATAAATCTTTCAATGTGGCTGGACAAGTTGAAAAGGCTGTTTAAAAAATGGAATCTTTGGTTTTAAAAGCAATGAAGTTATGCCAAACTATTAGAAAACACTGGTGAGGTCTCAGCTGGAGGATCGAGTTCACTTCTGGGCACCCACTTTGGGAAGGATGGCAAGCACTTTGAGAAGGTGCAGCACAGATTTATTTGAATGGTACAAGGAATGAGGGACTTCACTTAAATGGCAGGCTGGTTAAACTTGCGCTGTTCTCCGTAAATCAGAGAAGATTAACAGGAAAATTGATGGAAGTGTTCAAAATCATGATTGATTTTGTTAGAGTACAGAAGGAGAAACTGCTTCCAGTGGCAGAAGAGTTGATAACCAGGGGATGCAGATTTAAGACAGAAGAATTAAGGGTGGCATGAGAAAAGATATTAAGCAGTAGATTGTGATCTGGGATGAGGTGCCTGAAAAGGTGGTGGAAGCAGCCACAATAATAACTTTCAAAAGTGGTAAATACTTGAAGTGGAAACAAGTTGCAGAGCTATGAGGAAAGAGAAGGGGAATGGAACTAATTGGATCACTCTACCAAAGAACCAGTGCTGCCATGAGGGGCCAAATGGCCTCCTTCAGTGTTGTGTGATTCTATGAATCTATGTATGGTGATTACCAGGATTTGTAGAACCTCTTGATCGTAGAATAAGAAAATACCTCAAGCAAGGGTCCCTGTGTTATTTCTAATGGACAGTTTAGCACAGAAAATTCCTTTTTGTACAATAGATTGAAACCTTACCATGTGATACGAGATAAAAACAGAAAATGCTGAAAACACCCAGCAGGGCTAACAGCATCTGTGGAGAGAGAAAGACAGAGTTAACCTTTCAGGTCATTTGATGAATGGTCATCGATTCTGAAACATTGGGCTGGATTTTACAAAGTGCTGGGCTGCTGAAATGGTAGTCGTGATAGTGAAAGCTTATATGTGTGTGTAATCTAAAGATGACTCTTGAAGATTTCAAGTGATGGGGCTATGACGATTTCCTTTGGCAGCTTGTTTTAATGTGGGATTGTCCTTGGGAAGAAACGTTGATACACTGTCTTGTAATTTGTGTGAATGGCTACCTTGTGTTTGTCATTGCCAGAGGGCACCAGGTACTTGTTTCTGTCAATTCCCACCAGTCCCATTCCATATTTTATAAAAGTTGGTCAGTCTATTTTTTTTCTCTCCATCCTTTGCTGTAGTGATTCCCATTCCAAATCTTTGATCAAGGATGTGACACTGGTGTATTTCAGAATCAGGCAGCACATCTTTGGATTGCTTCAATTTTATTTATATCTCTCGCCATGTGAGGATCCCACACACAACTTGCAGACCTGAGGAATGGACAAACGAACGTTTGGTAAGCCATAACACTGATATTTTTGTTACAATACCAAAGATTTCAGCCCAGAAATCCAAGAACCCTGTTTGCTTTGGATGTTATTGGCTGAATGTGGAATCCCCATTGAAGATTGTTTTTACGATGGACTCCCAGGTATGGTTGTGCATCTAGATGACGGAGAATTTGATTACAGAACTTAAAGTTATCTGTTGGTGGATCCTTTTTCTTGGTGATATACATGACATCCCATTTTTTGGCATTGAATGCCATCTGCCATTGTTTGCAATTCCAGAAGATCACCTTGTAGTTAATTGACATGATCTTGAGTTTTCCCTGTTGTGTAAATGATATTTTTGTAGTAGACCATATGAAATGAATAATGTCTCTGGTGTTTTTATAAAATATATTTTAAGGTTGCAGACAATGCTGGTAAGGCTGCATTTATTGCTCCTGTGATAGTATTTGGTAGCAAATTTCAGGATTTGGCAGGGACAATTTCAAAGTTTGTAAATGATACAAAACTTGGAAGCATTGTAAACTGTGAGGAGGAGGATAGTGTAGAGCTTCAAAAGGACATAGGCAAGTTGGTGAAGTGGGCAGATAGGTGGCAGATGAAGTTCAATGCAGAGAAGTGTGAGGCAATTCATTTTGGTAGGAAGAACATTGAGAGACAATATAAAATAAAGGGTACAACTCTAAAAGGTGTGCAAGAGCAGAGGGACCTGGGTGTATATATAAATAAGTCATTAAAGGTGGAGAGAACAGTTAATAAAACATACAGTATCCTATTACTTATTAATAGGGGCATAGAATACAAGAACAAAGAGGTTATGCTGAACTTGTACAGGACACTAGTTAGGCCTCGGCTGGAGTATTTTGTATAGTTCTGGGTGCTACACTTTAGGAAGGATGTAAATGCATTGGAGAGAGTGCAGAAGTTTACAAAAATGGTCTAAGGGATGAGAAACTTCAGTTATGAAGATAGATTGGAGAAACTGGGACTGTTCTCCTTGGAGAGGAGCAAGCTAAGAGGAGATTTGATAGAGGCGTTCAAAACCATGGGGAGGGCTGGACAGAGTAGATAGGGAGAAATTGTTCCTGCTTGTAAAGTGATCGAAATGAGAGGGCACAGATTAAAGTGATTTTCAAAAGAAGCAAATGTGATGTGAGGAAAAACGTTTTCACACAGCGAGTAGTTAGGCTCTGGAACGCACTGCCTGGAAGTGTGGTGGAGGCAGATTCAATCGAGGCATTCAAGAGGGCATTAGATGATTATTTAAATAGAAACAATGTGCAGAGTTATGGGGAAAAGGCAGGAGAATGTCACTGAGCCATAATGCTAATTCGGAGAGCCGGTGCAGACATGATGGGCCAAATGGCCTCCTTTTGCACTGTAACAATACAGTGATTCTATGTATTTGCCCACTATTTCTCAATTTCTTTATGGCAATTTCTGCTTTTCTCCTCAATAACTCTCTATAAAGCTTTCGTGACTGTCCAAGACTTGAACACTACTCCCACATTTGGAGAGGCAGCTTTAGTGTCACTGTCACAATCTTGGAAGGATGCAAGAAAATATCAATGCCAGTCAATCCCTCTCTCAGTTCAAAGCTTTGCCCCTTTTCACTCACTTTCCATGCTAACTTTTCTTCTTTCCCTCCTTTTAACTTCATCATCTATGAACCTTTCAACTTGTTCCTTCTAGAGTCTGCTCTCCTGGTTGTGCAGAAATTTAAATGCATCATATGAGTCCTCTTGGAAGATAATCTCTGGAACTCAAAGACTGTGGAACCTGCTACCACAGATTATCAATGCAGACTTGTCACATAAATCACACCAGGATCCCAACACAGATAATAACCTTAAACATAGAAAATAGGAGCAGGAGTCGGTTATTCGGCCCTTTGAGCCTGCCCGGCATTCAATATGATCATGGCTGATTCTCTATCTCAACACCACACTCCTCTCTCTCCACACCCCTTGACACCTTTAGAGTCCAGGAATCTATCTATTTCTTTAAATATATTCAGTGACTTGGCCTCCACAGCCCTCTGCGGTAGAGAATTCCACAGGTTCACCTCCCTCAGAGTGAAAAGTTTCTCCTCATCTCAGTCCTAAGTGGCCTACCCTGTATCCTGAGACTGTGACCCCTTGTTCTAGACCCCCCCTGGCCAGAGGAAACATCATCCCTGCATCCGGTCTGTCCATCCCTGTCAGAATTTTATATGTTTCAATGAGATCCCCTCTCATTCTTCTAAACTCCAGTGAATATAGGCCTAGTTGACTTAATCTCTCCTCATATGACAATCCTGCCATCCCAGGAATCAGTCTGGTGAACCTTCGCTGCACTCCCCCTATGACAAGTATATCCTTTCTTAGGTAAGGAGACCAAAACTGAACACAATACTCCAGAAGAGGTCTCACCGAGGCCCTGTACAGCTGCAGTAAGACATCCTTGCTCCTGTACTCAAGTCCTCTCACCATTTGCCCTCTTAACTGCTTGCTGTACCTGCATGCTTGCTTTCAGTGATTGGTGTACAAGGACATCCAGGTCCCTTTGTACATCAACATTTCCCAACCTATCACTATTTAAATAATATTCTGCCATTCTGTTTTTCCTGCCAAAGAGAATTAATTAACACTTATCCATGTTATGCTGCATCTGTCATGCATTTGCCCACTCACTCAACTCGCCTAGATCATCTTGAAGCCTCTTACCATCCTCCTGACCACTCACATTCCCACCAAACTTGGAAATATTACATTACATTCCCTCATCCAAATCATTGATATATACTGTGAATAGCTGTGGCCCAAGCACTGATCCCTGCAGTGCCCCGCAACCCCACCCCCCTTAAACCAGCTTATATTTCACCCCTTTCCTATTTTTACTTAGTTCTGTCGAAGGGTCATGCGGACTCGAAATGTCAACTGTGCTCTTCTCCGCAGATACTGCCAGACCTGCTGATTTTTTCCAGGTATTTCTGTTTTGGATTTCCAGCATCCGCAGTTTTTTGTTTTTATCCTCACTAGTCACTGCCTGCCACTCCAAAAAGACCCATTTATCCCTATTCTATTTCCTGTCCCCTAACCAATCCTCAATCCATGCCAGTAAATTACCCCCATCCCCATCCTTTGCTTCAAATGCAAATGTCTGACCCGACCCCTGAGCAAGCCGCTCTGGCCCCGCCCCCTGAGCGTGCAGTTCCGACTCCTCCCCCCCCCCCCCCCCCCAGCGAGCCTCTCTGACCACGCCCCTGAGCAAGCCGCTCTGGCCCTGCCCCCTGAGCGAGCAGCTCCGACTCCACTCTCTGAGCGAGCCGTTCTGACCCCGCCCCTGAGCGAGCCGCTCCGACTCCTCCGCCTGAGAGATCCTCTCTGACCTCGACCGCTGACCGATCCGATCTGGCGCCGCCCCGCTGATCGGACCACTGGGTGATGCTTCTCCGACCCCGCCCCCCTAATCGATCCTCTCTGACCCTGCCCCCGTGAGCGAGCTCCTCTGACCCCGTCCCCCTAAACGAGCCGATCTGACCCCGCCCCCTGAGCGTGTCTCTCTCGCCCCGCCCCATGACCGTGTCGCTCTCGCTCCGCCCCCTGAGCGTGACGCTCTTGCTCCGCCCCCTGACAGTGACGAGTCAAACGCGACAAAAAAAGGGGAAAATAACTGATTGATTCCAGAAGAAAATCGCAATCGAATAAATCGAAAAATCTCGAGTGCGTGAAGGTGAAGAAGCCTACAGCAAGAGACTTGGGCAATTCACAGGGAGAAAAGCCTTCCTACAATCTGTGTAAAGTGAGAGAGAGACGAAACGCAGAGGGACAGAGAAAGCCTCGTGATGCTTGGTTCTGATTCTGTGGAGAAGGGAACATCCAGTGAAATCCCTAAGGAGAAAGATCCCAGTCTGCGCACACATCCCTGGTAAGTTATTATTAACATGCAGACATTTCCTGTAACTACAGTAAATTTCAGGTAATATAATTATAACAAGCTAAACTAGGCGATTCTTATCATGACAGTGAACTACTAATATACAGTGAACTAGTAATATACCTGCAGTAATAAACTGCAAATCATGCTTAGAAGGAAGGTAAACTACAGTTAATCTTCTCAGACAGTCCCAGAGGATCAAAGATGACTTGCTTCCACTCTGGTTGGATGGGTTCTGAGATGGCTGATAAATCCCAACGTGTGATCTCCAGGCTTTGCCACATGCAAACCAGGTAGTGCTTGGAGAGTTGGATAGACAAATTGTCTGGAGGTTTGTCCGCTCTCTCCGGTGCCTTGACTTCACCTCTGTGTCCCATTGAGCTTGGGGCCTTCGTGAATAAACCATCTCCATTTTGATCAGTCACAAGCCAGGGACTCCCATGAGTCAGTGGGGATACTTGATCTCTTCAGGGATGCTTTGAAGAATTCAATGGCAGTAAAACCATCCTGGGCTAGGGACAGTCATCAACAATATGCTCCTCTTCCATTTTGAACCCCCCAGTGGCCGAGACCTGAGGCAGCCGCAGAGATGTGCAAGTGCTGAGGCGGGCTAGTTAAAAGGTCCACCTTGGTTCTCTGGCACTTCAGCCCAACTCTATTAAAGACTGTTAGGCCCTCTCATTCCTCACACCGCCTCACCGATACCGTATGCTGCCTCCATGCCTCACCTTACTCCCAATGCCCCCTCCATGTTCCCTTATTTCCCCATGCCCTCCATGTATCTTCCATAACTATTCACTCAGTATTCACTATGGGCAGACCTCAGGATGAAAACATATTAAGCTTATGGCAATCTAATAGAGCTGTCACTCATACACATTTCATACAGAAAAGAACTCTCATTCATAAAACCCATTCAAAAGATGTAAATCCCTTCAAATGGTCAATCAGTTGTAAAAATAAGCAAATATCTATTTCACTTACCTCATCAAAGACAGATAATTCTTTAATAACCTCTTAAAACTGTCAATCTAAATGTCTATATGGCCACCTGCTGAATAAGTAGTTGTAGACCTTTTTGAAATTCAGCCAAGCATTCATGACGTGCTCAGCTATAATACAAACTGTAGGAAATCTAAACAATGGAGTTTATTGAAATTGCAAAAACAGATAGCTAATGGTTTTTTCTAAGCTACACCAGATGGCATGTCAATCAATGCACTCCAGCAGCAGGTGTCTTTTTTTCCCCTATGTGAAATCTGCATCATATTTCCCTTTTTATAAGCATGACATTTAAAGTTTTAAACCGTCTAACTATCCTTCATGCACATTAGGTGGAGTATGTTTAAGAACATGCAGTCATGGAAACTTTTCAAATTTGAATGTGGCTCATACTGATGCCATAAAAAAATACATTCATAGAAGCCAAATATTGAATGCAGGTCTCAATAATAAATTCTTAAACATTGCTATAACACCAGAAAAATAACTATTTTTCTGATTTCCCTAAAATTAGGCTTTAATTTTTACATCTGTACATCACTTAGACCACCTGCAAAATATTATCTGACTTCGCCCCTAATCAGCCCATTTGTTGCTAGAACCCTCATTCATGCCCTTGTTACCTCTAGACTTGACTATTCCAGTGCACTCCTGGCTGGTCTCCCATATTCTATCCTGTGTAAACTTGAGGTCACCCAAAGCTCCACTGCCTGAGTCTTAACGCGCACCAAGTCCTGTTCCCTTATCATCCCTGTGCTCACTGACCCATGCTGGCTCCTGGTAAAGCAACATCTTGATTTTAATCAAAAACAGAAAATGCTTGAAAAACTCAGCAGGTCTAACAGCATCTGTGGAGAGAAAGACAGAGTTAACATTTTGAGTCTTTCTCTCCACAGATGCTGTTAGACCTGCTGAGTTTTTCAAGCATTTTCTGTTTTTGTTTCAGATTTCCAGCATCTGCAGTATTTTGCTTTTTATTTTGATTTTACTTTCTCACCCTTGTTTCGAAATCTCTCTATGGCTTTATCCCTTCCTATCTCTGTAATCTCCTCCAGCCACTCAAACCTCTGAAACGTCTCATCTTAAGTTAATTCTCATCTTAAGCATCCTCGATTTTAATTGCACCACCATTGGTAGCTGAACCTTCAGATGCTTTGACACTTGGCTCTGGAATTCCCTCCCTACATCTCTCTACCTCGCTTTCCTTCTTTAAGAACTACCTCTTTGACCAAGCTTTTGGTCACCTGACCTGATATCTCCTTATTTGACTCGGTGTTATTTTTCTTTATAATGCTCTCTGAGGTGCCTTGGGATGTTATGTTCTGTTAAAAGTGCTATACTAATATAAGTTCTTGTTTTTGTTGTTGTTTTTCCTTGAGCCAGTGTAAATGCAGGAAATTTTCTGTTACAGCTCTTTATCTTGGGAATGTAGCCATTGCAATAAGCCCAGATGGTTTTGAGGAAGGGATCGATAGGTGGCCAAAAAAGTCTTCGAGTCAATAGGAAACAAAGAGGCTATTCTGCCCATTGAGTCTCATGCTGGGAGCAAGGAAATTCAGACATACTGTATTTGCATGCATAACACACTTTCCCCAAGTGTCCCTAGGTATCAGGACACAGGAAATCCTACCTTAGTGGATGTCTGGCCGTGTTTTTGCCATGTCTAGAAACTGAGAATTGCAGGCACAAGGACAAGGAAAATCTCCCTAAAATTCAATATAAATGGGATGATTTGACTAACAGTTGTTATTAACTTGAAGGGGATGAAAGTGTATAAATGAATTTAAAACAAATTTTGCGAGACCTACTCAGCAGGTGAATCAGCATCTGAAAGAAGATTGGTTAACTAAATGAATTAATTCAAAAGCTTCCTCACTGTTATTGGTTCAAGCTCTGCAGGACTGCACCTGCATTCTAAACGTTCCTTTACCTTCCCACATACAGCTGAGCCAGCTCCGTATTTCCAATTTTTTTTTGTTTTACTTCTGATTCCTTCTAGACTTGGATCTACTCTGTCTTTGTAGAAACTAAAGGCGGCATTTTGTTAGTGGCGTGCCGATCCCGACGGCGTTCTGGAATTGTGCACCGCTTCACCTCTCTTTTTGTCGGTTTCCACATGATACTACTTAAAATTTAAAGTGCCATGGGGAGACACATGCGATCACGCAGGTGGGGTGATGCTTTTCAGTGGTGAGACCTGTCCTCAGCTGACAATGTAGCAGGTATGGGTGAGCTAAGAAAGAACCTCCTGGTCAAACAGTCCCTTCATCACGGCCACAACTTTCCTGCCCAACTCCATTGCCATGAACGTAAGAGTTGAGGGCACAAAGGGTAGCACGGGTGTTTTTCCAAATTAAATTTCACTTGCAAGTATTTCACATTACATATTTATTGAGACTAGCTTAATCAAAGAGATTAATGTGCTGGCACACCTCATGGTTGGCACAGATTGATGGTTACAGGGGAGTTTCTTGTGGAAGAAACAGTGTTGTGTTTTTTTTTTGTTTACCCTTTATTGAATGTTCATGTTAGTGTCCAGTGTTGTACTCCTTACTCTGTGGGTGTTGGCTGAACTTGCAGGCTCAGCTGGCCCTCCCTTCTATGCATTGCAAAGGACATTGTCTGAGAGCAGCCTCAGCAGGGATAATTGAATTGTTGTAGGTGGATGCAAAGCCCTGTAAGGACTCTGTCAACCAACACCCTGAGATGGACCCACATTTAGTCAATATTCACCCTGCCCTTTAGGCCCCTCAATTTCTTGACTGACTGTTCCCATCATACTTGGGATGCCAGGCCCTTCCCACTTTACTCTCCATGCCCCTGACCCCATCCTCTGTTCCCCCCTTGGGACCCTCTTTCACTTCTGTATGCCCCCGACCCGACCCTACACCACACCATACCCCCAAGCACCACTGACTCATTCTTGCCGGTCCGGAGCCTCTTTGCAACCTACCATTCTCCTGCTCCCCTCCCTTTTGCTACAGGGTTCAGCAAGAATACCGCTGACCTCAGACACAGCAGCACAAAGCCAATAGGTGCGCGCCGCCATTAAACGAACATCAAGCGAGTGTGATGAGATTCTCATGCACTGTTGACTTTATCTTGAAGATAGGGCTTCATTTTAAAAAGGTTTGACGCTAATGAGTATTCATGGCATGCAAATGTATCACAAGTACGAACCCACCACAGGACAGCGCGAGGCTCGATGCCCAAACACACCGCTGACTTTAATCTCTGCATCTCAACCTGCCATTGGGAAATTGAAATCTCTCGTTCTGTCTCATTCAGTCACCCCGCACACCATGTTTCTCACTCTTGCAGGGTCCATAAAATGCCCTCCACCAAGATTCATTACAGTGATCTACTCGAGCATGTCCTCTTGATTCCAAAGCCTATCGTACTCGTTACCACGGTATTATCTCGTTCTTATATTCCATTTGTGTTTTTTTTTTCCATCCCTTGTCTCTTCTACAAAGTACAAATTTTTGAAAGTGTTGAAGATTCAATGATCTTTAAATCAATCTGCTCATTGTGTACCAACACAATAACACATGAATAAAGTCTTGTGTGTAATCTGACAAAACCAGTCATATGCTGACAGCTGAAGTGAACAGACCCTACCTGAAATTTTAGATTCTATATTATTTTTCACTCTGCAGGTGTGCTTTGAATTTCCAGCATTTGTAGTTTTTTTGTGTGTTTTATCTCTGAATTGAGTAATTGACGGTTGTATTTTCACAGCTTTTACAGAGAATGCAGAACTTTAGGGCTGATTTTCAATCACTTGTCACTGCTCACCTGTGTAGAAGGAATCCCATGTGAGACTCCTTGTGATTTATGCACGTTTGTCACAATGACCCTTGTATTGAGCAATGCCAAATCAGATTAGAATAATGTTGCAAACAGTGCCTGCATGATGAGATTATGTTTCATTTTACTACAGGAGTGATGCAGTGCCATGCAAAAAACGGGAGGAGTATCTCGAGTGGTCAGAATATTTTATGGCAGTTGCTTTTCTATCAGCGCAGAGGAGCAAGGACCCAAACTCCCAGGTAAAAGTCAATGGGAATGGAGAACTTCAGCTCACAAGCAGGTGCTCAACATGCACACAATGTGCGATTCAGTCGCTCGCTCGTTTCATTGTCTTTGGGCAAGCTGTGAGCAATGATTATTTTTTCTTGAAATATTTACTCAATTCCCCTTTTGAAACATGCTATTGACTGCTGCCACCGCCCTTTCGGACACTAAATTCCAGAGCAATGACTATTTATTTTTGACAATGACTTACCCAGTCAGAGATTGTTGCCTAGGCACTTCATCCCTTGTCTCTGTCCACTCAACTCTCTTTCTCATTATCAGCACTATTATGCTCAGTGCTTCTCTGAACTTGCTTTTCTGGTTTCTTCAACACACCAAATGTGCTGTTCTCCGTGCATTTCCATCTGCTTGCATCCCGGTAATGTTCTGGGCTTTCTCCTAACACTTTTACTTTTGGCCGTGGCAGCGACAAGAGGCAGTTTCCCCAGGCAGACTATGATCCTATAAACCAAAATTGCACCCTTAACAGGCCATGAGTGGGATAGTGTATTACAGGACCTTTCTCTTTGCCCCTCTATCTCTCTTTTCTGTTTTTAAGATGCTCCTTAAAACCTACTGCTTTGACCAGGCTTTTAGCCATCTGCTCTAATATTGCCTTATGTGGCTCAGTGTCAAATGCTGCTTTATAATGCTCCTGTGAAGTGCCTGCGGATATTTATTTACATTAAAAGCACTAGATAAATAGAAGTTGTTGTTTAAATTATGGTAAAACACATCAGAGATCATGTGGAAAGTCCATCCTATTTACGATAATTGACACAAAAATCAGGGGCGGGGCGCAGTGGGGAATGAGGAGGCGGTGAGTTTACACAGTGAGTTGTTTTGATCTGGAATTTGGGTGGAAGCAGTCAATAGCATCTTTTAAAAGGGGAATTGAGTAACTATTTCAAGAAAAAAATTTTCAGGGTGTTGGGGAAAGAGTCAGGGTGTGGGACCAATGGCTAACTCTTTAAAAGAGCCAGCGCACTCGATGGGCTGAATGGCCTTGTTCTGTGTTCTATGATTCATATATCTACCCTTAAAGGGACTAAATGCCATTGCATTTGGGATAGAAATAGGCCAAATTTGCTTACAAGAAAAACAATTAGCCAGCAGCAAACAACAGGAAGATACCATTGATACTTGGAAAAGATAGTATCCATCCCGAAGAGTTTTTATACCCTTTCCTGGAATATATTTCTCAAACTATTTCAGTGTGACAAAGCTTTTAGGTAGACCTTCAACAATACAAACCTGTCTGTGAGTTATGTGATAGCTGTGGATTATGAAAAATTCAACAGTCAGTTCCAGAAACTGAAGTATTGACAAAAGTCTGCCCTATATATTTCAGTCCAAATGTCCTCTGGATAAAGTGATGTCAGTCAGCCACACTTTGAATGGGAAGGAGATGTTTGCATTCCATGCTAATGAACACATTGAGGAATGCTATAGAAATTCAGATTGTTGTTGTGCAGTGTTCTAAATGTACACTACAGCTTTACAAAAACGGTGATGAGTTGCCCAAACAGTTCCCTGTGGCGTCTGGCTATCAGGCATCCCCAAAGGCCTTGAGTCTCGCTCTTGTACTGACTCAGTTATGCCGAGTTTTAGTTTTGCGTGGCAGGTTTTGGCTGTTAGAACTTGGCCAGTTGGAAAGCTCTATGTTAAATGATCCTTCATTGAGTCCAGCAGTAAAGGAATGGAACTCTGAACTGGCCATCCCAGGCCCAATATTAAATAGGAAGGAGCATTCAAAATCCCACCAAGTTCAGATTATAATATAACTGGAGGGAGAATGAGGCATTGAGGGCATCCCTTAATTTTGTTTGTTCTGTAATTCTTTGTTTATAGCTCCATGGTAC
Organism: Cetorhinus maximus; assembly: GCF_964194155.1. Classification (NCBI taxonomy): domain Eukaryota; kingdom Metazoa; phylum Chordata; class Chondrichthyes; order Lamniformes; family Cetorhinidae; genus Cetorhinus; species Cetorhinus maximus. Next base: position 28,399,201 of record NC_135880.1, on the reverse strand, counting down.
CCAAGCAACCAAAAACAAGTTTGATCAACACCAGTATATCGATAAAATGTTTGAGTTCAAATCAAAGTTTCAGTTCCAAAAGCCTGGCATTTTCAGCCTTGACACTGAAATTCAAAATTGTAATAATGCCCGTTTTACAAGTCACTGCAGCATATTCTGCAGAGTGATAATAAAATCAGGGGCAAGGTGAGGTGCCTTTTTTTTTGCACAGTGAGTTATGATCTGGAATACACTGTCTGAATTTGGAACTTCTGCCTTTCATTAGTGATACAGTAATGGCTGCTTTATTGTGCCTGGAAAGTTATGAATTGATGGTGCCAGTCGGAATTATTTTACTAGGGAATAAAATGTATGTTATTGCTACGGAAAAGGAAAGATTATTTTACTGAATGCTAATAAACACCCTGTTTACTCTAGCATTATAAATATCATTGTATAAGTAGACTGGGTTATAGTGCATGTGAAATGTGAGGCCAAGTTATATCGACAAAGCTCTGTTATACTGTGAATGATGGTGATCAATATTTGATCCGAATGCAGGTTGGCGCTTGTATCGTGAACCCTGAAAACAAGATAGTTGGCATAGGGTACAATGGGATGCCAAATGGATGCAGCGATGATCTTTTACCGTGGGCAAGAACTGCCTCAAATAAACTGGACACGAAATACTTGTATGGTAAGAATTGTGAAGACTAAAGAGATTATCTGGAGCTGTTCATTCTTCATAGTATGGTTCCACTGAATAATTCAAAATAATGGCGAGGGTTGAAGAAGGGTGGGCTTGTACTGGTGAAGAATTGGGGTTGGCAAAATACTGAGGGGTTTGACTAATCTAAATCTGATTCTGTTGTCCTGAAGCCAAATGGTGTTCAAGGGTCTCGGGTCCTTACTGGGAAAGACCATATGGCAGCAAAGGGGCGGATTTTCTTTACCTAGGCGGGTAGCTTGAGTCAGGAAATTTCCTAATTTGCTGGATCCACCCCAGTAAAAAGTGCCCTGTTACGTGTGGTTTTTGCTCAGGGAGGGGTGTAAGATAGGGATGGGTGAGTGCCAAGGAGAGCTGGTTAGAAGGCCTTGGTTCTCTAGGACTTTGTCCCAATTATTTCGGAAGCTGTTAGGCCCTCTAGCTCTTATCCCTGATCCTTCCCGCATGGCCTCTCATACCCTCCATACCAGCTCAATGCTAACTCATGCCCCCTCATAGTCCCCACGCCAATAGAATGCCAGTTCATGCTCCCAACCACCCCATGCCCCCCAAATAGTCCCCATTGCTACCTCCATAGCCACTCACCCAATATCCACCATGGGCAGACATTAGGAGCTTTGGAGATGGGTGGAAAAAAAACTTCTAACAACGTAAGCCCTTACTTATACAGACTTCATAGTGAAAAAGCTACCATTTATGAAATCCATACCAAGGTTTTAAATTTGCTGAAGTGGTTAATCTGTTATAAAAGCAAATTTTTATTCAGATCCTACATCAAAGACAGCTAATTCTTTACTAGAACCATAGAAAAGTTATTGCACAGAAAGAGACCATTCAGCCCATCGTGTCTCCGCCGGCCAAAAAAGAGAAAAAAAGAAATAGCCGCTCATTTTAATCCCACTTTCCAGCACCTGATCCGTAGCCTTGCAGGGTACAGCACTTCAGGTGCAGATCCAGGTACCTTTTAAATGAGTTGAGCGTTTCAGCCTCGGCCACCAACTTAGGCAGTGAATTCCAGCCACTCACTACCCTCTGGGTGCAAAGTTTTTCCTCGTGTCCCCTCTAATCCTTCTACCAATCACCTTAAACCTATACCCCTAGGGGTAACCTAGATAGTAACTGCCGATAATCTATCGGGGGGGTGGGGAAGTGGCATGTCTAAATCCAATATTGTCCTCAGCTATCCTTCATGCTCAAGCGCTTTACAGCAATGTTCCCTGGATAGCGATCAGGAGTGGGAGCTCTTGGGACCTTCCCAATCTATAGAGCCAAATACATGTGCTTTCAAGGATATTTTTCTATCTAAGTGAAAACATAACGACAACGGCAATTTGTATTTACATAGTGCCTTTAATATAATAAATAGTTCACAGGCACTTCACGGGGGCTAAATCAGACAAAAACTGGCATGGACCCAGAGAAGGAGGCATTAGGACAAGTGATCAAAAGCTTGATCAAAGAGCTAGTATTAGCGTCTTAAAGGAGGAGAGAGAAGTGTACAGTCGGAGAGGTTAAAGGGAGGAATTCTAGACCGTTGACCCTTGGCAGCTGAAACCGTGGCTGTAAGTCATGGGCTGAAGTTAGTTGGGTGCTCAAGAGTCCAACATTTTTTTCAACAAATTTTGATAAGAAAATACTGAATAGACTGAAAGGAAACTATGAAAAGCAAATACTAAATTTGACTAAAACTTTGGAACAGAAGACTAGACTAAAAGTAGAACTTAGTGCCCTCCAACAACCACAAATGAAATAAAAGTAAAAATCTGTAGACCAGAGACATGACCACTGCTAGAATTATTTCTAGGACCATGATTTGTTGCTGACTTGGAGAAGCATTAGAATCATAGGGCTGGATTTTCATCCTCGAGGCGGCTAGCAGGTGGCGGGAAAGTCACTATCTCGGCCCACCTTCGAAGAAAATGCCCACAAGGACAGGATTTCCATTGTGGTTGGAGGAGTAAGAGTCGGGTCAGCTGACCGAGGAAAAAGTTCTGGGGCAGCCGTAGTAGCCACTGGGTGTGGAGGCGGATTGTTTAAAAGGCTTGCCTCGGTGCTGTGGGATTACGTCCCAATTGGAATAAAAACAGAAACTCCTTCCAGATCTCACCCCTCACAATCACTCACGCCCCACGCACTCCCCATTCCCCATTCATGCCACCTCACATCCCCCCACCCACCCCCATGTCCCCTCATGCCTCCATGCCAAGCTATGCCCACCCCAAACAACCCAATGGCACCTGGGGACGGTGGGACCTGTACGAGGCAAACGGGTTGCACCTGAACCGGAATGAAACCGACATCCTTGCGGGGAGGTTTGCTAGTGCAAGGGTTTAAATAAACTTGGCAGGGGGATGGGATCCTGAAAGGATGTTCAGCAGGGGGTGATGCACAGCCAAAATTAGAAGAGAGAGCAAGTGAGTCTGGAAGGCATAGAAATTATAGGCCAGTTAAGGCACAAGGGAGTTTGGCAAGGTTGGATGGTATTTATTGTGACAAATAAGGCAGATGAGTTGAGGGCACAAATTAACACATGGAAGTATGATATCATTGCTGTCACAGAGACATGGTTGAGAGAGGGGCAGGATTGGCAGCTCAGTATTCCAGGATATAGGGTCTTCAGGCGAGACAGGGAAGGAGGTAAAAGAAGAGGAGAAAACCACAATATTGATCAAGGAATCAATTACAGCAGTAAGGAGGGATGACATCTTAGAAGGCTCCAAAAATGAAGCCATATCGGTAGAAGTTAAGGAGCAATCACATTGCTGGGAGTGTACTATAGGCGCCCAAACAGCCAGAGAGAATTAGAAGCGCAGACATGTAGGCAAATTTCAGAGAATAAGACGCTGGTTAGGCCACAGCTAGAGTATTGCGTTGCAGTTCTGGAATCCGCATTATAGGAAGGATGTGATTGCACTAGAGAGAGTGCAGAGGAGATTTACCAGAATGTTGCCTGGGCTGGGGAGTTTTAATTATGAGGAGAGATTGGATAGACTGGGGTTATTTTCCATGCAGCAGAGGAGATTGAGGGGGGACATGATTGAGATGTATAAAATTATGAGGAGCATAGATAGGGTAGACAGGAAGGAGCTTTTCCACTTGGTGGAGAGATCAATAACCAGGGGGCATAGATTTAAGGTAAGGGGCAGGAGGTTTAGAGGGGAAGTGAGGAAGAATTTTTTCACCCAGAGGGTAATGGGAATCTGGAACTCACTGCCTGAAAGGGTGATAGAGGCAGAAAACCTCATAACATTTAAGAAGTATTTGGATGTGCACTTGCGATGCCGTGGCATACAAGACTATGGGCCTAGTGCTGGAAAATGGGATGAGAATACTTAGGTAATTGTTTGACCGGCGCAGACTCAATGGGCTGAAGGGCCTTTCTCTGTGCTGTAGACCTCTATGACTCAAGCCCACATGCCAAGGCATGCCTCCCACCATCCCTTTGACCCTTCATGCCCCCCATGAAGGGGCCATGCGGCTATAGGACTTTCATGCTCATTTTAACCACGATACACTATAGAAGCAATGAACCCTATGGTAACAGTAGGATGTTTAAAAGAAAGCTTTAAAAGAGTTATTAATTGCCAACTTTCCACTTTCTTAAAAATGCTCCTTTTTACTAAAACCCAATAGAATTGTCAATCATCTAGACCCTTTAAAGTATCAATAGCAGGAACTGCAAGCACTTGAAACCTATTTATCTTGTGTAAATAAATATTGTGAAACTGACAGCATAGATCAGAGGGCAAGAACTGTCAATCAAGCAGTGTTTTCCCTGGGGCTCAGATGTTTTCGTATTCCAATGGACGTCTGGGCTCTCAGCCAAGAACACATAATGAGGCTTGGCGGAGAGCCGAGAAATCCATTAGCCTGTTGAAATACCTGAGCTCCCGGCAGCTGAGGGGGACAGTGGCATGAGGGGCCATAGGGGTTGTTTGGAGGGGCATATCTTGGCATGAGTGGCCATGGGGGTGGGTGGGGCCATACCTTAGTTTAAGGGGCATAAAGAGGACCTTTTGAACTTGCCTTTTAAAAGGTTCCCTCCTGCAGACTATGGTTCAGAACATTTCTAAGGTGCCATGAACCGTATTTCTTTGAAAAGCTGGCCCGATTCCATGCAAATTGTGAAGGACTAGGACATGGCTATCCCTGCAGTGGAGCCGGCTAGGTAAGGAGTGCTGGTTTGGGCCCCGAGCCCGCACCCTTAAAAGGCTCTACTGAAAATCAGAAGCCCCAGGAATAGACTCAGGAATCCCAGCGTTGGGGCTCAGTCGCCATTTTCACCCCTCCAAGGAGTATCCATGAAAATCTAGCCTTTGAGGGAACTGACACATCCCAACATTTTCCTCTTAACCCTACAACTTGATTCTCTTCAAGTGCATGCAAATACAAGTTTTTTTTCCCTCTCATTGAATGCAACAGAATATCTTTCCTTGGGATTTTATTTCTTTATCTCAAGGTTGCTTGTCCAGTACCAAAACCATTAGGTTACCATCACAGGCAGTAATCGGGTTACCTGTAGGTCATAGAGGTCTACAGCACAGAAAAAGGCCCTTTGGCCCATCGAGTCTGCGCTGGTCAAACAATTAGATAGTTATTCTAATCCTATTTTCCAGCACTAGGCCCATAGCCTTGTATGCCATGGCATCGCAAGTGCACACCCAAATACTTCTTAAGTGTTATGAGGGTGTCTGCCTCTACCACCCTTTCAGGCAGTGAGTTCCAGATTCCCACCACCCTCTGGGTGAAAAAATTCTTCCTCACTTCCCCTCTAAACCTCCTGCCCCTTACCTTAAATCTATGCCCCCTGGTTATTGATCTCTCCACCAAGTGGAAAAGTTCCTTCCTGTCTACCCTTTCTATGCTCTTCATAATTTTATACATCTCAATCATGTCCCCCCTCAATCTCCTCTGCTCCAGGGAAAATAACCCCAATCTATCCAATCTCTCCTCATAACTAAAACTCCCCAGCCCAGGCAACATCCTGGTAAATCTCCTCTGCACTCTCTCTAGTGCAATCACATCCTTCCTATAATGCGGATTCCAGAACTGCAACGCAATACTCTAGCTGTGGCCTAACCAGCGTCTTATATAGCATAACCTCCCTGCTCTTATATTCTATGCCTCGGCTAATAAAGGCAAGTATCCCATATGCCTTCTTAATCACCTTATCTACCTGTCTCACTACCTTAAGGGATCGGTGGGCATGTACACCAAGATCCCTCTGATCCTTGGTACTTCCCAGGGTCCTACCATTCATAGTGTACTCCCGGGCCTTGTTTGTCCTGCCCAAGTGCATCACCTCACAATTATCCGGATTACATTCCATTTGCCACTGATCAGCCCATCTGACCAGCCTGTCTATATCCTCCTGTAATCTAAGGCTATCCTCCTCACGATTTACCACCCCACCAATTTTCGTCTCATCCGCGAACTTACTGATCAACCCTCATACATTCAAGTCTAAATCATTTATATAAACCACAATCAGCAAGGGACTCAACACTGATCCCTGTGGAACCCCACTGGACACAGGCATCCAGTCACAAAAACACCCCTTGACTATCACTCTCTGCTTGCCGCCAGTTGACCAATTCTGGATCCAATCTGCCAAATTGCCTTGGATCCCATGGGCTCTTACCTTCGTTGTCAGTCTCCCATGCGGGACCTTATCAAAAGTCTTGCTGAAGTCCAAGTAGACTACGTCAAATGCATTGCCCTCATCTACACATCTGGTCACCTCTTCGAAAAATTCAATCAAATTGGTCAGGCATGACCTCCCCTTAACAAAACCATGCTGACTGTCCTTTATTAATCCCTATCTCTCCAAGTGTAGATTAATTCTGTCCCTCAGAATTGCTTCCAATAGTTTCCCCACCACTGAGGTTAGACTGACTGGCCTGTAGTTCCCTGGTTTATCCCTTCCTCCCTTCTTGAATAATGGTACCACATTGACTGTCCTCCAGTCCTCTGGCTCCTCTCCTGTGGCCAGCGAGGTATTGAAAATTATTGCCAGTGCCCCTGCTATCTCGTCCCTTGCCTCACTCAACAGCCTGGGATACATTTAATCCGGACCTGGAGATTTATCTACTTTTAAGCCTGCCAGACCACTTAGAACCTCCTCCCTTTCTATGCTAATTTCTTTAATTATATCACAGTCCTTCTGCCTGATTTCCATACCCACGTCGTCCCTCTCACTTGTGAACACCGACACAAAGTATTCATTTAGAACCCTACCTAGGTCTTCTGGCTCCACACAGAAATTCCCACTATGGTCCTTAATGGGCCCTACTCTTTCCCTAGTTATCCTCTTAATGTATTTGTAAAATAACTTTGGATTTTCCTTTATTTTACCTGCCAGTGTTTTTTCATGCCCCCTTTTTGCTCTCCTAATTTTCTTTTTAAGTTCCCCCCCTACACATTCTATACTCCTCCAGGGTTTCCGCTGTTTTGAGCCCTCGGTATCTACCATAAGCCTCCCTTTTCCTCTTTATCCAATCCTGTATAACCCTCGACATCCAGGGTTCCCTGGATTTGTTGGTCCCACCCTTTGTCTTTACTGGAATATGTTGGTCCTGTACTCTCTCTGTTTCTTTCTTGAATGAGTCCCACTGCTGTGACGCAGATTTACCTAAAAGTAGCTGCTCTGGCCAAACCATATCTGATCTTATTAAAATCGGCCTTCCCCTAATTTAGAACTCTGATTTTTGGCTCATCCTTGTCCTTTTCCATAACAACCTTGAATCTAACATTATGATCACTATCTGCAAGATGCTCCCCCACTGATACCTCTACCACTTGCCCGGCTTCATTCCCTAAAATTAAGTCCAGGACCACCCCCTCTCTTGTAGGATCTTCTATGTACTGGCTTAAAAAGCTCTCCTGGATGCATTTTAAGAATTCCGCTCCCTCTAAACCTATCACACTATGACTAACCCAGTTAATGTTGGGGAAGTTGAAATCCCCCACTCTTACTACCCTATTATTTTTACACTTTTTACACTTAACACCATAACAGGTGTTAAGTGGTTCAAGAGAACCTGGAGCGTAAAAGAACATTTGGAGTGAAGAAAAACCAAATAACTAAATTATTTACACTTTCTGTACAAAGACACTTTCAAAAAAATAGTTTTGACAGTTGTTGTAGTTACACAGGAGTGTGTTGAGAAAACCATATGGAGACCCTCTGTAAAATGAATATCCAACATAACCTTCATGTGGCCGTTAAATTGGCTCCCCATTCAGCTTGAACCTTGCATAAAATGAATTATTAAGCATTTTAATTTGCTTCAGTGGTGCAGTCTAATAAAAAACAAAACTCGTTAAATCAAGCCATGCAAATGGTTATTTTATACAGTGTGCTACAACCTTATTGCACTTTATTTGAATCTATTGAAACCTTCAGCAGCCACTTTATCAAAATGAAAATATAAATGACTGCTGTTTTTATTATGAGAATGGGCCTCAGTCCCAACCTGCAAAAGAATACCCCACCGTTGCGACACTTGTCCATTTTCCCCATCAGTCCTCTTGCGTGCCTTCCTAAGAAAATGATTATTGGTACCAAACTGTGGAATTGAGTTTGGAATTGAGACCACCAGATCCATCACGTGCAATGCTTACAGCTACTGGACAAGGGAGTCTGTGATCTCACGTGTCTAAGCTAGATTTGACCCCATGTCCCAGAGTGAAAGACCAGTATCTTTCCTGCTTTCCCCTATGCATTCTAACCAATTTGAGGAGGTTCTTTAGCTTTGCTCCTTCCCCGTGGCAAAATACACCTATGACGTTTCTGCATCTGCAAGGAATTTAATCTTTGCTCTGCTCGCTATCTGGCATCCTTGCTTTGGCTTCATGGATTTTGCTTTCTTCTGCCTCACAGTGCCTAATTCACATCACCAGTAGAGGCCACTGCTGCATCAGATTTTACAGAGAGTTAACTTTTCAACTGCATATCCATCAACCTGTGTGTTGAAAGGGTGGAATTCTGGTCACTGTTTGGGGCTGCCGCATGGCTTCCTGCAGTCATGGCAAATCAGGTGGCATTTTGTTGTAGTTGACAATTTGGACGTCTTGTCGATCACTGCCACTGTTCTCAGCAGGACATCCAGGTTAAAGGTTTTGGTCAGCTGTGAAATGTGGCTAATTGTCCTTTCTGATGAGTTTTTTGAAAAGCAAAGCAAAAACTGTTGGGAGCTTCACAATCAACAGTCTGAGGATACATTCTCAGTTTGCTTGTTTATTGTTTAGCTCTGTAAAATGATTAGTACAGAGTAAATTCCCCTCTAACCGCTTGGTTGAAATTATAGCAGAGGGCCAGAATTTGCTTAGCAAAACAACAGCGAGTTTAATATTGCTCACTGTTATCAATGTGTAAATTGTCAAACATTTTGTGGCAAGAGAAGGGGCATGAGTCATTGATCACCACAAATTGATGGACAAATTGTGTCTCATCCTTAACCCACCCACCCGTCCGCCACAACTGTTTGCTTCAAGAAATTGCTGTATTTGCACATTAATTACTGATTTAAGGTCTGTTTTCTAGCAGTGTATGTGTACTACAAGATTTATGTACATTTAATGTCACTGAACTTCTCGGGCCCAGAAAGGGAACAATTGATGCAGTGGAGTCTCATTTCTGCTGGCAGTAAATTTTTCAGAGATTATTTAAATTTAAAACTTAACATTTTGGATTTTTTTTTTCTTTCTTTTCCTTTTTGGTTCTCTTTTTTTCTCTGTTTCTTAATCCAATCATTCTGACGCTCTTTTTATTTTGATTTCTGATTTGATTTTAATTGCTCCACCAATGGCAGCCAGGCCTTCAGCTACCTAAATCCTAAACCCTGGAATTTCCTCTTTACACCTCTCCACCTCTCTTTCCTCCTTCAGGATGCTCCTTAACACCTACCTCTTTGATCAAGCTTTTGGACATCTGCCTTAATATCTCCTTGTGTGGCTTGGTGTCAAATTTTGCTTCATAATAAACCTAGAAATGTTAAAGGTGCTATCTAAATAAAAGTTGGTGCTGACACTAGTTCACCCTATTTCCTTCTCCACCATTTCTCTGCTTCTTTCTTAATCCCTAAATCTCATTGGCTAAAATAATAACCAGTCATTATTGGCCTCCTTGTCCAAGGTCTCATATGCACTGTTAACCCCATTGCACTTTTATCAGATCATAATCCAAGCAATTTACAGAGCAAAATATTTTCAAGGTGAAGTGTGGAAACTAGCTAACTAACTGGGTGCATTGCAAGTTTTTTTTATTTTTTGACAGGATATGGGCGTCGCTGGCTAGACCAGTATTTGTTGCCCATCCCTGATTGGCCTTGCGAAGCTGGTGGTGAGCTGCGTTCTTGAACCGCTGCAGTCCATGTGGTGTAGGTACCTCCCACTCCAACAAATTCTGGGCCAGTGGCTTTGGTGAAATTATGAGACCTTCTTCCATAACCGTAGGTTTTTTTTTATTTGATCCTGGGATGTGAGTGTCACTGGTAAGGTCAACATTTGTTGCCCACCCCTAATTTCCTTTGCAAAGATGGTGAAGAACTGCTGTTTTGTACCACTGCAGTCCATATGATGTAGGCACTTCCACTGTGCTGTTAGAAAAGGAGTACCAGGATTTTGAATCAGCAGCAGTGAAGGGAATTACAATATAGTTCCAAGTTAGGATGGTGTGTGACTTAGAAGGGAACTTGCAGGTGGTGATGTTCCCTTGTGTCTGCTGCTCTTGTCCTTGTAGGTGCTTGAGGTTGTGGGTTTGGAAGATGCTGTTGAAGGAACCTTGGCGAGTTGCTGTAGTGCATCTTGTAGATCGTACACACTGTTCCACTGTGTGTCAGTGGCAGAGGGAGTGAATGCTTGTTTAAGGTGGTGGCTGAGGTGCCAATCAAGTGGGTTGCTTTGTCCTGGATGCCGCCGATCTTGAGTGTTGTTGGAGCTGCACTCATCCAGGCAAGTGGGGATTATTCCATCACACTCCTGACTTGTGTCTTGTAGATGGTGGACAGACTTTGGGGAGGCAGGAGGTGAGTTACTCGCTGCAGAATTCTTAGCCTTTGTAGGCACAATATTTATATGGCTGACCCAGTTAAGTTTCTGGCCGATGGTAAGCCCACTTCTCCAGGATGTTGCTGGTGGAGATTCAGCAATGGTAATGCCATTAATTGTCATGGGAAGATGGTTAGATTCTCTCTTGTTGGAGATGGTCATTGCCTGGAACATATGTGATGCGAATGTCACTTATCGGCCCAAGCCTGGATATTGTCCAGGTCTTGGACATGGCCTGCTTCAGCATCTGAGGAGTCGTGAATGGTGCTGAACGTTGTTCAATCATCAGCGAAAATTCCCACTTCTGACCTTATGATGGAAAGAAGGTCATTGATGAAGCAGCTGAAGATGGATGGGCCAAGGACACTAACCTGAGGAACTCCCGCAGCATTATGCTGGGGTTATGATGATTTGTCTTCAACAACCACAACCTGCTTTGTTTGTGCTGGGTATGGCTCTAACCCATGGAAAGTTTTCCCCTGATTCCCATTGTTTTCAGTTTTGCTAGGGCTCCTTGATGCTACACTCTAGATGTATATCTAATCTGTAAATGACTACAGAAGTTACTTTATTTGCCATTGCCCCCCCACCTCTTAGTGAGAGAGCAGGACATCTAAACCAGTTGCACTGTGGAAGCTTAGAGTACCTGGTTAAGCATTGTAATGCTACCTCTAGGTCCCCCTCTCAGCAGCTTTAGAAATAGGGAAACCCTAGTTACTGACATGAATGCCAGCCCACTTTCCTTCTCCTCCCCGGTTACAATTTTAAATAGCAAATTTGTGGAAAATGCAATTAGAGAAAATCCAGAAAGTGCTCTTAATTTTAAGCACTTACTTAACATCTCATTGGAATAAAATGTTTTGAATTGCAGCTGCTTCACAGTTTTCATTTTCCTCTATCATCCTCCAGCTGTTTGCCTGGTGCTTGTCATTGTTAAGTTGCTCTTGCTTTCCTTTTCACACTGGCACACCGTGCAATAAGGTTTAGCAGCCTCACACAGTTCTTTTAGATTCTCTGGTGGAATAAAACTGCAGAGATAGATGGAGCTACCATCTCTGTTGGAAATCACTTGGGATTTTTTTCCGTGAAGAGATAAAACTGCATTAATGTTAATGGCTTGTTATAAATGTTGCAAGACATTGAAAAATGATATCTACTTTTTCTAGGCTGCCTTAAAATGTCATTAGTAGTTACTTTTACGAAAAGAGTCGGGGCCTTCCTGTCTTCTGAGCTGGGTGTGTGTATTTGTATATATTTTTTTGTTGTTGGCTTCTTCGCAGCCACAATCCTCGGGAGATTTCAGCGGTTGCAGCACTCAACTGCTGATGAAGACACTTGAATCTATCGGAGCTGACACTCAGACTTCCCCGACAGGGAGAGAGTTGCCATGTCTGTGGGAAGCAGAGTAAACTCTTGGGGGAAGAGGAGAAAGAAAGACGAAACACTGCACATTGAAGGCTTTAACAGACAATATGTTAAAAACAAAATGGCCACTGCATTTTGGATAAAATGGGAGCCAGAGATAGTGGGGAGGGTAATTTATGCATCCAGGCAGTAACCCTAAGGTTCTTGCTTATCTTGAAAAGTGAGGGGGAGTGTGAGGAAAGAGTGCTTTACTGAGCTTAGTCTTATTTTTAGCATTCAAACTACAGCACAACATCTTTTGGACAGTATACTTGGAGGTCATGATTCCTGCCACAAAATGGAACGTGCGCCACCAGTGGCAGAAAACAAATGGTGTGTTGAGCAGACCTATAAATGTTAGTAATAAAATAAAAGTGAAATACTGTGGATGCTAGAAATCTAAAATAAAAATGAAGTGCTGGATAAACTCAGCAGGCCTGGCAGCATCTGTGGAGAGAAACAGGCTGGGAATTTCCTTTCCGGGGCCTAAGTTCCGTGGCGGGAGCAGAAACCGCGAGTGTTTCCAGCCACAAAGCCCGGTGGGAGTTCACGCCGAATCGCACAATGCTGGGCTCATTAATTATGCAGTTGGGTGTTCCCTGATGTATTGCATGGTGGGGCAGGCTGGATGATGAGCGCTCTGCCGTCATATCTGGGCACCCGGACATCAACTTCTCCTGCTGAGGGCTGACCTTTTGCTTTAGAAGAGCCTGTTGGCCTCGGCTGCTTTTGCCTACCACCTAATGTCATCTTGGACATTGGTGATGGAACTGTAAACATTGGTCATCTACCCACCTCTTCCGATATCTAAGGATAGCTTGCAGAGATCAGAGGTAAAGAAACCTTGGACTTGAATTGCTTTGGCTGGTGATGTTTATTTTTGGTTGCCCATGTGGTAATGTGTTTTGATCATCATAAAGAAGGACAAACAGCCTGCTAAAAAACCTCTACCTCGCAGAGGCTGAGCGTCAACTCGCAGACACTTCCTCCTACCTCCCCTGGACCATGACCCCGCCACTGAACATCAAGCCATTGTTTCCAGGACTGTTACTGACCTCATCTCCTCTGGAGATCTTCCTTCCACAGCTTCCAACCTCATAGTCTCCCAACCTTGGACGCCCGCTTCTACATCCTACTTAAAATCCACAAACAGGACTAACCCGGCAGACCGATTGTGTCAGCCTGTTCCTGCCCCACGGAACTCATTTCTTGCTATCTTGACTCCATTCTCTCTCCCCTTGTCCAGTCCCTTCCCACCTACATCCGTGATTCCTCTGACATCCTACATCATATCAACAATTTCCAGTTCCCTGGCCGCAACCGCCTCCTCACCATGGATGTCCAATCCCTCTACACTTCCATCCCCCACCGGGATTGTCTGATGGCTCTCCACTTCTTCCTCGAACAGAGGCCCGAACAATCCCCATCCACCACTACTCTCCTCCGTCTGGCTGAACTTGTTCTCACACTGAACAATTTCTCCTTAAACTCCTCTCACTTCCTCCAAATAAAAGGTGTGGCTATGGGTGCCCGCACAGGCCCCAGTTATGCCTGTTTCTTTATGGGGTATGTGGAACATTCCTTGTTCCAGTCCTACTCCGGCCCCCTCCCACAACACTTTCTCCAGTACATCGATGATTGCTTCAGTGCTGCTTCATGCTCTCGTCTGGAAAAATTTGTTAATTTTGCTTCCAATTTCCACCCCTCCATCATTTTCACATGGTCCATCTCTGACACTTCCCTTCCCTTCCTTGACCTCTCTGTCTCAATTTCTGGTGATAGACTGTCCACCAATATTCATTACAAGCCTACTGACTCCAAACAGCTACCTCGTCTACAGCTCCTCACACCCCGCTTCCTGTAAGGACTCCATCCCATTCTCTCAGTTCCTTCGCCTCTGTCGCATCTGTTCTGATGATGCCACTTTCAAAAACAGGTCCTCTGACATGTCTTCCTTCTTCCTTAACCAAGGTTTTCCACCCACGGTGGTTGACAGGGCACTCAACTGTGTCTGGCCCATCTCCCGCACATCCGCCCTCACACCTTCCTTTCCCTCCCAGAACCATGATAGTGTCCCCCTTGTCCTCACATCACCCCACCAGCCTCCGCATTCAAAGGATCATCCTCCGCCATTTCCGCCAACTCTAGCATGATGCCACTGCCAAACACATCTTCCCTTCACCCCCCCTGGTGGCATTCCGCAGGGATCGTTCCCTCCGGGACACCCTGATCCACTTCTCCATCACCCCTTACACCTCAACCCCCTCCCACGGCACCTTCCCATGCAACCACAGAAGGTGCAACACCTGCCCTTTTACTTCCCCTCTCCTCATCGTCCAAGGGCCCAAACACTCCTTTCAAGTGAAACAGCATTTCACTTGCACTTCCCTCAATTTAGCCTACTGCATTCATTGCTCCCAATGCGGTTTCCTCTACATTGGAGAGACCAAACGCAGACTGGGTGACCACTTCGCAGAACACCTTCGGTCTGTCCGCAAGCATGACCCAGACCTCCCTGTCGCTTGCCATTTCAACACTCCACCCTGCTCTCATGCCCACATGGCCTGCTGCATTGTTCCAGTGAAGCTCAACGCAAACTGGAGGAACAGCACCTCATCTTCCAGCTAGGCACTTTACAGCCTTCCGGACTGAATATTGAGTTCAGCAATTTTAGATCATGAACTCTCTCCTCCATCCCCACCCCCTTTCCGATCCCCCTTTTTTTTCCAATAATTTATGTAGATTTTTCTTTTCCCACCTATTTCCATTATTTTTAAATGTATTTCCATCCATTGTTTTATCTCTACCTTTTAGCCTATTTCGATCCCTTCCCTTCACCCCACCCCACCCCCACTAGGGCTATCTGTACCTTGCTTGCCCTGCTTTCTACACTTAATTAGCACATTCCTTAGATAATATCACCACCTTCAACACCTCTTCGTCCTTTTGTCTATGACATCTTTTGGCTATCTCCACCTATCACTGGCCCTCTATCCAGCTGTACCTGTCCCACCTCCCCCTTCCCTTAAACCAGCTTATATTTCACCTCATTTCTATTTTTACTTAGTTCTGTTGAAGAGTCAGATGGACTCGAAACATTAACTGTGTTCCTCTCCGCAGATGCTGCCAGACCTGCTGAGGTTTTCCAGGTATTTTTATTTTTGTTTTGGATTTCCAGCATCCGCAGTTTTTTGCTTTTATCTGCTAAAAAATATGTTTATGATATAGGCTGAGATGTTAAAGCATTAGGACTACTGATCCAAGTGTATTATAATCTGGCCAGGTAAACTCTTGGTGACTACATCAGAATTGTTTCTAAGCGGTTGTTATCCTATGTAAATGATGGAACAAATCGTCTGCTTACTAAAAAGCAGGATGGAAAATGGGATGTTTTTTTAGGTTGCCTTCTTTTGCTGTTTATGGTATCTTCTGAGCCTCTTGATCTCTAACAAGAATGTAAGGAACTGGTTATTTAATCCCAACTCTGACAGAAATTCCTCCTCTTCAAAGGTTGTGTGGAAGCACAAGGCCAGATGAGGATTAATTGGAATGCTAGCTGCTTTGCATATGCATCTTATTTTTAATTCTCTTATGACTTATTATTCTCTCCTCTAGTTTGTCACGCAGAATTAAATGCGATTCTGAACAAGAACTCTGCTGATGTTAAGGGATGCACGATATATGTGGCCTTGTTCCCCTGTAATGAATGTGCTAAACTCATCATCCAGTCAGGTAAGGATTTGCAATTGTTCCAACTTCGATTTGCTGCATTTATATACCAGCATGTAGCTCAATATCAAATTACAGAGCAAGTATTTTTTTAAACTGGTACCCTTTGGTCCAAATTAATCATACAATCAGTTGTGCAAAAAATTATCCCTTGCTGTCGCTGAGCAGTGTCAGGTTCCCAGTGACTAATTGCTCTATGCGCGACTCTTAACATGTTTTTAATTTAAATCAGCAACCTTCTAAAACATGGGCTGCCAAATAAGAACTCAAACCGTGCGCATAATTAATGTCAGGTTCTTGCACTTTAAAGACCCTGAGCACACATTTGAAAGATTAATGGAGAAACTATAGTCGGAAACAGATTCCATTGGCAGATTACCATTTTCTGCTCCATTAAAAACGTTGGTAAAGCAGAGAAGATGTGGTTACTCACCCCACCCCAGCCATTATAATCACCTCATCCTGAAAGTTTTGGTTGTTGCTGGGGTAGGACTTCCTTTGGGTAACTGACCCAAGCAGCTATTCTTAACGTGTGAGCCTTGACTTGCGATTGCTACAGGGTTATTAAACTGCGATGGGCATCAGCCATTGAGCCTGATCCTCTCATCGCACGCACTTTGCAGCACGTGGCCACCAGATAGTGGGGAGGAGAACCTTGACTGACCCCATTTCTTTTAATCTCCCATGGTTCAAGGGCACTGTGGTTCATTGTATTGCACCTAGTGTCAGCCTGGCTAAAGTTGGCTGAGTTGTTTGCAGTCCAGGCATCAAAGCAGCAGCATCCCTGATTTGAAATGGCCCGCTGTCTTGCCAGGTGGTGCATTTTACCCACTGTACCATTTGGAACTAAGTTGTGGCATTAAAAAGTACAATCTCTGTGTCTGCTGTTAGCCAATTTTCCGTTACTGAAAGAACGCATAAATAAACTCTGGCCTACTGCACTCCCAATGGGAAGCTACACTCGAAGGATAAAGAATGGGCCCTCTGGCCTTGCAGCCTTATCTCAGATCAAACCTTCAAACACTTCTGCCCACTGGGAGTGCAGCATCAGTGAAGCTGATTGTGCACTGAAGTTCAGAAGCTAATTTATTGAGAAATGTCTTCCCCTGTAATGGTTTTAAAGTTTGAAGAATCCTTGACATTTACCGTTGATTGCGAACTGATGTTGGATAAGGATTTGCAGAGGTAATGATTGAGGCTATTAATCTACTGCTGCATTCACATTGTTCAGTTATATGCCCAAGTGTCAGAGCAATTTACATCTAACAAGCAGGCTTCCATAAAAGTGAATGGATAATATCTTTGCTTAAATGTTGTAGACACTTGCAATGACTTAACTGGTTAAGGAAATAAGTAGCTGAACCATAAAAACAATGACACTCAATCCCTAGTCTATGCTGCCTGAGCTCGTTGATCTCAGCAGGGCTAGTGGCTGGGTTACTTTAATTGGCACCTGCCCCTGAATTAGGAGAGGACCGTTAGTCAGGGTTCCCTTTCTCAATTTGCTATACAGTTAATCTGGTTGGTAGCGTGCGTGTGGACACTGGTTAAGACAGTGTTAGGTCCTTCAGTATTGCTAGCTGCAATTGTATAGTCCACTGACATTTACTGTCCAGGCTTGTGCACAAATAACAACTTCCTGAGCAAGTTACTGTTTGCTGCCAATGGATGCCATATCCCAGCAAGGAATCGAGGGAGGAGAGAAAATGTTTGATGATCTTTGCCAGGAAAAGGGAGAGGGATCATGGTACTTTGATATAAGATACTAAGTGGAATAAAAACAGTTAATACAGATTACCACGTCAAATTAAGTCGCAGCTGCAAGACATTGAGGCACAGGTGCAAAGTGTTAAGACGCAAGTTCAGGACTAATATGAGAAATATAATTTCTTCACCTCAGTTGCTCCTTTGTCTAGTGTAGTTACGTGGAGTCCACAGCATGGCAACAGGCCATTTGGTCCATCTGGGCTGTGCCACTGTTTATGCTACACAGGAGGCTTCTTCCACCCATTTTTATCCAGCCCAATCACCACGCCCTTCTGTTCCTTTTTCCCTTATGTGCTTATCTAGATTCTGCTTAAATGCATCTATGCTGTTCAACTCATCTAGTGCTTCTGGTAGCACGCCCCACGTTCTTTCCATTTCGAATAAAAAAGCATCTTCCTAATTCTCCTTTGGGTTTATTAGTGACTATTTTATAATTATGTTTCGGACTTCCCTACAGATGGAAATATTTTCTCTGTGTCACCAAGCCACATCAAGAGATATTATAGCTGATGACCAAAAGTTTGGTCAAAGGTAGGTTTTAAGGAGTGTCTTAAAGGACGGAAGAGAGGCAGAGAGGTTAAGAGAGGGAATTCCAGAAGTTAAGGCCTTGGCAGCTGAAGGCAATGGTGGTGTGACTGAAATCAGGCATGCTCAGAGGCCAGAAATGGGCGAGCATAGATATCTTGGAGGGGGTGGATTGTAGGGCTGAAGGAGATTATAGACAGGTGGGGAGATGGGGGTGGGGTGGGTCATGAGGCCATTTGAAAACCAAGGTAAGAATTTTAATATGGAGACGCTGTTTAACCGGGAGCCAATGTAGGTCAGCGAACACAGGAGTGATGGGTGAACTAGGCTTGGTGCAAGTTAGGATTCAGGCAGAAAAATTACCTCCGATTTACATGGGTAGAACTTGGGAGGCCACCCAGGAATGCATCGGAATGGTCACATCTAGTTTATAGATTAATTTGATTTCACATTTATTCGTCATTTCTGATTATTTATGTATGGCAGATACTTTGCCTAAAGGATGTTATCCTCTTAATACTTAGATTAATGATAAGTTAAACACTTAACTATCATTGTGATCCTCCTGATAGGCTGTGCTGCTACTACCTCTGACAACCCCTGTCATCTGCCAGTCGTAGACTCCCAGTAGGTGCTGCTGCTGCCACCTCTCACACTTGTTTAAATATCACTGTAGTTCTCCCAATAAACTGTGCTAAAGTGGAGACTAAACTCCAGAAATACTCAAGAGGCATTTAGATGCTGTGATGGAACTGGGGACCAGGAGTATTGCAGATATCCATGGAAGAATGAGGCAGATGGGCTGACTGGCCTCTCTCACCTGCATTGGCAGGCTGTTGGTAAACCCTTGTGTGGTGAAAATTTCTAATCTATGAGTAAAAGTTGGTTAGGCAGCTGGGATTGTGACCACACAGTTGTAACTCCTAGTATTAGTGGAGTTCTGAGCGATGTGTTAATTTGTTTCTCTGTGATGAAATCTATATTTTGGGGATTTTTTTTGTCTGTGTGCGCGCATTTTAGGTGTGGAGCCACAGTTACTTTGCATCTGTAGGGGTGACCTTTGGTTGACTGGGGATTGTAACGTTTAGGGTACAGAATGTGCCAAGGGTTGATACATTCCTACCTAGGAAAAGGGGCGGAATCATGTTGGGAGATATTAACGGGTCATACAGTTCCATTCAAGGCGCAAAGTGAACAGCAGTCCGTAGGAAGCAGACAGAGAGGAGAGTCAACTCCATGCAGCTGAAGTGCTGCCATTTGCTCGGTGCTGCTAAGAGCTGGGGCTCATGGAAACCCAGAAGCAGTTGTTGGCAGCAGCATGGCTGAGAATCTGGGACCGTGCCTGTGTTTAGATACGGGAGTGTCGTCTGGCCAGCACAGGGTGGAATGCTGTCTCAGTAGGACATCAGCTCAACTGGAAAAGAAGACTAAAAAGGCTCGACCTGGAAGCACATTCGAGAGAAATCTGGAATAGTGTGCCTTTTGGGTTAAGGTTGTACCCGTGGAACTCGGGTAGAGTAGAGCTGCTGTTGGCTGGGGATCAGATTAGCTCTTTGAAAGAGAGAGAGAGAGAAGCAGAAATCCCTTCGGAGGAAGACAGGGTTTTAAAGAATTTTTGTGATTCCCTGGCATTCGTGTGGGTTGCTGAGAAAATTCGGGGGACCTGTCTTGGTTGTGTCTGCTGTTTAATGTGCAGCTTGTGGTGTGTTCGACCACAGTTTGCCTGTTCGTTTACCGCATGTTAATTCTATATGTTCGAGTGTACAATAGAGTATAGACTGTTTGCTTGGTTGGTTTTTGCATAGTAAATTTTTTTCTGTTCGTTTGAAATTGTGAAATCTTGTGCCTTTATTTGCTTAGTGAGTAACTGGGGTTTCAAATTTCGTCTACTTGAACAGAAAAGATTATTGGTCCCTAACCAGATTGTAACAAATATTGGAGTCTCGTGCAGGACCATAACAAGATATGGGAGCCGGGTATGGGATTGTAACATTCAAATCAGTTAAGTTTCAATTGAGAAGCAAACAAATAATTGTAATGGACATGCCCTATTGTAGGCTATTGGCGACTTCTCAGCTTCCCGGCTCCTAATCCCAGCTGTTTTCAAGTTGAGTAGCTGCTTTATTTGATACTTTACCCGATTCTTTTGGATTGAGTTCCATGCTTTTTATTTCTATATGCTTTTTTTTTCCCCAAAAAAAAAGAAACAGAAGATGGAACACTGTGGGCAGTGAAAGGTCATGAGGAAGCTATCGGATATTATTGCAAGCATGCTGCTGAAAGATGGGAGATAGAGTGGGAATCAATAAATAACACAGGCGTTGAGATGCTTGCTCTGACCCTGTGTATTCAGGGGAGTGTGAAATGAGCAGCATTTTCACTGCTCTGCCACTGTGCCTGTGATCAGCACAGTTGTCTCTTGAGGACAGGTGCCAAGAACAGTAAGTGTAGTTTCAAAAAGCAATTGCACATTAGCTGTGTAAGGCATAACTATATTTTTTAGCTAAATATTTTCTTTCTAGCATAACAGTTATAGGATCTAAAATAAATTATTGTGTTTAAAAACAATTTTTAATTGGCCCTTTCATGTAAGACATGGTGTTGCCACGAATAGCACACATTTCTTAAATCAAATGAGAAGGCTGCTAGTTGGTGTATAACCTATCACCTTCCAGTTTTCTTCCATGTTTTTCCTGATGGTATTGCTTCACGTTGGATTGTGAACATATAAAAATGACAAGCAGAAAACCAGCTGGTATATCAAACCTTGCCCCACATTAATAATTTCTGCAGCATCATGACCAGATGCTCCTCACCAACAGTCATGTAATCTACCGAGAGCTTCCTTAAAAATAACTGAGCCAATAAAAGTGGGTGGTAAACTGCTTCCGCAGATGCCACCCTCTGAAGCCACCTGATGCAGCTGGGCGGTGTCCACACTGTAGCCTTGATAGTGACTGACCACTGCGATGCCCAGTCATCTCTGTCAGCTGCGACTCAGCCGGTAGCATTTTCACTTACGATTCGAAGGTTGTTGGTTCAAGGCCTACTCCAGAGACTTGAGCACGAATTTAGGCTGCGCTCCAGCACAGCACAGAGGGAGTAGTATTGCACTGCCTGTGGTACCGTCTTTCGGGTAAGATGTTAAACCAAGGTCCCGTCTACCCTCTCAGGTGGATGTAAAAGACTCCATTACACTATTACAAAGTGGAGTGGGAAAATTATCCTTGGTGTCCTGACCGATATCTATCCCTCAATCTACATCACAAAAGCAGATTATTTGATCCTTATTACATTGCTGTTTGTGGGAACTTGCTGTATGCGGATTGTCTGTTGCGTTTCCTACATTGCAACAGTGACCACACCTCAAAAGCATTTTATTGGCTGTAATGTGCCTTGGAACGTCCTGAGGTCGTGAAAGGGGCTGTATCAATGCAAGTCTTTTTTCTTTCTTGACAGTATCACTATGTGCACTTTCCAGGAGATGAAGGATAGTAGCGCGAATTGGAAACCATGGTTGTTTCTCGCCCATTCCCACTCCCATATCTCCCCTCCTCCCCTTGGCCAGGCACCCCCAGGCCATTTAAAGCACTCTTGTAGACAACCAAGCTGAGACCAGCTAATTTGACACTGTCTGGGGATAGAACCTGGAACCTTTCTGCTTAGTTGCACAGTGCATTTGGCTCCACAGCACATTTAATGACCTGAGGTTTACAGAGAACAGGAATATATATCTTTTATAATAAAAACAGAAAGTACTGGAATTCTCAGCAGGCCTGGCAGCCTCTATGGAGAGAGAAAAACAGAGTTAACAGGTGGAATTTTTTGTTTTGGACGCCAAGTGCGGTGGCGGGCGGGAAAATGGCACGGTTCCCGCTAGGTGGCGGGGTGGGTTTTTGCGCCCAATCTTCTGCCTTTCAGCTTATTAATTATGCATCAGCGAGGAGCTTGTCGAATCTTTTGGTGGGGTGGGCAGCGATTCATCCACCCTGCAATTACCTCTTGGGGTCGAAAGTCCTGGTGTCATATTTAAATGGCACCTGCACACACTTTCACTCACTGCAGCCCAGGTGTATTGGGAACTTCTTTGCAATGGCAGACAAAAAAAACGAACCCATCTGGTCCACAGTTCAGTGAGGACTCCCTGGAGTTTCTCATCCAGGAAAGGTGGGAGGTCCTCTTCCCTTGGGATGGGAGCAGGAAGCCCTCCCACTGGACCTTGGTGGCCTTGGAGGAAGTTGCCAGGAAGGTCAGTGCCTATGCCAACCAAAAAAGGACTGCCCTGCAGTGCAGGAAGAGAATGAATGATATGTTCCACTCTGGCAGTGACTCTACTCACTCCAAACTCACACTCTCTTAAGGGTATCAGGCAGTCTAAGGGTTAGAGTCCACAGGGATGTCACACACTACCAGCAGATGGGACAGCAGCACTGATTGTCAGCCAGTTGCTTTAACACCAACATCTCATGTAAGATCCTGCACAAACAGCATCTTTAGCAGTTACAGGGGAGGGCTTAGCACGCACAGCAGGCATGCATGCTTCTAAACTGCTCTTTCATCCATAGTGCTCACAGTCAATCCATCTGTCAGTATGCAGGACAGGATAGCCCACAACAAAAGGGAGAGACAACACTGGAGATGGTAACCTGTAATTGTGGGACTTCTCCACCTTGGAGGAGGAGGAGGAGGAGAATGCTGAGTTGTCTGTTGAGGACAAAGATCGTTCCTTCATGGAAGGCAAGATCCACCTCCCAGAACAAGTCAGTGAGGATGCATCCAGTATACATCAGCAACATGCAGACACTGAGTGTGCCTGCCTAGCCAATCACTATTTGCCTCTTCCCTTTGTTCCAGATACCAGCAAGAAAAGGCGGAGGAAGAGGCCCCCAGCCTGTGCCTCAGCCCCTGCCCACCTTAGATGAGGTGGCTGAGGATCCATTTATAGAAAATTTGTCAATGCACCCTCCACCAGCGCAGATATACACACCCAAGTGGGTCTTAGTTCTAGAGTAGGTTCGGGTTCACAATCTTCACGGATCTGTGTCCACAGCAGGTAAAGGTGGTGGCAGCCGAGGTCTCTGATAGTCGGTGGACAGTTGGAGACTAGGCCGCTGCTGAGTCCAAGGATGAGCCTCTGCATTCAACCCACAGAGAAATGTTGAAGATGCAGAGACAGGCAGGGGAACATGAGGCATTGAAGTGGATGATCAGCCATGATTGTATTGAATGGTGGAGCAGGCTTAATGGGCTGAATGGCCTCCACTTGCTCTTATGTTCCTATCAGACAAAATTGTGAGAGGCTGTCATCAGACTCGAATGAAGGATAGAGGAGTCCGTCTACATTCTGTCTGATGTCGTGGCTGCAGCATGCAAGTGCATCAAAGTCTCCATTGGGAGGGTGGTGATTACCTTGGAGATCCAGATCCATAAAGCGCACCGTTTCTGCCGGATTTGCGCTCGGACCCACACTCCATGGCTCTAGACATGGGTGCATTCCAGCAGTGGCTAGGCGAGAGGGGGACGGAGCTCCTTGACCTATCTCCAGGTGCTCCCTAGGGTGCTGTGCCTTCCAAGGATGACCCCCTTGTTAGGGGTGAAGGCAACTTATGCTTCCCGCTTCTCATCTTGTGATTGTTGACTTTTTGTGAGATGTTCAGGATGACAATGAAGGTCTTATTGTCTCTCCTACGTCAAGGCGTCAGGAGAACTTGTGCTCGCAGCAGCTTGTCTTCACCTTATTCCTCTTGGAATCTTGTTGCTATGAGTTTGTCATGGGCATGTCTTCCACATGCACGTACAATGGCGCCCTCATTTGGCTCATCTGGACCCTCGCCCTCCTCGAAATCATCCCCTTCAATGTCCTCCTCTTAAGAGACGTGTAGCTCCTCCATGTCTCCATGTGGCAACTCATCTCCCCCTTTGCAGTGCTAGGTTGTACAGGGTGCAGCAAACAATGATGGTGCGGGATACCTTCTGTGGTGAATACTGAAGAGCCCCACCTGATTGGTCCAAACATCTGAAATGCATCTTTAAGAAGTTAACAGTCTGTTCCATTGTGGCTGAATGTGCGGCATTGTATCTCTGTTAAGGTGCACTCTGTGGATGACGAACGGGCGTCATTAGACACACCTTTAAGGGATAGCCCTTATCACCCAGGAGCCAACCCTCTTTGCGCTGAGGGCCCTCATAGACCTGTGACACCCGCAAGTGACTCAAGATGTAAGAGTCGTGGGAGCTGCAATGGTACCTAGCACAATCATACATGATCTACTTGGTGTGATCACAGATCAGCAGGACATTGAGAGCGAAATCCTTTTCTATTAATGAATCGCACTGGTTGTTGCCAGGAAGCTCTCAAGGGCACTTTACAGTTGATGATGCCCTGCACTTGCAGGAAGCCTGAGAGCACAGCGAATCCCACAGCTCTGGCAGCCTGGTGTGCTTCATCCATGCTGAACTGCACGTAATGGTGAGCTTCATTGAAAAGGACATTGGCCACAAATGCCTTCTGCATTTATGTGTAGCCAGTTGTGAGATTCCACAGAGGTCCCCATTGGAGCTCTAGAAGGATCCACTGGAAAAAATGTTGGGGGTAGTGGTAACCTTGAGAGCAACTGTCATTAGATGGCCTCCCATTCCATGCGGTGTCAGATCTTCACCGAGATTGTGACAGATATGAGCCACCACATACCAACTCAAGCGAAGGCATCTGCGACACTGTCTTTTGCTCATCTTGAGGTGTGAAATGCATTTTCTGTAGACCCCTGGTTGGGCCAAACGTCTCAGTCGATTGAGTACTCTTGTACTCAATCCTCTAGAAATAAAGGCCCACATTCCATTTGCCTTCCTAATTGCTTGCTACACCTGCATGCTAACTTTGTGTTCCTTGTACGAGTACACCTGAGGTCACTTTGACCTTTCCCCCGGATTTGGTCACAAAAATCCAGAGCATGCTCGTTGACTTGTCTGGGACAAAAGGTTGCACTGGGTCGCTGCTGATGTTCTAAGTCTTCCGCTTAGGGAGGGCGGTCAAGTGCTGGTGTGCCTAGGCACCCAAGTGGCGACTTTCCGCCTTCAGGCCCTGCAGCGATACCTTTACGTCGAGTTCCTTCCGAGATGGTGTGCCCTGGCGCCGTATTTCTTCCGCCAGGTGCATGGCCTGAGTTATGACGTGCCGCTCCTGTTTGTAGACCTGAGGGACCATCGTGGCTCCTTGCAGGCGTTGCCCGTCTTTTACCAGGACCTGATCAAAGTCTGGAACATGGTCACCTCTCGACGTAGCTCTCCTCTGTCAGAAGTAGCGGCTATCATCAGAGAGCCGCTGCTCAGGAATCCACACTTCTGCCCTTTCCAGTGGCTGGCAGAGAGGAGGGCGGTGGCTACCGGGGTGACCAGGATCAGGGATGTGCTGAGTGGCGGAGGCGTGATGTTTCCGCAGGAATTGGTACATTGCATGTCCATGGACGTCCGGCTCACGGCCAATGCCATTTAAGACCTTAGAACGGGCGTGCTCGGCCCCGATGTCATTCTGGGTCTCGAGGTGGCGCAGGTGCGCTGTGGTCTTCTGTCCGAGCGTACCCTTGTTCGGACAGAATTCCATGTTGGCCCCAAGCCTGAACCCTCCCTTGGGAGCTGGTGCCCCGCAACCTGAGTCACCCCGTGGAAATACCCTCCGTGCCCTTTAGCATGGTACAGAGGGGTTTCCTATATGGGCTGCTGCTGCACACCCTTCACATCCTTGACCTCGCCTGCCACCTGGACACGCCCTGACATGCCTTGTTGCCGTCCAGCAGTGAAGGTCCCTAATGGAGGGCCCTCTACAGGGGGTGTCCTCCCATTTTCCATTGGGGACCTGGGATGGAGGGTGCTGCACGCAGCAGTCCTATACAACTGTAGGATGTGCTGGTTCACAGACTCCCAAGGTGCCTACATTTTTTGGGGCCTTGTGGAGTCTGTTGACCACACGTATGTAAGTTGTCGTAGGCTGCACCCCCTATTTAGTTACTTGAAAAACCTTTTGCTTCTGTTTTGTTTGCACTTCAGTCCCATGCTTCTGATCTACAGGCACTCGGTGCAGAGGGGGGCCGGGAGGGAGGAGGACCTCTTTGTGAACCTGCTCCTGGGCCTGGCCAAGTTGGCCATTAACAGGTCCAGGCAGCAGGCTATCGAGGGTGTTGTCTGACCTGACTGTCTGCCCCTTTTCTGCGGCTACGTTCGCGGCCGGGTATCCATAGAGAGGGAGCACGCTGTGTCTGCCGACACTGTCGAGGCCTTCCATGCTTGGTGGGCACTGCGGGGACTGGGGTGTTTTACCGACCCTCTTAATCACATTTTGGTTTAATGTTTGTAAGTTTCCTTTAAATTTTGTCTTTGTTTCTGCAGTTTCCCTTTAAGGGGCTGCTTTTTAATTTGTCCCCAATTTTGTTAATTTAGTTTATTTGGGTGACTCAAAAAGAGTTACACCAGAGTCCCTCTGAATATCGACATTTACAAGTTTCATGCCTTTTAAAAGATAAGCTGCTTTTCTATCCCAACTACCAAAATGAATGACCTCACGTGCCCCATGTTATATTCCATCAACCACCTTGTTGCCCACTCACTTAACCAGTCGATCTCTTTGCAACCTCTTTCTATCCTCCTCACAGCTTACATCCTACCTAGCTTTGAATTGCCAGCAAATTTAGATATATTACTCTCAGCCTCTTCATCTAAGCCATTAATATAGATTGTAAATAGCTGAGGCCCCAGCACTGACCCTTGCGGCACTCCATCAATCGCAGCCTGCCAATTTGAAAATGCCTCGTTTATCCCTACTCTTTACTTCCTGTCTCTTAACCAATTGTATGTCCATACTAATTACACCTGACTCCAAGATTTTCTGTGCCCACTGGCTTTGGGCATGTTCGGTGGCATGAGTGGACCATATGGTGAGAAGGCCAAAAATCGGTTTCACGATGTCGTGAAACCAGTTTGTGATCGTCTGCTCCCCCCACCAATGGCGGACGGTGTTTCCCACCATTGGACGTTGGGAACCTCATTGTAATACATCAGCATATCATTATAAGGCCAGCCCGCCGGAATCATGTCCACCCCGCTGGATCATCCACGCACGTAGGAGTGATTGCATACCGACATATTTCACAACAGCTTATAAAAGGCGTGCACTTGGCGGGCTGCACTTTGAGAGGAACTTGGAGGTAAGTACACAGTAACTTTGTGGAGTGCTCGCCCGGGACACCTGTTGGACTTTAAGGTAGAGGTGCTTTGGGGGGCCAAGGGCTTCCCTGCGGTTGAGGTGACTTGGCAGGGGGCGGGGGATGCAAGGGTTCCCCTGCAGTTGAAGGTAGCGCACAAGCACATGCAAGGTGGGAGGGTGGGGGGTGGGCGAGGGGAGAGACCACACATTAATGAAACCTTGTATAAAGCGACCATTACTCTGCAGCTGAGACAGTTCAGGCGCAGCCACGTTGATATTGCAGTCGGGCCTCTAGCTTATCTGCCCACTCAAGCAACACAGAGGCATCAAAGTGCTACCAAGTGCTCCAGAGCTTTTCACCCTTCGGGCACAGACTGCAAAGTAATGAGTGTTTTAGTGTTCTGCAGAACAGTTGGATGACTGGGCACATTGTACAATCTTCTTGCTAAAGCTGACTGTGGAGCGGCCACTGCTGGAGGCACTCACAGCCCTTTGCAATGTCGTCATCCCAGTTTGGACCAGTCTCCCCCATGGTTCAAGCTAACAGTGCAGTCTTGCAGCGCGGGTTAGGAGAATACCTGTGCCTGAGCTGAGAGCACAGTATGCAGTACAATGGGCAAAGCTGTCGCCAATCGGTCGGGTGGAGTGGGGCAGAGGTGGTGGGGTTTCAGGCATCCATGCAGTGCATTAATCTCTGGTCATCCAAGTGATGGCCAGCATTCTCCGCGATGTGTTAAGAGCCTTCAGACTTAACCAGGACAGGTTCTTAGTACACCCATGCTAATCATGTGTCTCTCTCTTTCGTCCTGCAGGAGGAGTACATTAGGATCATGGAGCCTGTTGACCTCGCTATATGCCTCGTGGCTTACAGAGAGTGAAGACGGCGGAGAAGAGAGAGACTGAGGTGCTTGGCTGCTAAGAGGGAGGAGCAACACCCTGTGGAAGAAGGGGCAGCTGGGGCTCCCGCACATGCCACCGAGGAGCCATAGTGAGCTATCACTGATCGGCGCCTAGCTAAACCCCAGAGTCTATAAACGTCGCCTTTCATTTCTGCAGATGACCGAGAACCAGTGTCGCCGAAGACTGCGCATGTCCAGGGAACTGGTCGGTCACATCTACCAGCTACTGCAGGATTTGAGGCCACGGGGACATGGAGGGCATCCACCACCAGTGGCCGTGAAAGTGACAGCGGCGCTCAATTTCTATGCCAGTGGCTGCTTTCAGGGCTCCACAGGTGACCTCTGTGGGATATCACAAGCCTCCAACCACAAATGCAACTGTGAGATCACAGATGCCATCTTCGTGAGGGTACACAACTTTGTGCATTTCAGCTGTGACCAGGACAGCCAGGATGTAAGAGCAATTGGATTTGCCCAGATCTCAGGTTTCTCACAGTTGCAGGGTGCCATCGACTGCACTCACGTGGTGCTCATATCTCCGTCGCAACACACGGTGAACTGTGTCAACTGCAAAGGATTCCATTCGCTGAATGTGCAGCTGGTGTGCGACCACCACAAACTCATCCTGCAGGTATGCGCACGGTTTCCAGGGAGTGTGCATGACTCCTACATTCTCAGTTGGTCACAGATCCCTGAAGTCCAAAAACGATGTCACGCATCGTCTGCTGTGCCCTTTGCAGCGCCAGGTTGTAATGGGGAGAGGAGCTGTACGAAGAAGAGATGGAGGAACTGGAGGTCTCCTCCGACAGGGATGAGGGTGAGGAGTTCCTTGAAGGCGACAATGACTGGGATGAGGCCCTTGCACTGACCAGACGAGGCAGGCGCGCTCGAGAGGCCCTCATAGCTGCGAGATTTGTGGAGGATGATGACAACATGCAGTGAGGACACGCCATAGATCTTCACATAGCCTCTGAGAGTGTGACTCCTGTCCGGCCAAGGGCAGCTCGCTTACGCTCTGTGATCAGGGTCACATCAGTGAGACTCAGCCATGAAACTTTAGAAGCACCTGATCCTTTGTCAGCCTTCAGCATCTGACCTCTTCAGGAGCACAGCATCACTGGTCACAGATGCTGAAGAGGTGGTGGCCAGCCCCACCTTAAAGGTGCTGAGAGCACACAGAGAGAATGACGGGAACTCTGTGACGCCTGCCCACGGCATTCTGGCAGCAATGACAAGCACCGTCGAGGTGCAGGCATCAGTAATGTGTCCAGTGAGCGTGAGGCCGGACCATCACTTTGGTCTGAAGGCTGCACAAAGCACAGGGAGGAGGGTCTGGACTGAAACACCTGCCCCTAGCTTGTGCAGAAAGGTTCCATGTCTGAGCGACACGAACACTGCTCATCAGAACAAGGAGCCATAGGCAGGGAGACATTCTTGGGAGTTTATTGACAATAGTGAACAGAATGTACAAGTGATTAACACCCAGGCTGTGCTAACAAAAGAGTTACATCATCTTAACTTCCCTAACACTGCCACTATCTCCTGGTGCTCCCCGGACATCCACGGCAGAGATGGAGGCAGCCTGTAGACTGCTATGTCCCATCTGTGATGATTTTGGCGGGTGTCCTCTGGAGGGCCGAGACCTGATGGGCTCCGGCTTACTTTTGGGGTCCCGCTGTGTGGCAGTGGCACCCTCCTTGGCCTGTGGAGCTGGAGCTGCTGAGGTCACAAGAAGAGGGGATTCGGATGGGCCGGACCCTCCCGGAGTCACCTGGATGGATGGCCCTGGGGGGGGCACACCTGCTGGAGGCCAACTATGGCATCAGTGATGGCGTTGACCCCATGCAGCAGTGCAAGAGTGACATCCTGGGCAGAGATCTCCATAGCGGCTGCCATCCTGCCAGTGTTGTCCTTGGTGCATTAGCATGCCGGCGCTATCACCTCAACCTGAAGGCGGACAGACTCTTCTATCATGCCTTGCAATCTGAGGGGTGCAGTGGCCACCCCTTCCTGACGTTCCCGAGCTTGCCTTTGCAGCTCCAGCAACTGTAACTTGACCAGGTCCAGATGCTCATTATTTATCTCGGACTCAGCAAATTTCTTGCCTCCAGCAGTCCGCTGAGTGCTGGACACCTGGGAAGTCCATGCCGCCACCTGCTGTCGATCAGACAATGTGATGTGCTCACCAGGTTGTGATCCCGAGGCTATTGTAAAGCTAAGCCCCACCGCTGTGTGTGTCCATGCACTGGTGGAGGGTGTTGGTGAGAGCTGTGATGGGCCTTCAAGGAGGGTGCCTCCAAATTCCTCTTCAGAGAAAGCCTCGGGATTTGATTGGAGGCCATGGGTCGTGGATTCCGTTGGCTGTTTCCCAGATGTGCCTGCGGAAGCAAGGGGAGATAATTAGTGTATGGCAGTGGCCTGTGAAACAGGACACATCACTCACGGCATGGTTGTTTGGTGGATGTTACATTGCTGGGTCCTCACTTAGTAGAGCACCATCGACCTCACTGCCAACACAGGTACGGTCCAGATTGTTGCCAGCCAGCTGAATGGCTCTGTTTTCAAAGTCGGTGAGGACCTTGATTTTAGGCATTCCTCCACCGGTCTGCAACCTTTCCTTCTCATGTGCCAGCTGTCCTGCATGAATAGAGATAGAGAGAGTGTAAGCAGGTCGCCTGCCAGGCCATTTGATAAGTATGCCTGGCATGTGTGGGTGGTGATGACGGGTTAGGACAATGAAGGTGTGTGTGAGAGTGAATGGTTATGTCCCTTGAACTGGCAGTGAGTGAGGGCCCTGTGGACATGTGATGGGTTTGTGAGTGTGTGAGTTGAGAGTGATGAAAAGAGTGACTTACCCTGGCACTGGGCGGATGTCCTCTTTTGAAGGGCGTTGGCGCTGACCACTGTTGCCACTGCCTCCCAAGCCTAGCTAGTCATGACGCTGCCCGTCCTGCGGCCAGAGAGGAGGTAGAGGACATCGTGGCAGGCCTCCACTGTGTCCAAAAGGTGCTCCAGTGATGCATCATTAAAATTGGGGGCTGCTGCCTTTTTGCCTTTCGTGGACATCCTCACTGCAGAAGCCCTGGGCTGGAAGTATGGAGATGTGTGCTCATGGCTGGACTTTAAATCTGGCACCCGGTGTGATGAAGCAGCAAGGTGATGGTGTGGCGGGTGAATGAGAGCCTGCCCGCTATGGAAACAGCGTGTTTCCAGGGAATGCGTAATTAATACGGCGGGTTTGGGACGATACGTTTTACCTGCCAGCCGTCACTGCACTTAGTGCAAATCTGGGATGATTCCGCCTCATGAGTCTTTGGCTGGGATTTTCCGTGCCCACTGGTGTTGAGCGTGTTCGGTGGCGTGAGTGGACAATATGGCAAGAAGGTCAGAAATCGGTTTCATGACATTGTGAAATCAGTTTGAGACCATCCACTCAGCCCGTCAATGGCGGGCCGCGTTCCCCACCATCAGATGTCAGGAACCTCATTGTAGTACGCCAGCATACCATTATAAGGCCAGCCCACCGGACTCATCCATGCCGCCACTGCTGGATCATCTCCCCATGTCGGGAAAGCACACTGACATGTTTCACATCACCAGATACAAGGCATATACTTAGCGGGCTGCACTTTGCTCTGGAATTCACGGTTTGTTTGCCTACCTTGCTTCAGTCAGCACTCGCAGTCCAGACTTCACAGACAGCACCACCACTTTTAGGGGGCTCACAGGTAGGTCTCTACCCATCAGATCAGCCATATATGGGCGACTTTTCAATGGCTACAGGGCAAGGGCTTGCTTGGGGAAGGGGGAAGAGTTGGCCTCAGGCAATGGAAGAGGCTGCTGGACAAGGGCTGTACTACAGAAGGAGGGTATCCCAGAGTGTGAGTGGGTACACATGTTGATTTGTGCAAGTGGTCTCCAGATTGTGAGGGCTGAGGAGGCAGGCTCCAGAGGAGATGCGGCCAGATGGACATGTGAGGGTGTGTGTGTGAGAATGGGTGGTGATGCCCCTTGAGCTGGCAGTGAGTGTGATGCCAGTGAATGCGTGATGGGCTTGAGTGTGAGAGTTTAGAGTGCAGAGATAGTTGCCATACCCTGGCACACAACAAGATCATTCATCCTCTATCTGCATTGGATGGCCAACCTCTGCTGTGCAGCATTGGCACTGATCACTACTGCCATCGCCTACCAAGCTGGAGTGGTAATGTTGCTGCCCCTTCTGCTGCCAGAGTGGGGATACAGGACATTACAGCTGGCCTCCACGGAGTCCAAAAGCCGCTCGAGGCCTTTAGGGACCATGTCTTCTTTGCTGCAGTCCTGGGCTGGAAGCATTGAGTGCGGCTGTACTTTAAATATGATGTCTGGTGTGATGAAGTGGTGTGATGATGGCATGGCAGGCAAATGGGAACCTGCCTGCCATGGAAACAGCGTGTATCCCGGGAATGCATAAATAATGCGGCGGGTTTGGGATGATAAGGCATGAAAAACCACAATTGTGGCCAGCAGGTAAAGCGTCGTTTTTCCTGCCTGTTACCGCACTTAGTGAAAATCTGGGACAATTCCGTCCCTTATCTTGCATATTCACCTTTTGTGTAGCACCTTATCAAATGGCTTTTAGGAATCCAGGTATGTTTAATCCACAGATTCCCTTTTACCTACCCCAATAGCTATACCTGCAAAAAACTCTTAAGTTTTCAAACACAGTTTCACTTTCATAAAAATCCTTGTTGACTTTAATCATACTATGATTTTTTAGGTGCATTGTTAAGACTTCATTAATGATAGATTCCAACGCATTCTTGATGACTGATGTCTGGTTAACTAAACGACAGTTCCCTTTTTTTCTCTCTCCTTCCTTTCTTGAATAGCGCTGTTACATTTACTAACTTTCGTTCTTCTGGGACCATTCTAGAATCTTGGGAATTGTGGAAAATCATAACCAGTGCATCCACTAAACAAACTCTCCCTTTATGTCGTGATGCATTTATATCTGGCCTGTGCCAGCTGTTGTAAGTGGAGCTGTATACATACTCTTCAGCATACCAATCGCTGGCTGCTTGACCTAATGTTTCAATTGACACTGAGCCAAGAGGTTTGCAAGAATGGCACCAATTTATACAGTTGTATTAATTCTCTCTATGTTGACATTTCTTTTGCAGATAAGGCATTTAATGATGTTTATAGACAGACAAAGGACAGACTGATACTGGGGATAAAATTTATTGACGGCCTTGATTCAATACACAGAAAATACATGGGACAAGCACGGGAACTCCTGCTGTTAAATCTTTGCATGCGAAACAATTGAGATCCGAGGCCAGAAAACTGCCTTTGAACATAAAATGCGTGAATGCCTATTTTGCACACTGATTAATTCCACACTGCATTGAAATGTGAGCTTTCATTACTTGGTCATTAATTACAAAGAAAAAGGCATTCTTTTAAAAGAAATATCACCCCCTCCCTCCCCAAAAGGTTGGTGTTTTAAGCCATCTGTTATGTTTTCTTTTTGCAACTCAACACCAAAAAGTTACCATAAATAGAATATTACAGCGATGTGCTGGATGATTTAAAAGGAGTTATTTTACTTGCCTGATGGACCTCATAAATCATTAACACTGTTTTTCAAGTGAGTGATGAGCTCTCTGCAGTATTGACAACTCAAGACCACTTTTCAGAAACTGCTAGCACTTTAATCCTTTAATAATTTCAAAATGAAACCACAACTGTCGCACTGGGTTTGGAATGGGGGAGGTGGTTGTGAGAGATTTTGTCCAGCATAATGGAGTGCAAAAAGCTAAAAACTACTGCGGATGCTGGAAATCCAAAACAAAAACAGAATTACCTGGAAAAACTCAGCAGGTCTGGCAGCATCGGCGGAGAAGAAATCAGTTAACGTTTCGAGCCTTCATGGCCCTTCGGCAGAACTGGAGCATAGTTAGAAGAAGGGAGAAATATAAATCTAGAAATGTAATCCCACCTTAAACCAATTTATATTTCTCCCTTCTTCTAACTATGCTCCAGTTCTGCCGAAGGGCCATGAAGGCTCGAAACGTTAACTGATTTCTTCTCCGCCGATGCTGCCAGACCTGCTGAGTTTTTCCAGGTAATTCTGTTTTTATAATGGAGTGCAATCTGACTGAATGGTGGACTCTATTAGATGTTTTTAGCTTTCTGTGCTTGTCGTGCACCCCCACCCTCAATCTGCCCCACTAAAACTAGACACTGATTATTCACTTGCAGATATTGCACCTCTTGGAGCCCCTTGACTCAGTGGCTCTGATATAGTCGTTTTTAGTTTCTGATCGGACCATGATCTTTATATCTCCCACTATCTAATTGGAATCACCGGCTACAGATGACAGCGCTTTCCTTTAAGCTGTCTCTTTGTAGCCTTGTGTAGCTCAAGGAAATGCATGAGTATAGTGCATGAATAAACAACTGAGATGTCACCTGGTGAAAATTTCATCTAATGTCAAGACTAGGTTGTTGTGGTGTTTAGCAACTGCTTCTGAGGGAGCTGAGCTGCCGTTTGAGTTTCAAAGTGTGCCGTATTAAATTGGCTTTGTTAAGCAACGAGCACGGTTTCTTTTGAGTTCAGATGACTAGGTTTCAAAATCCAATACAGGAGCACAGAACCTAGGCTGACATTTCAGTGCAGCACTGAAAGAGGGCCATTTTATCAAAAGGCTGTACTTCAATTGAGCTGTTAAACCAAAGTCCCGCCTGCCTGTTGTGCTAGTTTATGTAGATGCTGCCGGTCCAATGCGAAGCTTCAAAGATAAAGCTTCCTGGTGTCCTGCTGAATGCTACTACGACAAACTACATTTATTTAGCACCTTTAACATAGTAAAATGTCCAAAGGCACATCGCAGGACCATTATCAAACAAAATTTGACATTGAACCACACAAGGAGATATTAGGGCAGGTTGGTCCAAGAGGTAGGTTTTAAGGATCATTTTAAAAGAGATAGAGGGGTTTCGGGTGTGAATTCCAAATCTTAGGACTAATTCTTTGCTCGATAAGGCTGCCATGTTTGTCCACATAACAGAAGTCACTGCACATGTCAAAAAGTTGTATGCCCAGTGCATTGAGATCTAGAATTAAAAGACTTTCTTTATATTTTATTTTGGTAACTTTTGGGGTAGCTGGTGGCATAGTTGTAATGTCACTGGACTAGTAATCCAGAAGCCAAGGCTAATGTTCTGGGGACATGGGTTCAAATCCCACCACGACAGCTGGTGGAATTTAAATTCAATTAATAATCTGGAATTGAAAAGCTAGCCTCAGTAATGATGACCATGAAGGCATTGCTGATTGTCATAAAAACCCACCTGATTCACTAATGTCCTTTAAGGAAGGAAATCTGCCATCCTTACCTGGTCTGGCCTACATGTGACCTGTCTTGTCTGTCCATCTGTCACTCTCTCTCTGTCTCTCTCTCTCCGTGATGTGCTTGACTCTTAACTGCCCTCTAAAATGGTGTGGCAAGCCACTCAGCTCAAGGGCAATTAGGGATGGGCAACAAATGCTAATCTTGCCAGCAATGCCCATATCCCATAGAATTAAAAAAAACTTGGGTTGTCTGATTTCTATCTTTGCAATTTTCAGTTTCACATAATAAAAAATATTCTGGGAAAAGTCATAAATAGGCACATAGAATGTTTATTTGAAAAGGACACAAACCTGACTTGACGATACATGTTCCAAAGATGGTGAACACTGCAAACCAGTAGAAATCTGATCAAATGATGTACCCCATTTTTCTCTCCAAATGGTGACCGGACATTTCCAGCAGTTTTAATATCTGTATAATTCATTAAAATACGCTATTTATGTCATGCAGTGCTTATTTGCACAACACCATCAGGATGTGTGGTCACTTCCTGAAGTAGCATTGCTGGCCCTGTTTCCTGCAAGCTGCTCCATGATTGGTGCTCTGGGACCCGCAGGATACTTTAGTAGTTTCTAAGAACCATTTTTACAATAAAACCTGATCTTGCGGCGAGTATGTTATCATCTTTAGTTTAGTCTTCCTTAGAGTTTATAAAGCACACAGTATGTTTTGAACAGTTAACTTGGCAGTTCATAGAATCATGCAGTGCAGAAGGGGAGATTGGTCGACCCATTGTACCTGTGATAGAACTACAAAAGGACAAGAAGGTCTGGATTAAAGACCTCAAGAGAGAGGGCACTATCATCCGGAAAGACGATGACCCTTTGATAGAACTACCCAGTTAGTTTCACTCTTCGGCTCTTTCCCCATATCCCTGCAATGCTTTCCCTTTTCAAGGTTACTATTGACTCTGCTTCCACCGCCAATCCAGATCATCATCATTTGCTGTGTAAAATAAAGCGTCATCTCTCCCCTGTTGTAAGGTGTTGGGCGTAGTTCGGTAGGTCTTATTAAGGTTTTCGTAGTCTTAGGTAGTTCAACAGTAAGCATTTATTAACTATATACATAGGTACAGTAAAGATCCAAGCTAGGAGTTGTCTCCATGCTTGCTTCTACACACAGCTCTGTCCCACACTACACTAACCCCTAGGTGGGTGTCATGTGTTCTCCTACATCACTGTGTGGGCAGTACTATATTCAGTCCCACGTTAACCCTTCATGTGTCAGACCTTTACAGTACAACCCCCCAAGTCTTTATCCAACATATTTACAAGTTATCCCAGTTTACCATTACTACTAGCCCTTCTTCCCCCTTCAAGTCTCTGAGTTCATATATTCAGGAGGTCTGTAGGCCTTATAACCCTTCCATACCTTGTTCTCGTTACTGTCGCAGATGTGGTAGGCTCCGTCACTGCAGTTAAAATGTGTTGAATTGGAGGTTATTCTGGCATCTGGTGTCTTCCTCAATTTCTCTCCATTGATACTGGGACGGACCCATTGAGGGATGAGAAGGATGCTCATCCTGTTCCTCCTGATCATACCCTCTAGGGTGCCAACAGGTATGACTAGGGTTGGTCATCGTCTTTCCGGATGATAGTGCCCTCTCTCTTGAGGTCTTTAATCCAGACCTTCTTGTCCTTTTGTAGTTGTGGCAAGTGCCTGGCATGGTACCTTTTGTTGTAGGCGGAAGCCTGCTTCTGCCTATAGGACTGCTCTCTGTCTTGGATGTCCTAGTAACCCTTGG
Source organism: Cetorhinus maximus (assembly GCF_964194155.1). Lineage (NCBI taxonomy): Eukaryota > Metazoa > Chordata > Chondrichthyes > Lamniformes > Cetorhinidae > Cetorhinus > Cetorhinus maximus. Next base: position 28,361,784 of record NC_135880.1, on the reverse strand, counting down.
CTACTGACCCTGGTACGAGTTCCTTCGGCAGGATTAGGAGTTGCGCGTAGAGCTTGTTTGCCTGTCAGGAGTTCAGATGGGGTTAGGCTGCATTGTAATGGGGTGGATCTGTAGGTTAACAATGTTGTTTGGAAATCTTTGTTCTTTATTAGGAGAGCTTGTATAATGCAGACCCCTCTTTCAGCCTCCCCTTTTGACTGTGGGTATCTTGGGGAGCTGGTATGGTGGTGGAAGCCAGATGTAATGGTAAATTGCGTGAAATACTCGTTTGAAAATGTGGGCTGTTATCAGGATGCTGTGGCTCGTGAACATCTCCTTCAGTGCTTTAACTACTGCTTGTTGTGTACAGTTGCTTCACCTCAACCCATCTGGAAAAGTAATCCACCACAATAAAGAATGGTTTGCTGTTGAAGACAAATAAGTCGATGCCCAGCCTCTCCTATGGCCTGGTAGGAAACTGTGGGCTCCCTTTGGTTCTGCTTGTGCAGCGCACACATCTGACAGTTCATTATCATGTCCTCAATTGCCCTGGAAATGCCTGGCCGCCAGGCAGCGGATTGGGTCAGTGTCCTGCATTTGGTGATGCCCAGGAGGCCCTGGTGTATTTTTTGGAGGCTTTCTTGCTGAAGGGAAACTAGGATGACCTAGCTGCTCGTTGTAAACCAGGAGATTGTCTATGACTGTAAAGTGTTTCTGTTGCTCGAACCAAGTTTTCATGGTTATCACCACTTGGTCCCTGTTTTGGCCAGCCTTGTTGGCAGTAACGGTGGATGTGGGCACACTCCTCCTCGCATTTGCTCCTGGTGAATCTGTTGGAGTTTACTTATGGTTGCTAGCTGGTGTCTCCTTGTCAAATGGGAGTATGCTTCAAGCTCCCCGATCAGATTGACATCCTGTTTTGTCGTAAGGTCCACTGTGGCTTTGGAAAGTGTGTCTGCAATTGTTAGGTTTTTGCGCTGGACATATACCGTCTTGTAGGCGAACCTCAGGAGGCATAGGTGGAATCTCTGGATTCTAGGAGGCATCTTTGCCAGCTCCTTCTCATCGAGCAATGAGACCAGTAGTTTATTGTCTGTTTCAATAGTGACCTTTTGGGCTGATGATGTAGTCTGAAAATTTCTCACACACCTATGTGACTGCGAGGGCTTCCTTTTTGATGACTGCATATCTCATCCCTGTGTCCAAAGGACCTCTGGAAGTGTAATACACCGGCAGGCTCCATCCATCCAGTTGCTCTTGAAATAGGACCGCTCCGAGGCCTGTAGATGAAGCATCAGTTACTGTGGTGGTGGGCAGGGATGGGTCTTAGTGGGCTGTGAATGTCAGTTGAGAGCTGCATCGCTTTGATGCGAGTGAATGCTTCCTCTTGATGGGTGCCCCAGCACCATGCCTGGTCTTTCTTAAGTAGGTGTTTCAAAGGTTCTGTGACCTGTGCCAGATATGGTAAGAATTTTGCTAAGTGCTTCACCATCCCCCAGGAAGCTTTGGAAGTCCAAGCTTGAGGATGGGGTTGGAAAGTTGCTAATAGCTTTTGTTTTCTCTGGGTCCGCAATGATGCCTTTATTGCTGGCAATGTGCCCCAGGAATCAAATTGATGTCTTGGAGAACTCATATTTCTCATTCAGCGTCAGCCCTGCTTCCTGCAGGCTTTCTAGGACTGCTGAGAGTCTTCTGTCGTGTTTCTCCAATGTTGTACCATGAACTAAAACATTGTTCATATGGTGAATGACACCATGTAGGCCTTGCAAAATACCTGACGTTGTACATTGAAATATTTCTGGTGCTGAGGTGATTCCAAATGGCAGGGAGTTGAAGCAGAATCTGTCAAATGAGGTAATGAATGTGGTCAGCAACCTGGGCTCTTCATCTGGGGGAAGTTACCAAAAGCTGCTGTTGGCGTCGAGTTTTGAAAACACTGTGCTCTTAGAGAAGTTAGTCAGCCTTTTCTCCACTGAGGACATGAGGTGTGCTCCTCTGGCTATAGCTTTATTGAGCTGTGTCAAATCGGTGCAAATATGGATGGATCCATTCAGTTTTGGGACTGAGACCATCCTGGAAAACCAAGTGGTTGGTTGTGTGACCAGGGAAATTGGTCCCATATTTGTCATCTTGTTTAGCTGCTGCTGCACTTGCTTCATGAGTGAATGGGGAATCTTTCTTGGTATGAAGAGGCACACAAGTTTGGCATTTTCCCTTAGTGTGATCTTGTATGTGTTTTCCAGTTGCCCCAATCCTGTAAAGAGCTTTGGGAATTACTTTTTATACTTGGAGCCAGGCCTTTGTTGGTTGACTTCATCAATTTTTTGTAAAAGGTTAAGATCGACACAGGCTTTTCAGCTGAACAGTGAACAGTCCTGGTTGTGGAATACGAACAGGGCTCTCAGTTTTTTTTGTCTATGTACCTGAGTGTCGCCTGGTGAATACCTTTCACTGGGAGTTTGCTGCCTCCTGCTTTGTACAGGTGCATTGTGGGTGGCATCAACCATTGGTTCACCAGCCATAGTTCTCTCTCTGGTAGAACTGAAACACTGGCTCCAGTGTCCAACTTAAAAGCTTGTGAGATGGCCATTAACCAAAACAAAAACAGAAATATCTGGAAAAACTCAGCAGGTCTGGCAGCATCGGCGGAGAAGAGCAAAGTTGACGTTTCGAGTCCTCATGACCCTTCAACAGAACAGGATTCGAAATGTCAACTTTGCTCTTCTCCGCCGATGCTGCCAGACCTGCTGAGTTTTTCCAGGTATTTCTGTTTTTGTTTTGGATTTCCAGCATCCGCAGTTTTTTGTTTTTATGGCCATTAACCAAGATGTCCGCATTCCAGAATGAAAATCCAGGATCTTTGACTTCACCCAGGAAACATGGTTGTGTGCCCTCTTGGTGTGCTGTCTCAACCTCCTAAATCCTCTGTGCGTTTTGATGTTTTGCCTTTGCACAGCTTCCCGACCTGAAGTAATCATGTATCTAAGGAATCTCTTTCTCCATGTTGTAAGGTGTTGGGCGTAGTTTGGTAGGTCTTACCAAGAATTTCGTAGTCTTGGGTAGTTCAACAGTAAGTATTTATTAGCCACTAGAAACTATATAAATAGGTACAGTGAAGGCCCAAGCTAGAAACTGTCCATGCTTGCCTCTACACATGGTTCTGTCCAACACAATACTGGCCCTTTGGTGCAGGTCATGTGTTCTCTTACATCACTGTCTGGGTGGTACTGTACTCAGTCCCATGTTAACCCATTATGTGCCAGACCCTTAGACTGCATCCTCCTTGTTTCTTTTTGCAAATTCTGTTAAATCTGCCCATTGTCTCTGGTTACGACCCCTCCTGTCAGAGGAAACTGGCTATCCAAAACTCATTATTTTGAACATCTCTTTTTTTTAAACACATTTCCATGCGCACACCCATTGAACTGCATCATGAGCACTCTCCTTCTGTGGTCAACAAGTCCTGATGTGGGACTTGAACCTGGAGCTTCTGGCGCACAGATAGGAGCTTATTGAAAAGCGACTGCCATAAAATATTCTGACCACTCAAGGTACTCCTCCTGTTTTTTGCATGGCACTGCATCACCTCTGCAGTAAAATTAAACACAATCCCATCATGCAGGCACTATTTGCAACACTGTTCTAATCTGATTTTGCATTGCTCAATACAAGAGCCAATTTGACAAACATGCATAAATCACAGGGAGTCTCACATGGAATGCCTTCTGAGCAGTGACAAGTGATTGAAAATCAGCCCTAAAGTTCTGCATTCTCTGTAAAAGCTGTGAAAATACAACCGTCAATTACTCAATTCAGAGGTAAAACACACAAAAAAACTACAAATGCCGGAAATTCATAGCACACCTGCAGAGTGAAAAATAATATAGAATCTAAAATTTCAGGTAGGGTCTGTTCACTTCAGCTGTCAGCATATGCCTGGTTTTGTCAGATTACACACAAGACTTTATTCATGTGTTATTGTGTTGGTACACAATGAGCAGATTGATTTAAAGATCATTGAATCTTCAACACTTTCAAAAATTTGTACTTTGTAAAAGAGACAAGGAAGGGATGGAAGAAAAACACAAATGGAATGTAAGAGCGAGATAATACCGTGGTAACGAGTACGATAGGCTTTGGAATCCAGAGGATGTGCTCGAGTAGATCACTGTAATGAGTCTTGGTGGGGGGGGAATTTTATGGACCCTGGAAGAGCGGGAAACGTGGTGTGCGGGGTGATTGAATGAGGCAAAACGAGAGATTTTTATTTCCAAACGGCAGGTTGAGATGCAGAGATTAAGTCAACAGTGTGTTTGGGCATCGAGCCTCGTGCTGTCCTGTGGTGGGTTCATACTTGTGATACATTTGCATGCAATGAATACTCCTTAACATTAACTAAAAGTTAAATACATTTTTAAAAAGTTTTAAAATAAAGTCCTACCTTCAAGATAAAGTCAGCAGTGCATGAGAATCTCATCACACTCTATTGACGTTTGTTTACTGGTGGCGTGCACCTATTGGCTTTGTGCAGTTGTGTCTGAGGTCAGTGATCTTATTGCTGAACTCTGCAACAAAAGGGAGGGGAGCAGGAGAATGGTAAATTGCATGGAGGCTCCGGACCGGCAAGGGTGAGTCAGTGGTGTTGGGGGGGTGGTGTATGGTGTGGTATCAGGTCGGGGACATGGAGGAGTGGAAGTGGGCTCCAAGGGAGGGCAGAGGGTAAGTTCGGTGTCATGGAGACGTGAAGCGGGAAGTGCCTCTGGTGTCCTGGGGTATTAAATCTCCCTTAATCTTCTCTGCCTTAGTTCGCAATTCTGTTTTTTAAGATTTTAATGAAGGATGCAAACGTGTTTGAGGCGGTTTACTTGTTTGATACCTGGAATGAGCAGGTTGTCTTATGGGAAAAGGTTAGACAAACTGGGCTTGTTTCCACTGGAGTTTAGAAGAGTGAGGGGTGATTTGATTGAAGTATATAAGATCCTGAACGGTATCGACAAGGTGGACTTGGAAAGGACCTTTCCTCTTGCGTGTGGATCCAGAACTAGGAGGCACTGCTTTAAAATTAAGTGTTGCCCTTTTAGGACAGAGATGAGGAGAAATTTTTTCACAGAGGGTTGTGCAACTTTGGAACTTTCTGCCTCAGAAGGCGGTGGAGGCGGTGTCATTGAATATTGTTAAGGTAGAGGTAGATAGATTCTTGTTAGGCAAGGGAATCAAAGGTTAGTGGGGTTAGATGGGAATGTGGAATTTGAAACACAAACATATCAGCCATGATCTTATTGAATGGCAGAGCAGGCTCGAGGGGCAGAATGGCCTACTTCTGCTCCTATTTCGTATCTCCATATGTACTTGGCATCTTGAATGTGTTTTTGCTTTTTTTCGCCTGCAGGCATAAGTAAAGTTACTTATATGTCAGACAAGTACCGTGACACACCAGAAATGAAGGCCTCCAAGCTCATGTTGGACATGGCTGGTGTAGAATGCAGGTAAGTGGATGGCATGCTGTATTGTAATCTAAGTCCTGAATACAACCTCAGAACCAAGATAAATAAGAACTATCCACAGGAATAATGCCTCACTGTGCTAATATTATACATAACGTTTTCCTAATGAAATGGCGTTAAGTGACAGGTTTAATTCAATCACAAAAACAATCTGGGTTGTGGTTAGTGATTTTAATGTGGTGACGCTCTGTTTCACGGACACTGGCTCGCAGTGTGAAAGATTGATCACCTGACTCAGAGTTGCCATCCAGCTTTGTCCATCTGTCTCCCCCACCCCTCCCCAACCCCTCTTGACGGTGTCCTGGGCAGTTCTCAGAGCACAAAATAAATCAGTTCATTCACCTAACTGACTTGAGGCGCTGCACTTCAGGCCAAGCAATCGCATCCTTTAAAGTGTCTGTGAGCGTTTCTGTCAGATGATCTCTTGACATTAATTTGACCTAGTTCCTTTTAGACCGTTACATTTACTCCATCAAACCACAATTTCCAAATACCTTCCAGCTGTATCACTAATTCTCTGTGAAGCTTTCTGCAGCTTCTGAGCTGTTTTGCCTGTATGCTTCGGGTGACATGAGCAGTGAGAACTGCACATTGTGCAGACTGTAGCTCTCCATGTGAAGTTGCAGTGCTTTACTATCCAGTGAAGGAAGCATCAAGCTTTCTGCCTTTGGCCAGCTTGTGAAAAATTCAAAAACCCTCGAGAAGCCATCTGTGTCATCCTCTTCTTTAAAATACGATAAAACTATTCTACATTAGCTGGATTGACTTTACACTTAGCGCATTCCCCATAGACCTGCCTTTCTCTGTCAGTTCAAGTGTGCTGCTGCTGCTTTTCCTCTGCCTTGGAATTGTACACAGCTTCCTCATGCTGGTATTGACACTCCTTTATCCTTGTATCTACACTGGTTCTTTTTGCCAACCCTGTTCTGCTTGAAGTAAACGCTCTTGTGTTTACCTTGAGCCTCCCTGCATTTGCGCTTTCTTCTTGTACTTCTGGCTAGGATGCATCCAATACATTGCATAGTGTTTACAGCACACAAATAGGCCATTTGGCCTGAGGTCTATGCCACCGTTTGTGCTCCATACAAACCTTTTCACAACTCTATTCACCCATTACAAGCAACATACCTTTCAATTCCTTTTTCCCTCATGTACTTACTATTTTCCCCAGAAACCCATCTATGCTATTCTCCTTAACTAATACTTATAGTAGTAAGTTCCACATTCTAGGTAAAGAATTTTCTTCCAAATTCCTGAGTGCATTTATTCATGCCTGCCTTATATTTCTGGGCTGTAATTTAAAATGCAATACTATGCTGTCTAATAGCCTTTAAGCCAGATACACAACTCTCAACATCAGGAACATGGCAGTAGTGAGCTTAATGATCGAAAAAATCAACAGGACTTTGCAGCATATGGAGATGGATTTATTGTCCTACATGTGATATACGTCGAACAAGGCGACATCAAAATGATCACGTCTCATTCCAAATGAATGGGAATTGATGGGTTTATAAATTATTTCAGTAACTTGCTGCTTTGGGTGGGTATCACTAGCAGCGGAAATGTGTAATTCCTCAACGCTGCACATTTGCAGCAAAGTTGTGTGTTTGAAATTCAACTTGGTCTGGAGAGGAACTGTCATTCCATTGGTGACTCGTCCATTTGATGGTTACTAAAATCTCTTTTTGAAGCTCGATCTGTGAGGCTTATTGCTGTCTGTTGAACTATATAACCAGTGCTTCATCTGTTGATTTTGCTCACATCGGAAGATGAAGCACCCTAATGTGTACAGAGGATTTCCTCCCCGCCCCCCAGCACCAACATTAGTCCAGTTGATGAGATTAAACACAAAAGGTAACTCCATGTAAGTAATGTCGGGTACGAAGATACTTTTGTCAGATCACGGTTCTCTACTTTAAGGTGTTGGTGAGAGATAAGCCTGTAACATAAATAGCTGCACTGCACAGAAGGCTGATGTGGACATTTTAATTTCTTCCCCAGGCCCCTCTCTGAGGGGGGGAAAGAAAGCACCAAGTCAAGTGGACAGAACATCTGACTGAAATCGCTTTTTCCGTTGGAAATTTTGCAAATATTTTTGCAAGCCAAACTGTCTGCACTTCAATTGGCATACAGTCTCTCCCTTCAAAACCCTGCTCATTGACAAATTCACATCAGCTGGGCATGGGTTTTAATTGCAGTTTGTGAGGACACATTCAACTTTTACTTTCAGATCGGCTAGAGCTTCTGGCTAATTTTTGGATTTTTTGAATAAATGTTCAAATGGGCTATTATTTAGGCTCTTTGTACAAAATTCCACATTGCATTTCTGTCTCACAAAGAAAGTTTATTTTTTTGGTTGCGACTTCTACATCAGACCTTGAAAGTATTAATTTGAGCACATGCGGATTGCACATTAGAAATGAATGAAGACCTGTCCAAATTGACTGGTGCAATAAACAAAGGTCTGATAATCTGTTCACATTACGGCCAACCCCCACCCCCCCCACCCCGCACCAGAGGTATGGACAGATTATTGTGGCCTTTTATTGTCAGGGCTAAGTTTTCATTCCAGCCCAGAGATGAGCTCTTCACCTGCTTAAGAAGACAGTTTTAGCGTTGCTGCCTTGTACGGGGTCTTCATATTGTGTCCGTGAATGATAAAGTCTCAAGGAGCATGTATCTTAGTGAATCCAACCTCTAGTGTTATTGCAGATTTGACGAGCTGAAACCAGACCACATTGTAATAGTGCTTCCACTGGAATTAGTCCCATGATGTAAATAGTATATCAGTAGACCTGCAATTGTGATTCAGTGAGGTGGTTAAATCAATGTGAACCCAAAATCACTAGTTTTCTGTTTTGGTAGAAATGAACTCCCTTGTGGCAAATCCTTTCCACAAATCAAGCGTCAGTTCAGCTGGTAGGCAGCTTTGTTAGGTAACTTAACAAAATGGAAGAAACGGGGTTTTTTGAAGTGATTTTTTTTTTCCCCATACGCACATAATACATAGCTGAGCAGATAGAAAATGTTGAAAATACTCAGCAAGTCTTGCAGCATTTTTGGGGAAAGAAACAGATTTAACAGCTGGATCTTGTGCTCTCCCCTGTGGTGGGTTTGGTGGTGAGGGGCATTTAATCAAATGGGAGGGCAGTGGGTGGGAACCCCACCACCTTCCTGCCTTCACCCTGTTTAAGTCTGTGGTGGGAAAGCCTGTGGACGGCCTTCATGCCCTGCCGCCAGTTGAAGCCCTTAAGTGGGCAGTTAATGCTCACTTAACGACTTCACCCTGCCGCCACTGGTATTAACTCAGTAGGGGGCCTGCCATGCAGAAACACAAGTAAACCTGTGCACCTGTGCATGTATGTTTGTGGGCTCCTGGGGGTGTCCCTCGTTCAAAGACATTTGGTGCCTGATCAAAGGACCTGGCATCGGGAAGGGGGAGGCCCGCTGAGAGCCATCCCTCTGCCCATGCTCCTGACCCACCCTCCCCGGCGAACCCCCGCCCAGTGAACCCCACCTCCTCCATCACTCCCATCTGGCTTGGTGTCCAGAGGCGATCCTGGGCCTTGGGACTTACCAGCAGCTGCCACTGCCTCCCCAGTGGTGCTGATCTTCAATCGAGATGCCAGCCTCTGATTGGCTGGCAGCTCTCGGTGGGTGGGACTTCTACCCCCCAGGTTCCCTGATCCCAGGGGAAGGCCTGTCAAGTGCCTGAGTAGAATAAAAGGCAGCAGGCCTTCCTGAAAAGAGGTGATACTGGGCTCTTGCCAGCTCTTCAGCCAGTGGTCAAAACCCCTTCGCCCCCACAAGATTCCAACCAACATTACAGGTGGATGAACTTTCAGCAGAACATCACAGACCTGAACCATTAGCAGACAATGAGCCAAGGACCTGCTTTAGAGCAGAGCACCCATGAATGAGTGAATAGTATATGTAAAATGTGTATCTGTGTGTCTTGGTTTAAAATCTAAATGCATATATGTACTAATACACTTCTTTCTTTTGTTTTATAGCAAATTTACTCCAAAGAATAAAACAATTACCATTGATTTTGAGTCAATAAACATGGTGAAAGTTGTTTAGAAATGTGCCAGACTGCCTCCACATCATCGCCATGAAGCTGCATCCTGGAGAATCTCATTTTCTACTTCCATATTTTCCAAGTTTGTTTTTGTACTTATTCTTTAAAACAAATGTCCTGCTGACAGCCTGTATTCTGAACAGTACAGATGGATCAGTGAATGTATCTCAAATATAGTAAAAGAGGTTTTTTTTGTTGCAGTTAATACTGAGCTGCTGTTGTGCTTCAGCTTGTGTATATGCATTTATTTTGTTTTCTATGTTTACAGAAATAAATCTATGGTAAGTCATTAGTCACTAGGAACCTTACTTCTAGCAGGAGGGCAGGAGATAAGACAGAGTCGTGGATTTTCCTCAGAGCTCTATTTGGGGCTTCAGATTTAGCCTGGACTCCTGAACACTCCCAAATGTTTCTTTCTGGCCCCTTAGTAAACAAGGTTGATGGGTTCATGGAGAAGAGAGCAGCATTCCCCTTCCATCCTCCGCCCTTTGTAACTAGTACGCTCTGATACAGTTTGCAGCCTCCTGAGGCAGATGTCTGATGTTACTCCTAGTGATGTGGGCACCCAACCGGAACATTTAAAATGAGACCTCTTCTCAAATATGCAAACTTTGGTGGGTCAGGTTACGGTTGTGCTGTTTATACTGTATCCCTGGGCTTTTCACTGGCTACCCAACAAAATTGTAGCAGAGAACCCCTGTGGGATTAAGTCCGACAAGTCAACCATGCCAGACAATTATTGCCTGCAGCCATCTTGCATTTAAAGATACAGTTTTATTTTGTGACAGCATCTTTAAAGACCGTGAATACAAATCATTACCAGACAAATTTTCTGTTTATTTGCTAACTCTTCCAGCCAAAGAACTTGTGATTCTGTAGCATCCTTTAAAGCAAAATTGTTGGTGGAAATGATTGACTATCATTCCCCGCACCCACCCCCCCCCACCTCTGTCTTTCCTAAATTATGCACTATTTGCATAGATCCCTGACTGTTGAAAGAGGCTGACTGTGCTCCTTTGAGTAACTAGTTCAGATATTAATGGGTTTCCTTCTAACAGAATCATACAGAACAGAAAGATACCATTCAGCCCATTGTTCCTGTGCCATATCTTTGACAGGGCTATCTTGTTCATCGTAAACCTCTGGTCTTTCCCCATAGCCCTCTAAATTTCTCCCTTTTAAGTATTTACCCAATTCCCTTTTAAGAATTGTTATTTAAACTGCTCCCAACACCCTTTCAGACAGTGCATTCCAAATCATAACACCCTGCAGAAAAGAAATTCTCATTTCCCCATCCCATTCTTTTGCGAGTTATGTGAACTGTGCCCTCTTCTGCTAGTGGAAATAATTCCTCCTTATCTACTCTATCAAAACTGCTCATAATTGTGAACAGGTCCATCAAACCCAGCCTGCAACCCCCCTCCCCTCCCCAACCTTCTCTGCTTTCAAGAAAACAATCCCAGTTTCTTTACCATATTCTACATTTTTAAATTTGGAAACAGGTTCAACAATTAGTGCCTTGCGTTTACTTGGACCTTTTGAAAATGTTGGACGTTTTGCAGGAAAGCGTTAGAAGCACCTTACATTGTTGGGTGGGGGTGCACATTGTCCCAGGTTTCAAGGGGAGTTAACTTCGTTCAGAGGGATATCGAGGTTCCTTGATATAATTGTGCCACAGTCATGATCTGTTAGGCCCGGATGTCAGTTTATATTATCATTGAATGTTTCTTTGATAGTTTTAAAATAAAGTGTGACCTCTGCTCAGTGGTCAAACTCTTGCCTCTAAATCAGAGGTCATTGGATTTGAACCACACTCCAGAGCTCTAATGGAAAAATCTAGGCTAATGATTTGGTGCAGCACTGTGGGAGTGCTACATTATCAGAGGTACTGATCTCAGATGAGATTTTAAAGAAAGATGCTGTTTGCCTGTTAGAGTCCATGCACAAAGACCCTGTGACACCACAAATGGAAGAACAGTGTCTTGACCAATATTTATCCCTCTACCAACAACACTGAACTCAGATTAAGTGGTCATTTCTGTTTGCACGATCTTGCTGTGTACAGTTCAATCATGATTATGCTTCAAAAGTAACTAACTGTTTAGGAATTGCTTTGGAACATACTGTGGACATGAAAGATGCTACATAAATGCACGTTGTTATTTTTAAAGAGTGGCACTTTTTTTGTTGTTGATCTTGGGGTTCATTATTAAGCAATGCAGCAGCAAGGGTGAGGTCTAGCGGTACTGCCATGGGCACAAATTTACACTTAAATCCTTTTGAACAATTTTGTGCACCACACTACCAAAACAGAGACTAGTTCCACTGTGGACACTTACCTGAAATAATATTTGGAACAGATTTCAGAAGGAGATATTTGAATCGGATCAAGTAATGCCTCAAAAATGGGACTGAATTGATACATTCAGAAGGCCTATTGAGGGTTATTGAATAATTACACATGGACTCCCTGGGTCAGTTTCTTGCTCTCAATTTTCTAACTTGCTTAACGTCATAGGAAGGTAGGCACGGGAGCAGGCCTTTCAAATAGATTATGGCTAATCTGTAAATCAGCACTTTTTACTGGCTTTGCTCCATATTCCTACATACCCACAATGAGCAGGAGTAGGCCATTCGGCCCCTCGAGCCTGCTCCGCCATTTAATAAGATCATGGCTGATCTGATAGTAAACTCAAATCTGTATCCCACTTACCCCCAATAACCTATCACCCCCTTACCAAGAATCTGTCCACCTCTGCCGTAAAAATATTCAAAGACTCTGCTTCCACCGCCTTTTCAGGAAGAGAGTTCCAAAGACTCATGACCCTCTGAGAGAAAAGGCTTCGCCTCATCTCTGTTCTAAGTGGACGATCTCTTATTTTTAAGCAGTGACCTCTAGTTCTAGATTTCCCCACAAGAGGAAACATCCTCTCCACATCCACCCTGTCAGACCCCTCAGGATCTTATATTTTTCAATAAAGTCGCCTCTTACTCTTCTAAACTCCAGTAGATACAAGCTTAGTCTGTCCAACCTCGTCTGGTAAATCTCTGAACTGCTTCCAATGCATTTGCATCCTTCATTAAATAAGGTGATCAATACTGTACACAGTACTCCAGGAGAAGAATTTTCCCCCCGTTGGGGGGGAAGTTCAGGAGCGGGCGCGCCTCCGATTGGGGGCGCGCCATTTTACGTGGGAGGGCCAATTAAGGCCCGCCCATCATTACGTCCACCAGGAAGCGCTATGCGCTCCCTGTGCGGGCAGGGGGGATTCCCTAAGCCGAGAGTGTGCTCTTCCGTGCATGCACGCAAAAGAGCGCACTCATCTCGAGATCGGCGCCAAATTCAAAAATGTGAAATATAGAAAAATAACATTTCCCTGACATGTCCCCTCATGTGACACTGTCACGTGAGTTGGGACATGTCCATCACTTTTAATTAAACTTTTATTAAATTTTTAAAAACCTACATGAAACCACATCCCGCCCGTGGATGAGGTTTCATGCTTTTTCCAATGCCCGCCAGGGCTCCCGGCCTGCCCGCCAACCTTATGGTTGGATGGGCAGGACCTTTAATGAGCTCAGTTAGCTTTCAAATGGCCTCAATAGGCCATTGACAGGTCGGCGGGCGCACAGCTGATTCGGCATTTGCATCCTTCATTAAATAAGGTGATCAATACTGTACACAGTACTCCAGGAGAAGAATTTTCCCCCCGTTGGGATTCGGCTGTGCCCCCGCCGACCTGAAAATTGAAATGAGGCGGGGTGACGTCGGGAGTTCCACCTGACGTCATCCCGCGTCATTTTACGTGTCGGCAAGCGGGCCCCGCCCACCCGCTCACCGAACTCAATATCCTGCCCAAGATGTGGCCTCACTAGTGCTCTGTATAACTGAACCATAACTTCCCTACTTTTGTATTTAATGCCCCTCGCAATAAATAATAACATTCTATTAGCCTTCCTAATTACTTGCTGTACCTGCATAATAACCTTTTACAATTCATGCACTAAGACACCCAGATCTCTCGGCATCTCAGAGCTCTGCAGTCTCTCACTATTTAGATAATATGCTTCTCTTTTATTCTTCCTGCCAAATGGACAATTTCATATTTTCCCACATTATACTCCATTTGCCAGACCTTTGCCCACTCATTTAACCTATCTATATCTTTTTGTAGCCTCCTTATGTCCTGTTCACAATTTACTTTCCTACCTATCTTTGTGTCATCAGCAAATTTAGCCGCCATCCCATCCATCCCTTCATCCAAGTCATTTATATAAGTCCCAGCACTGATCTCTGTGGCACACCACTTGTTACATCGTTTCTGGATACAGAATCACTCCATATGGCCCTTTGAACTAATCCTAGTATACCAATTTAGTCAGAAAGTTTCAATTATCCCAGCATCCACAGCCTTTTAGGAGGAGAGTGTTCCAGATCTCCCCTACCATTGTATGAAACCGTGTTTCCAGATTTCACCCCTGAATGGCCTGGCTCTAATGTTAAGGTTATGCCCCTTTGTTCTGGATTCACCTACCAGTGGAAATAGTTTTTCTCTGTTGAATCCTTTTTGCATTTCAAACACTGCAGTTGGATACCCACCTGGGCCTTCTACACTGAAGGGATTGCAAGTCAACTTTATGCAACCTCCCTTCATAATTTAACCCTTTAAATCCCTCTCTCATTCTGAATCCCGCTGTGCTCCCTTCTATCGAATTGCTCATTTTGCTCTCTCTTCTGTTTTGTATTTTTCTCTGATACTCGGAAGGTCCCTATACTTGAGAGAATGAATCTCTTCCCATAGAATGGGCTTACAGTGATTCTGTGCCCATTGGGCACAAAAATTGAACAGGTTATTGATTAATCATTGTCTCCCTTTTACTTCAGTATTTTTTATGGATTGTTCTTTAAATTAACTCTACTTTAATAAATTCTTTGTTTCTAGATGTGTGTTGGCTTTTGTGTGGATATCTAAACTTTGCTGTTTCGACCCCAAACCAAAATTGTCTCTGTGTGAGGTTTAAGAATAGGAAAATGCAAAATCCTTTATCCATGTCTAAAAAGAATACTTTTAGTGGCGAGTGCTATGTGAGAACAGGCCAAATGATCGGCAGTCCGTCTGTATTCAGTTCGATAATGGCCAAACATTGTGCTTGGCACTTAATGTACTTCAGTGAGCACCTCCTGTCTGATACAAAACAAGTGAAATTTTTATCTCTATATTTGTGTTTGTCAATGTACTGCTCTCAAGGTTCTTAAACTGCTGATCAGAAGAGCAGCACCATTTAAGATCGTGTTTAAGGATTCCATTACTTCGATAATGCAGCTGCCTCTTATTTTAGAGGGCTGGCTCCAAAAACAAAATGAGGAATTATTGGAAAGAGATCACTTCCAAATAACCCTTTGTTTCCGATAAGTTTTAAAAAAAAACCTCTTGAAGCTTGATAAATAAAGTTAATACATTTAAATAGAATACATCAATCCAGATAGACGTCATAACCTGACACCCTCAGAAAGGCTAAATGACATGATAATCATTTTATCCTCACCATCAAGCCAAGCCATTAAGATCCTGAAGAAGGAAATGAGCTCTCTAGGGAAATAAACATGTTTCACTTCTAGCTTTTGTTTACCGTTTCATTATAATCTGAGTGATGCGCGACCAGGGCCAAGTCTTTGCAACTTCAGCAATCTGTTAACAACACTGGATAATCATCTCCCTTTTTGTTTTCAACGTAACGAGTGCAGGCGAAATGGAAGCTCTTTGCATATTTTGTCTAATCTACTCAGATTGCCTTCTGGCCTATTGGGGGCTTTCATTATATACTGCAATTGGCATATGAACTGTTGATAATAGCTTTCATATTCCATCTAATCTGTGGATTGCAAAACAGCTTCCAATTCATTTTTGAGTCTCGGTCTCGAGTGCATTTCTTTTGGACCAATGTCAATTTATTATTGTGTAACTTTTCTGGTGGCAGAGATGAAATGCTAGCAAGGATCGGGCTTGTGCAATTAAAGTGCGTTTGCATTTCAGTGTTTCAATTTACAAGTTTAAAAATGCACTTTCCGTGTATCCTTAGAATTCCAATCATTATAGCTTGGTTCTTATGTTCAGTGAAGCCTTTTCTTTATGTAGCAATTCGTCTGAACTTAACTTGTCAGTTCTTCTTCACTTACTAGACCGATTTTTAAAAATCTTTTTGTAGTATATGCAAGCTTTAGAAGTGTTAGCAATGTCTTATGGGAGTTTTGTACCCAAAGATTCTTGCAAACATTGATAAATGGTGCTTATGCTTTATGTGAGTCCTTCACTTGATTCCACTGGCAAGTGTTGGTTATTAGATTTCAGATCCGTGTTGGATGGAGTGTTGATAGAGGCAACAGATCTTCTCTGTTAAAATGTAAAGTAAGATTTGCATTTATATTATGCCTTTCATCATGCCCCATAATGCTTTACAGACAAATTTTTGAAGTGTAGTTGCTATTGTAATGTAGGAAATACAGTACCCAATTTGCACACAGCGAACTCCTGCAAGCAGCAATGGAATAATGACCAAATCTATTTGACTCCTCATCCAAAGGTCAGCGCATCTGACAGTGCAGCACTTCCTCAACAACAACTTAGATTTTGTGCTCAAGTCTCAGGACCAGGATTTGAACCCACAACCTTCTGACTCAGAAGTGAGTGTGCTACTCTTCCTGTGCACTTCCATTGGAGTTATCAGAGCTATTTGGTCTGAAGGGATTAGGTGGAGTGGCCAAGAAAATGCTCAAGAAAACGGGTTTAGTGAAGGATGTCAAATATCCCGTGATACTATTCGAAGAACAGGGGTGTGCTGCCAGTATTGATTCACTTCTATACCTCAACCAATACCACCAGAGGCACAGATAACCTGGTCATCTATCTCATTGCTGTCTGTGGGACCTTCTGTACAGCAATCAGCATGTTTAGTTACATAACCGTGTGGCTATACATAAAAAGTAGTTAGCTGTGAAGTCGAGGAATTTTGAGGTTGTGAGAAAGCACTATGTGAATAAACGTTCTTGCTTTCTGATGTACTTTCTTAATTTGTAATCTGCAAGTAGGCAAGGTTTGTGTGGCAAAGTAGTAAGTCTTTTCTGTTGATGTAGTAATGTGCCCTTTAATTATGAAAATTATATCAGTTGGTGAAAATTACTTTCTGTAAAAATTAATTTGCCAGTAGATTACTGTTTACAAGCGTGGTTGTTGGATTGTTTTGCTTTTTATGTATTTCAGCACTAATGGAATAATTTTAACGACTTTAATTTCTATAAAAGCAATTTAGAATCAGGAAAAAGCTGCTAACAACTGTGGGCCATAATGAAATATTTTGCAAAAAATTTAAATATTTAAAATCTTCTGTTCCATGATTTAAGAAATAATTATAATTTTTAACCTACGTCTATTTTTTCCTTAATTCCTATTTTGTTGGATTGGAGCAGTCATGAATATTAAAAAAGAATAAACACTAGCTGGTGCCTACCCCACAGAGAACGACAACCAAATAGACTTTTATCGTATCTTGCACTCTATTATCCTTTCATTATATCAGTAGAAGATAAAGCATCTGCCCAAAATCCAGAGGGAAAGAGTAACTGTCTCCTGTAATGTCTGTGGCACAAAAGCTGAAGGTCTTTAGTGAGCTTCAGAGCCATTGATAGTGAATGGCAAGCAGTTGATCCTGTGCAAGTGAATGGAGGACAGATAGCACACCTCAATCACAGTCAGCCTGCTCAGATTGAAGTTCTTTACAAACGCTCTCTGCCGTGCTCAGGTAGCTGCCTCTGTTGCAACACATCTTATGGTTGGGGGTCACTCCTGCTGAAAGCTTTAAATCTCCTATGCCCTTTGAGTTTCCAGGTTGCCCTTCTCTTTTTCTGACCTTGCATACGGAAAATACCAGCATGCAATGCTTTATTCTCATTTCTGAGGCAACATTTAAACATCTTCCCCTCTTTAAGCTCACTGAGGATAATTCTAACTGCAATAATGTAACATAGTGGCCCTGAATTTGATATCCCTGTTGACGTAGGGCAACATGGCAGGGAGCGGAATGTGGCTGGGTGTGGTAAGAGGGAATAGCGAGAATTGGAGGGGGCAGAGTGAGCCCATAGGGTGGGAGGGTAAGGGTGTGACAGTAGAATGGACAGCGAGGATGGTTGGTGCAGACTTGGAGGCAGGCACTGACCCTGGGTCTGGGAAGGAAGAGGTCAGGGTAGGTCAATGTGGATGGGGGTGGGACCCTCAGAAATATAGGGAATGTGCACGTTCACCTGGACATCTGCGAAAGAAAAGGGTTCTGGTTGGTAAATGATAGTGGGGAGGTGAAAGGTTGCTGCTGGGTCAACAGTGATGGGGGATAGGACATGGGTGATTGCGGGAGGGGAAAGGAAAGGGGAGCTGAAGACATACTTAACAACCACTATGCTTCTAAAATTGAAAGTGAGCAGAGCCTCGTGTTGGGCGGGCACAGGTGCTGCATGGGAGTGCGATCAGTGGGTGGGTGGAGATGCAGCTCAGCTCAGATGGACAACTGAAAGAGAACCCCAGCAGGCAGCATTGAAAATGCTTGGGACATTTGAGAAGAGTGTGATGGAGGAAGGCTGCACGTGCATGGGAGAGTGCTTGTACGAGGCTCCAAAAGGCCTTGCCACACACACACACTTTTCCCTTCAGAATCACTCGTGGGCCAGCTACGTGCAGCTGAACTGCTAGCTGGGTGTGTGGGGATGCAGTGGGAGGACTCATGAAGCCTGTAAATGAAGCTGAAAGACACCATTACACATTATTACAGTGAAAGTGAATATATTTTCAGATTATAAAGTGACAAAATGTGTTCACCCTTGCAAGCACTTGTGATCAGAATTTCT
The DNA here is from genome assembly GCF_964194155.1 of Cetorhinus maximus. Taxonomy (NCBI): domain Eukaryota; kingdom Metazoa; phylum Chordata; class Chondrichthyes; order Lamniformes; family Cetorhinidae; genus Cetorhinus; species Cetorhinus maximus. The sequence goes on along the minus strand of NC_135880.1, from coordinate 28,343,324 downwards.
TAACTTTTCTAGGGCTATCACTTCTTCTAGGTGCTGCCCTGACATCCGCAGCAGGGGTGGAGACAGCCTGTGCAGTGGTTGGCCCTGTTGCCTCTGATGACTTGGGCGTGGGTCCTCTGGAGAGCTGAAGCCTTGAGGACCCCGGCTTGTTTTAATTGCCCTCCTGTGGGCCAGTTGCTCCCTCTGTGGTGACAGGACGAGGTTGAGAGGGTCACAGGCAAAGATGACTTGGAGGGAGAGGACAGCCTCAGAGATTCCTGAGTGGATGACCCAGGGGTGTTCAGCTGTCACTCCTCCCTTCGGGTGCCTGGGGGCCCCGGCCTGACTCCTTGAAGAGAAGGAGCACCCGGAGGGACGTCAAGGTGTCCTGTTTCCTCTCATGTTTTAACCTGCAGGAACTCGCCCATGGCTGCCACGATAGAGTGCAGGTCTGTGCGCATCTCCGCGTTCTTCTGGACCAGGTGTCTGCCATCCTTCCCATGGAGACCTCCATACATGCACATGTGGGCACCACTTCATCAAAGAGCAGGCGAACGCACTCCTCCGACTCATGTGCCACTCTGCTGAGGGCTTCCATCAGCTCTGCGTGATGTTCTGCTGACTCTCCACAATGAGTTGGAAGGCTGAATCCAGAGGCACATCATCCGACTCAGACCTCACAGATGCCTCTTCCCCAGCAGCCCTCCAAACGCCGGGGAGCTCAGCTGAACCTGCCTCCTCCTGCTGCAGACACGTGTCTGTGCGGTAACCACCAGACTGTGAATCCGAGGGTACTCTAGATCCCATGGAGTTGTCTGTCTCTTGAGCTGGTGGAGGGGGTGGGTAAGTGCGGTGACAGACCTTCCTGGCTGCTTATTTCCAGCTCTTCAATGGAGGAGGTGTCCTCTTCTCTGCAGCTGCAGACCTGGATGGAGCTGAAGGACTGGCTGGCTGAGGGAGTCGGTCGCTTGGCAGAGCTCCCTGTGAACCAAAGTAGAGATAATTAGTGCATGGCAGCAGAATCAAAAACAGGAGAGAGAGCACTCACGGTTGTGTTGAGAGAGGGATGATGTGCAGGAGTGTTTACCTCATGAGGGTGTTTATCGCTGACCTCACCGTCGCCGCGGGCATAGTCCGCATCCTCACCAGTCAGCGTGATGGCATACTCCTCCAAGTGAGTGAGGGGCTTAATGTGGGCCACTCCACCCCCAGTGTAGGACCTCTCCCTACTGATGTGTATCAGCTTCTCCTGCATGAAAACAGATGGAGAGAGTGTGAGCCTGACACATGGCACTGCGTGGAATGTTTGTGTGGTGAGCGGAGCCATGGACGGGATGAGGACGCGAGCTCCAGAGGGTATGAACCTGATGGAGATGTGAGGGAGTGTGTGAGAGTTAGTGGTGTTGTCCATTGAGGTGTGAGATCCCTGTGGATGTGTGATGGGTTTAAGAGTGTGTGAGTTGAGAGTGATGAGAAGAGTGACTTACCCTGGCGGAATGGATGAGACCATTCATCCTCTTCCTGCACTTGGTGGCCTCTTTAGCAGGGCATTGGCGCTGACCACCGCTGCCACCGCCTCCCATGCTGGATCGGTGACCTCGCTTGCTGGCCTTTGCTCAGAATGGCAGTAGAGGACATTGCAGCGGGCCTCCACTGCGTCCAGCAGCACTTCAGGGAGGTGTCGCTAAACCTTGGGGCAGCATGTTTCCTCCCTTTGGTAGCCATCTGTTGAAGAATGCTAGCTCTTTGCAGGTGCAGCCTTTAAATATGGCTGCTGAAGGTCTGAGGTGATGGCAGGGGTGGGCGAATCAGAGGATGCTTCCCCCCACCCAGCGACCCGAGGTGTTTCCTGGGAATGCATAATTAATGAGGCCGGAATGGGACAATACAGCGAGAAAACCCGCCGTTGCAGCAAGAGGGTAAAACGTCCTTTTTCCCACCCGCTACCGCACTTAGTACAAGTCTGAGATGCTTCCGCCCAGTGAATCAGCAACCTGTTTTACATTTCTCTCCATTTTCATTTCCATTGAAGCCAATCAAAATAAAAATGGAAAACAAAAACAGAAGCAGAAATACCAGGAAAAACTCAGCAGGTCTGGCAGCATCGGCGGAGAAAAGCACAGTTGATGTTTCGAGTCCTCATGACCATGAGGGTATTTCTGCTTCTGTTTTTGTTTTGGATTTCCAGCATCCGCAGTTCTTTGCTTTTAAAATAAAAATGAACATTGGAGTGGGACGGTATGGTCAACTGTGTCCAAAAACTGCAGGCAAGTCAAGGAGAGTAGGGAGTTTTGGAGCACCCTGATTACAGTCACATCGGGCCGAATCTTCTAACAAGTAGCAACCCCCTTAACTATTTTCTTACCCAATGCCAGAGCTCCACATTTCTGGCCCAGACTTCAGAACTGGGCCTGTTCAGAAATACAGAACCCACCTATTCTCAGAATCTTTCCTCGTAGTGCTGGATCATCGGGGGAAGCCAAGCCACACCCCCATCTTACGGCACCTGCTGCCGTCCTCTGCTAAATCTTCATTCACTGACACTGAAAAGCTTTAGGACATTTAAGTACCTTTTCAGTGTGTTAGTGAATGAGTGTGAGTGAGGTAAGTGGGTAGGGTGGTAGGCAGGTTGGTCAGGTCAGGTCAGGGCTGGGAGGTGAGTCGGAGGTTCAGGTGAGTTGGAGGGTCAGGGAGTTTGGAGGGTCAGGGAGGTCGAAGGGGAGTTCGAGAGTCTGGGGCAGCTGGAAGGTCAGAAGGTCAGGGCTCGGAGGTTCAGGGGGTTGGAGGGTCGTCAGAGGGCCGGGGGGAGTCGGGAGGTCAGTGGGGAGTTAGGGGGAGTCAGTTGTATAGTTACCCTGGAGTTGGAGAGTTACCCTGGAGTTAGACACTTTTTTTTCAGTCTAACATTTCTTGGGTAACTATCCAGGTGAGTCAGAACTTCTGAAGTCTCCAACTCCAACTCAGTTGGACGCATTTTCAGAGGGCCCTGGGGAGCTGGGGAATTGCCCTTTGGAAGTTGAAACTTCCCGGGCAATTCCTGCAGAGTCCTTGCATTGGGGTTTACTTGGGGTCCTCTAGTGCATTTTCCAGAGTACATCTGGCCTTCAACCATCCAGAAACCGGAAGACCTGGGCCATAGCAAATATTTGTGACTTTGACAATGGCCATTTCAGTGCCGTGGCACAGGGATGAAACCTAACAAAAAAAATCAAATATGAATAAAAAATGCTGGAAAAGCTCAGCAGGTCAGACAGCATCTGTGGATTTCAGGTCCATGACCTTAGATCAGAACATCGAGCTGCTTAACCTGCTAAATTTTTCCAGCACTTTTTGTTCTTATTTCAGATTTCCAGCATCCACAGTATTTTGCTTTTTTTTAAAAAAATAGCAAATATAATAATAAATTAAAATTGTTTTATGTAACATGAGTGACAAATACATTGGCAGAGGGAAATAGGAGAGACTAGGACCCGAGGGCACAGCCTCAGAGTAAAGGGAAGACCTTTTAGAACAGAGATGAGGAGAAACTTCTTTAGCCAGAGAGTGGTGAATCTATGGAATTCATTGCCACAGAAGGCTGTGGAGGCCAGGTCATTCAGTGTATTTAAGACCGAGATAGATAGGTTCTTGATTGGTAAGGGGATCAAAGGTTATGGGGAGAAGGCGAGAGAATGGGGTTGAGAAACTTATCAGCCATGATTGACTGGCGGAGCAGACTCGATGGGCCGATTGGCCTAATTTCTGCTCCTATGTCTTCTGGTCTTATGGTCTTAAGTCCTTTGAAAATTATTTCGACAATGTTACTGCAAATGTGTTAAATCAGTTGAGCAGAGGAATTTTATATAAACTCTTTAATGTGCTTGGCTGAGATTTTCCACGCCTAACGCTGGCATCAGGCGTGTTCGGTGGCATGAGCGGACAATATGGCACGACCGGCTTCATGACGGCGTGAAACCTGTTTGCTATCGTCCGCTCAGCCCACTGGTGGCGGGCTGTGTTTCCTGCCTTCGGACTTTGGGAATCTCATTGTAAAATATCTGCGTATTGTTATTGGGCCAGCCCGCCAAAATCATCCCCCGCCGCTGGATTGTCCATCCACGTCGGCGGGAAAGCACGCCAACGTGTTTCACACCATACAAAAGGCGTGCACTTGGCAGGCTGCACTTTGAGCGGAATTCGGAGGTGAGTGTACAGTAACGATGTGTAGCATCACCAGGGTCGCCTGTTGGAATTCAAGCTCGAAACATGTTGGGCTGTGGGGAGAGAAGGGTCGCCTTGTGGTTGAGGTGACTTGTTGGGAGGCATGGACAGCCCTACCATTGAGGCAACTTGTCGGGAGGGGGCGGCAAGGGCTGCCTTGCGGCTGAGGCAACTTGTTTGCAATCTGAGGAGTGCAGCAGACATCCCATCCTGATGATTCCCAAACTTGCCTTTGCAGCTCCAGCAACTGTGACATGACTGAGTCTAGAGGCTCATCATTTGACTCGGACCCAGCAAATTTCTGGCCTCCCATAGTCCTCTGACTGCCGGACTCCTGAGAAGTCCCTGCCACTGCCTGCTGTTGATCAGAAAGTGCGGTGTGCGATTGTGATCCTGAGACTATTCTAAAGCTATATCCCACCAAGGTGTGTGTCTCTGCGCTGTTGGAGGGTGTGGGTGAACACTGTGATGGGACTTCAAGCAGGGTGCCTCCAGATTCCTCTTGAGGTTTCTTTGAGGCTTGATTGGAGGCCCTGGATCATGGACTCCATCGGCTGTTTCCTAGATGTGCCTGCGGAAGCAAGGAGAGATAATTAGTGCATAAGCAGTGGCCTGTGAAAGAGGACACATCACTCACAGCATGGTTGTCTAATGGATGTTGTACTGCTGGACATTCACTTGGTAGAGCACCGCTGGACCGGTCCAGATCATCAGCCAGCTGGATGGCTCTGTTTTCAAAGTTGTTGAGGACCTTGATTTCAGGCATTCCTCCACTGGTCTGCAACCGCTCCCTGTTGTTGAGTGCCAGATTGTCCTGCATGAATAGAGATGGAGAGAGTGTAAGCAGGACGCCTGTCGGGCCAGATGATAAGTATGCCTGGCGTGTGTGGGTGCTGAATGGTCCCAGGGACGGGATGAGGACAATGACGGTGTGTGTGAGAGAGTGCCTGGTGATGTCCCTTGAGCTGGCAGTGAGTGAGCTCCCTGTGGATGGTTTGTGACTGTGTGAGTTGAGAGTGATGAGAAGAGCGATTCAGCCTGGTGGAATGGAGATCATTCATCCTCTTGTGGCACTGGATGGCTGTCCTCTCTTGCAGGGCATTAGCGCTGACCATCGCTGCCACAACCTCCCAAGCCTGGTTGGTCACGCCGCTGCCCACCCTGTGGCCAGAGTGGGGGTAGAGGACATTGCGGTGGGCCTCCACGGCATCCAAAAGGCGTTCCTAATACGTCTCTAAACATGGGGGCTGCAGTCTTCTTGCCTTTCGTGAACATCTTCCTTGCAGCAGTCGTGGGCTGGAAGCACCGCGATGTGGACTTTAAATATGGTACTCAGTGTGATGAAGCAGTGAGGTGATGGCGGGCGGATGAATAAGAACTCGCCCGCCATCAAAACGGCGTGTTTCCCAGGAAATGCATAAATAATGTGGCGGGTTTGGGACAATACGGCGTGAAAGCCCGCCATCGCGGCCGGCGGGTAAAATGTCGTTTCTACCGTACTTAGTGCAAATCTGGGCTGATTCCGCCCCTTGTTTCTAAAATTGACCAATCTGAACTCCACTGACTGTCCCACCCTCTGCTCAAGAGCTTTGCAAAGTTTGATTTGAACTGTGAACCGGTAATTATTTGGACTAAAAAGAACCCCAAATATCTGTTTCTTGCAAAATAAGTGAACAGGAATATGTCCCAGACTGGTGCTTGCTGTTGCAGCAGACCTTCCCTGTGAGGCTGTCTTTGGAACATGCCAGAGGTAGCTCATCTTACTACATAGAACGGTCATAACATTATCGGAGGTTGTGACAGGCTGGAGAGTGTGAGAGTGAAATGTCCCTCTGTGCAATACTGCTTCTAGTAAACAATCTTTCGCATCACATCATCCTGCCTATCTAGATTTGCATCGACAGCAGGAAGCTGTGTTTCTTAACACTGCATAATGGAATAGGACAAACATACACAAAGCACTGTGTGTGTCAGCATGGCAGAACACATAGACTCAAGTATGACAAATGGCTGTTATTGCAGTAAGCCACAAGTTCAGAAGGAGCCATGAAAGGTGATAATAAATATCCTGATTATTACCAGAGCAGAGAGCTGAGATGCTTCATGTCCTTTGCGAGCAGTATTCATATTTCCATCTAATGTTTTCAATTTCCCACTTGGCGCAATTCCATGAACATCATCCCATCAACAGTAAAAAAAAAGTATAAATGATGTTGCGCCCTCTCATTCTCCATTAGCCTCTGTTGTCAGATAATTCACATGCCTGATGTTCAGTTCCGTTATCCTGCAGAAAGAGTGACATAATTGTCTTAGACAACACATCTGTTATATCCCATTTATGAACAAATGTGCTGCAAAAAACACTTCAGATCATGACAGATACATATGGGGCAATAAAATTCTCTTGCTGCAGCTATGCTAACATCTTTTCTGTTCATAATGGAATGCACTATTTATATCCATTGTCAACAATGAATGCCAACTTTAGTGGTTGCCATCTTGAATTCAACGATTTCACCCACAACACAATAACATTGCGATTGCTATCCTGATTTTGCCCCCCTGCTTGCAGGGCTTTCAATGTTAATGGTCAGTGTGAAAGATTCAATTAAGTTCTGCATCTAATTCGCATTTGCCAACACAGGAGACTGCTGTGAAATTTCCAACCAATCCTGATCACATTTACATTTAATTGGCAGAAATTATTTTTTAATCACTTACATTACTCAGTACAGCTTTCACGGCACCTCATAGAATTAATTACTTACTTAGAATTAATAACTATAACACTATCTAGTTAAAGCATCCTGGCAGTTGCTGCCAATGAGGGTGGTGGAAGCAGAGACGATCAATGATTTGAAAAGGAAATTGGGTGGGCACTTGAACAAAATGAACTTGCAGAGCTATGGGTATAGATCAGGGGAATGGGACTAATTGGTTTGCTCTACAGACAGCTAGCATAGGGCCCGATGGGCCGAATGGCCTCCTTCTGGGCCATAAATGACTCCATGGCATTAAAAAGATTAAAAATGAGATGTAAAAAAACTACCAGGCAATCATTTTAAACATTGGTTTCATGGCAATTCCAGTGTAACTAGCAGTAAAGAACCAGAGGGCGCCAATTTAAAGTGATTGGCAAAAGAAGCAATGGTGATGTGAGGAAAAACCTTTTTTACAGAGCAAGCGGTTAAGACCTGGAATGCGGTGCCTGAGACTCTGGTGGAGGCAGCTTCAATCATGGCTTTCAAAAGGGAATTGGAAAAAATTGCAGGGCTGCAGGGAAAAGGTGGGAGAATGGTGAATTGCTCTTGCAGAGAGCTGGCACAGACACAATGGGCTGAATAGCCCCCTTCTGTGCTGTAACAATTCTATTCCATAGGATGAAGGTGGTTTTATAGCTCTTGCCTAAGTTCAACTTGCACAACTGTGCACCCAAATTCTCTGCTAAAACAGAAGGAAAATACTGCAGATGCTGGAAATCTGATATAAAAACAGGAAATGCTGGAAAACACTCAGCAGGTCCAGCAGCTTCTGTGGAGAGAGAGAGACAGACAGGGTTAACATTCCAAGTCAATGACCTTTCATCAGAAATGTGTATACTAAATGATACCATGCTCCCCAATGCCCTGTCTAACCATGAGGTGAGTGTTAAACCGCGTATCTAGACTGTTTCTTCTTCATTTAATGAAGTACCCGCTTATGCCTCTACTTCATCCCCAGGGCTGCTGAGATCTATTTCCTTCATTTTCTTAGATGCTGGCCTTCCTGGCCTCCTCTTTGCAAGGTTTCACAGGGTAAATTTTCAAGTTGCTGCCTGGGTGTAGAACCTGGCATCTCAGATCGGCCAACTTTTGTGAACTTTGGCCAATTATCCTGTCCCCACCATGCCCAAGAATTGTAAACACTCTGGTCCACGTCCTCTTGGAAAAAATTTACTTCTTCCCATCACCTTACTGTGTGTGCCCCAACAGATTCATTTCAAGGTCTTTGTCCTTACTTAAAATCACCCCAACCTATGTGAAGAAATTTTCTCCAGCTGCTCACCCCAGTGTTGTATCCTCCATTCTTCCGGACCTTGGCTACATTTGTTCCCTACCCTCTCTCCGCTTCACTGCCACCACTCGCTTGCCCTTCCAGAGCCACTTAACCCTGTTGCTCTAGTATAAGTGGTCTATCAGATTGATTTGAATTTTATATGTACACCTCCTGAAATATAGATGACCTTAAACCTTGGCTGTCAGGGAAATGGATGCCTGAGATAGACAGATAGCTCTCATCAACCACAAAAGAGAAGCAGGCTCCTCCGACAATTACCCTCCTCCAACTCCTAATGAAATAGACCGAAGAGACACGTGTACAGGATTATCATGGGAACAGATGCATAGCCAGTAGGCCACTATGTAAATCAGACAGATTGGATGCACACATCAAAGGAAGTGAAAAAAGAGAAAAAGATTCCCACGTACCAATCATGATACGAGGAGCCTGCAAAACACCGAGACACAGAAACGTTTGTCACAATTTGCTGCATGGTGTCTTCGATGTACAGATGAGGTAACTGGAAAAATGCCCACTGCTTATGTGATAATTTGACTTTTCTTTAAAAAAAAGCACCATCTCACACAGATCATTGGCATGGAACCAAATATTTAGGAAGAAATCTGAATCACCCGACTCAGGTTAACCAAGTTTAGAATTGTTTTGAAAGCTACCTGAAGGCGGAGTTGCAGATGTTTGATCATAATAGAATCGGATATACAGCCCACCTACCCTCTCCCTCAGCTGATGAATCAGTTTTCCTCCTTGTTAAACACCACTTGGAAGAAAGCAGTGAGGTTGGCAAGGGCACAGAATGTACTCTGCTTGGGAGACTTCAATGTCCATCACCAAGAGTGGCTCAGTAGAACCACTACTGACCAAGTTGGAAATGTCCTGAGAGACATATCAGCTAGACTAGGCCCGCGGCTGGTGAGAGAACCAATGAAAAACCTAATTGACCTGTCACAGATGCATCTCTCCATGACAGTATAGGTAGGAGTCACCATTGCACAGTCCATGTGGAGATGAAGCACAGAAGGCATGCTACAGGGTATTGTGTGGCACTACCACTGTGCTAAATGGGATAGACCCAGAACAGATCTAGCAGTTCAAAACTGGGCACCCAAGGGGTGCCATGGGCCATCAGCAATAGCAAAATTGTATTCAACCATAATCTGTAACTTCATGCCTTCACTTGTCCCTCACTCTACCATTACTATAAACCCTGTGTACCAACCCTGGTTCAATGAAGAGAGTAGGAGAGCAGAATCAGGCATACTTAAAAATGAGGTAGCAGCCTGGTGAAGCTACGACACAGGACTATATGCATGCTTAACAGTGGAGTAGCATGTTATAGGCAGAGTTAAGCAATTCTACAAACAATGGATCAGATCAAAGCTCTGCAGTTCTGCCAAATTCATTCATGAATGGTGGTGGACAATTAAGTAACCAACCGGAGGAGGAGGCTCCACAAATATTCCCAACCTTAAAGATGGTGGAGCCCAGCACCTCAGTGCAAAAGACAAGGCTAAAGCATTTGCAACAATCTTCAGCCAGAAGTGCTGGGTGGATTATCCATCTTGGCCTTCTCCGGAGGTCCCCAGCATCACAGATACCAGTCTTCAGCCAATTCGATTCGCTCCGCGTGATATCAAGAAACAACTGAAGGCACTGGATACTACAAAGGCTATGGACCCTGACAATATTCCGGCAATAGTACTGAAGACTTGTGGTCCTGAACTAGCTGCGCCACTAGCCAAGCTGTTCCAGTCCAGCTACAAAAGTGGCATCTACCCAACAGTTTGGAAAATTGCCAAGTGGTTCCAGTGTCGAAAAAGCAGGACAAGTTCAAACTGCCCAGTTACTGGCCCAGCAGTCTACCCTCAATCATCAACAAAGAGATGGAAGTTGTCATTGACATGCTATTAAGTGGCACTTGCTCAGCAATTAGCTGCTCATTGAGGCTCCAGACTCATTACAGCCTTGGTCCAAATGGACAAAAGAGCTGAATTCCAGACGTGAGGTGACAATAATTACTCTTGACATTAAAGCAGCATTTGACTGAGTGTGGCATCAAGGAGCCCTAGCAAACTTAAAGTCAATGGGAATCAGGAGGTAAACTTTCTAATGGATGGTGTCATACCTAACACCAAGGAATATTATTGTGGTTGTTGGATGATAACCTTAGACCAAGGACATTACTGTAAGAGTTCCTTAGGGTAATATCCTAGCATCTTCAGCTGCTTCATCAATGACCTTCCATGTCCAAATGCAGCAAGACCTGGTCAACATTCAGACTTGGACTCCTAAGTGGCAAGTAACATTTGCACCATACAAGTGTCAGGCAATGACCATCTCCAACAAAAGAGAATCCAACCATCTTCCCTTGATATCTAATGGAATTACCATCTTTGAATCTCCCACCATCAACATCCTGGGGGTTATCATTGACCTGAAACTTAACTGGAACAGTCATATAAATACTGTGGCTGCAAGAGCAGGTTAGAGGCTGTGAATTCTTTGGTGAGTAACTCATCTCCTGACTCCCCGAAGCCTGTCCACCATCTACAAGGCACAAGTCAGGAGTGCGATGGAATACTCTCCACTTGCCTGGATGAGTGCAGCTCCCACAACACTCAAGAAGCTCGATAGTATCCAGGACAAAGCAGCCCGCTTGATCAGGAACCCATTCACCAATCAGTTCCAGACCTCAATACAGCCATGTTCCAAATATGGACAAAAAGAGCTGATTCAAGAGGAGAGGTGAGAATGGCTGCCCTTGAATATCCCTCTACCACCAGCACACCTTGGTGTGTACCATCTACAAGATGCACTTCAGCAATGCACCAAGACTGCTTCGACAGTACTTTCTAAACATGCAACCTCTACCTCTAGAAGTACAAGGGAGCAGATGCATGGGAACACCACCAGCTGCAAGTTCCCCTCCAAGCAACACACCATCCTGACTTGGAACTATATCACCGTTCCTTCACAACCGATATATCAAAAACATGGAACTCCCTTTCTAACAGCGTTGTAGATGTAACTACATCAGATGGACTGCAGCAGTTTAAGAAAACAGTTCACCACCACCTTCTCAAGGGCAATTAGGGATGGGCAACAAATGCTGGCATCTGTTATTCTTGGGTTGTCTCTAGTAAGTGAGCTGGCTGGGGGGTAAAGATCTTTCCTTAAAAGTGCTTTTATTAATCTAACTAACTATATGTAAGATTACAGAACACCAGGACAGAATTACTGCTCCTCTGTTAGTTTCTTCTCTGTCACGTCTCTCTGAATGACATCATTATGAAATAGCTCCTTACACATGCAGAATAGCTATTATTAAGGTAATGTTAGCGTTTTACACTTTACCCCACATCTTCCCCCAAGTCTTTAATCCTACTCTATTATATACACAGCTTCCTAAGCCTCCCTACAAAGTCACTGTTTTTTGTTTTTTTATTCATTCACTGGATGTGGGCCTCATTGGCTGGGCCAGCATTTATTGCTCATCCCTAATTGGCCCCGAGAAGGTGGTGGTTTGCTGTCTCCTTGAACCGCTGCAGTCCATGTGGTGTAGACACACCCACGGTGCTGTTACGGAGGGAGCTCCAGGACTTTGACCCAGCGACAATGAAGGAACGGCGATATACTTTCAAGTCAGGATGGTGAGTGGCTTGGAGAGGAACTTCCAGGTGGTGGTGTTCCAATGTGTCTGCTGCCCTTGTCCGTCTAAATAATAGTGATCGTAGGTTTGGAAGGTGCTGTCTAAGGAGACTTGGTGAGTTCCTGCAGTGAATCTTGTAGATGATACACATTGCTGCCAATGTGCGTTGGTGGTGGAGGGAGTCAATGTTTGTGGATGTAGTGCCAATCAAGCAGGCTGCTCTGTCATGGATGGTGTCAAACTTCTTGAGTGTTGTGGGAGCTGCACTCATCCAGCCAAGTGGGGAGTATTCCATCACACTCCTGACTTGTGCCTTGTAGATGGTGGACAGACTTTGGGGAGTCAGGAGGCAAGTTACTCGTCGCACGATTCCTAGCCTCTGACCTCTTGTAGCCACAGCATTTATATGGCTAGTCCAGTTCAGTTTCTGGTCAATGGTAACCCCCAGAATGTTCATAGTGGGGGATTCAGCAATGGTAATGCCATTGAATATCATGGGGTGATGGTTAGATTTTCTCTTGTTGGAGATGGGCATTGCCTGACATTTGTGTGGCACGAATGTTACTTGCCACCTGTCAGCCCAAGCTTGGATATTGCCCAGGTCTTGCTGCATTTGGACATGGACTGCTTCAGCATCTGAGGAGTCGTGAATGGTGCTGAATATTATGCAATCATCAGCAAACATCACCACTTCTGACCTTATGATGGAAGGAAGGTCATTGATGAAGCAATTGGTTAGGCTTATGACACTAGGAACTCCTGTAGTGATGCCCCGGGACTGAGATGACTGACCTCCAACAACCACAGCCATCTTACTTTATGCTAGGTATGACTCCAACCAGCGGAGAGTTTTCCCCCTGATTCCAATTGACTCTACTATTACGAGGGTCCTTGATGCCACCCTTGGTCACATGCTGCCCTGATGTCAAAGGCAGTTTTTCACACCTCACCTCTAGAGTTCAGCTCTTTTGTCTAAGTTTGAACCAAGGCTGTAATGAGGTCAGGAGCTGGGTGATCCTGGCAGAACCAAAACCTGGTGTCAGTGATCAGGTTATTGCTAAGCAAGTGCCGCTTGGTAGCAATGTTGATGACGTCTGCCATCACTTTACTGAAGATGGGGAGTAAACTGATGGGACTGTAATTGGCCGGTTGGATTTTCCCTGCTTTTTGTGTACAGAACATAACTGGACAATATTTCACATTGCTGGGTAGACGCCAGTGTTGTAGCTGTACTAGAACAGCTTGGCTAGGGGCACGGCAATCTCTGGAGAACAAGTCTTCAGTACCATTGCCAGAATATGTCAGGCTGTTGCTTGATTGGTCTGTGAGACAGCTCTCCCAATTTTGGCCTTAGCCCCCAGATGTTAGTAAGGAGGACTTTGCAGGGTTGACAGGGCTGAGTTTGTAGTTGTCATTCCCAGTGCATAGGTCGATGCCGGGTGGTCTGTTCATTTCATTCCTTTTTCTTTTTCGCGGATTGATACAACTGAATGGCTTGCTTGGCCATTTCAGAGGGCATTTAAGAGTCAACCACATTGCTGTGGGTCTGGAAAGACATGTAGGCCAGACCAGGCAAGGACGGCAGGCTTCCTTCCCTAAAGGACGTTAGTGAACCAGATGGGTTTTTACTTCAATTGACAATTGTTTCATGGTCATCATTAGACTTCTAATTCCAGATTTTTATTGAATTCAAATTTCACCTTCTGCCATGGTGAAACTTGAACCTGGGTTCCCAGAACATTACCCTGTGTCTCTGGATTAATAGTCCAGTAACAATGCCACTATGCTACTGCCTTCCCCCAAAAGGGGCAGAATAGTCTCTCTGGCGGTTTCACCAATTTCCCTAAATGTGTACCGAGTTCCTTTTGTGGTTGATGAGGATCTGTTTGCTCCGAACCTGTTCCCTGAAAGTTGCCACTCCTTGTTTCCCTCGATAGTCATTCTGCAGGCATGACGCCGTCCTGGGGGTCAGGGTATGGAACCGATGCTGCTAATGGTTTTCTGTTCATTGAAGTCAGCTGTGTAACTTTCTTCCCTTTGTCTGGCAAGACCATGGTCTTCTACCATGACATTTGGTATCAATGTGTGGGGAAGGAAAGGAAGTTGTGTTCTTAGCCTGCAGCTCATCAAAAACTCGCGTGGGGTGAAACGGTTCTGCATCCGTGTAGAGCGATAGCTGAGCAGGGCTACCCAAAGGTCTTCAATTTTTCTGAAGTGGTCTTCAATGGTATGTACCCCTCTCTCAGCGTCTCTGTAGGCCTGAGGGTACTTCAGTGAACTTGTGACTTGAACAAATCCATAAAATGCTGCAAAGGAGTGGAAACACTCGTTGGTGAATTGTGGCCCATTATCAGAGATGATAATGTCTGGAATTCCATGTGTGGAAAACATCCTCCTCAGAGTGGTTATTACAGCTTCAGAGTTGAGGCCATGGAGGTGTTGCACCTCTATCCAGTGGGAATAATAACCAACAATGAGAAACACTTTCCCCTTAAGTTTGCATAAGTCCATATCAAGATGTGCCTATGGCCTGGATGGGAAGGAGGAGGGCAGAAATGGTTCATTCTGCTCCTGTCTGTGAATGGTGAAGATGGCACAGTTGGAGACCATGTCATCGATAGAGTGTGAGAAACCTGGCCACCGTTCAGACTGTTGTGCCCTGGCCCAACACTTGGAATACCAAAATGTCCATGATGAATCTCCTATAAGACTTCCAGGTGGAGAGCTTGTTGAGCCACCAACTGCTCATTATAGACCAAGAGGTCAACTATGATGCTGATGTGATTACGTAGTTCAAAGTACTGCCTCATGACAGGGTTACCAGGAACATACTGTGGCCATCCATCAAGGCCATATGTGCAAATCTGCATACATTCTTCATCTCGCCTTTGTGAGCCTCTCGAAATTCTTGCAACTTCCGCTCTGTTGTTGGCAATTATTGAGTGGCTAAGGTCGTGAAGGCCTTGACTTCCTCAATGAAAGCTTTATCTTCCAGTTCTGGATAGTTGGTGGGTATTCGTGATGGATTGTCAACAGTAGACTAGTATTTACCCTGCAAGTACTCCATAGTAGCATTTTATTAAATTATTCTCAATTTGAAGCTCTGGATTCAGGGTGGCATCTTTGCAATTTCTTTTGTGTAACAAAGTTACCGGAGATTTTTGATCAGTTTCGATCTTGAATTGTAGGCCCAAGACGTCATCACAAAATTTTTCACATGCCCAAGTGGTTGCGAGGGCTTCTTTCGAGATGACAGCATAGTGCTTTTCAGCCTCAGTCAAGGAATTTGATACATAATAGAAGATCTTCTTGTTCCATTACTCTGGATCTGGAATAACACTGCTCCCAGTCTTGTTGCTGTTACATCCACCGCTAAGATAGTTGGAAGTTCAAGGTCATAGCGAGCTAGGATCACCAAAGATATCAATATGGTTTTGATTCGTTCAAATGTCGACGTTGATGCTCAGTCCAGCGCCATTCCTGATCTTGTCGCAAAAGTTGTCTTAGAGGTTCATTTACTCGAGCTAGGTGAGATAGGAATTTTCCCAGTTGATTGACCATACCCGTAAACCTTTGTATTTCGCTGATATCCCTGGGCAGTGGAATTTTCTTATGGCTTTTGTTTTCTGCGGGTCTGCAGTGATTCCTGTAGCTTGGATAATTTGGCCTCGGAACTTTATGGTGACTTCGGAAAACTCACACTTTCAGTCGAGTGTTAAGCCAACACCTTGCAGTGTTCTTCGTGTTTTTCTTATTCTTTTATCAAGTTCTTCCTTTGTTAAGCCATGGATTAAAACGTTGTTCATGTGGCATATAATGTCTTCCATCCCTTCTAGTATGTTGGACATCGTCTTTTGGAAAATTTCCAGCGTGGACATGATGCCAAAAGGCAGGAACAGTAGTGTGCAAACAGTATTATGAAGGTGGTTAGAAGTTTTGACTCTTGATCCAGCAGTAACTGCCTGAATCTGCTGTTTGCATCCAGCTTGGTAAAGATTGTATTCTCTGTGAGTTTGGCTGGGCTCCTGCCTACCGACTTCATTGGATGTATTTCTTGTTCCACCATCTCGTTCGGTTACATCAGGTCGATGCAAATTTGGATGGAGCCATTTGATTTGGGAATTGGTACCATACCAGAGCACCACCTGGTTGGTTTAGCGACTGGCGAAATAACCCCTTGTTTTGTTTGCATTCTATCTCACTCCTTACCCATTTCAGAAGTGGGTTTGGGACCTTGCTTGGTGTAAATGGACAAATGGGTGTCTTGAGCGTGATGTAGTACACAGTCTTCAATTTTCCCAAGCCTCTGAAGAGTTTTCAAAATTCTCTCCTAAATTCGTTGTCTTGTCCTTGTTCATTGACTTCACCGACTTTCAGGGTTAAGTTCAGACCTATACAGATTTTTCTGCTCAGCGAAGTACATTCCTAGTTCTGAATGACATTTAGGGCCTGAACTTCCACAGAGTGACAATCAGAGTTGGATTGCCACTCCACTCCTACTTCCTTACCTGGAATTCTTCTCGATCCTGTCTCACCCAACCTTCCAACTCAGGCCAGGCGAGAACTGTGTAGGGCAGTGCGCTCCTGAGGCCTTTAGTCGAGCGCTGCAGAATCAGGCAGAAGGGTGCCACACCCTCTTTTACAGCACTGGCTACCATAAATCAGGTAAGTTTAAAGGTCCAGCCACTTTTAAGCCAGGGAGGAAGTAGGTTTGTTAGGTAAGTGGTTAGAACTTGGGGGGAGGGGGTGGGGTCTGACAGTCAGGTGGGTGCAGTCAGATAGTTGGGGGTTGCATTGATGAAGGTTGCAGAGTAATTTTTTGCAGTCACTGAACCAAGGTTCCAGCTCCTGTGTCCAATTTAAATTCTGTATGATGTCCTTTGACTTCAATGTTAGCGATCCAATGTTGGCATTTATTTTCTGTCATTTCTCCTAGGAAAGTGATTTCTTGGTTGTCTGGTTCCTGTATTTCTTGTATAGAGCTCCTTTGAAAAGACCTTTCTTTTTGCTTCGCAAACACAGGCTTTTTTGAACAACATACTGTTTTAAAATGACTAACCTTGCCACACCCTTGGCACTGTGTAGTTTGGGCAGGATATTCTTTGCACCTGTGGATCTTCTTTCCACCACAGCAGGGACATTGCCAAATGGCGGCTGGTGCCCTTTTAGTGCACTTCCCTGGTTGCTGCCGTAATGTACTTTCAGTTTTGCACCTGACAGGCTGAATGGCTTCATCTGGCTGTCCCTGCTGGATTTTTCTCTTACCCCTTACAAAGACTAGGCTTTGCCTTCGCTCTTCGGTCTGCCTAGCCAGTTGTACAGCTTTACTTAGTGTCAAAACTTCCCGAAATTGTAGAAAGTCTGACAGGATTTCCTCCAAAAAAAACACAACTGTATTCTATTTCTTATCAAGTTGTCTTTCAATGTCCTGTATTTGCGGATGTCAGCCAAACAATAGAGATCATTTGTAAATGAATTGATTCCCTCGCCTGGTCTTTGGCTTTGTCAATTAAATTTTTCCCTCTCTATTACGATGTTTCGCTCTGGGCTGAGGTCCCTGTTTCCAGCATTGCTTCCCATGCTGGTCGCTGGGCAATCCTAGTGCTTTCCCTCGCTGGTCTGACTACTGGGTTGGCCTTGAAGCCTTTCACCCACTGCTCTCTGCTGCTGCTGGGCTTCTCTTCCAGTTGTTCCCCACCTTTTTTTTTCCGCTGTTTCTCTGTAGGTGTAGTCACTGCTGCCATCATCTGTTGTTGTTGAGTTGTTTCTGAAAATACCGAGTGTCTTACTGTAGTAAGAGATCTGGCTGAAGGCAAAAATCTTTCCTTAAAAGTACCTTTATTACATAACTAGTTATACACAAGATTACAGAACATCAGGACAGAAATATAAAACAAAAACAAAAATAGATGGAAAAACTCAGCAGGTCTGACAGCATCTGTGGAGAGGAATACAGTTAATGTTTCGAGTCCGTATGACTCTTCATCAGAACTAAAGAAAAATAGAAATGAGGTGAAATATAAGCTGGTTGAGGGGGGTGGGACAGGTAGAGCTGGATAGAGGGTCAGTGATAGGAGGATCCTATCACTGAACCTATCACTGGCCCTCTATCCAGCTCTACCTGTCCCACCAATTCCCCCGCCCCCCCCTTCAAACAAGCTTATATTTCACCTCATTTCTATTTTTCTTTAGTTCTCATGAAGTGTCATCCGGACTCGAAACGTTAACTGTATTCCTCTCCACAGATGCTGTCAGACCTGCTGAGTTTTTCCGGGTATTTTTGTTTTTGTTTCAGATTTCCAGCATCCGCAGTATTTTGCTTTTATCTTAGGAAAGAAATATAATTCTCCTCTCTTAGGTTTTTCTCACTCATCTCTCTCTGAGTGACATCATTACGACATAGCTCCTTAAGCACATGCTCCATAGCTATTATTAGAGTAGCGTTAGAATTAACCCATTACTCTACAGCCTTGCCAGTGAGGCTCACATCACCTAAATGAATAATAAAAAAAACAGATTCATGGGGACAATTTTAACTTTAATTAAACAGGTACAGCCACAGTATTTATATGGCTTGTCCCATTCAGTTTCGGATCAATGGTAACCCCCAGGTTGTTGATAGTGGGGGATTCAGTGATGGTAATGCCATTGAATGCCAAGAGGCGATGATTTACATTCTCTCTTGTCGGAGATGGTCATTGCCTGACACTTGTATGGCGTGTATGTTACTTGCCATTTATCAGCCTAAGCCTGAATATTGTCTAGGTCTTTTGTCCTCTGTTCTGGACTATGCTGAGGGGACATTCTGACCTCTGTGTCGGAATTCCTGACACAGAGTGAGAATTGGTCAAACTTACCTCAGTGCCCAGAGTCACACATCAAGAGTCACTTGGGTGATGTACAAGAGGACAGCTAGACCTTGTGGAACAACACCTTCAATGAATTAACACCTTAAGTTGAGGAGAAAGAAAAAATGAAAACATGATTAAAATAGAATGTAATCCTAATTGCAGTGAAGGGCCAAAGTTACATGTACATTTGTTTTGCCAACTCTGATTCAAAGGTGACCTTTTTACTGACCTGAAGTGCCACCCATTGATCAATTAGTTGTAAAATCCCTTGAATTTTATGGGGTGAGAGAGTTATTTTTAAATATGTGGAAACTGGGAGCTCAAGAAACAAGAAAAGTTGGCTGCTTTTGTAAAGAAGAGTTGTAAAATGTCTTGTCTGGAGTTTATTTACAATTAGTTAAGAACTCACAGCTGGTGAAATTTTACACTGTATTTATCTTCTCTGCTTAAATAAATCTTCCATTGTTAATTTATCTTCCTTGCTGTGAGTGCTTTTGTTAAAGATGTGCGACATGCAGTTGAGATAATGGGCACCAAACTGGCAGAGATTGCATCACTCTGTGTTCGTAACTGAAGCGAATTTATTTGTTAACAAGCTGACTTAATTACATACAGTGAAGGAGGGCCTTTTCAGGCTCGGAGGGACATTAGGAAGATGAAGCAGGATTCATTTATAAGAACTCCCAATTATGCAAAAATGATTTGAAGTAATTTAGCTGTTAGCTGTAATCTGTCGCCAATCTTAGTTGTAAAAGTACCTGCAATTTAGTGCCACTAACTGAAAGCTCAGTCGAATTCTCCTCAAAAGACAATTGAATTTGGACTGCATTTTATCAAGCTGCTATCTGATTCAATGGGTAGCAGTAGGGAGGGAGATCTGCAAGAGATTGGAAAAGCCAGCAGAGTGTGTTTGCGGCCTTAACTGGGCAATTGCCAAGAGCAAACCGTTTCACCAAGCTAATGGGAGAGCTGCAGGTATAAATGGTAAGGTGGGAAGGGGAGAACATACAAGCTGATAAATGAAAGATAATTGGACACCGCATATGAAGGCACTGCTGAAATCAATAAATCAATCATTTGCACATTAAGTTGTTCGATCATAACATCTGCAAAATTCAGATCAAGAATTTCAAAAGCCTGACGATTTCAGGAAGTAGGAAGGATTGCTGTTAAATGAGAGGCAAGGAATTCCACAGTTTGGGAGGACAAAATGATTTAGAGTAGAAGGCAGGGTGATGAGTCTTGCTTGCCACTGAGTGAATGTAGGAAGCATGTTGAAGAGTGCCTGTGCAGTCTTGATGCAGAACCATTGACTGCAGAAGAAATGATGAAAGAAGAACAACAAAGTTTATTTATTTAGTGCCTTTAACATGATGAAATGTCCCAAGGAGCTTCACAGAAACATTATAAACAAAGACATCGAACAACATATGGACATATTTAGGTTAGTTGAGCACAGCTTGGCCAAAGTGGTAGGTTTTAAGGAGTGTATTAAAGGAGGAAATCGAGGTATACAGGTGGAAGGGTGAAGGGAGGGAATTCCAGTGCTTGGGGCCTAGGCAACTGAAGGCATGGCAACCAATGGGCATAGGATTTAAAAATTGGGGAGGTGCAAGAGGCCAGAATTTGAAGAATCTTAATCCCTTTCTAAAAATCTAATTTTGTTTGTATTTAACATTTAACATCTAACTTAAATTTACTGTATAAATTCTAAGTTTCATCCAGGCTTAAGCAGAGATATATGAGCTCTCCACTGGAGAGCAGAGTGTGACTTTGAACAAGAGGCTAGGAGTTGGGTGAGTGAGGGAGTTAGTGGAGAGGGGAAGGTAGTTAATAAGCAGTTAATTAAACACATTAAAGATGGCAGGACAGGTGATATGTCACTGCTGCAGCATGCGGAAACTCCTTTGCTTTTCTAACTTTTTCACCCCTGTAAGAATTGGCTCTTACTCCACTACTCATCCACCCTGCAGCCCCCACTCTCATCCAAACAAGCTGAAAGAACCTCAAACTTGTTGGACAATTGCAAAGGCAATTGCACTCCTTCTGGTTTCACTTACCTGCCTTCCTCACTGTCACAATCTCCTGCCCCTGACCACTTACCCTCAATCAGAAGACCCTCTCCTAAGGGGTATTACTGCCTCCTGGTACAAAGCGTCCAGGCAACTTCCCGCTCCTTGATGCACTGCAGTGTTTACAGCTCAACCTCCAGCTCAATGACTCTGCCTCTCAAGCCACAAACGCTTACTGCAGACATGTTGACCCTGGATCACAATGGCATCCAGGAGCTCCCACATGCTGTGGCTATGACACATCACCTGTCCTGCCACCCTAAATGTGTTTTAATTAAATATTCAATTAATTATTTTCCCTTTTTTACATATTTTATTAACCTTACTACCAATTTGTATGCTATTTTATACCTTAGGAATAGAATAGACCTTATTCACTTACCAGATACTCACAAAACAGACGGAATATAAAGGAGGAAATAATAAGAGCTTGTCAGAAAGGTATAGCGATAATCATGGGGGATTTTAATCTACCTATAGACTGGAAAAATCAGATGGACAAAGGTAGCCTAGGTGAGGAGTTGATAGAATGTTTTTGGGATAGTTTCTGAAAACAGCACATTCTGGAACCAACCAGAAAGCAGGCTATACTAGACCTGGTATTGTGCAATGATATGGGATTAATTAATGACCTCATAGTGAAGGTACCCCTAGGTAGCAGCAATCATAATATGATTGAATTTTTCATTCAGTTTGAGGGAGGGAAGACTAGTATTTTAAACTTAAATAAGGGCAATTATAAGGGCATGAAAGCAGAGCTAGCTTTCGCAAATAAGGTTAAGGGATAGGTCAAGAGATGCAGTGGCAGGCATTGAAAGGGATATTTCAGAATACACAGAATAGATACGTTCCAATGAGGAAGAAAAACTCCAAGGGAAGAACCCACCATTCGTGGTTAACTAAAAAAGTTAAAGACAGTATCAGACTTAAAGAAAAAGCATATAATTGCACAAGAATGGATGGCAGGTCAGAAGATTTGACAGAATATAAAAAATAGCAAAGAATGACTAAAAGATTAATAAAGAGATAAAAATTAGAGTACAAGAAAAAGCTAGCTAGAAGTATAAAGATAGATAGTAAGAGTTTCTTTGGATATTTAAAAAAGAAAAGATTTAACAAAGTAAGCATTGGTCCTAAAGAAAATGAGTCTGGGGGATTAATAAAAGAAAAAGGAGATGGCAGATGAATTAAACAGGTATTTTGCATCGGTCTTCACTAGAGAAGACAAGTAACATCCCAGAATTAGCTATAAATCAGGAAATGGAAGGGAGGGAGGAACTTAAGGAAATTACAATCACCAGAGAAGTGGTATTGAGCAAATTGCTGGAGCTGCGGGCTGACAAGTCCCCAGTTCCTGTTGGATTTCACCCTAGGGCCTTAAAAGAAGTGGCTGGTGAGAAAGTTAATGTGTTGGTTTTAATTTTTCACAATTTCCTAGATTTGAGGAAGGTTCCATTAGATTGGCATATAGTGAATGTAGCTCCTTTATACAAAAAGGGAGGGAGACAGAAAGCAAGAAATGACAGGCCAGTCAGCTGGCCATAGAGAAAATGTTAGAAGCTAATATTAAATATGTTATAGCAGGGCATTTAGATGAATCCAAGGTAATCAGGCAGAGCCAACATGGTTTTGTAAGAGGCAAATCATGTTTAACCAACTTTTTGGAGTTCCCTGAAGAAGTAACATGTGGATAAAGGGAAACCGGTGAATGTATCATACTTAGTTTTTCAAAAGGCATTTGATAAGGTCACACAGAATCACAGTGCAGAAGAGGTCCTTCGGCCCATCAAGTCTGCACCGACATGTGAGAAACACCTGACCTACCAACCTAATCCCATTTAACAGCACTTGGCCCATAGCCTTGAACGTTATGACGTGCCAAGTGCTCATCCAGGTACTTTTTAAAGGATGTGAGGCAACCCGCCTCCACCACTCTCCCAGGCAGCGCATTCCAGACTGCCACCACTCTCTGGGTAAAAAAGTTTTTCCTCACATCCCCGTAAACCTCCTGCCCCTCACCATGAACTTATTTTAACATATTATGACTTGTGACTGACCCTATGGAGACTAACTAAGGGTAACAGCTGCTCCCTATCCACTCTGTCCATACCCCTCATAATCTTGTACACCTCGATCAGGTCACCCCTCAGTCTTCTCTGCTCCAACGAAAACAACCCAAGTCTATCCAACCTCTCTTCATAATTTAAATGTTTCATCCCAGGCAACATCCTGGTGAATCTCCTCTGCACCCCCCACCCAGTGCAATCACATCCTTCCTATAATGTGGCGACCAGAGCTGCACACAATACTCCAGCCGTGGCCTCACCAAGTTTCTATACAACTCCAACATGACCTCCCTACTTTTGTAATCTATGCCTCGATTGATAAAGGCAAGTGTCCCATATGCCTTTTTCACAACCCCACTAACATGCCCCTCCACTTTCAGTGATGTATGAACACACACACCAAGGTCCCTTTGTTCCTCAGAACTTCCTAGTGCCATGCCGTTTATTGAATACTTCCTTGTCAAATTACTCCTTCCAAAATGTATCACCTCACACTTTTCAGGGTTAAATTCCATCTGCCACTTATCTGCCCATTTGACCATCCCGTCTGTATCTTCCTGTAGCCCAATACACTCAACCTCACTGTTAACCACCCGGCCAATCTTTGTGTCATCCGCAAACTTACTAATCCTGCCCCCGACATAGTCATCTATGTCGTTTATATCAATGACGAATAATAGGGGACCCAGCACAGACCCCTGTGGTACGCCACTGGACACTGGCTTCCAGTCACTAAAGCATCCTTCTGTCATCACCCTCTGTCTCCTACAACTAAGCCAATTTTGAATCCACCTTATCAAATTACCCTGTATCCCATGTGCATTTGCCTTCTTTATAAGTCTCCCATGTGGGACCTTGTCAAAGACTTTGCTGAAATCTATATAAACTACATTAACTGCACTACCCTCATCTACACACCTGGTCACCTCCTCAAAAAACTATTTCCAATTTGTAAGGCATGACCTCCCTCTGACAAAGTCTTGCTGACTATCCCTGATCAAACCTTGCCTCTCTAAGTGGAGATACATTCTCTCCTTTAGAATTTTCTCCAATAGTTTTCCTACCACTGACGTGAGCCTCACTGGCCTGTAGTTCCCTGGCTTCTCTCTACAACCCTTCTTAAATATCAGAACCCTATTAGCTGTTCTCCAGTCCTCTGGAACCTCCCCCATAGCCAGAGAGGAATTAAAAATTTGGGTCAGAGTCCCTGCAATCTCCTCCCTTGCCTCCCTCAGCAGTCTGGGACACAAATCATCCAGACCTGGAGATTTGTCCACTTTTAAGCCTGCCAACACCTCCAATACCTTGTCCTATATCAATTTGCTCAAGAATCTCGCAGTCTCTCTCCCCGAGTTCGATACTTTCATCCTGATTCTCTTGGGTGAAGATGGATGTGAAGTATTCATTCAACACTCTAGCAATGTTCTCTGGCTCCACCCATAGATTGCCCTCTTGGTCCCTTATGGGCCCTACTCTTTCCCTGGTTATCCTCTTCCCATTGATATACTTATAGAATATCTTTGGATTTTCCCTACTTTTACCAGCCAGAGCTTTCTCATATCCCCTCCTTGCTGTCCTAATTGCTTTCTTAAGCTCCACTCTGCACTTTCTGTACTCCACTAATGCCTCTGCTGATTTGCTCCCTTTGTACCTGCTAAAAGCCTCTCTTTTCCTTCTCATCGTATCCTGAATATCTCTGGTCATCCATGGTTCTCTGGGCTTGTTCCTCCTTCCTATCACCCTAGGGGGAACATGTTGAGCCTGTACCCTCCCCATTTCCTTTTTGAACAACCCCCACTGCTCCTCTGTAGATTTCCCCACAAGTAGCTGTTCCCACTCTACCTTGGCCAGATCCTGCCTTATTTTACTAAAATCCACTCTACCCCAATCCAAAACATTTTTTTCCAACATATCTATTTCTTTGTCCATAACAAGCTTAAATTGTACCATGTTGTGGTCGCTATCACTTAAATGCTCCCCAATCACCACCTCAGCCGCCTGTCCGGCTTCATTCCCCAGAATTAGGTCCAGCACTGCGCCGTCCCTTGTTGGACCCTCTACATATTGACCTAAAAGGTTCTCCTGTACACATTTCAAGAAATCCGCTCCATCCAAGCCCTTAACACTATGCCTATCCCAATTAATGTTGGGAAAGTTGAAATCACCTAATATAATTACCCTATTGTTATTGTTTTTACACACCTCCACAAATTGTGCACATATTTGCTCCTCAATTTCCCTCTGACTGTCTGGGGGTCTATAATAAACACCTAACAATGTAGCTGCCCCTTTTTTATTCCTAACCTCGACCCACAAAGCTTCATTCGATGCCCCCTCCAAGGTATCACCTCTCCTTACTGCAGTAACTGACTCATTAACTAATAATGCAATGCCTCCTCCTCTTTTATGCCCTCCCCTGACTCGCCTGAAGATTCTATATCCCGGAATGTTGAGCTGCCAATCCTGCCCTTCCCTCAACCACATCTCAGTGATGGCTATTATATCACAATTCCACGTGTCAATACTCACCCTTAACTCATCCGTTTTACCTGTAATACTCCTGGCATTAAAGTAGAGGCCATCCAGCCTTGCCTTACTCCCTTGAAACTTAATGTAGCTATACTCCCTCTGACTTGATTGTTTTACTGTATTACTGTGCCCCTATTCTGCTAACATTCTGTGTCCCCTCCCCCTGCTGAATTAGGTTAAACTCCCCAAACAGCACTAGCAAACCTGCCCACAAGGGTGTTAGTTCCGCTCTGGTTCAGATGTAGATCGTCCCACTTGTACAGGTCCCACCCTCCCCAGAAACAGTCCCAGTGATCCAGGAATCTAAAACCCTCCCTCCTGCACCAACTCTTAAGCCACGTATTCATCTGCGCTATTCTCCTATTTCTGAGCTCACTAGCATGTGGCACTGGGAGTAATCCAGAGATTACAACCCAAGAGGTCTTGCTTTTTAGTCTACTGCCATCTCCCTGAATTCTTGATGCAAGACCTCATCCCTCTTTCTACCTATGTCATTGGCGCCAACATGTACCATGACCTCTGCCTTATCACCCTCCCCCTTCAGGATCCCCTGCAGTGACATCCCGGACCCTGGCACCAGGGAGGCAACACACCATCCTGGAGTCACTTTGACGGCCACAGTAGCGCCCATCTGTTCCCCTGACTATAGACTCCCCTATTACTGTTGCTCTTCCTCCTCTCCTGTACAGACAGGCTGCTTGTGGTGCCAGAAGCTTGGCTCTGTCTGCACTCCCTGAAGGAACCAGTGCCTTCATCAGCCTCCAAAATGGAATACTGATTTGCGAGCGGGACCCCAGGGGACTCCTGAACTACCTGCCTGTTTCTCTTGGGCTGCCTGGTGGTCACCCATTCCCTTCCTTCCTCATGTCCCTTCAGCTGCGGTGTGACCACCTCTCTAAACGTGCTATCCACGATGCTCTCAGACTCACGGATGCTCCACAGTGTCCCCAGCCACCTTTCCAGCTCTGAAGCCCGAGCTTCCAGGAGCTGCAGCTGGACACACTTTCTGCACACATGCTGGTCCCGGGCACTGGAAACGTTCCCGGCTTCCCACATGGAGCATGAGGAGCATACCACGGCTTTGAGCTCTCCTGCCATGCCTTATCCCCTTAAATTAAATCTTTTAAATAAATTTCTCTAGGGCCCTTCTTTCCTGATCCTCGTTACCACAGAATATACAAACTATAAACCACAAAAAGACCTTAAACTATAAGCGATGAAAGTAGTAAATACTTACCCGACCTTACCCACTACTTACCAGTCATTCCTTTCCCTTGTCGCCTGTACTGCTGCAGCAGGGCAAGACCACTCTCTGAAGATTTAAGAAGTTGGATGGCAAAAAAAAAATGCAAAGAGCACCTCTTCCCCTCTGCACCGAATTCCCACTGTGTGCCAAATTGCCAATACCCACACTCACTCTGGCTGTGTCTCACTCATGATGAGGCCTCTCCCCTATTCGTGTGCAAGCACACTGTAGTGTGCTTCTAAATAGACCCTTTCTTAAATAGAGCTGAGATGACCCACACTAGTTAAGCTTCAACTAGTAATCAACGCCCATTCAGGCCCTAATCAGGGTTCAGGTGATTGACAGTTAACTGTCACACAGTCAGCTAAGTCAGCTGCCTTACCAACCTTTTAACTAGACTACTGAACTTACAAAAATTAAAGAGAAATGAAAGAGAAAGACTTACCAGTTCAATTCCCACTGTGCACCAAATTGCCAATACCCACACTCACCCTGGCTGTGTCTCACTCAGGATGAGCTCTCTCCCCTGTTCGTGTGCCACATCAAAGGTTATTGCAGAAAATAAAAGCTCATGGTGTACGTGGTAACATATTGGCGTGGATAGAAGATTGGCTAGCTAACAGGAAACAGAGAGTAGGCATAAATGGGTCATTTTCTGTTTGGCAAGGTGTAATGAATGATGTGCCACAGGGGTCAATGCTGGGGCCTCAACTTTTTTCAGTTTATACAAATGACTGTATGGTTACTAAATTTGCTAATGATACCAAGATAGGTAGGAAGGTAGGTTGTGAAGAGGACATAAAGAGGCTACAAAGGGATATAAATAGGGTAAGTGAATGGGCAAAGTTCTGGCAAATGGAGTATAATGTGGGAAAATATGAAAATGTCCATTTTGGCAGGAAGAATAAAAAAGCATATTATCTAAATGGTGAGAGATTGCAGAGCTCTGAGATGCAGAGGGATCATGAAGCACAAAAGGCTAGTGTGCAGGCACAGCAGGTAATTAGGAAAGCTAATAGAATGTTATCGTTTATTGTGAGGGGAATTGAACATAAAACTAAAGGGCACTATTTAAGAATAAGGGGTTGCCCATTTAAGACAGGGATGAGGACTTCATTTTAACAGGGTCTTAGTGAGACCACACCTGCAGTACTGTATACAGTATTGGCCTCCTTATTTAAGGAAGGATGTAAAGCAGCTCACCACCACCTTCCCAAAGGTAATTATGGAAGGGCAATAAATGCTGGCCTAGCCAGCGAGCCCACATCCCATGAATGAATAAAACAAATATGGGGAAGCAGTTGAGAGAAGGTTTACTAGACTAATCCCTGGAATGGGAAGGTTGTCTTATGAATAAGATTGGATAGGCTAGGCTTGTATCTGCTGGAGTTTATAAGAGTAAGCATATAAGCATATTGAAGCATATAAGATCCTAAGGGGTCTTGACAAGGTGGATATAGACAGGATGTTTCCTCTTTTGTGGGAATCTAGAACTAAGGGGCACTATTTAAGAATAAGGGGTTGCCCATTTAAGTCAGGGATGAGGAGAAAGTTTTTCTCTCAGAGGGTAGTGAGTCTTTGGAACTCTCTTCCTCAAAAGTGGTGGAATATTTTTAAGGCACAGGTAGATAGATTCTTGATAAGCAAGGGAGTGAAAGGTTATCGGGGTGGGTGGGAATGTGAAGTTGAGGTTACAATCAGATCAACCATGATGTTATTGAATGGTGGAGCTGACTCGGGTCGAGTGGCCTAGTCCGCTCCTAACTCATATGTTTATATGTTCATATGACTGTCCACCAACTTTTGCCCCTCCACCCACCATCCATGGCCCCTCATACCCCCATGCCAATCTTTGCCCCAAGCCATCCCATGGCCCCTCATACCCTCCATGCCAACCTATAGCACTTCTATGCCCATTCACTAGATGTGCACTCTGCTCAGAACCACTAAACCCTACAGTAACAGTAGCTGTGTGAAAAGCTTTAAAGCAGTCATTCATTCAGAAGAATTGATTTTACTGCAGCCCTCTAAAAGTGTCAATCATCCAGACCCTTTAAAGTATCAGTAGCAGAAAATGTAAACTTGAAACCTCTTCACCTTGTGTAAATAAACGTTGTTCAATTGACAGAATTTATCAGAGAGAAGAGCAGTCAATCATGCAATGTGTTCCCTGGTGCACAGCTGTTTCAACAGAGTAATGGATGTCTGGGCTCTCAGCCAATCTTCATTATGCATTCTTAGCTCATAGCACAAATACCCCTTACTCTGTTGGAACAACTGCACCCCTGGAAAAATATGGCAGTTCTTCCTCTTTGATCTATTTTGTCAATTGCACAATGCTTATTTAAACAAGTGCTTGCAGTTTCTGCTAATGATACTTTAAAGGGTCTGGATGATTTTCTCTTTTATTTGTCTGCAGCAAATGCACTTTTTATGAATGAATGACTTTTTTTAAAAGCTTTTTCACACATGCTATTGTTACTTCAATGTTTGGTGGTTCTGTACAGAGTGTACACTGGATGAATGGGCATGGAAGTGCCATAGGTTGGCATGGAGGTTATGACGAGCCATAGAGGGTGGGGAAAGAGGTAGCATGGGTTGGCATGGATGGGGCATGGGGAGTTATTGGGGGTGAGGGAGCTGAGGAGGTGTGAAGGGTGAGGGGCAGAGGGCCGTTTTTGTTTTATTGAATTCATTGTAACTGGAACAAAGTGCCAGAGCACTGAGGCAGGCCTTTAAAACAGCATGCCTTGGCACCCAGAAGCCTCTGTGACTGCCTCCAAATTTTTCCAGGGGCATCAGGTCTGACTCCAGCCACGACCCACCGAACATAAGTCCTGCCTTTGCAGGCAGTCTCTCCCAATGCAGATGCTCTAAGCCAGGAAATTTCCTGACTCCAGCTACCCACTTTGAAGATGAAAATCCAGCTCACAAAGTTCTTTTGGTGATGGACAGGCTGGACACTGAGAAAATGTTTCCCCAGGCTGAGGATCCAGTAATCAGGATCACAGTCTCAGGATAAGAGGACAATCATTCGGACTGAGATGAGAAGAAATTTTTTCTCTCAAAGGATTGTGAATCTTTGGAATTCTCTACCCAGAGAGCTGTGCATTCTCAGTTGTTAAGTCTATTCAAGACAAAGCTGTTCCTTTCTGACCTTGCCCTCACCATTCTACCTGTCACAGATGCATCTGTCCATGACAGTATTGGTGGGAGTGACCTCCGTACCATCAATGCCTGGGTACAGTAATAGTGCAGTGGGCAGATGAGAGACTCGGGGAGTGTGCAAGGTTGTGGCATCTTCAATGAGAAGTTCAAATCGAGAGTACCCATCGCTTGTCCACTCACAGAGCCTCAGTGAGGCACGTGTCTATTTTGGCAAGCAACTGTCGTGCTTGCACAGACACTTAGTGATGATGTTCTGAACTAACATACTCTATTTCTCCCTGAGAAGTGCCGTCCTCACGATGCATGGCTGATCCCATTGACATCTACCGAGCGATGCGCCCATGTCACATCCGCACTCTGCATCAAGCACCAGCGCAGATACAGGAACATCCGTGGGGTAAAGTGCATCGGCTCCATTTGCACTGGGGCGAGGACACATCACACCCACATGAGGAACTGGCAGAGGCATCAGGAAGATATAATAATTCTCATAATGTTATTGGAATTTATTGTAAAATAATGGGTGTGTGTGTGTGCGTGTGTGTGTGTGTTTGTGACTTAATTGGATTCAAGGCAGCTGGTCTGAAGACTTTGATGTAAACATGTTAAACATGGGCGAGGTTTAGAATGTAAGGTGTAAAAGGACATTTGCATTTTTAAATGAACCAGACTAGATTGCTTCAGAGGAGGAGTGAAATGTGTCACCTAGCTGGTGAAGTTTAGAAACAGTGGGCAGAATTTAGCCCTCGATGGGCGGGTGGGACCCACTGACTCGGCGGCGGGCGGGCAGCCGAACTCCGCCGCCGAAATGGGCCCCGCTGCCATTTTGAGTGGGCGGGCTGCCTGACGGGAAGCGCTATGCACTTCCTGTGTGGGGAGTGAGGGAGGGATTCCCCAACTGTCAAAGTGTGCTCTTTCACGTATGCGCGCAAAAGAGCGCACTGCTCCCTGAGACTAAGTGCTGCCTCAGGGAGATTGGTGACAGTTTAAAAAACATCAAAAATAGAAAAATAAAAAAATTATTAATATGTCCCCCTCATGTGACAATGTCACACGAGATGGGACATGTTAATAAATATGACATAAAGTTTATTAAAGAATTTTAAAATGGACATGAAACCTCATCTCGTCAGTGGATGAAGTTTCATGTTTTTTCAGAAGCCCGCTGGGGCTCCTGGCCTGCCCGCCAGCCTTAAAGTTGGGCAGGCAGGGCCTTTAATTGGGTTAATTATCCTGTCAATGGCCTCAATTGGCCATTGACAGGTCGGCGGGCGGACAGCTGATTTCGCTGTCCGCCCACCTTCCTGAATATTTAAATGGGGTGGGATGACATGGGGGGTTTCTCTCAACATCATCCTGCATCATTTTCATGTTGGCGAGCGGGCCCCGCCCCCAACTTGCCGGCGGAAAAATTCTGGACAGTGTGTTTATTTTTCCCAAAGATTACTGGTAAAACTTGGTTCTATGAGAGATTTTTATTATCAGAAAGGTAAAGTCCAAAGACATGGGCCAGGATTTCCCGGTCAGCAAGCGGGAGGCAGGGCCTGCTCGCCGACGCGTAAAATGACGTGGGATGATGCCAGAATCAGCTGTGCGCCCGCCAACCTGTCAGTGGCCAATTGAGGCCATATACAAAGTCATTAAACTAATTAATGGACCTGCCCGTCCAACTTTAAGGTCGGCAGGCAGGCCAGGAGCCCTGGTGGGCATTGGAAAAATCATGAAAACTCATCCATGGGTGGGTGAGGTTTCATGAAGGTTTTAAAAGATGTAATTACGTGTATTTAAAAGTGATGGACATGTCCCAACTCATGTGACAGTGTCACATGAGGGGACATGTCAGGGAAATTTTATTTTTCTACTTTTAAGATTTTTTATGGTGGAGCCAATCTCCCTGAGGCAGCACTTAGCCTCAGGGAGATGAGTGCACTCTTTCGTGCACATACGCGAAAGAGCACACTCTTGGCTCAGGGATCGGGGAGCGCAAAGTGCTTCCTTGTGGCCGTCATGCTGGGAGGGCCTTAATTGACCCACCCATGTAAAATGGCGGTGCACCCCTGATCGGAGGCGCCAATCGGAGGTGCGCCCGCTCCTAAACTTCCCCCGCAATGGGGGGAAAATTCTGCCCATGGTGAAACAATGGGAATTTGTATTCAAAGGGAAAAAATACGTATAAAGGAGCAAAGGTTGTGTGTAAGGATAATCATTTTTAAGATCTAACAAGTATGAAAAGCCTTCCACATCTCTGCCTCAAGCTGCTGTTTTCAAAGAACTGAAATTAAGAAACTCACTTTGAATTCGACTGGTTCAGGGTATTGTCACATTGCCTGGATCTTTTAAAATTTATGTGTCTACTGTTGCCTTGATGAAAGTGTAACTGGGAGTCAGATTAATTAGGAGATTTAGAAATTATCATAGTAGTAAGTTGTAGATTTATGTATGTGTTTAAAATCATTTCTCTTATCAATAATTGTTTAACCTAGTTTGGTAAAAAAGAAACTATAAGACTTGGTGGTCTTATTACTACTGAATTCAAAGCACACATCTCAAAATTTACACAAATTGCAAAACAAATTGTGTCAGTTGTTTCAAGTTTCCCTTTGGGATTTGAACAACTCAGCATTTACCATCGACTGTGCCATAACATAGTTATGGGGGCTCTTTGCAGGATCTTTTTGAAATTCCTTGATTGGTTAGGAGTTGGTGAGTCTTAAGGTTATGAATATGAGACACATTTTGAATTCAGTAGTTGGTGTGAGGTTTTTTTAAGTGGTGAGACTGCAATATGGCTTTGGTAGTTGCTCAGTTTTGTCTTGGAGTTGAAGTTATAAATTTGGCTGGTTTACACAAGGTAACTAAAGTTAAGTTAATGGAATTGGCGGATAAATCACAATTGAATTTACCTGCAGGGGCAAAGAAAGCAGGTATAATTGAAAGTATAGCACAGCATTTAAAGTTGGAAGTGTTATCTGACAGTAGTAAGTCACAGGTGGAGGTAGTGGGGTTTCAGTTAGAAATGAAGAGGTTTGAATTTGAACAAGCAAAGGAACTGAGAAAATTTAAATTGGAGGCAAACGAAAAGGAAAAAGAATTGGAAATGAAAAAAACTGGAACTAGAGGCAGAAGAAAAAGGAAGAGCATTTCAAAGGGATCAGGCAAAAAGGCAGAAGAGAGAATGAAAACAAGAAAGGAAATTAGAAATGGCAAAGTTAGAAGAGGGGGAAAGAGAAAGAGGGAGAGAGAGAATTTCAGCTTAAAATGCAGGCAGTTAAAAAAGAGACACCAGTAGGTGAGGAAGGACTTATTTCCAGGTCAGAACCCAGTGGGGAGATATTTAAATTTGTACAAGTTCTTCCAAAGTTTGAGGAAAGAGATGCGGAAGCATTCTTTATTTCATTTGAGAAGATAGCTAAGCAGATGAAATGGCCACAGGAAAACTGGACATTGTTGTTACAATCCAGGTTGGTGGGTAGAGCACATGAGGTTTATGATTCACTGTCAGAGGAAATGTCGGTGAACCATGATGTGGTAGAAAAGACTATTTTGAATGCATATGATTTGGTTCCTCAGGCATACAGGCAGAAATTTAGGAATATGTGAAAACAGCCTGAGCAAACTTATATTGAGTTTGAAAGAGTAAAACAAAGTAATTTTGACCGGTGGATGCGGGCATTAATGATAGAGACAACATATGCAGCCCCTTGAGAGGTAATTCTTTTGGAAGAATTTAAAAGATTCAATTCCTTTGGTAGCGAGAACTCATGTGAAGGAACAGAGGATTGAAGTGGTAAGGCAAGCAGCAGAGATAGCTAATGTTGAAGAGTTAGTTCATAAAGCTAAACATTTTTTTCATTACCCTTTTAAATCAATAGAGGACAGAAAGTGGGAAGGCGAAAGGAAGGTGGATAGTCAGAGAAGAGGAGTAAGTAGAAATTCACGGGAAGTTTTTTCTCAGAATAAAATGGAAGATGCTAAGGGTAGAAGTGACATTCGAAAATTGAGGTGTTTTAATTGTAATAAAGTTGGACATGTGAAATCAGTGTGCTGGAAATTGCAGGGAAAATCTGTTGGAATTATACGGATGCATAAAGCTTCTGGAAGTAGAAGTACTGTGGGTTCTGAGGGTCAGGCACAGGAAAAGCCAGGGGCTGAATTTTCTGGCTGGTGGGGGGTGAGGAGGGGGTGGGTGGCAGAGCAGGAGAGGGCACGGGCCCAATCGCCGCCCGTGATCGGGTCTGCACCGCCATTTTACACAAGCGGGCCAATTAAGGCCCGCCCAGCATGAATTGCGGCTCCCGAGGACAGCGGGAGTGGGTGGACAGCAGCAGGTCTGCAATGATCACCAGGCCCATTGGCAACCCAGCAGCCCATTTAAAAAAGTTGCTGCAGCCTTTCCAAGGCTGCGAATCATGGCCAGTGGAAGGGCTCCCCAGAGCGCTGCTGCTGAGCAGGCCAGGCAGGACGGCCAGGCGGGGGTGGGTCACTGTGCCCCTCATTTTTTCGATTATTGCCTTGCTGCCCTCCTCGAGGAGGTGGCAGCACGGCGGGAGGTCCTTGTACCCCAGGAAGGGAGGAGGAGGCCCCCCTACATGACCAAATGTGCCTGGGAGGGGGTGGTGGAGGTGGTGAGCTCCTGCGGCGTGGTGCAGTGCACCTGGGTCCAGTGTTGCAAGCGCTTCAATGACCTGTTACGTTCAGGAAGGGTGAGCACCATGTTGGCATTGGTCACTTAACCCAGCAGATAGGCTTTCCCCTCTGGGGCCCTCCGCCCTCCAAGTCTGAGTGTAGTGACTGCATTGAATCATTGACGGCCTGTGTCCTTCGCTGGGTGGGCCAGCAGATATTGCCCATGCTGAGGTCACCCTGAGAGGGTGGTGAAGAGATGGGTTCTGTCCCCGCAGCATGTGGTACACTGTGACCCACATTACTGTTTTGGGGGTAACCTGGAAGAGCTGCACCTAAGTGCAGCGCTGGAACTCCAGGATATGTCAAAGTCAGGGTGATGACAGGTTGGGAAGGGAGCTTCAAAGTGGCGTGGCACCGATCGATCTGCTGCCCTCTGCGCTCCACGTGCTTGCGCCTCCTTGCTATGGAAGATTAGACCGTGTGGTGCCTAATGTGATGTAGGCGGCATTTGGCCAAGGGAGTGGGGGAGTGGTGGGGACAGGCCTAGCATCTTTGTGTGAGTGTTTGGCAGCAGCACGGTGAGGAGGCACTGGAGCCCTGCAATGTCCCACTCTGGTTGGGGTGGGCTGTCCGTAAAGAGAGTCCAGGTACAATTTGCACAAATCAATGCTCTTCTCTCCTTTTCAGGAGAAGGATGTACATAATGCAGCTGAGCGGGTGAGGACTGGCGGAGGGCTGGCCCAGTTAGTGATTCTCAGCCACTTCGAGCAGGCAGCCCTAGATTTGGGGAGGCACCATGCACCCAGGACCACTGGTGCCGGTGAGGCTGAGGTGCCACGGGCAGATATGTTTGCCCAGCAGTGAGGTCACCATTGTTCTCCCAGCAGCCATGATAGTGCTGAATGCTCAGTAACTGAAGTTTGCAACAAGGCTAGACCATTACTTATGGATGGATGAGCACATAATGAACCGGGGGACAGGGATACACATTGACATTGTCTCCACGTTAACTGATCCAATGTCCTTGTTCTTCCTTTCAGCATCAGCGGAGCAGGGCTGGGAGGAGGAGCAGCAGAGGCCCCATCTCACACCTGAGGGGCCTGAAGTCTCACCAGTGTCACACCATCTCTGCCAGGCAGGCACCAGCACAGATACTAGCACCTCGGTGGGAATTAGAACATCGGCTAGTGTCCTGGGGCACAGTGGTGAGGACATTTCACAGTCACTGGAGGAGCTGGCAGAGACAAAGAGTGCCCATGGTGCCAGCAGTCGGAGGACTGCAGGGGACCAGGCACATGCTCAGTTGGTACCTGATGATGTGCCTCTGGAGTTGTCCGTGATGCAGCAGGTGCAGGAAATGCAGCCTGGTGTGTGGGAGCATCTGGGGGAGATACATGAGGCTATGCTTGGCTTAGTGTCCATGGTGGAGGAGTCTACGTGGACGATCGCCGATGCAATGAGCCTCATGGCCGAGCGCCATGCTTCCTCCGTGGAGAGAGTGGTGACTCTCGGGGAGAGGCTACTCCAGGAGAGCCATCAGGGCTTCCTGGGGATGCACTCAGACCAACAAGCCCTCACATCGGCATGGACCTCAGCTGGTCATTGCCAGTGTGGGAGATTGTCTGGGCACCAAGTTTCCCAACTCAGTGCCCATCCATCCACGGTGAGCAGGAAGGTCCAAAGCGACCTCACGTCGGCGCAGCAGCTGCCTGTCGTCTCTGCGGGCTCCTCTCAGGGCACTCTGGATGAGGGCGGCAGCTCCTCTGCCCCTTTGCCAGTGACTGTTGCATCCAGTGAGGCAGTGATGACTGGGGAAATGCTAGCTGTGGAACTGGCCACTCCCTCCCAAGTGGGGCCAGCACAGGCTCCATGGACCAGATGTCGACTGCCAAGGCCATCGAGGCCAACAGGACAGCAGAGTCTGCAGGCTGTCTCAGATGCCACTCCCAGCGAGGGATCAGCACCAAGACGTAGCACCCGAAAACGTAAACATAAGGCACCTTAGGCACACCATGGGTTTATCACTGGTGCTTTTGTGTTGGCCCACAATGAGGTCTTTATGAGTTGGTGTGATTTTTAACACCTTTTTCATTTTGTTTCATTAAGTTTCTTTGGTTGCAAAAATAAATTCAGACATGTCATCATGGCTGAGGTTGCCTCTTTACTTCTGCAGGTGGATGGTTCAAAATAATGTAATGTGTGCTTTGTGGGACATTCAGCTTTATTAATAAGGACCTTAGTTAATGTTCCTAACCAGGGAGATTTTGCACTTAGGTCTCGAATACGGAGCCTACAGCCCAGGCTTGTCCTAGAGGTCCATATGTGGTGTGCTAGCTGTAGGTTTGTTGGATTAAAGCCTCCCGGGTGTCCCTGCCTCCCTGGAGTATGCCTGGGTCAGCGTCTACCCCCTCAGCATTTCCCTGTGCATGCTCATCCTCGGACACACTGCTGGACTCATCGTGTGCAGCCGCCGCCAGTGCGTCTACGCCTTCATCGTCCACAGCGTCCCCCCTTTCTAGCGCAAGATTGTGGGGAGCGCAGCATGCAACCACTATCAGTGACACACGATCTGGAGGGTACTGGACTGCGCCCGCTGAGCGGTCCAGGCATCGGAAGCGCATCTTGAGAAGACCAATGGTTCTCTCCACCACAGCCCTTGTGGTGCCGTGGCTCCTATTGTAGCGCTGCTCAGCTTCTGTTCTTGGATGGCGGAGAGGCGTCATGAGCCACCTTCTGAGGGGATAGCCCTTGTCACCCAGCAGCTATCCACCCAGCCGAGCTGGAGCACTGAAGAGCCCCGGCACCTGGGAGTGTCTGAGGGTGTAGGCGTCGTGGGAGCTGCCTGGGTACCTTGCACAGACTTGTAGAATCAGCATCCTGTGATCACACACTATCTGCATGTTCATGGAGTGGAAGCCCTTCCTGTTGACAAAGGCACCGGGCTCACCTGCTGGCGCCTTGATGGCCACATGTCTGCAGTCTATTGTACCCTGGACGCGGGGGAAGCCAGCAATGGCCGCGAAGCCTCTGGCTCGCTGTGCCTGGCTTGCATAGTCCCAATGATAGAGGATGAAGTTCAGTGCATAGCTGAACAGAACATCTGTGACCTGCTTGATTCAAGTGTGGACAGCTGATTGGGAGACACTGCAAAGATCACACACCGAGCCCTGGAAGGAACCAGAGGCATAGAAATTGATGGCAGCTGTGACCTTTAGAGCCACTGGCATGGGGTGTCCACCCACACAGTTCACGGAGATCTCAGGCCCAATCACCTGACAGATATAGCTAACTGTCTCCCTTTGGCACTGCACCTCAGACATATTGAGGTAGCTGCTTCGCTGCCTGTAAACCCTGGCAGCAGGATAGTGGCATCTTCTGTGGCCCATTCCGCCTTGGGCTACCTCTTGGCCCTGCATCCCTTGTGCCCACGCCTGACCTCCCAAAGGTGGCTCCCCTGGAGGCTGAATGTGCACTCCTGGCCTCCTCCCCCTTCTAGCCCTCCCTTCCTCCTCAGAGGATGAGATGCCAGTGGAGAGTTCAGCTCCCATTACCAGGCTAAGGGAAGACTTCCTAAAACCTGCAGGCCCAAAAATTATCCCTCACTGCAGAATGTTGTCCTGAAGGTTATGAGTCCAGACCAGGCAGCTGGTATGTGTTTAGAGGTATTGCAGATCACACAGACAAGTTTCAGTAACTTTGAAACATCAATATTTGACAGAGCACACTCGCAACCTCACTGAACCCTCTTTACCCGCCCGGTGGATGTGACTTATACAGATGTGTCCTACCCACCTGCCCGTTGTGCAAGTGCACTGACCTGAAGATTGCACGGGCGCTGAAAATTCTTGGTCAATTGGCACCTCGAGGGCCTTAGGCGGCCCATTAATTAATGACGGGTGTGCATTGGAGAGCATCGCGCGCCCGCCCAACGAAATATTGCGTTGGCACACGGTGATGTCGGGACGCTTGCATCATTTAATGAGTGTGCGTGCAGGGCCCACCCCTGCACGCCAACAGGATAATTCTGCCCCAGTGGTTTTTATGTAGGTGATACAGGAAGAATCAGTGATAGGTAAAGAATTGGGAATGTGTTCACAATTTACCAAAGAGAATTTTGAGGAGCAGACTGCAGAAATGTTTAAAAATTTTGTGTGTAAAGGGAGAGTCTTTCCATGTGTACAGGGTGGAGTAGGCAAAGATGTAGAAATTTTAAGAGACACAGGAGCTAGTCAATCCTTAATGTTGTGGAATAGTGACATTTGTTGTTCAGAGGGAGTATTGCAGGAACAGGTGATAATAATGGGGTTCATGAAGATACTAAATCTATTCCGTTGTGGGAGGTAAATTTAAAGAGTAAGTGGAAAACAGATGAGGTGGTTGTTGGAGTAGTGGAAAAATGCCCATTGCAGGGTTTGAATTTATTCTGGATAATGATATAGCTGGATCACAAATTGTGGGTGATGCATATGGTAGTTGAGCAGCCTGTAGAAATGTTTTCAACAGAAGTGTTGCAGAGAGAGCATCCTGGATTTTTTCCAGATTATGTGATAACGAGATCGCAGGCTCATAGGTTGAAACAAGAGGAACGGGAAGTTCAAAAGCAGGGAGGAGGTGTGGAAATACAATTAGCTGACACTGAGTTTGAAAAGGTTGTTCAAGAAGAAAGACTAGAGGTCAATTCAACTGAAGTGCTTAACTCAAGGAGGTTAGTGGAATTACAGAAAAAGGATTTGCAAATAAAACTTTTATATCAGCCAGCTTACTCAGAAACAGAGGTAAAATGTATTCCAGAATGTTATTACCTTAAGGGTAATATTTTAATGAGAAAATGGAGGCCTTATCATGCTTCAGCAAATGAAAGCTGGAGGGTGGTGCATCAGATTAGAAACGAGATTCTGAGTCTAGCTCATGAAATTCCAAAGGCTGGGGGTGGGCGGTGGGGGGGGGGGGGGGGGGGGGCTGCATTTAGGAATTAGAAAGACATGGGCAAAGATACAAAAACATTATTATTGGCCTGGGTTGCATAAGGATATACTCAAATTCTGTAGAACATGTCATGCATACCAGGTGATAGGGGAACCACAAACAGTGATTAAACTGACACCTTTAATTCCAATTCCAGCATTTGAAAAACATTTTACTAGGATCATGATTGATTGTGTATGGCCCCTCCCTAAGACTAAAAGTGGAAATCAGTACTTACTGTCAATAATGGATATGTCTACCAGGTTCCCTGAAGCAATGCCTTTAGAAACATTACAACAAAGAAAATTCTGGAAGAGTTGACTTTTTTTTTTACAAGATATGGTTTACCTGAAGAAATACAATCAGATCAGGGTTCAAATTTCATATCACAGCTGTTTAAGGAAGTAATGAACAGTTTGGGAATAAAGCAGTTGAAGTCAACAGCTTATCACCCTGAGTCACAATGGGGCTTTGGAAAGATGGCATCAAACTCTAAACACTATGATGAGAGGAATAGTCAGAATTATCCACAAGACTGGGATAGGGGAATTCCATGCTTGTTACTTGCTATTAGGGATGCTTCTAATGCATTGACTATTTTTAGTCCATTTGAACTAGTTTATGATCATAAGGAAAGGGGACCACTGAAATTGATTCATGAGGAATTAGTAGGTCAAAATTCAGAAACTACTCTCCTGGATTATGTATCAAATTTCAGAGTGAGATTGGACAGAACATGCAAGTTTGCCAGGGAATATTTAAAGATATTACAGCAAGTGATGAAAATGAAAGCAGACAGGAAAGCTACAGCTCATAGTTTTGTTGCTGGGGAGAAAGTGCTAGTTCTGTTACCAATACTAGGTGACTTATTAAAAGCAAGATTAAGGCCTTACAGGATTGAAATGAAGCTGAGTGAAGTGAATTATTTAATAAATATTCCAGATAGAAGAAATTAGCAGAGAGTGTGTCATGTAAGTATGCTTAAAAAGTACTTTGATAGGGAAGA
Organism: Cetorhinus maximus; assembly: GCF_964194155.1. Lineage (NCBI taxonomy): Eukaryota > Metazoa > Chordata > Chondrichthyes > Lamniformes > Cetorhinidae > Cetorhinus > Cetorhinus maximus. The sequence continues at coordinate 28,302,911 of NC_135880.1, read as the reverse complement.
GGACCAAAAGGAGGTTTTAATGGTGGTAGATAATGAGAAAGAAGTAGAAATGCAGGATTCTGAAATTGATTTTCCTCTAATAAAATTGGATAATGAGGAGGTACTTGAAAATTTAAATGTAATATTGAGTTACCTTCCAGACAAGTATCAAAATGATTTGTTAAAGCTACTGTGGCCACACAAAGATTTTGTGGAAATAAGCTGGGGAGGATGAATTTAGCTATGCATGACGTGTCTGTAGAAGTTTCATCTTCGCTAAGGCAACATCCTTATATATTAAATCTGGCAAAGTTATCACAGGTATAGAAAGAAATTGAATTCATGCTTCAAAATGGTATCATTGAGTCTAGTTGCAGTACCTAGAGCTTGCCTCTTGTGCTGGTACCAAAAACAGATGGAACACAAAGACTGTGTGGACACAGGGGAAAGATAAAAGCGGTGACAAAAGCGGATTCATATCCTATACCATGGTTGGAAGATTGTGTTGAGAAAGTGGGACAATGAAAATTTATCACAAAGATTGACTTGCTAAAAGGATATTGGCAAGTACCGTTATCAGAGAGAGCAAAGGAGGTATCAGCTTGTGTGATGCCAGATGTACTATATCAGTTTAAAAGCATGCTGTTTGGTAGGAAAAATGCACCTGCAACATTTCAAAGACTGACAAATAAAGTAATTGCAGGTCTGAGCAATTGTGCTGTTTATATTGACAACTTGATAGTTTTCAGTCAGATGTGGGAAGAGCATTTACAACATCTGGAAGAATTATTTACTTGATTACAAGAAGCTAATTTGGTGATGAACTTGACTAAAAGTGAATTTGCAAAAGTGCAAATTACGTATCTAGGCCATTGGACATAGTAAGGTGGCTCCGGCAGATATGAAAGTCAAGGCTATTGTGGATTTCCCCATGCCTACAACAAAACAAGGAGTTTTGAGATTTCTGGGCATGAGTGGTTTCTGTTGGAAATTTGTATCAAATTTTAGCAGTGTGGATGCTCCACTGACTGAACTATTAAAAAAGAACAAGAAGTTTCAATGGACACAAGAGTGTCAGAAGGCGTTTGACAATTTGAAAACCGTATTAACTACAACACCAGTTTTGGCAGTACGCAATTACGCCAAGCAAGTTAAGTTGGCCGTTGACACAAGCGACATAGGCATTGGGGCCATACTGTTACAAGAAGATAACACTGGAATTGAAAAATCGATAGGGTATTTTTCATGGAAGTTGAATGCACAACAGAGAAGATATTCAATGATCGAAAAGGAGACTTTGTGTTTGGTGTTAGCATTGCAGCATTTTGAAATTTATGTTGCAAACAATTCATCGGAAACAATTGTTTATACAGACAACAACCCTTGAAAGTTTCTGGACAAATTTTGAGATAGAAGTGCAAGGTTATTCAGATGGAGTTTATTACTGCAGCCATTTAATCTACGGATTATACATGTAGCGTGATGAGAAAATCTGATTGCAAATGCGTTATCAAGAGTTTGAAGCTTAACGGGAAAATTGGACATTTAAAACCTGGACACTGAACTGAAATGATTTCTGTTCATACAAAGGATTTGTGTATATCTATTGTTATGTTAATGCATACCTCTTGTAATGTAATAGTCTAAGTATATAGATGAGTATAGGAGATAGTATAAAATGGGTTAATAAAAATGAAGCCGATTTTTTAAATTATGACGGTTCATTTTTTAATAAGGAGGGGAATGGCAGGAAGATATCACAATTCTCATAATGTTATTGGAATTTATTGTAAAATAGCGACATCTGTGTCTGTGTGTGCATGTGTGAGACTTAATTGGATTCAAGGCAGCTGGTCTGAAGGCTTTGATGTAAACATGTTAAACATGGGGATAGTGTAGAATGTAAGGTGTAAAAGGACATTTGCATTTTAAAGTAAACCAGACTAGATTGTTTTCAAAGGAGGAGTGAAATATGTTACCTAGCCAGCTGAATTTTAGGAACAGTGTGTTTATTTTTCCCAAGGATTACTGGTAAAATTTAGGGCGATGATAGATTTTTATTATCAGGATAATAAAGTCCAAAGGCATAGTGAAACAATGGGAATTTGCATTCAAAGGGGAAATTATGTATAAAGGAGTGAAGGCTGTTTGTTAGGGTAGGCATTTTTAAGACCTATCAAGTGTGAAAAACCTTCAGCATCTCTGCCTCAAGCTGCTGTTTTCAAAGAACTGAAGTTAAGAAAACTCGCTTTGAATTCGACTGGTTCAGGGTATTGTCACATTGCCTGGGTCTTTTAAAATCTATGTGTCTACTGTTGCCTTGATGAAAGTGTAACTGGGAGTCAGATTAATTAGGGGATTTAGAAGTTACCATGATAGTAATTTGTAGATCTATGTATGTGTTTAAAATCATTTCTCTTATTAATAAATATTTAATCTAGTTTTGTAAAAACCTAAAAGTTCTTGTGGTCTTACTACTGAATTTCAAGGTACACATCTTCAAATTTATATAAATTGCAAATCAAGTTGTGGCAGTTATTTCAAGTTTCCCTTTGGGATTTGAACAACTCAGCATTTACTATCAGCTGTGCCATAACAGAGGCAGAGAGTGCCCAGGGTGTGGGCAGTCAGAGAACTGCTGAGTCTGAGGCAGGTGATGAGCCTCTGGAGTTGTCCATCAGGTGGCAAATGCTGGATATCCAGAGGGATGTGTGGGAAGATCTGGTGGAGATCTCTGAGGGTCTGTGTGCCATGGTATCTGTCATGGAGGAGTTCACGCAGAACGTGAGCACTGTATTGACCCTGAACACCAAGTGCACAGCCTCGTCCATTAAGAGAGCAGTGACTCTCATGGAGAAGCAACTCCAGGAATAGAATCAGGGGTTCCTGGAGTCGTGCTCAGACCTGCACTTCCACACATTGGCAGTGGCCTCAGGAGGTCATAGCCAGTGTGAGACATGGATGAGATACCTAGTCTTTCTGCTAGGTGCCCGTCCATCAATGGTGGGCAGGGATGTCCAGATATATCTCACGCTGGTGGACGAGCTGCCTGTCGACTCTGTGGGCTCCTCTCACGGCGTCCCTCATGAGGTTGGCAGCTACTCTGCCCCTCTGCTAATGACTGTGCCATCTTCTGACGCCATGATGACTGATGAGTGCCTAGCCATTTTGCTGGTCATACCCTCCCAGGCAGAGCCTGCTCAGGCCCCACCAGCCAGAGGAGACAACCAAGGTCATCAGGGCAGTTCAGCAATTTGCCTCCAATACCACTGCCAGTTGTTGGGGTGGGGTGGGGTGGGGTGGGGGGAGCACCAAGATGCAGCACGCACAAGCTTAAGCTTAAGGCACCATGAGCACAGGATGGCATTATCACGGGTGACATGCATTCATTTCACCAGTATTATGTATTGTTTTTATGTGACTTTGGCAACCATATTATGTTTTGTTCCTTGTTTGCAACTCTGGTAAAGATATAAAGCAAGATTTTGTTCCAATGCCCTGAGTCTCCCTCATGTTTTCCATAGGTGCAGGCCTGATCAGTGCCTTATAGATGGCAGGGACAGCAAACTTGATTACAGAGGTTGTGAGGTGACATTGCGGCCATGGCATTGCCTTCTCAGAAATGTGTGTGACAGAGGTGGTGCCCTTGCACTGAGACGGAAGCCAAGCCTTGGCAGCCTAGTTGAAGGAGGATTGAATGGTTGAATCAAGGCCTCCCTGGTATCCCTTCCTCCCTGAAGGTTCATCAAGTCTGCCTCCACATCCTCACCCTGTGCCTGTCTGGGCTCATCATCAGTTCCATCAGTAGAGTTTTCCTCTGAGGCCTGTGGAGCTGCCTCGCTATCCTCATCCTCCAATGGGTCCCTCCTTGCCAGTGCCAGTTTGTTCAGAGCGCAACAGACCATGACAATAAGCAACACGTGCTCTGGAGGATATTGCAGTGCACCCCCTGATCGGTCCAGGCAGTGGAGCCTCATCTTCAGTAACCCTGCCCTTGTGGAAGCATGACTCCTATTGTATCTCTCTTCTGCCTCTGTCCTAGGGTGCCGGAGTGGCGTCATGAGACACCTTTTCAATGGATATCATTTGTCACCCAGCAAACAACCATGCAGCTGAGCTGAAGCCACAAACAGCCTTGGTACCTGGGAGTGTCGCAGGATGTATGAATCATGGGAGCTGCCAGGGTGCCTTGCACAGACTTGCAGAATCTGGGTCTTGGGGTCACATACTATCTGCACATTCATGGAGTGGTAACCCTTCCCATTCACAAAGGCATCCGGCTGACCTGCTGGTGCCTTGATGCCACATGAGTGCAGTCCATGGCATCCTGGATGCGGGGGGACCCGGCAATAGTTGCAAAGCCTCTGGGCCACTCAGCCTGGCTGGCTTGGTCCTTCTGATAATGAATGAATGTGAGGACCCATTTGAATAGAGCATCAGTAACGAGCTTGATGCAGCTATGGACAGCTGATTAGATCGCCCACTGACCCCTGGAAAGATTTGGATGCAAAAAATTGAGGGCTACTGTGACGTTCAGAGCCAATGGCATTGGGTGCCCACCCACACAGTTGGAGGCGATCTTCGGCCCAATCATATGGCATAATGATGTAACGGTGTCCCTGGAGAGGCGGAGCCTCCTGCAGCAGTGGACCTCGGACATGTAGACGTAGCTGGATCGCTGCCTGTACATTCTGGCAGCAGGGTAATGGTGTCTTCTGTGGTCCTGCCTGCCTTGCTGTCCCTGCTGGCCCTGCACCCACTGTGCCTGCACCTCTCTTCCTACAGGTCTCTCCCTGCGATGCTGCCTGCAGACACCAGGCCTCCTCTCCCTTTTGCCCCTCTCTTCCTCCTCAGAGAAGGTGCCCCCTGCAGAATACACAGCTCCCAACTGCTGAGATGCAGATGGCACTGCCACGTGCACTGAAGGCTGCACTGGGCAGAAATGCTCCAACAGAGTTGACAAAACCATGGAGTCCTCAGAACAAGGCTAACAAAGCAAATAGTTCAGAAGAAACCAGAGGAAAAGGACTGAAATCTCAGCATTAAAGCGACAGCAAACTCTCACCTGAACTCCTAACAACTCACACAGCCAATGCTCCTGCCCCTTTTTATCCTGCCCTCGAATGAGAAAGGTGAGAAAACAGGTTGGCCGTCTGCCTGTGCTGCCCGTGCGCCGAACGACTAATTGCAAAGCAACGCAAACTTCAAGTCAATTGCACTTTTAATTACCTTAAGTGGCTGATTAGTTGTTGGCGGGCGCACTACTGACTTGAGCGCACACCCACCAACCGTGCTATCGCGCAACTCAGCGATGACATCGGGACGCTCGCCTGAAGTCATTAAGCGCGATTTAATGTTCTTCTGGGTCGGCTGTGTGCCTGAAAATAACATGTAAAATTCTGGCCCTGGAATTCCCTTCCTACACACCTTAGCCTCTTTACCTCTCCTCCTTTAATAGGGTCCTTGAAATCTACCACTTTGACCAGGCTTTTGGCCCTCTGACTTAGTGCCTTATATTACCTAATGTATCTCGGTGCCATATTTTGCTTCATAATGCCGCTGTGAAGTATCTTGGGATGTTTGATTACATTAAAGGTTGCTATATAAATACAAGTTGTTATTATACATCTCTGGAAGATGACATCAGACCTTTCCAGGCTAAAGAGCTCAAGTTTCCCCAGTCTCTCCTCATAACTCAGGCCTCTAACTCTTGGAATTGGTTTCATAGCTGATCTGCATTTGGCTCTAATTCTGGAATATCTTCCTTGGATCTTGGGACCAGAGCTGGACACAGTATTCTAGGCGTGTTCTTGAGAAGAGCATTGTACAAATTGATCTTGACTTCGTCTGCCTTTGGCTTACTGGTTTTGGTCTTGTCACAGGATTCCTAGCCTCTGACCTGCTCTTATAGCCACAGTATTTATATGGCTAGTCCAGTTCAGTTTCTGGTCAATAGTAACCCCCAGGATGTTGATAGTGGGGGATTCAGTGATGGTAATGCCATTGAACATCAAGTGGTGATTGTTGGATTCTCTCTTGTTGGAGGTGGTCATTGCCTGGCACTTGTGTGGTGTAAATGTTACTTGCCACTTGTCAGCCCATGCCTGGATATTGTCCAGGTCTTGCTGCATATGGACATGGACTGCTTCAGTATCTAAGGAGACGTGAATGGTGCTGAACATTGTGCAATCATCAGCAAAAATCCCCACTTCTGACTTGATGACGGAAGGAAGGTCATCGGTGAAGCAGCTGAAGATGGTTGGGCCGAGGACACTACCCTGAGGAATCCTGCAGCGATGTCCTGGAGCTGAAATGACTGACCTACAACAACCACAACCATCTTCCTTTGTGCTAGGTATGAATCCAACCAGCAGATAGTTTTCCCCCTGATTCCAGTTTTGCGAGGTCTCCTTGATGCCACACTCGGTCAAATGCAGCTTTGACATCAAGGGCAGTCACTCTCGCCTCACCTCGGGAGTTCAGCTCTTTTTTCCATGTTAGAACCAAGGCTGTAATGAGATCAGGAGCTGAGTGGCCCTGGCGGAATCCAAACTGGGCGTCAGTGAACAGGTCATTGCTAAGCAAGTACCGTTTGATAGCACTGTTGATGACCCCTTCCATTACTTTACTGATGATTGAGAGAAGGCTGATTGGCGTTAATTGGCCGGGTTGGATTTGTCCTGCATTTTGTATACAGGACATGTCAGGGCAATTTTCCACATAGCCAGGCAGATGCTAGTGTTGTAGCTGTACTGGAACAGATTGACGAGAGGCACGGCAAGTTCTGGAGCACAAGTCCAGCATATTTCTGGAATATTGTCAAAGCCCATAGCCTTTACACTATCTAGTGCCTTCAGCCATTTCTTGATATCATGTGGAGTGAATCAAATGGCATATGTGATGCTGGGGACCCCTGGAGGAGGCCGAGATGGATCATTCACTAGCAAATGCGTGAGCCTTATCTTTTGCACTGATGTGCTGGGCTCCCCCGTCATTGAGGATGGGGATAATCGTGGAGCCTCTTCCTCCAGTGAGTTGTTTAATTGTCCACCACCATTCACGACTGGATGTGGCAGGACTTAGATCTGATCCGTTGGTTGTGGGATCGCTTAGCTCTATCACTTGCTGCTTGGCATGCAAGTAGTCCTGTGTTATAGCTTCACCAGGTTGACACCTTATTTTTAGGTATGGCTGATGCTACGGCTGGCATGCCCTCCTGCACTCTTCATTGAATCAGGGTTGATGGTAATGGTAGAATGGGGATATCCCAGGCCATTAGATTACATATTGTGGTTGAGTACAATTCTGCTGCTGCTGATGGCCCACAGCGCCTCATGGATGTCCAGTCTTGAGTTGCTAGATCTGTTTGAAATCTATCCCATTTAGCATGGTGGTAGTGCCACACAACATGATGAGGGTATCCCCAATATGAAGGCAGGATGTCGTCCACACAACGACTGTGTGGTGGACACTCCTACCAATACTGTCATGGACAGATGCATCTGCAGCAGGCAGGTTGGTGAGGATGAGGTCAAGTATTTTTTTCCCCTCTTGTTGGTTCCCTCATCACCTGACATGGCAAGATCAGTCAGTAATGAGGCTACTGAGTCACTGTTGGTGATAGACATTGAAGTCCCCCACCCAGAGTGCATTCTGCACCCTTGTCAACCTCAGTGTTTCCTCCAGGTAGCATTCAACATGGAGGAGCACTGATTCATCAGCTGAGGGGGTGGGGTGGTACATGGGAATCAGCAGGAGTTTCCCTTGCCCATGGTTGGGCTTATGCAATGAGATTTTGCAGAGTCAATGTTGAGGACTCCCAGGGCAACTCCCTCCCGACTGTATACCACTGTGCCGCCACCTCTGCTGGGTCTGTCCTGCCCATGGGGCAGGATGTACTCAGGGATGGTGATGGCTGCATTGGGACATTATCTGTAAGACATGATTCCTTGAGAATGACTATGTCAGGCTGTTGCTTGACTAGTCTGTGAGACAGCTCTCCCAATTTTTGCACTTACCCAAGGGCTTTGCAGGGTCGACAGGACTGAGTTTGCCATTGTCTTTTCCGGTGCCTTGGTTTCATTGACTTTGTAGTGGTTTGTTACAACTGAGTAGCTTGCTAAGCCATTCAGAATCAACCACATTGCTGTGGGTCTGGGTCTGGAGTCACATGTAGGCCAGGTAAGGATGGCAGATTTCCTTCCCTAAGGGGCATTAGCAAACCAGAAGTGTCTTTACAACAATGGTTTCATGGTCATATTAGGCTTTTAATTCCAGTTTTTTATTGAATTCAAATTCTACCATCTGCCATGGTGAGATTCAAACCCAGGTCCCCAGTGCATTACCCTGGGTCTCTGGATTACTGATCCAGCAACAATACCACTATGCCATCTCCTCCCCCTACTCAATCATCATGGCCCAGCCTGTCCCCCACTCTATCATTACCACCAAGTCAGGGGATCAACCCTGGTTCAATGAGGAGGGCATGCCAGGAGCAGCACCAGGCATACCTAAAAATGAGGTGTCAACCTGGTGAAGCTATAACACAGGACCACTTGCATACCAAACATCATAAGCAGCAAGTGATAGACAGAGCTAAGCGATTCCATAACCAACGGATCAAATCTAAGCTCTGCAGTCCTGCCACATCCAGGCGGAGTTGTAATGAGCGAGACTTCAGTGGGCAGGGCAGGGCTTAACTTTATGGAAATAGACTTTTAATTAAAAACAAACAAAAAGTATGACAAGGGAGCTCAGTCCCATGTGTTGTGCAGCATGTGGGAATTCTTAGACATTCCTTGCAGTCTGGATGACCACATGTGCAGGAAGTGCCACCGGCTTGACCAGCTTCAGCAACGGGTTTCAGAGCTTGAGCGTCAGCTGGAGACACAGTGGTGTATCCACGAGGATGAGGGATACGCTTATAGCACGTTTTTAGATGTGGTCACTCCACAGCTTAAGGAAGTGCAGTCAGAGAGGGAATGGGTGACCACCAGTCAGAAGAAGGGAGGCAGGCAGGTAGTCAGGAAAGCCCCAGAGTGCATCTCACTCAAGAACCGTCTTTCTGTATTGGAAAACGGTGAGGGTGACGTTTCTCCTGGAGATTGCAGCCAGAGCCAAGTTCACAGCACTGTGGGTAGCTCAGCTGCACAAGGGGGGAGGAGTAAGAGTGCAAGAGCAATAGTGGTAGGAGACTCAATAGTGAGTGGTGCAGACAGGCGCTTCTGCCGCCGTAGATGTGACTTCAGGATGATGTGTTGCCCCCCCGGGTGCCAGGGTCAAGGATGTCACAGAACAGCTGCAGAGCATTCTGAAGGGGGAGGGTGAACAGTCAGAGGTCGTGGTTCACATTGGTACCAACGACATCGGTAGAAAGAGGGATGAGATCCTGCAACGAGAATTTAGGGAGCTAGGTAGCAGATTAAAAAGCAGGACCTCAAAGGTTGTAATCTCTGGATTATGCCCTATGCCATGTGCTAGTGAGTATAGGAATATGAGTATAGAGGGGATGAATGCATGGCTGAAGAGATGGTGCAAGAAGGAGGGCTTTAGTTTCCTGGATCACTGGGTCTGTTTCTGATGAAGGTGGGGCCTGTACAAGTCAGACGGGTTGTATGTGTACCACAATGGGACCAACATCCTTGCAGGGAGGTTTGCTAGTGCTGTTGGGTTGGTGGGGGGTGGGGTTTAAACTAATTTGGCAGGGGAATGAGATACAGAGTGGAGATACAGTAGGGGGTGATGCACAGCCAAATGTAGAAGAGAAATTAAGTCAGTCTGGAAGGCAGAGCAAATATAGACCTGTTAAGGCACAAGGGAATAATGCGAGGCTGGATTGCATCTATTTTAACACAAGGAGTCTTACAAGTAAGGCAGATGAATTGAAGGTGTTGATTAACACATGGGAATATGATATTGTTGCTATCACAGAGATATGGTTGAGGGAAGGGCAGGACTGGCAGCTCAATAATCCAGGGTATAGAATCTTCAGGCGTGACGGGGGTTGCGGGGATATAAAAGAGGATGCAGTATTGCACTATTGATCAAGGAGTCAATTACTGTAATAAGGAAGGATGGCATCTTAGAAGATTCCTCAAATGAGGCCATATGGGTAGAAATTGAAAACAAAAAGTGAACAATCACTTTTCTGGGAGTGTACTCTAGGCCTCCAAATAGTCAGGGGGAGATAGAGGAGCAGATGTGTAGGCAAATCTCAGAGAAGTGTAAAAATAATAGGGTAATTATGGTAGGGGATTTCAACTTCCCCAGTATTAACAGGGATAGTCTTAGTGTGAAAGGCTTAGAGGCGGTGGAATTCTTAAAGTGCATGCAGGAGAGCTTTCTGAGCCAGCATGTAGAAAGTTCCACAAGAGAAGGGCAGCACTGGAATGAAGCTGGGCAAGTGGTAGAAGTGTCAGTGGGGGAGCATTTTGGGGATAATGACCATAACTCTGTAAGACTTCAGTTAATTATGGAAAAGGACAAAGATGGACAGAAAATAAAGGTCCTGAATTGGGGGGAGGCCAATTTCAATATGATAAGACAGGATCTGGCCAAAGTGGACTGGGAGCAGCTACTTGTAGGAAAGTCTACATCAGACCAGTGGGAGTCATTCAAAAAGGAAACAGTGAGAGTTCAAGGCCAACATGTTCCCGTAAAGGTGAAGGGTAAGTCCAACAAGTCCAGGGTGTCAAGGGATATAGAGGATTGGATAAGGAAAAAAAAGGAGGCTCATGGCAGATACAGAGGGCTGAAAACAGCAGAAGCCCTAGAGGAGTATAGAAAGTGTAAGGTGTACTTAAAAAAGTAATTAGGAGTGCAAAGAGGGGTCATGAAAAAACACTGGCGGGCAAGATAAAGGAAAATCCCAAGGCATTTTATAAATATATTAAGGGCAAGAGGATAACCAGGGAAAGAGTAGGGCCCATTAGGGACCAAAGTGGCAATCTGTACGTGGAGCTGGAGGAGGTGGGTGAGGTTTAGAATGATTACATCTGTGTTCACGTTGAGAAAGGACGATGTAGGCATAGAAATCAAGGAGGGGGACTGTGATATACTTCAACAAATTAGCATTGAAAGGAAGGAGGTATTAACGGTTTTAGTGGGCTTAAAAGTGGATAAATCTCCAGGCCCAGATAAGATGTATCCCAGGCTGTTATGTAAGGCAAGATAGGAGATTGCAGGGCTCTGACATGAAATTTCAAATCCTCTCTGGCCACAGGAGAGGTGCCAGAGGACTGGAGAACAGTGAATATGGTACCATTATTCAAGAAGGGTAGTAAGGATAAAACAGGTAATTACAGGCCAGTGAGTCTAACATCAGTGGTAGGGAAACTATTGGAAAAAATTCTGAGGGAAAGGGTTAATCTCCACTTGGAGAGGCAGGGATTAATCAGGGATAGTCAGGATGGCTTAATCAGGGGGAGATCATGTCTAACAAATTTGGTCGAATTTTTCGAGGAGGTGACGAATTGTGTAGATGAGGGTAGTGCAGTTGATATGGACGTCAATAAGGCTTTTGACAAGGTCCCGCATAGGAGAATGGTCATGAAGGTAACAGCCCATGGGATCCAAGGCAATTTGGCAAATTGGATCCAAAATTGGCTTAGTAGCAGGAGGCAGAGGGTGATTGTCAAAGGTTGTTTTTGCGATTGGAAGCCTGTGGCGAGTGGTGTACCACAGGGATCGGTGCTGGGACCCTCGCTGTTTGTATTGTACATTAATGATTTAGAGCTGAATATAGGAGGTATGATCAGTAAGTTCGCAGATGATACAAAAATTGCTGGTGTTGTAAATAGTGGGGAGGAAAGCCTTAGATTACAGGACGATATAAATGGGCTGATAAGATGGGCAGAGCAATGGCAACTGGAATTTAATCCTGAGAAGTGTGAGGTGATAAATTTTGGGAGGATTAAATGGCAAGGGAATACAGAATGAATGATAGGACCCTAGGAAACACAGAGGATCAGAGAGACCTTGGTGTACATGTCCATAGATCCCTGAAGGCAGCAGCACAGGTAGATAAGGTGATTAAGAAGGCATATGGGATACTTGCCTTTATTAGCCGAGGCATAGAATATAAGAGCAGGGAGGTTATGTTGGAGCTGTATAAAATGCTAGTTAGGCCACAGCTGGAGTTCTGTGTGCAGTTCTGGTTGCCACACTATAGGACGGATATGATTGCACTGAAGAGGATGCAGAGTAGACTCACAAGGATTTTGCCTGGGCTGGAGTGTTTCAGCTGTGAAGAGAGACTGCATAGGTTAGGGTTGTTTTCCTTAGAGCAGAGAGGGCTCAGGGGGGACCTGATAGAGGTATACAAAATTATGAGAGGCATAGATAGGGTAGCTAGGAAGAAACTTTTCCACTTATTGGAGGTGTCAATAATCAGGGGGCAGAGATGTAAGTTAAGGGGCAGGAGGTTTAGAGGGGATTTGAGGAAAACTTTTTTCACCCAGAAGGTGGTTGGAATCTGGAACACACTGCCTGAGGGGGAGGTAGAGGCAGGAACCCTCACAATATTTAAGAAGTATTTAGATGAGCACTTGAAACGTCATTGCATACAGGGCTATGGGCCAAGTGCTGGAAAATGTTATGAGGATAAATAGGTGCTTGATGGCTGGGATGGACACGATGGGCCAAAGGGCCTGTTTCTGTGCTGTACAACTCAGTGACTCTAGACTCAATGTCGTGAATGGTCATGACTCCTCAGATACTGAAGCAGTCCATGTCCAAATGCAGGAAGACCTGGACAATATCTAGGCTTGGGCTGACAAGTGACATAACATTCGTGCCACACAAGTGCAAGGCAATGACCATCTCCAACAAGAGAGAATCTAACCATCTCTCCTTGACATTCAATGGCAATCCATCGCTGAATTCCCCAGCAGTGCGATGGAATACTTTCCACTTGCCTGGATGAGTACAGCTCCAACAGCACTCAAGAAGCTTGACACCATCCAGGGCAAAGCAGCCCGCTTTATTGGCAATCCATCCGCAAACATCCACTCCCTCCACCACTGACACACAGTGGCAACAGTGTGTACCATCTACAAAGTGCACTGCAGAAACTCACCAAGCCTCCTTAGACAGCACCTTCCAACCCCACAACCACTACCGCCTGGAAGGACAAGGGCAGCAGACTGATGGGAACACCACCATCTGCAAGTTCCCCTCCAAGCCACTCACCATCCTGACTTGGAACTATATCACCGTTCCTTCACTTTCACTTGGTCAGGATTGTGGGAATGCCAACAACACGTGGACTACAGTGGTTCAAGAAGGCAGCTCACCACCACCTTCTCAAGGGCAGTTAGGGATGGGCAATAAATGCTGACCTGCCAGCAATGCCCACATCCCATGAATGAATAAAATAAAAATCAATGATAGTCGTCATGGTCAACATTATCAAGACTAGCTTTAAATTCCCAAATTATTAACTCAATTTAAATTCCACAGTGAGATTTGAACCCCTATCCACAGCTCCAGGAGATTTTCACCTGGGACTGTGGATTACTAGCCCAGTGACATTACCATTACACCACCACCTTCCCCACACTGATGCTTATCTGGTTATGGCTAGATATTTGGAGAATTGAACAGATGTAGCTGCACTATTATAATGGTGCAGGTTTCCAGCAAGTTCCAGTCAATGAAAGAGCTAGATTATGTTTATATAGAGAGATTATTTCAATTAGGTAAATTAGTAAGGACCAAGGGCAGAACTGGGTTAAATTATCCTTTTCCCAGGCAATAATGGACCAGTGGAACAAATTGCCAACTCATGTGGTCAGTGCTGATTCACTGTGCTCTTTCGAAAGAGAAATAGATCAGCTTCAAGGCTGGGGTGGGTATTACAATATATAAAAGATAGAAGGCTTATTAAAAAGTAAAAATCTCAATCAACATGATCTCTAGGTTCAGTTTGGAGAGACATTTTCCAGGTTTTATTCTCCCTCAATTGGTATTAGATATTTTATGTCTTTTATAAATTTTTCCTGTCCCGGGAGTGATGGTTGGGGTTGAGACTCTTGATGTTTAAAGACACCCTCACTGTGCATAGCCAGATTCAATGGACTAACGAATCTTTTCCTGTCTGTTATTTCTTTATGTGTTTAAGAGTACATTGGGTGGGCACAGCTTAGATGCAAAAATATAATGAATCACTAAGGACAGGAAGGTGAGATTTATATTGGAATTATCTGCATACAGTGGCATATATATACGGGTCAGAGCTACAATTGTGAGAGCACTGATAGATGATGTGCTGTGTTAATGTATAGTGGGAGCATAATAGGGCTTGAAGACGCTTGAGGGCTTTGAGCAATGTCAGAAACTACTAAATAAAAGTTTGAACACTTTATGATGATAATCTTGGACACACTCCCAGAGATGTTTTCATTTTATCTATATCTAATATGCAGTCTTTTTTCTGCATTAGTAAGCTATCTTCTTTCAGTGTGAATAGGAGTACTCATCTTTTTCTGTTAACATCATCGATTTTTCTAAATTGCCACTTTTTCATTTTTTGTTGGATGACCAAAAGAAAGATTTTATTGCAAAATGGTGCACTTTTTCTACTGGGTCAGGATGTTCTTACATCTGTAGATATATACACACACACACACACGCGCATATATATAATTTATATATATAGAAAATCATGCATTAAATAGGAATTAGCTGTAATGATCACTTTCAATTTAAAGTACATCCTTGCTGTTTTTCTAGGCATGTTCTCCTTTTCTCATTAACAAAGTGCTATTGGAGAACTGGAGTTTTGCCATGACTGTCTAATCTTGTTCCATTTTACACAAAGTTTGACCTTTCCGCCTTATTGGTTTGATAGTTTTGACTGGGGTAATCAATGAAGAAGAATGGACTGTAGATAGTTTTTGGGTGGTTGGAATTACTTTTACTTTATTTTTAATCCAATGCCAACACATTAACTAAAGGAGGCAGTTTGATTTTGTATAAATGTCTTATAAGAGATCAATTAGGATTTTGACCCAACGACAATGAAGGAATGGCAATATATTTCCAAGTCAGGATGGTGCATGGCTTGGAGGGGAAATTAAAGGTGGTGGCGGACCTATGCATCTGCTGCCCTTGTCCTTCTAGGTGATGGAGGTTGCAGGTTTGGTGTCGTCGAAGGAGTCTTGGTGAATTGCTGCAGTGCAATATATATGATGCACCACTGCGGGCACTGTGTTTTGGTGGTGGAAGGAGTGAATGTTTAAGGTGGTGAAAGGGGTACCAACCAAGTGGGCTGCTTTGTCCTGGGTGGTGTTGAGTTTTTTGACTGTTGTTGGAGCTGCACTCATCTAGGCAAGTTGCAAGTACTCCGTCACACTCCTGACTTGAGCCCTGTAGATGGTGGACAGGCTTTGGGAAGTCAGGAGGTGAGTTACTCACCACAGGATTCCTAGCTTCTGACCTGCTCTTGTAGCCAAAGTATTTATATGGCTGGTCCAGTTCAGTTTCTGGTCAATGGTAACCCCCAGGGTGTTGATATTGGGGGATTCAGCGATGGTAATGCCATTGAATATCAAGGGGCGATGGTTAGATTTTCTCTGGTTGGAGATGGCCATTGCCTGGCACTTGTGTGGTATGAATGTTACCTGCTGCTTATCAGCCCAAACCTGAATGTTGCCCAGGTCTTGTTTCATATGGACATGGACTCTTTCAGTCTGGGCTGGAGTGGCTCTCAATATAAGGTGGACTAGCTGTCAGGAAGGGTTCAACAGCTCGAGTTCACAGGGCTGATTGTGCAGAAATGAAGAAGAGTTCCAGAGTGGGAACTGCAGACTTAGTAAACGGTGAAGCTCCAGCACGTAGCGTAGCAAGACCATGAAGCCATCAGAGCGGAAGAATCCATGACAGGGATCAAATGTGTCGAATTGTGTCCAAAGCTCAGATGTAAAGTGAAAGCCAGACGAGTGGTCAAGTTACTGTAGTAGTAGTGCCTGGTACATACAAGGTTACTGTGGAACTAAGTACAGTTCTGCCCACACAGTGATGTAAGAAAGTACATGACCCAGAGCCATGGTCAGTCTAGAGATGGACAGAGAGGTGTAAAGTCTTAAGGTGGAGTCAGCTCCATACCTGTACCCTCTACTGTATGTATAATAATAAAGACCTGCTGTGAGTATACTCAAGGCTATGAAGCTTACTTCATGATGTCCGAAACAGGGTTCTTCATGGTGGCAGTGTCTGGATCAAAATCCCTCATCCTCACAAGAATGAAGAAAAACTAAGAAAAAGGATTCAATGGCTTCTGAACTGAAACAAGCTCCCAAATAAAGGCACGTACGTGGAGAAAATTCACCAGAAAGCAAAAGCTCCAGGAAGAGAAGAGCCTGGAAGTGAAAAAGTAGAAGTTTTACTCCAGCCTAGGACTCCATTGAATCTCCCTTGGAAGTCCAGCTTCAGCAAGGCGAGGGTCACAGTCTGCAAGGGTGAGATGAAATTTTTTTAAATTCCAGGCCAGCCAGTCCTGAGAAACCCTTTTCCATTCGTTCAGTTGGAAGTGCCGTTCGAAAGAAACCCGCTGCTAATCTCAATCCCCGTCTCTGAGTCTCAACACGTGGCTCCCGAGTTCGGCAAAGAAAAAATAAATTTAGTCTTCTTCGGGTACCTTGTGACAGTCCGATTTCCTGAACAGCAAGCCTATGGTTCTTTTCTACGCGTCCCAACTCGCAATGCTATGCCACTGATTAAATTAAGCCAGCAGCCGGCCGACTCACACAGCCATTGTAGATCTTTCTTCTTCAGGCAGGAGCCCACCATTGCCATTGCCATTTTGGAAAGCCCATCAAAATCCAGCAAGCACGGGAATATCCGTTGTTCGACAATGAATGGCAATGCCACCTTGGAAGCCTGTGATTTGTTAAAGCTGTGCCAACACTTTTAAAATGAATCACAAATCCAACTCACTGGATTGGTTTGGACCAACCCAAGAACCAAATCCAGCAGAACGTTCGGCGTCCTTGAGAAACGATGTTATTTACATTACTTGAATACATTAGAACCATAGAACCATAGGGCAGAATCGTCAGTGTGCGCTGGCGTCAGGCATGTTGGGTGATGTGATAGGCCAAAAGTCGGTTTCACTGCGTTGTGAAACCAGCATGCGATCTTCCGCTCAGCCTATAGATCGTGGGCTGCATTTCCCACCACCGGACATCGGGAACCTCACTGTAATACAACAACATATCATTATAAAGCTAGCCCGCCGGACTCACCCCCCCACCAGTGGATCATCCGCCCACGTTGGCGCGATTGCACGCCAACATGTTTCACAACAGCATATATTAGGCATGCACTTGGCAAACTGCACTTCGAGGAGAACTCAGAGCTGAGTGCACAGCGCTCGTGAGGGAGGCCTGTTGGGCTTCAAGGTTGAGGCCGGTTGGGGGGGTGGATAGAGCAAAGGCTGCCCTGCGGTTGAGGTGACTTTGGAGAGGGCAAAGGCTGCCCTGCGGTTGAGGAAACTTTGGGAGGAGGGCAAGGGCTGCCCTGCGGTTCAGGTGAATTTGGGGTGGGGGGGGGTGCAAAGGCTGCCCTGCGGTTGAAGGTAGCGCACAAGCACTTGCAGGGTGAGTGATGGTGCGCGAGGGAAGCGGCCACGCATTAGGGACACCTGTCCAAAGTGAGCATTTCTCTGCAGCTGAGACAGTTCAGGCGCAACCACATTGATATGACTGGAGTCAGGCCTTGAGGTTACCTGCCCACTCAAGCAACACAGAGGCATGAAAGTGCCACTAAGTGCTCCAGATCTTTTCACCCCTCAGGCACAGACTGCAAAGTCATGAGCATTTTAGTGGACTGCAGAACAGTTGGACGGCTGGGCATGATGTGCAATCTCCTTCCTAAAGCTAGCCGTAGAGCAGTCACTGGTGGAGGCGCTCACAGCCCCTTGCAATGTTATCATCCCAGCTTGGACCACTTTCCCCCATGGTTCAAGCTAACAGTTCAGCCTTGCAGCGTGGGTTAGGAGAATGCCTGCGCCTGAGCAAAGAGCACAGCATGCAGTCCAATGGGCAAAGCTGTTGCCAATCGGTCAGGTGGAGTGGGGGAAGAGGTGATTGGGGTTTCGGGCAGCCATGCAGTGCATTAATCTCTGGCCATTCAAGTGGTGGCCAGCACTCTCCGGGATGTGTTAAGGGGCCTTCAGACTTAATCAAGAGAGGTTCTTAGTACAGCTATGCTGACCCACACGTCTCTCTCTTTCATTCTACAGGAGGAATAAATCAGGATCATGGAGCCTGGTGGACTAGATGTATGCCTTGTGGCATACAGACGGCAGAGAAGAGAGCAACTGAGGCGCCTGGCTGCGCATAGGGAGGTGCAGCACCCTCTGGAAGAAGGGGTGGCTGGGGCTCCCGCACATGCCACTGAAGAGCCACAGCGAGCTGTCGCCGGTCAGCGCTTAGCTAGACCCAGGGTCTATAAACACTGCCTTTCATTCTCGCAGATGACCGAGAAACAGTGTCGCCGAAGACTGAGTGTTATGACCGAGCAGTTGGTAAAGCTGAGTTATTTAAAAATCCCAGAGAGAAACTTTAAACAACTGTCATAACCTATTATTTTAAGTGTTACATTTGAGATGCAACTCTAAATTCAGGAATCATACCACCAGTTCTTGAGAGGTTTTATATTAAGCTAAATGAAACCTTTTATTAATTTACACAAGTTAAATATATACACATGGCTTCAAATTACTACGATCATAACTTTTAACAAATTCCCAAACTAATCTCCATTAAGGCAACAGCAACTCATGGACTTAACCAAACACCAGGCAAAACATTTTCACCTTACAAATTCAAAATTAGGTTATTTTCACTTTGGTTCCTGTGGAGACAGTTGGAGGCTTTCAGCTGCTTTTGATCTCACATTGCCTCTGCCCTACACACACAAAACTGCTGAAGTTATACCTAGCACAGCCCATTGAATGTAAATTCTCATTGTATCACCAGCCTCCTTGAACTCCACCTTTTAACAATAAAGCCCCTTTGATAGTACCAATTTTATTAGCAATATAAACATACTGCTTGGTATCTGTTAGCTAGGTAGCAGTTTTCACCCCACTCTCTGAATGCTCTATTCAAAAAATGCAAATGCACACTATCTCTCTTACATATCAAAACTAGTACACATCAAAGCACCCAGACTAGCTGGCTTTAATCCAATTAAGTCACACCCACAGACTAAACCCCTATTAAAAAAAAAATTTCCAATAATATTATATACATTATTAGCTTAATGACACTACGCATGTCTAGGGAACTGGTTGGTCACACCCGTCAGCTACTGCAGGATTTGGCGCCAAGGGGACATGGAGGGCATCCACTGCCAGTGGCCATGAAAGTGACAGCGGCGCTCAGTTTCTATGCCAGTGGCTCCTTTCAGGGCTCCACAGGTGACCTCTGTGGTATCTCACTAGCCTCTGCCCACAAATGCATCCATGAGGTCACGGATGCCATCTTCGCGAGGTCACACAACTTTGTAGGTTTCACCCGGGACCAAGACAGCCAGGTTGCAAGAGCGATTGGATTTGCCCAGATCTTGGGTTTCCCACAGGTGCAGGGTGCCATCAACTGCACTGACTGCACTCAGATCTCTGTTGCAACACGCGGTTAACTGCAAGGGATTCCATTTGCTGAATGTGCAGCTGGTGTGCGACCACCACAAACACATCCTGCAGGCATGTGCACGCTTTCCAAGGAATGTTGCATGACTTCTACATTTTCAGTCGCCCAAGGATCCCTGACCTCTTCCAGGGTCCACAGAAGCTGCAGGGATGGCTCCTCGGGGACAGTGGCTACAATCAGAGGCCGTGGCTGATGACACCCGTGCAGCAGCCTCAGACTGCAGCAGAGCGATGGTATAACAAGGCTCTTGCTGCAACTCGCAACTTGATGGAGCAGACCATCGGCATGCTGAAGATGAGGTTCCAGTGCCTGGACCGGTCTGGTGGAGCCCTGCAATACAGCCCACAGAGGTTGCCACACATCGTTGTCACTGAAACCTGGCGCTGCAATGGGGAGAGGAGCTGGCTGAGGAGGGGATGATGGAGCTGGAGATCACCCCCGATGAGGATGAGTCGATGGTGATGAGGCTGAGGAGCTCCTCGGAGCTGACGATGACAGCGATGAGGCCATCGCAATGACCAGACGAGACAGGCGTGTTCAGGAGGCCCTCATAGCTGCTAGATTTGTGAAGGATACTGACAACATGAGGAGACATAAAATCGTCACTTTGCATCTATGAACATTTGACTCCAATCTGACTTATGCTCCTGTCATGGAGACGCAGTGGAGGCCCTAATAGTCGCTCAATTGGAGGAGGATGATAACAACTTGCAGTGAGGATACTCCATAGATCTTCACATAGCCTCTGAGAATGCCTGACCCCTGGCTGGCCAAGGGCAGCTCGTTTGTGCTCTGTGATCAGGGTCATTTCACAGAGACACAGCCATGGAACTTTAAAAGCACCTGATCCTTTGTCTGCCTTCAGCACCTGAGCCCTTCAGGAGCACAGCGTCACTGGTCACAGATGCTGAAGAGATGGGGGCTAGCCCCACCTTAAAGGTGCTGAGAGCAGACAGAGAGAATGATGGAACTCTGTGACACCTGCCCACGACATTCTGGCAAAAACAACAAGCACTGTCAAGATGCAGGCATCAGTAATGTGCCCAGGGAGTGTAAGGCTGGACCATCACTTTGATCTGAAGGCAGCACAAAGCACAGGGAAGAGGCCCTGGACTGAGACATCTGCCTTTATCTTGTGCAGAAAGGTTTCACATCTGAGTGACACGAACACTGCTCATCAGAACAAGGAGCCATAGGCAGGAAGACATTCTTGGAAGTTTATTGACAATAGTGAACAGAATGCACAAGTGATCAATACCCATGCCCAGGCTGTGCAATTAATTCTTCCTAACTTTCCTAAACCCACCGGGGCTCCCCGGACATCCACAGCAGAGGTGGAGGCAGCCTGCTGTCTGCCACACCCTGTTTATGATGACCTTGGTGGGCGTCCTCTGGAGGCCAAGACCTAGATGTCCCCGATCTGCTTTTGGGGACCTGCTGTGTGGCAGAGACACCCTCCTCAGTCTGTGGAGCTGGAGCTGCTGGGGTCACAGGAAGAGGGGATGGGCCAGACACTCCTGGTGTCATCTGTGTGGATGGCCCCAGGGTGTGCACCTGCTGATCCTCCTCCCTATAGATGCCCAAGTGCCCCAGGCACTACCCTCACTCCTTGAGGAGAAGGGGTAGCTGGATTGAGATCAAGCTGCCCCAAACCCCTCTCACGTACACACTGTTGGAGGCCAACTATATCGTCAGCAATGGAGTTCAGCCCACGCAGCAATGTAGGAGCGATGTCCTGGACCATGGTCTCCATGGCGGCCGCCATACTACAGAGTTTTACTCCATGCGTTGGCATGCCAGCGCTATCACCTCAGCCTAAGGTGGACGGACTCCTCCATTCTGCCTTGCAATCTGAGGAATGCAGCGGACATCCCTTCCTGTTGTTCCCGAGCTTGCCTTTGCAGCTCAAGCAAATGGGGCATGACTGAGTCCAGAGGCTCACTAACTCAGACTCAGCAAATTTCTGGCCGCCAGCAGTCCTCCGAGTGCCGGACACCTGGGAAATCCCTCCTGCGGATCAGACAGTGCGATGTGCTCACCAGATTGTGATCCCGAAGCTACTGTAATGCTGGGTTCCTTTGAGGTGTGTGTCTCTGCGCTGGGGAGGGTGGGGGTGAGCGCTGTGACGGGACTTTAGTGAGGATGCCCCCAGATTCCTCTTCAGAGATTCCTTTGAGGCTTGATTGGAGGCCCTGGGTCATGGACTCCGTTGGCTGTTTCCCAGATGTGCCTGTGAAAGCAAGGGGAGATAATTAGTGCACGGCCATGGCCTTTGAAATAGGACACATTACTCACGGCATGGTTGTCTGATGGATGTTGTACTGCTGGACCCTCACTTGGTTGAGTACTGCCGACCTGACCATCAGTACAGGAACAGTCCAGATCCTCGCTGGCCAGTTGATGGCTCTGTTTTCAAAGTCCGTGAGGACCTTGATTTCAGGCACTCCTCCGCCAGTAAGTGACCTCTCCCTCTTGTTGTGTGCCAGCTTGAGATGGAGAGAGCGTAAACAGGATGCCTGCCAGGTAGATTGTAAGCCTGCCTGGCATGTGTGGTGGTGAGTGGTCCCATGGATGGTTTGAAGACAATGAAGCTGTGTGTGAGAGAGTGAATGCTGATGTCCCTTGAACTGGCAGCGAGTGAGATCCCTGTGGATGTGTGATGGGTTTGTGAGTGTGTGAGTTGAGAGTGATGAGAAGAGTGACTAACCCTGGCGGAACGGATGAGATCATTCATCCTCTTGCGGCACTGGGTGGGTGTCCTCTTTTGCAGGGCATTGGTGCTGACCACCGCTGCCACCGCCTCCCAAGCTGGATAAGTGAGGTAGCTGCCCATCCTGTGGCCAGAGTGGGGGTAGAGGACACCACAGCGGGCATCCACTGTGTCCAAAAGGCTCTCGAGGGACGTGTCATTGAACTTGGCGGCTGCAGTCTTCTTGCCTTTCAGGGCCATATCTTCTTTTCAGCAGTTGTGGGCTGGAAGCACTGAGAGGTGTGCGCAGCTGCACTTTAAAGGTGGTGCCCAGCGTGATAAAGCAGTGAGGTGATGGCATGGCAGGTGAATGAGAGCCCGCCCGCCATCGAAATGGCGTGTTTCCTGGGAATGCGTAATTAATGTGGTGGGTTTGGGACAAAGTGGCGTGAAAAGCCGCCATTGCGGCCGGCGGGTAAAACGTCATTTTACCCGCCCAAAACCGCACTTAGTGCAAATCTGGGACAATCTGCCGATAGAAAACTTCTGGTGCAGAAAGAGGCTATTCAGCCCATTGTGTCTGTGCTAGCCAAAAAGAGAAAAAAGGAACTAACTGCTCATTTTAATCCCACTTTTCAGCACCTGGTCCGTAGCCTTGCAGGTTACAGCGCTTCAGGTGTAGATCCAGGTACCTTTCAGCTGAATATTTCAGCCTCAACCACCAACTTAGGCAGTGAATTCCAGAGGCCCACCATCCTCTGGGTGAAAAAGTTTTTCCTCATGTCCTCTTTAATCCTTCTCCCAATCACCCGCCCGCCATCGAAATGGCGTGTTTCCCGGGTAGCCCCTGGTAATTGACACCTCAGCTAGGAGATACAAATCTTTTCTGTCTACCCCATCTAGGCCCCTCATAATTTTGTATGCCTCCATTAGGTTGTCCCTTAGCCTCCTCTGTTCTAAGGAAACAACTCTAGCCTATCCAATCTCTCCTCAAAGCTACAATTTTCAAGCCCTGGCAACATTCTTGTAAGTCTGATAACATTTTGAGTCCGTATGAATCTTCATCAGAAGAGTCTGATGTGTTCTGATGAAGAGTCATACGGACTCAAAACATTAACAGTCTTCCTCTCCGCAGATGCGGTCAGACCTGCTGAGTTTTTCCAGCTATTTTTGTTTTTGTTTCAGATTTCCAGCATCCGCAGTATTTTGCTTTTATTCTTGTAAGTCTCCTCTGCACTCTCTCCAAACCAATTATATCCCTCCTATTATGCAGTGACCAGAACTGTTCGCAAAATTCCAGCTGTGGCCTAACCAGTGTTTTATATAGTTCCAGTATTACATCCCCGCTTTTGTATTCAATACCTTGTCCAGTAAAGGAAAGCATTCCATATGCTTTCTTGACCACCTTGTCCTGCCACTTTCAGTGGACATGCACTCCAGGGTCTCTCACTTCCTCAACCTCTCTCAATTTTCGCCCATTTATTGAGTATTCCCATGCTTTGTTTGCCCTCCCCAAATGCATTACCTCACACTTCTCTGGATTGAATTCCATTTACCGCTTCCCCACCCACTGAACCAAACCATTGATACAATTCTGGAGTTGACAGCTGTCTTCTTCACTATCAACTCCACGGCCAATTTTTGTGTCATCTGCAAATTTCCCAATCTTGCCTCCCACATTTAAGTCTAATTCATTGGTATATAGAACAAACAGCTAGGGCCCCAACACTGAGCCCTATGGAACACCACTGGAAACCTCAGTAAAAAATCAGAGGAACACCAGATTAATGTTTTTTTGGTGAAGGGTCATACAGACTCAAAACGGTAACTATATTCCTCTCCGCAGATGCTGTCAGACCTGCTGAGTTTTTCCAGGTATTTTTGTTTTTGTTTCGAATTCCCAGCATCCGCAGTTTTTTGCTTTTATCTGAATGTTTTTTTGAACTGGTTGGGTGATCTTGTCAATCATGTTCTCCTGGTGCAAGACATTGATGGATCTGAAACCAGCCTTTGATGAATATTTTAATCTTCCAGCTGAGGAGAGCTCAGAGTTTAGAAAGAAGGAAGGGAAACACCCAGAAAAAAGACAGAACGGCAAAAGACAGCACCTGAACAAACCACACGAGGGTGCCAGAGAGACACGGTACTTTCCAGAAGTCCCAGTGATATGTCTTTACCTGGAGCCCAAGGCAGAAGTCCCAAATTATTTCCTTTTCTTGGACGCTCTTCCAGAACTGTATGGGCGGATCTCAGTGAATGACAAGGAAAGAACTCTGCGCCAGGTGGGCCAAGAAAAAGCAGAGATTCACTCAGAAAATCTTCATATCAAAGGTCTATTGAAGGTCTAATACAGGCAGGAATTATACAGTACCCTTAAGTGCATTGACGGACAGAGGGATCTGGGTGTACAGGTCCACAGGTCACTGAGAGTGGCAACACAGGTGGATAAGGTAGTCAGGAAGGCATATGGCATGCTTGCCTTCATTGGCAGGGGTATTGAGTACAAAAGCTGGGAAGTCATGCTGCAGCTGAATAGAACCTTGGTTAGGCCACACTTGGAATATTGCGTGCAATTCTGGTCACCACATTACCAGAAGGATATGGAGGTGTTGGAGAGGGTGCAGAGGAGGTTTACCAGGATGCTGCCTGGTCTGGAGGTTATTAGCTATGAGGAGAGGTTGGAGAAACTCGGATTGTTCTCACTAGAGCGACGGAGATTGAGGGGCGACTTGATAGAAATTTACAAAATTATGAGTGGCATGGACAGAGTAGATAGTCAGAAGCTTTTTCCCAGGGTGGAAGAGTCAATTACTAGGGGACATAGATTTAAGGTGAGAGGAGAAAACTATAGAGGAGATGTGCGGGGCAAGTCTTTTTACGCGGAGGGTAGTGAATGTCTGGAATTCGCTGCCAGAGGAAGTGGTGGAAGCAGGTAAGATAGTGGTGTTTAAGAGGCAGCTTGACAAATACATGAATAGGTTGGGAATAGAGGGATACGAACCCTGGAAGTGCAAAATGTTTTAGTTGACGGGCAATATGTTTGGCGCAGGCTTGGAGGGCCAAAGGGCCTGTTCCTGTGCTGTACTTTTCTTTGTTCTTTGTGAGTTGGACGAACTCAACCTCAAGCATAGCCAGGCACGATAGCAGACAAGAAAGGCACCCATGGTGCTCATTGCCTTGAAAAACTCTTTGAGAAACCAATACACGGCCCTGGAAAAACACAAGGGCCGGAATTTTCCAGCCCCCTGCCCTGAGCGGTGGATTCCCCTGTGGCAGGGCCAGCGAGCCACTGAAATCTCCGTTCACATCAGCAATACCAGAAAATCCTGCTGGCATGAGGGGCTGGGAAATACAGGCCGAGGAGTTGGGAAAGACTATGAATGCTATTTCAGAAAAAGCTGTGTTGGATCTGTCAGCAATGACAAAGCTATACACCAACACACAAATTCAGAAGACAGGGGCTGAACAAGAAAATAAACAGTTGAAATAGCAGCTAATTGTCCTTCAGGTTCAGATTCAAAATCCATTACCCTTCAGCAATACAGCTGAATTAAGGATATCTTGAACAGCAGAATGGCAGAACAGCAGAACAAACTCAATGACACTCTGCTAAATGACAAGAAAACTCAAGACAATGTACTTGAGCTTTGCAACAAAAAGGAAAACCTGTTGAAGGACCTTCGCATGCTATAAGGATCCCTCAGGTCTGAGTTTGTCAGCGAGACAAAATTAATTTAATGCCACTCTGAAAGAACTGACGACTCGGTTTTCAGAGAAGGCTCAGGATTGTTCACCATTCCAGGAGGAAGCCGAGAGGTACAAGAATGAGACTGCTGCGCTGAGGGAAACAATTGCACATTTGGAAGGGATCTTGGAAAAGCATTGCATTCCAAAAGAAGTATGGATACAAAGAGATGAACATCCGGAACATGGAATAGCAAGCGGAGGTAGAAGTTCTCACTAAAGAGTGTGAAGTCTTTCAAAAATAATGGGCAGAAGCGCTATTACAGAATGCGACCTTGAAAAGTAGCACAGAGCAATTATATTCTGCCAAAGAAAAACTGATTCAGTGGAGAGAATCCAACATGGAGCAGCAAAAAGATCTTTGAGCTGACGTATGTTGTCCGTAATCAGCCTTTCTCTCTTCTGAGCAGAGATGCCTGCGTAGCCCTAGATTTCTTCCAGATGACCGAAGATGTCGAGACCATTGTTGGCCAGCCAGAACGGCACGGTTCTGAGCCCTCAAACGCTAAAGAGCATTCAGACTCTGATTTCACCTGCAATCTCTCTTCTCTTTTTGAGGAGCAGGTTTGTACATCATCAAAAGTCCCCGATGGGGGACCAACCTACTGCACATGAGATTACCATAACACCTCCAGTGAAAGTGGTACCAGAGATGGATCAACAATCTGAGGAGCCTCTACCTCCAACTACGGTGATTGGTACAGTTGGTAGACACACCAACCAAGGCAACCTCCAGCCAACGTGCCAGAACCACAAGGGATGCTGTCTCATACCATCAACAACAACAAACAGAGGTGAGCGTACTACTCAATATTCTTCTTGCCACAGGAATTCCCTTCTTCAGCCTCAGAGAGCTTCTCAACAGCCTAAATGGAAAAAGAAGAAGAAAAGCAGACAAATACCATCTCCGTTGAAAGGTCCGTTGAAAGGTCCGAGGAATACTCTGGTACAAAATTTCAACACTCGGAGTCCAGATGCAATATTCAAGTGGTTCCTTTATTACGCATGCGAGGAGCAAACGCTGGGCAATCCAGGCGCTTCTTCACCGAGGTTCAAATGAGCAGAGTTTATATATCTTTTACTATCAGTTACAACTTAATGGTATTCGTTAGACAAAGGCCACAGCACAATGACCCCTCCAGTGGGCTGATAATTGTGTTCCTGTACAGTAATTGCAGTGCAGAGACTGGGCATTATCTTTTTTGAAGATGGCTATCAGACGGTGTGAAATGGCCTTCCCCATTTCTTGATTGAGTTATCCCGTGTCCCCGCCCGTGTGTCTCCCATTTCCTAATTGCAAATTTACAGCTGAGCCCTTTGCACAAGTTTATAGCTTTCATGTAAGGCTGCGACTGTTTGTGTATGCTTTGGTGCCTTAGCTACTGGTCCTGGCTAGCACTTTAAAATAAATCCAAATTTTCTGCATCTTCAGTCCCCCGTTTTGGGTGCGTAACTGTTAGGTTAAGCTAGCCAATTAACCTGCGTCCGATGATCTTCCTAATGTCCGAGACTCCTGTCTCTCCGGTGCTGCGCGGCTACCAAGACGGGAGGCTGGGACCCTACTACATTAATATTGTGTCCTGTCCCAGCAGCTATTGTTGCTCTTTTAACATTATTTTTACCCTATGCCTAAGGGCTTTCTTCTTACAGGTGTGACATGCTGCAATTCCCCACGCCAATGCTAACACAGCAACGAGTATATGAGAAGATTATTCTTACCCAGGGGTGTATATCCACATTCAGCCCCCAGTCTCACACTTGCTCCCGCCATGTCGGATCTCTCAATTGCTCTTCCGTATCATTGATTAGCCTTTTAAACACCGCCTGTAACACGTAATACTGTTTCATCACCTTTCGTAAGTCACCTTTAATCTTTTTCAAAATTTCGGGAAGGTGGGGAATTGGGGCCTGCTTACGTTCCTCATACTGTTCCAGGGTATCGTGGAGTGTGTTGGAGGTGTTGACTAAGGCCTGACCCCTTTGTTGGACGTACACCATTCGCGTGTGTCTGATAGTAACTGGGAGCCGGGGTTTAAAGCAGAAGTTGGGGGTGGTGATGTTGCAATGTAGGCTCCCGTACATGTATGACTGCTCAGTGGTTGTCACACAGTATTCCTCCTTTCCCTTGTATCTTGAGCAGGTATGATGGTTTTCTCTGTGGGTAATTTCTAACATACAACCCTCTGTTCGGTTGTACCCGCATTTGTCTAGCCCCCCCTCCCGTTCTGACTAGATGGGGGAAAATCGTGAGGCTACCTTTCCTCCTGCATCCGCTCAGTGATACCCCTTGTATACCCTCATTCTTGTGTATGGCATGTCTATGGGGTAGTACCGGAGGGAGTCATTGTCTCGGATAAACCCAATGTTGGTACTGAGGGTGCGGGCCTGTGTCTGCTGTGGCTGGGGGGATTGCCAGTACCATGCCTATCACATTAATTTGGTTTGTGGTGCACTTCTGAATCACCGGATACGCCCTGGTCATTCCTTTAAATGTATAGGCGTCAATGACGCCTGGGTTCTTGGCCATCCCCCGTAACCGGGCACTGTTGATCCAGCCCGGTACCTCCCACCTTTGGATCTGGGCCAGATTGTGTCTTAATTGCCCAATCATCCACTGGCCATGAGCGTGGCAGAGCTGGCTTTTTTGGTTGCTGTACTCTTGTTGTTCCTCCCTTTCTATTAATTGGATGGTGGTTTTAGCATGGGTCTCTATAATGTGTACGCTTTCCAATAGAGATGCTACACTCTTGCCCCCTAGGGCCACTCCGTTTCTCCACCCCTCGCTGCTCTTATGAGCAGCTGCCTCATGATCCCTTCAAGATTCGTGACCTCAGAGTTGATTCCTTGAATGTTGAGAGTTTACCAGGGAAGTCCCTGTGTTCACCCCTTGTCATTGTTAACTTGTTAACTAACCCTCACTTCTGGCGGTGGAAAGCAGCATGTCCCTTGAATCTAGTGGCGCCCGTGGCGTCAGCCGCCTGATTAATCATAGCCTTACTCAGTAATTTGTATGGTTTTCGTAGGGGCGCTTGGTTACTACAATACTCAGGCAGTTGTATACATGCCAGGTTCACAATTACCAGTACAATTTCATGTTTAACTTTATCATACAATAGTTCACCATCCATATACGATAGCGGGATGGTGTCGGTCCGGGGTCCGCTGTTGTAGTCAACTCTGCGTGTTTGGGCCTCAAGATCCAATGCCAGGTATCTGTCATTCCCAAGTCCTCCTCCCTGGGACAGTGACCCCAGTTGTTGTTGTCCCGGGGTGTGAGGTAAATTGTGAAAAATCTCTCACACATTGTATCTGGACCTGTGCCCCCTTCGCACATGTCCAGAGTCCATCCGAACCATCGCTGATCTGGGAGCATATTGGGCCCTCATTTTTCCATCGGAGTTCCGTTCCCGTATGCGAGCTCTGCCCTCAGCGCCCTCCATCGCTCATTCCAATGGATAGTTGCATAAGCCCGGTGCCACGCTTGAAGAGCATTGACCTTTCCGGTGTGACATTCATACCTCCTTTCACGCAATATCCATTGCTGACATTCTTGTAGAATAAGGCCATACCGGCCGCTGCTTCACGGTTTACGTTCTGTATGCTGGTGGCTGCAATAACCAGGGCCCTGGTAATGATTATCGACACCCGGCTTTTTTCCATCTTGGCGTGGAGGTTACCCGGTTATTGTTATTTCTGTAATGAAGCATACTGCTGGTGATCACCAGGGGTTAGGTTGTACATAAGAGGCAGCTTTCTCCTTTTCACCCCTCCTTGTGCACAGCCCACGGTGACCCTCCCCGTATTTGAGGATTCCCCCTTTGTCTTTCGGATGGCCAGTCCTCCAGATCGGGAATGAATCCTAAACCACTTGGCTAACACAGTATGGACTGCTTGTTGCCTGTTTTCCCCCAACTTCCCGGTAATTCAGTCTTTCTGACTTACATCATACCTTTTCAGTTGCGACCAGTGTTTCCACCTACCTTTTCCCTTCATATCGACGCAGGCACATGAAACGCTGGTCAAAATAATTTTGTACAGTCCAGTCCATTTAAGGGCAAAACCTGGTTGGCTCGGGGTGATTTGAACAAACACCATGTCTCCGACCTCAGCCTGTGGTGTCGGAGGCCCCCCTTTTGTCCTTTCTTCTAAATCCCTGATAGCCTGTTGGTCCTTCACTTCCTGTTGTAATTCCTTTAGCTGTCCATCCAATTGCTTAATATAGTTTTTAATTTTATATCTGATGGGTCCCATATCCTCGCTTCCGGTGGCTATGTCCTCTGGCAAGCGCATAGCCCTCCCGGTCATCAACTCATAAGGGGTTAACCCAGTTGTCCTGTTAGGGGTAGCCCTCAGTCCCATCAATATGCAGGGGAGCACATCCACCCATCCCCTACCAGTTGCTGCGATTGGGTTTCCAATAGCGTTTTTTAATGTGCGGTTCATACGTTCTACCATTCCTGAGCTTTGTGGATGGTAAGGTACGTGAAATTTCTGTTTTACCCCAAGCAGCTCACACGTCCTTTTCATAATACTGCCCGTAAAATGTGTTCCTTGATCCAAATCTATCCGTAAAGGGATTCCCCACCTTGGTACTACTTCAAAAGTGAGGATCTTTGCGACCGTGGTGGCGCTGCAGTCCCTGGTGGGGAAAGCCTCCACCCATCTATTGAACTGGTCGATTATGACCAGGCAATATTTCTTTCCCCTGCTGTCGGGAAGGGGTCCCGTAAAATCTATCTGTAGGTTTCCCCATGGGCCCTTGGGACGCGGCTGGTGTGATAGCCTTACTTTGATCGGTGCAAATGATGCATCTCTGACAATACTTGGCTATATCCCTGCCAATGCCAGTCCACCACCAGTTCTGAAGCAGTCTACTGAGCATACAGTCCCTTCCACTGTGGTCTGATTCGTGATACAGTTTCAACAGGGTGTATTGTCTACAATTCAGGGTCATTTTCCTGTCCTGTGGTAGAATCTTGTTTCCCTGACTGATCTCGTGTCCTAAGTACCTAACCAGTGTTTGCCCTACTTGCGCCTTTTTGGGGCTTATCTTAAATCCAGCATTTTCCAGTGTCCTTAAGACTACCAAGAGGGCTCTGATGTGGTCCCTTTCTGATTCTGACGCTTTTAGGATATCATCTACATATTATAAGATTGTACTGTTGTAAGACTCTACGTCGCACTGACTCAGCTTCTCACTCGTGACCCGATGGAAGATGTTCGGGTTGTTGTGGATTCCCTGTGGGAACCTCGCCCATGTATACTGTCTCCTTCTCACTGTGAAAGTGAATGTATCTTGGGATTCCTGGTCCAGTGGTATTGACCAAAATCCATTGGCTACATCTAAAACTGTAAATATTTTATGTTTGGGTTTTTACGATTAAAGCACACCTCGGGTTTAGGGACAGCTGTCGCGGTGGCCACTGTTTCAGTGGGGTCTGTAACCTCCACTGCCGACACCTTTATCTTAGTTTTCCCTATGTGGTTATCTACCCCGGTGGCCCATCTTTCTAGCTCATCATATGTGTTCTTGTCTACTAGCCCGGTGTCTAGGATTGCCTGGTGGGCCAGGCTAAGGCCATCCTTGTACAATTGCATAAACTGTGCATCATCTCGGTTCAGTGCAGCACCTACACCCCCGTAGTTACAATATGCCTCAAACTTCCGATTGCCATATTCATGGGTACCCTCACCTTTTTCTTATTTTACTCCAGTCACTATATTCCAATTCACTGGAGCTTGCCCTAAGACTTGCGCTATTGCTGCTCTAAAGGCTCGGAAATCGGCTTGCTGCTGTGCCTGGTCTGCCTGGTTGTCCGGGCACCGGGGGCACATACTCTATCTTAATTGGGGCCACGCGATACGGGGGTGCTGATTCCCAACCCACTTCCTGTTGTTTCTCATATCCTTCTGTCTGTTCCACCAGCCCGTTCCAATCTACGTTACCTGCGTATTGTGGAGTTGCTGGTAGCTGTGTTAAAGCTGGCGAAACTGACATGAGATTTTTTGGCTGCACTAGCTCTTCATTTTGGGATTTGTTGGCCAACATTCTGTTTACTTTCTCACTTAACTCTACATGTTGTCTAAACATTAGGATCCATGCTTTATCATCTTTGTCTTTTTTTTAGATTATCCCACCATTTTCTCTGATCAGTGGGTGAGTCAAATGAGTTTCAATTGTTCTTTATCATTTTGCCTATCAATTTTTTATTTTGTCAGCTAAATGCTGTATCAGGGATCCCTCTGGTCCCTACTCGAGTTTATAATTGTCGTCAGCGGTTCTTACCTGGGTCCTTTCTGACCGAACTCGTTACTTGCGACTAATACTGGATGTAATTATAACAATCTATAATACAAGCGTTTCTACCCCACCCTTACCACCCCTTGAACTATTGCCTGGAGCCTAGGTTTCGGATACGCAGGGCGCCTGACACTTCCTGGGTTGGGACGGAGTCGGATTTAATATGAATAAAAATGTATTCACACTGTGACTCATCCCGGTTCCCCGTCGGTGTCCTGCGTCCTTTGTACCCTGCTCGCAGCGCCAATTGAAAGGTCCAAGGAATACTTTGGTACAAAATTTCAGCACTCAGAGTCCAGATGCAATATTCAAGTGGTTCCTTTATTACGTATGCGGGGAGCAAATGCTGGGCAATCCAGGCGCTTCTCCACCGAGGTTCAAATGAGCAGAGTTTATATATTTTTTACTATCAGTTACAACTTAATGGTATTCGTTAGACAAAGGCCACAGCACAATGACCCCCGGGTGGGCTGATAATTGTGTTCCTGTACAGTAATTGCAGTTCAGAGACTGGGCATTGTCTTTTTTGAAGATGGCTATCAGATGGCGTGAAATGGCCTTCCCCATTTCTTGATTGAGTTATCCCATGTCCCCGCCCATGTGTCTCCCATTTCCTAATTGCAACTTTGTACAAGTTTATAGCTTTCTTGTAAGGCTGCAACTGTTTGTGTATGCTTTGGTGCTTTAGCTGTTGGTCCTGGCTAGTACTTTAAAATAAATCCAAATTTTCTGCATCTTCACCATCCACCCCACAAGAAACGATCAAAAATAACAACAACCATGCACCACCAAACCAGCCAGAGCAACCAGGTGTGGTTTAACATCAAGCAATGGAAAAAATGGATGAAATCAAACCTAAATGCCAGTCCAACCTCCAAGCCAACAAGAAGCAGAACCACCAGAGCCTACCACTCTCCCAACAGAACAGCGAAAGAGGTATAAGGCCCCCAGACCACCTGAACCTCAAACTTCAAGGTCTTGAAGTGGGAAGATGGGGTAGCGAGAATGTTGTTAATGTTAATACTGTAATAGCAATAATATTGGAATAACATTAAGGTTGTAACAATAAGGTAACTGCACAAGACTTGTAACAATGTAAGATGTGAAGTAAACTGAAGTAACTCTATGCCCATGTGATAAAGATTGGAGGGAGGTGTAGTTGCAGAGTCAGGTACATTCAGGATTAATATGGGACTGAGTACAGTACCGCCTACACAGTGATGTAAGAAGACATATGACACAGGGTCAATCTAGAGATGTGTAAAGACCTAGGATAGAGTCAGCTCCATATCTGTAACCTGTATACAGTTATGCGTTGTTAATAAATACTTGCTGTTAATATACTCCAGACTATAAAACCCACTTCATGATGTCTGAAACAGGATTCTTCAGTTACTGTTGAAGGGTCATGAGGACTCGAAACGTCAACTCTTCGCCGATGCTGCCAGACCTGCTGAGTTTTTTCCAGGTAATTCTGTTTTTGTTTTGGATTTCCAGCATCCACAGTAATTTTTTTTTATTTCTTCAGTTACTGCCTTGGTTTGATAAGTGTAACTCTTGTTTCTTAATAAATTGTCCTGATTTACTAAATCAAAATATCTCCTTTTACCTTCCTGGTTTTAGTCTTGTCAAGCTAAATCTTGAGTGGGGCAAAAACCCACAGGAGGAAGGATCCCTCCGGTGCATTATGTGTAACCATTAACACATGTATAAAGAGTTGAATTACAATTACATTGCATACACAGTACAGAGGTATTCTTTCCTCCAGCTACTTTTGAAGTTGAATTGCATAGTTCTCCAGTAAATAAACATTCCTTATGATTCCAGATTTATTGTTTTTTTATCATGTGGATAGGATGAGAGTTAAAATGATTAAATATGCTGCAGGAAAAAGACCAGAGCCATACTAGGCAGGAAGATTTGATGACAATCTCCACAATGCACTGACTTTGCCAACCTTAACCCAAGCACAATGTGGTTCCCATGTTGTCAACTACAGCTCGGTGGGTAGCACTCTCACCTCTGAGTTAGAAAGTTTGTGGGCTTGAGTCCCACTCTGGAGTTTTTAGCACAGAATCTAGGCTGGCACTACAGAGCAGTGCTGAGATGAGGTTTTAAATGAGTACTTTGCATCTGTATTCACTATAGAGAAGGACGAAGCAGGTACAGAAATCAGCAAGGGGGACTGAGATACACTTGAACAAAATAGCATTGAGAGGGAGGAGAAATTAATGGTTTTAGCGGGTTTAAAAGTGGATAAATCCCCAGGCCCAGATGAGATATATCCCTGGCTGCTGTGGGAGGCAAGAGAGGAGATTTCAGGAGCCCTGACATTAATTTTCAAATCCTCTCTGGCCACAGGAGAGGTGCCAGAGGACTGGAGGACAGCTAACAGGGTACCATTATTCAAGAAGGGTGGTAGGGATAAATCAGGGAACTATAGGCCAGTGAGTCTAACATCAGTGGTAGGGCAACTTTTAGGAAAAAATTCTGAGGGACAGAATTAATCTCCACTTGGAGAGGTAAGGATTAATCAAGAACAGTCAGCATGGCTTTGTCAGGGGTAGATCATGGGCAGGATCCCGCTTGGCGAGCGGTGGGGGGGGGGCGGGGCCTGCTTGCCGACACGTAAAATGACGCGGGATGATGTCGGACGGAACTTCCAACCTCACTCCGCGTCATTGCAATTTTCAGATCGGCGGGGGCGCAGCCGAATCAGCTGTGTGCCTGCCAACCTGTCAACGGCCAATTGAGGCCATTTGAAATCTAATTGAAGTACTTAAAGGACCTGCCCATCCAATCTTAAGGTTGGCGGGCAGGCCAGGAGCCCTGGCAGACTTCAGAAAAAGCATGAAACCTCATCCACGGGCTGGATGAGGTTTCATGTGGGTTTTTAAAAATTTAATAAAAGTTTAACTAAAAGTGATGGACATGTCCCAACTCATGTGACAGTGTCACATGAGGGGACATGTCAGGGAAATTTTATTTTTCTATTTTTAACATTTTTGAATTTGGCGCCGATCTCCCTGAGGCAGCACCTAGCCTCAGGGAGATGAGTGCGCTCTTTCTTGCACATGCACGAAAGATTGCACTCTCGGCTCAGGGAATCCCACCCACCCCTCCCCGTCTGCAAAGGGAGTGCATAGCGCTTTCTGGCGGATGTCACGCTGGGCGGGCCTTAATTGGCCCGGTCTTGTAAAATGGCAGCGCGCCCCCGACAGGGGGCACTGATCAGAGGTGTGCCTGCACGCTCCCGCTCCTGAACTTCCCCCCACAACGGAGGGAAAATTCTGCCCCATGTCTAACAAATCTGACTGAATTTTTCAAGGAGGTGACTAGGTGTCTAGGTGAGGGCATTGCTGTTGTCTACATCGACTTCAGTAAGGCTTTGACAAGGTGTCACATGGGAAACTGGTCAAGAAGACAAGAGCCCATGGGATCCAGGGCAATTTGGCAAATTGGATCCAAAATTGGCTTTGTGGTAGGAGGCAGAAGGTGATGGTCGAAGGTTGTTTTGGTGACTGGAAGCCTGTGTCCATGTGTGTACCACAGTGTTTGGTGCCGGGTCCCTTGCTGTTTGTAGTGTACATTAATGATCTAGGCAGGAATGTAGGAGATATGATCAGTAAGTTCGCAGATGACACAAACATTGGTGGTGTGGTAAATAGGGAGGAGGAAAGCCTTAGGCTACAGGACAATATAGTTGAGCTAGTCAGGTAGACAGAGTAGTGGCAAATGGAATTTAATCCTGAGTGTGAGGTGATGCATTTTGGGAGGACTAACATGGCAAGGGAGTACACAATGAATGGTAGGGCCCTAGGAAGTACAGAGGATCAGAGGGACCTTGGTGTGCATATCCATAGATCCTTGAAGGCTGCAGGACAGGTAGATAAGGTGGTTAGGAAGGCATATGGGATTAGTCGAGGCATTGAATACAAGAGTAGGGAGGTTATGATGGAGCTGTATAAAGCGTTAGTTTGGCCACATCTGGAGTACTGCGTGCAGTTCTGGTCACCACACTATAGGAAGGATGTGATTGCACTGCAGAGGGTGCAGAGGAGATTCACCAGAATGTTGCTGGGCTGGAGTGTTTCAGCTATGAAGAGAGATTGGATAGGCTGGGGTTGTTTTCCTTAGAGCAGAGATGGCTGACTGACTGATGTGTACAAAATTATGAGGGGCATAGATAGGGTAGATAGGAAGAAACTTTTCCCCTTAGTGGAGGAGTCAATAACCAGGGGGCATCGTTTTAAGGTAAGGGGCAGGAGGTTTAGAGGGGATTTGAGGGGAAAAAAATTCACCCAGAGGGTGGGGCATATCTGGAACTCACTGCCTGAAAGGGTGGTAGAGGCAGGAACCCTCACAACATTTAAGAAGTATTTAGATGAACACTTGAAATGCCATAGCATACAGGGCTACAGGCCAAGTGCTGGAAAATGCGATTAGAGTAGATAGGGGCTTGATGACTGGGGCGGACATGATGGGCCAAAGGGCCCCTTTCCGTGCTGTAAAATTCTATGATTCTAGGTGATAAAAAACCTTTTCACACAGCGAGTAGTTAGGGCACTGCCTGGAAGTGTGGTGGAGGCAGGTTCATTTGAGGCATTCAATGATTAGATGATTATTTAAATAGAACCAATGTGCAGGGTTACGGGGAAAAGGCAGGAGATTGGCACTAAGTTAAAATGATCAGAGAGCCAGTGCAGACATGATGGGCCAAATGGCCTCCTAAATAGTAAACTCATAAATAGTATATAAATGATTGAGAATTTAATGAACTCAACCTGACACATGGACTTTAATACAAAATGCAGAGTGCCATAGACCTTTCATTTTTATTCTGTAAATTAAGGAGACATGCATTTTGCAATGTATTGTAATTACCTGTATACTGAAATCTTCATAATCGTGCAATTCTTTTGTTATTTTATACTTTAGCTTTATTTTATAATATAATTATGTTATGAATTATGAATACATGTTTTATTTGTATCATCATCACAATTTGGCACATGTCGCCATGAGAATTTTTCAATAAACCAATTATTTCCTCTCGCACTATCCAGTAAAATAGAAGAAAATGACATACACTTTTAGGAAAAAGCTGGAATTAAATAATTGATAGATCAGCCAGCATTTGAAATTAAAAAGATAGGTTAAAGTTTTGAGTCTAGTGTATCTCTGGACAGCAAATCTATGTGTTATGCGTACGTATGTTGATTAGTGAAAATAGGAATTAGCTCGGCTATGAGGTCCCCTTCCCCTTTGCCCTTCCCGATGGATAACTTAACAATGCTTCCCCAGGCTCACATCTGCAGTAGAGCCTTTTGGATGAGTTGCCAGAGGGCTGCCAGTAACAGTGGAAACAAACCCCAAGATCAGTCGCAACTAATGGGAGAGAAAACTGGGTCTAGAGAACGAAGAGTAAATGGTAGGGGGAATTAGCAGTTGAACAGAGGTCCTTCTAGATATTAACAAAAAACTACTGCGGATGCTGGAAATCCAAAACAAAAACAGAATTACCTGGAAAAACTCAGCAGGTCTGGCAGCATCGGTGGAGAAGGAAAGAGCTGACGTTTCGGGTCCAAATGACACTTCAACAGAACTGAAGCATAGTTAGGAGAGAGGTGAAATATAAGCTGGTTTAAGGTGGGGGGCAGGGGGAGAGAGAAGTTGAGGGTGGGGTGGTTGTGGGGACAAGCAAGCAGTGATAGGAGCAGATAATCAAAAGATGTCACAGACAAAAGGATCAAAGAGGTGTTGAAGGTGGTGATATTATCTAAGAAAAGTGCTAATTAAGAATGGATGGCAGGATACTCAAGGTACAGCTCTAGTGGGGGTGGGGTGGAAAGACTAACAAGGCATTAGTTGTAGATTTAAAAATAATGGAAATAGGTAGGAAAAGAAGAATCTATATAAATTATTGAAAAAAAACAAAAGGGAGGGGGAAGAAACGAGGTGGGGATGGGGGCAGGGGGAGTTTAAGATCTAAAGTTGTTGAATTCAATATTCAGCCCGGAAGGCTTTAAAGTACCTAGTCGGAAAATGAGGTGCTGTTCCTCCAGTTTGCGTTGGGCTTCACTGGAACAATGCAGCAAGCCAAGGACAGACATGTGGGCAAGAGAGCAGGGTGGAGTGTTAAAATGGCAAGCGACAGGGAGGTTTGGGTCATTCTTGCGGACAGACCGCAGGTGTTCTGCAAAGCGGTCGCCCAGTTTGCGTTTGGTCTCTCCAATGTAGAGGAGACCTCATTGGGAGCAACGAACGCAGTAGACTAAGTTAGGGGAAATGCAAGTGAAATGCTGCTTCACTTGAAAGGAGTGTTTGGGCCCTTGGACGGTGAGGAGAGAGGAAGTGAAGGGGCAGGTGTTGCATCTTCTGCGTGGGCATGGGGAGGTGCCATAGGTGGGGGTTGAGGAGTAGGGGGTGATGGAGGAGTGGACCAGGGTGTCCCGGAGGGAACGATCCCTACGGAATGCCGCCGGGGGGTTGAAGGGAAGATGTGTTTGGTGGTGACATCTTCCCTTCACCCACCCTGGCAGCATTCCATAGGGATCGTTCCCTCCGGGACACCCTGGTCCACTCCTCCATCACCCCCTACTCCTCAACCCCCACCTATGGCACCTCCCCATGCCCACGCAGAAGATGCAACACCTGCCCCTTCACTTCCTCTCTCCTCACCGTCCAAGGGCCCAAACACTCCTTTCAAGTGAAGCAGCATATCACTTGCATTTCCCCTAACTTAGTCTACTGCGTTCGTTGCTCCCGATGCGGTCTCCTCTACATTGGAGAGACCAAACGCAAACTGGGCGACCGCTTTGCAGAACACCTGCGGTCTGTCCGCAAGAAAGACCCAAACCTCCCTGTCGCTTGCCATTTTAACACTCCACCCTGCTCTCTTGCCCACATGTCTGTCCTTGGCTTGCTGCATTGTTCCAGTGAAGCCCAAAACAAACTGGAGGAACAGCACCTCATCTTCCGACTAGGCACTTTACAGC
The DNA here is from genome assembly GCF_964194155.1 of Cetorhinus maximus. Classification (NCBI taxonomy): domain Eukaryota; kingdom Metazoa; phylum Chordata; class Chondrichthyes; order Lamniformes; family Cetorhinidae; genus Cetorhinus; species Cetorhinus maximus. The sequence continues at coordinate 28,263,545 of NC_135880.1, read as the reverse complement.
CTTCCGGGCTGAATATTGAATTCAACAACTTTAGATCTTAAACTCCCCCTCCCCCCATCCCCACCCTGTTTCTTCCCCCTCCCTTTTGTTTTTTTTTCAATAATTTATATGGATTCTTCTTTTCCCACCTATTTCCATTATTTTTAAATCTACAACTAATGCCTTGTTAGTCTTTCCACCCCACCCCCACTAGAGCTGTACCTTGAGTATCCTGCCATCCATTCTTAATTAGCACTTTTCTTAGATAATATCACCACCTTCAACACCTCTTTGATCCTTTTGTCTGTGACATCTTTTGATTATCTGCTCCTATCACTGCTTGCTTGTCCCCACAACCACCCCACCCTCAACTTCTCTCTCCCCCCGCCCCCCACCTTAAACCAGCTTATATTTCACCTCTCTCCTAACTATGCTTCAGTTCTGTTGAAGTGTCATGTGGACCCGAAACGTCAGATCTTTTCTTCTCCACCGATGCTGCCAGACCTGCTGAGTTTTTCCAGGTAATTCTGTTTTTGTTTTGCTTCTAGATATTGTCGTGCTAATAAGGCGTCAGTGCAAGCAGGGGAAGCCCAGGTCTTCTGCTTGACCATAACACAGATGGAAGGGAGGCAGGGGAGGAACCTCCATCTCCAAACAGGATGACTGAATCTTTCTGTAGGGGGGGGGTCAAGTCTCGTTGCCGGGGCCAAAAGCGGGAGCCAACCCTGCTCCGGCGGAAGGTGGGGCCCTGGGGCTACTGTGGTATAAAGGAGAAAAAAATGGATCGAAGTAATGAAATACGAGTGATGATTCAATGTTGTCTGGATTGCATCTGCACACCTCTATCACCTGTCCCGTAACAGTATCAGTGCAGAGCTAATGACACCCAGCTCATTGCATGAAACAGCCCCAATCTGAATCTTTTGCTGACTGCCATACATTTGCCCTTTAAAAGAACATTGTGAATTATAAAGCAGCATTGCACCTTTTGTAGAAATTATTTTTGATGTGCCTTCCCACAAACAGCCATCTTGTCCAGCGGGACAGTAACAGTTAATACAATTAGTCAGGGATGTGTGGCATTTTGAACCAAATTTGAAATAAAATTTTATTGCACTGCGATATTACCTTCTGAGCTGATGGCCTCCCTGCATTTTTCATCTCTTCAAAAATGATTGTGAAAACAGTCTAATGGGTGCAATCATTCTAAGGCATAAGAGAGCTATTTGTGAATTAGAAACGAAAAGATCACAGAGAGGTAGGTTTCAACTTCATTTTCTTTAAGCTTTGGGGCTGCTAAATTTTGCTGGAAGGATTGCAAGTGCTATTTTTGTGAGCCATCCCTGGGGTATTACTTTAATTGCCTTGATTGTAGCATAGTATCTGCAGTGTATAAAGACACTATAAAATCTTCACATAATTACTTCTGTACTATTGGGTTCCTTCACAATTACCATTAAGCCACTGCTGCATTACCATTTAATTACTCAGTTTTGACTATTCATGCTGTAGAAAATTGTTGTGGAATCTCTACATAATTACTTTTGGTTCATCACTTACTTTATTCATAATTGCCAGAGTCAATGATGAATATCGATTCAGGCACCACATTTTCCTCATTCAACCACCTTGTTTAACATATTTAAATTCTCCTTCAATGTGACGAATCCCAACATTTGTTGTATTTATAGAACTATAGGTCAGCAACGTGTTTGGTTTTTTTCTGATGTGAGCCGTGAAGTTGCCCCTGCGTTACTAACGACTCAGTTCAACCCGTTGCAAATTATTTCCACCATTATGTCAGGTGACCCTTAAAATTCAGCATTAATCCCCAGTACACAGGCAGAGGACAAGCAGTGAAGTCTTCTACATCATTGGTTTGGCTTGTGGGGCTCATCCATGTAGTATCATTGCCTAGAATTCTTCTCACCTCACACAGAAATACAAATGTGGAGTCAGCCATTAGCTGATGAAACAGACTTGGGGCATATGCTTGAGGCTAGATTTTAGCCTTGACACTCCAGTAGAAATTCTATAGCCAAAAATCACTGGAATTACACGCAAAATCTGGCTTTGGTGTCACTTACTTCCAACTGCACCATTTGCTGCAAATAAAGGCAGCAATATAAAGATGATATACTTTGATCATTCTTCATTAGATATAGATTGACAAGTGAGTGTAAATGATAATAGTTGTCTCTATGAAATAGAAACACAGTATAAAATACTCAAAACACTGGAGTCTTTACACCTACTTGATCACAAAACTGGACTCACAAATCACTGAGTTTTGTATGATTGTAACTCTTTACCTAAGGAAGGATATACTTGCCTTGGACGCTGTGCAACGAAGGTTCACAAGATTGTTTCCTGGGATGAGAAGGCTATCGTATGAGGAGATGTGAGCCTATATTCTCTGGAGTTTAGAAAAGTGAGAGGTGATCTCATCAAAACCTGTAAAATTCTGACAGGACTTAACAGGGAAGATGCTGAAAGGTTTTATCACCCCCTGGCTGGAGAGTCTAGAATTCGGGGCATAGTCTCAGGATAAGGAGTTGGCCATTTAGGAGTGAGTTGAGGCAAAATTTCTTCGCTCAAAGGGTGCTGTGAGTTTTAGGAACTCTGTACCTCAGAAAGCTGTGAATGTTCAGTCGTTGGGTTATATACAAGGGTGAAATTGATTGATTTCTGGGCACTAAGAGAATCGAGGGATATGGGGGTAATTCAGGAAAGTGGAGCTGAGGTAAAAGGTCAGTCATGATCATATTGAATGGCAGATCAGACTTGAGGGGGAAAATGGCCTCCTGCTCCTGTTTCTTTTGTACCTATGTATGTCAGATATTATCGTGTACAATTAGTGAAAAGTGAGGATTTCTTAGCTCTTGTGTTAGTTGGATAGCCTGAAGCTAGAGATTTTTGTATTGTCAGGAGCAGGGCTGATGTGTGTCATTTTCAGAGAGATGTGCTTCGAAAGGTCAGTCACCAAAGGTAAGCTGGATTGCTCCTTCTTGTTTGTAATTCTGGTAATGTGAGTCAAAATACATTCTCATCTGCTGCACAAGGACAAGTAACTGATGCCTTATTGCATTGCAGAGTTATGTGCTTGCCGCTATGGCGGAGGTTCAGCATGAATTCTTCAATAGGTCATCTGAGGCCTCAGAACACAGTAAAGCTCAGTGATAAATTTCTGGCACATCTCGATTCTTTTACTCAGAGTGAGATGCATGTATGAGATTAAGATGCATCACATACAACTGCAAACATCTGGTACCCACTTCTCCCATTAAAACAATAGAAGATATGAGTGCTGATGCAGAAGTCATTCTGCCTGGGGCAAGATGCACTCTGTTATTGCTGGGATGTGTTATAAAACATAAATATGTCAGGCGTTGTATCTGATTTTGCTGCTGTATTGTAGAAAATGTTGCTTAATGTTTGGGGAAACCAGATCTCTGGAGCATTATTCTGGCCATGACTATTAAATTAGTGCAGTGAACACGGTTGAATGAGACTTAACTTTTAAACCAAATACTCACCTGCAGTTGGCACAATAAAGCTTCCAAAAGCATGTTACTCTTGGGCAGTAACACCACCAAGCAGTGAGGCTCATGTCCTCTTTTGCTAATCATGCAGCTTAAATGTCAAATGAGGCAAGATTCTGGAGCACCTCGGAGCTTACATTAATTTTTGTGTTCTCATTACAGGCGCGGAATGACTCTCGGGAGATATGCTTCTGCAAACTGAGAGCGCTTTCTAGACCATAAAGTAGTCTAAAGATAAAGAAAGATATCCCTTGTGATTTAAAGGCATCATGTAACATTCCAGTTAATGTGCCTTTTTGTTGTCCTGTTAAGGCAACTAGGACCATGCCCTTTACAGCTTCAAAATGGACTTTTGTACACGAGATCATATGCTTGACCTCATTGTTTCATATCCCTTTTTTTCAAATGACTGGATACCTCATGTGGTACGTGTTAAATTATTTGTGTCAAGAGAATAAGTGCAGCTTGTTACCAGACTTCAAATGGCTTGTTCTGATGCTTCACAGAATGTTCAGTGCATTCAAAGCAACTGAGGGATTTCTGTACAAAGACAAAATGCAGCGGATGCTGGAAATATGAAATAAAAACAGACAATTCTGGGAATACTCAGCAGGCCTGGCCGCATCTGTGGAGAGAGAAAAATAGAGTTAATGTTTCAGGTCGATGACCTGTTGTATTCCAGAGTTCAGAACATCAGTTACAAGTGGTGGTTGTAAATTTAAGGCCTTTTGGGTTTCATATCCCTTACTGTGTTTACTTGGATCAGCTGATAGCATGAGCACACAAAAGCACAGAAGGCCCACTGTAGGATTTGACTGCAATATTTTATGTCAAAGATTGTGCTGCATCACTGGAACTGATGGGACTTTGGGCTGGATTTTCGCCAAGCCGTAATGACTTGGAATCCCTTTAAAAAGTGCAGGCAGGTCCCGATTCCTGACCCCATTCCTGGGCTTTCTGGTTTACAGGAGTGCCTTCTGAGGGTGTGGGTTGGTTCAGGTTGCGAACCCGCACTCTGCACTCCTGACCTGGCTAGCTCCACTGCCAGGATAGGCATGTCCTAGTCCTCCGTAATCTTCATGGAGTCGGGCCAGCTTTTCAAAGAGTTGTGGTTCACGGCACCTCAGTGGTGTTGTGAACCATAGTCTGCATGAGGGAGCCTTTTGAAAGGTAAGTTTAAAAGGTCTTCCTCATGCCCCCCAAGCCAAAGTATGACCCCAAACAACCCCTATGGCCTCTCATATCTTCCATGCCAAGCTATGGAACCTCCATGCCCATTCACCTACTATACACTGTATAGAGCCAATGAACCCTATAGTGACACTAGAATGTATAAAAACAACTTTTTGAAAAGTCATTCATTGATATTTTACACTTTCTTAAAGAAAAACTCCATTTTATTACAGAAGTGTCAATCATCCAGGTTCTTTAAAGTATCAATAGCTGAAACTGCAAGCATTTGAAACCTCTACCTTATGTGAATAAACATTTGTGAAATTGACAGCCAGAGCTGTCAATCAAGCAATGTTTTCCCGGGGGTTCAGGTATCTCAATAGGCTAATGGATTTCATAGCTCTCAGCCAAACCTCAATATGTATTCTTGGCTGAGAGCCCAGACATCCATTAGAGTACAGAAACACCTGAGCCCCAGGAAAAACATTGCTTGAATGACAGCCCCGGTTATTTTTAAAAAATCTACAGGGAGGTGCTCACTTTCAATCATCTAGCAAGCAACTTAACATTTTTGTCTGAGAGCTGGATAGCCAGGAGAAAATCATAATGGCCCCGAGCCGCAAGATATTATTTTGAAACCCTGACTCCTGGTAAATTCTGAGTTGGAAAATAGAGTACATTGGATTCCAATTAATGTATGAGTCATAAATCCTTTTTAAAGCAGTTTCCATATTGAGTAAGACAAAATAACAAACATGCTGCTGACAATCAGTTGTCACTGTAAATGCATATGTAACATATCTGTTCCTCACTGTATAGGTAGCTTCAAATGTCAGAATGAGGCACCTTTGTGCCACAGGGGGCTCATCTTACCAGAAGTGTTGTCAACATTCTTAAACACAACATGTGCCCATTTCCCCTGTGTGCAACTTAAGTATGGTACAGCAGGCATATCTGTTATTCTCAAATTGATTTACATAAATAAACTCACACAGCTTTAGGCAATTGATTTTCTGTGGAAAGTAAGCATTGGTAAGTGCTCTATCAACAACAACTTGTGTTTATGCAGCTTCTTTAATGTAGTAAAATGTCCCAAGATACTCACAGGAGCACTATCAAAATTAAATGACACCAAGCCACATAAGGAGACATTAGGGCAGATGACCCAAAACTTGATCAAAGAAGTAAGTTTTAAGGAGTGTCTTAAAAGAGGGAAGAGAGGTAGGGAGGTGGAGATGTTTAGGAAGGTAATTCCAGAGCTTAGGACCTTGGCAGTTGAAGGCATGACTGCCAATGGTGGAATGATTACAATTGAGGGTGTGCAAGAGGCTAAAATTGGATGAGCTCAGATATGTTGGATGATTGAAGTGTGAGAAAAGATGGAGTTAGAGTGGGGTGAGGCCACGGATGGATTTGAAAACAAGCACGAGAATTTTAAAAGCAAGGTGTTGCTTAGCTGAGAACCAGTCTGAGTCAGCCAGCACAGGGATGATGGATGAACGAAGGGTAGAAAGTTGGAGGCCGGTCAGGGGTGCTTTGGAACAGACAACTCTAATGGTAACAAAATGTATGATGAGGGTTTCAGCAGCAGATGAGCTGAGACAAGGACAGAGTTGGGCAATGTTATGGAGCTGGAAATAGGTGGCCTTGGTGATGGCGTGGATATATGGACAGAGTCTCCTCTCAGGATCAAATATTATACCGTGGTTGTGAACTGTCTGGTTCAGCCTCAGACAGTTGCCAGGCAGGGGGATGGAGTCAATCATTAGGAAACAGAGTTTGTGCAGGGACCAAAAGCAATGACTTTGGTCTTCCCACTATTTAGTTGGAGGAAATTTCTGTTCATCCCATACTAGATGTACGAGATGTCTGACAAGCAGTATACTTTAGGGACAGTGGATTGGGCAACCAGACCAATTACTGCTCCATCAGTCTACTCTCGATCAACAGTAAAGTGATGGAAGGGGCCATCAACAGTGCTATCAAGTGGTACTTACTCAGTAATAACCTGCTCACTGATGCTCAGTTTGGGTTCCGCCACAGCCACTCAGCTTCTGACCTCATTACAGGCTTGGTCCAAACATGGACAAAAGAGCTGAACTCCCGAGGTGAGATGAAAGTGACTGCCCTTGACATCAAGGCAGCATTTCACTGAGTATGGCATCAAGGGGCCCTAGTAAAACTGGAGTCAATGAGAATCAAGGGGAAAACTCTCCACTGGTTGGAGTCATACCGAGCACAAAGGAAGATGGTTGTGATTATTGGAGGTTAATCATCTCAGTCCTGGGACATCACTACAGGAGTTCCCCAAAGTAGTGTCCTCAGCCCAATCATCTTCAGCTGCTTCATCTATGACCTTCCATCATAAGGTCAGAAGTGGGGATGTTCACTGATGATTGCACAATGTTTAGCACCATTCATGACTTCTCAGATACTGAAGCAGTCCATGTCCAAATGCAGCAAGACATGGATGATATCCAGGCTTGGGCTGACAAGGAGCAAGTAACATTTGCAACACACAAGTGTCAGGCAATGACGATCTCCAACAAGAGAGAATCCAACCATCACCCCTTGATGTTCAATGGCATTACCATCACTGTATCCCCCACTATCAACATCCTGGGGGTTACCATTGACCAGAAACTGAACTGGACTAGCCATATAAATAATGTGGCTATAAGGGCAGGTCAGAGGCTAGGAATTCTGCAGACAGTAATTCACTGCTTGACTCCCCAAAGCCTGTCCACCATCTGCAAGGCACAAGTCAGGAGTGTGATGGAGCACTCTCCGCTTGCCTGGATGATTGCAGCTCCACTACAATAAAAGAAGTTTGACACCACCCAGGGCAAAACAGACCGCTTGATTGGCACCCCATCCACTACCTTCAACAACCACTCCCTCCACCACTGATGAACAGTGGCAGCAATGCGTACCATCTACAAGATGCACTGCAGCAACTTGCCAAGGCTCCTTCGACAGAACCTTGCAAACCTGTGAGTTCTACCAACTAGAAGGATAAGTGCAGCAAATGCATGGGAACACCACCACCAGCAAGTTCTATGTAAATCCATGTACCATCCTGACTTGGAACAATGTCATCGTTCCTTCACTGTCCCTGGGTCAAAATCCTGGAACTCCCTCCCTAACAGTACTTAGGGTGCACCCACACCATATGGACTGCTGTGATTCAAGAAGGTGGCTCACCACTACCTCCTGAGGGGCAATTAGGGATGGGCAATAAACGCTGGCCTATCCAGTGACACCCGCATCCCATGAAAGATTGAAAAAAAGAGAGTAGTGATGATGAGGTAGAGCTGGTGCTGTCGGCATACATGTGAAAACTAGTATTGTGTTTTTGCATATTGTCACTGAGGGAGCAGCATGTAGATGAGAAAAAGAAGTGGGGGCTAAGGATAGATCCTTGGGGGACACCAGTGATAACAGTGTAGAAGCAGAAAGAGAAGCCACCAATTTTCAATTCTCTGGCTATGATAGATAAGAATGGAACCAGGCAAGCGCAGTCTTATCCAGCTTGACAGCAGCAGAGAGGCATTGGAGGAGGATGGTGTGGTCAACTTCGTGGAAGGTTGCAGACAGCCTAAGTGTAGGACGAGGTGGGAAAGTTTATCTTTGTCACAGTTGCCTAGCTGTCGTTTGTGACTTTGATTAGAGTTGTTTTACTTCTGAGGTACGAATTTAAACAATTCAAATATGGAGTTCTGGGTAAGATGGGCATAGTCTTGCGAAATGACAGCGTGTTCAAAAACTTTCAAGACGGCAGGGAGGCTGGAGATGGAACAAAGGTTTGCAAGGCTGGAAGGGTCAAGGGTTGACGGGTGGAGCGGGGGAGGTGATGGCAGATTTGAAGGTGAGGGAGTCAGTTGCTGAGAGCAGTGAACTGCTAGCGTTTTTGGTTAACACGAGAGCCAAAAAGGAAATTGGGTGGACGTGAGTTTCGTGGGGATAGGGTTGACGGAGCAGCAGATGGGTCTCATGGTCAAGATTAACTGAGAGAGGACATGAGGGGAGGAGGAAGAGAATCTAGAGAATGATATGAATTCAGAGATAGGGCAGGGGAAACCTGACTGGAAGTTTGGGCCTGTGGGCAGGAGAAGAAGGGATGCAAAGGAGTCAGCTGAGGTGACATCTTAATCTTTGTGACAAAGAAGTCCATGAGCCCCTTGTACTTGTTATTGGAGGTGAGGGTGAAGGAGACAGGGAGACGGGTTTAAGAAGATTGGTTTGCAGGAGAGGAGTTATCTTTGCATTCCAGTATGACCCTGGAATATTGAGTAGTTTTAGAAAACGAGCAGGATGGTCCAGCCAGACCTAGCGATGAATGGCAATAAACATTCGTCCACCATATCTGTTCAAGTCTGTGTCCTTTGGACCTAATGTTGTGGAGATGAGGGCTGTATCAGTGGAATAGCCAGGGTGAGAGCAAGAGCAATGAATTAAATGGGGTCTAGCGTGTTAAAGGTGGGGGTGTGTGACCTGACAATGGCCAATTGAGGCCATTTAAAAAGTAATCGAAATAATTAGTGGACCTGCCTGACCAACCTTAAGGTTGGCGAGCAGGCCAGTAGCCCTGGCGGGCTTCAAATAAAGCATGAAACCTCATCCACGGACAGGACGAGGTTTCATGAGGGCTTTTAATAATTTAATAAATGTTTGATTTAAAGTGATGGACAGGGAAATTTTATTTTTGCCTCTTCACCATTTTTAAATTTGGCACTGATCTCCCTGAGGCAGCACTCTCGGCTGAGGGAATTCCCCCCGCCCCCCCGCCCGCACAGGGAGCGCATAGCGCTTCTGGGCGGACGTCACGCTGGGCGGGCCTTAATTGGCCCTCCCAGGTAAAATGGCGGCGCGCACCCGATCGGAGGCCTGCCCGCTCCTGTACTTCCCCCCCAACGGGGGGAAAATTCTCCCCCAAGTTTACTTATATGTGAATTGAGCGAGAGTTTTTTCTGGGGTGGGGGCAAACAGAAGGAAGTAAGGTTGGGAAGGGAAAGCGGTTGTGGATGGAGAGTGATAAAAGGAAATGTTCAGAGATTTGTGATGGACATGATGAGAGTAGTGAGGTCAAGGAGTTGGCCTGTGTGGTTTATATGGAAGGGGAGATTACGGGAGAATATGAGGGCAGTGATCTTACAGGAGAGGGAGCATAATGAGCTAAGATGAAGTTTGAAGTCACTGAGGATAAGGAGTTGCTCTGTGCAAAAACAGTAAAGTTACCTCGAGGAGAAAATATTTATGCTTGGAGCTTGAGGGTTTTAAATGAGGAGTGGGGGGTTGGAACGAGATGAGATGCTCAAAGGAGGAGAATGTTCAGGAGGAGTAAGGAGCTAGACTAAGGTGTGATTGGGTGATAAGAGCCACATAGCCACCACAATGGTCTGGGCAGGGTAAGGTACAGCCAAGCAGGGAGGCTTCATTCTACCACTGGGCAGAGTATTATGAAAGGGAGACAGATGTTTCTCACTGGCGTTCAATTTAATTGACGTGTTGCTCGAGAATGCCATAACCCACCTTTGTTATCCATCCAACAGTACATCCAGGATTCTGAATTTGGAAAGAAGAACCTCAAAATTCTATAGACTCATGCCCTGAAAGTTTGTAATTTGGGGGAATAGGATGTGATTGTAAAATTGGGATAATACCAGTCGTTGGAAAACAGTGGCAGAATTGGACAGAGTCAGCATGGATTTACGAAAGGAAAATCATGCTTGACAAATCTACTGGAATTTTTTGAGGATGTAACTAGTAGAGTTGATGAGGGGGAAGCCAGTGGATGTGGTTTATTTGGATTTTCAGAAGGCTTTCGACAAAGTCCCACATAAGAGATTAGCGTGTAAAATTAAAGCACATGGGATTGGGGGTAGTGTATTGAGATGGATAGAAAACTGCTTGGCAGACAGAAAACAAAGAGTAGGAATATATGGGTCCTTTTCTGAATGGCAGGCAGTGACTAGTGGGGTACCGCAGGGATTGGTGCTGGGACCCCAGCTATTCACAATATATATTAATGATTTAGATGAGGGAACTAAATATAATATCTCCAAATTTGCAGATGACACAAAGCTGGGTGGGAGGGTGAGCTGTGAGGAGGATGCAGAGATGCTTCAGGGTGATTTGGGCAAGCTGAGTGAGTGGGCAAATGCATGGCAGATGCAGTATAATGTGGATAAATGTGAGGTTATCCACTTTGGTAGCAAAAACAGGAAGGCAGGTTGTGATCTGAATGGCTATAAATTGAGAGAGTGGAATGTGCAACGAGACCTGGGTGTCCTCGTACACCAGCCGCTGAAGGTAAGCATGCAGGTGCAGCAGGCGGTAAAGAAGGCAAATGGTATGTTGGCCTTCATAGCGAAACGATTCGAGTACAGGAGCAGGGATGTCTTGCTGCAATTATACAGGGCCTTGGTGAGACCACACCTGGAATATTATGTGCAGTTTTGCTCTCCTTATCTGAGGAAGGATGTTCTTGCTATAGAGGGAGTGCAGCGAAGATTTACCAGACTGATTCCTGGGATGGCAGGACTGACATCTGAGGAGCGATTGAGTCGGTTAGGATTATATTCACTGGAGCTCAGAAGAATGAGGGGGGATCTCATAGAAACCTATAAAATTCTAACAGGACTGGACAGGGTAGATGCAGGAAGGATGTTCCCGATGGTGGGGGAGTCCAGAACCAGGTGTCACAGTCTGAGGATACGGGGTAGACCATTTAGGACTGAGATGAGGAGAAATTTCTTCACCCGGAGAGTGGTGAGCCTGTGGAATTCGCTACCACAGAAAGTAGTTGAGGCCAAAACATTGTATGTTTTCAAGAAGGAGTTAGATATAGCTCTTGGGACGAAAGGGATCAAAGGATATGGGGAGAAAGCGGGAGCAGGCTATTGAGTTGGGTGATCAGCCATGATCATGATGAATGGCGGAGCAGGCTCGAAGGGCCGAATGGCCGACTCCTGCTCCTATTTTCTATGTTTCTTTTTGGATTCCATCACTAAGACAGCAGAAATTTTGAGGAGTATTCAAGAGCAGGGTATTAGTGGTGTAGAAATGCATTTATTGCAATAACCAGTTTCTTCAGCCCTCAGCTGCTTCTTGCCCCTTCTAGCAGTCCCGAGCAGACAGGTCAGTGTGTCGGGGTTCTCTGGACATGATTGTGGTGGGGCAAGGTGGAGTGAAACCTGGATCAGGACCACTCCTACTCTTCCAGCCCCACAAGGAAACCTCTTTTTAAAAAATAACAACTTACCTAGGCTTCTTCAGTCCCTTATACTTTGCAGAATTTTCTCTGGCTGTGATCAACAGTGTGTGTGACCCACGCGACAATGGGTTAAAATTGAGTCACGGTCTGAATGACTTCACTGGACCATGGTAACATGCTTGCCTGGGCAAAGTGCTTCATGCACTGACCAAATATATGCTTGAAAAGATACTGTGCGGCACAAAGAGGGTGTAGATACAGGACGTTCTCCGATTTTAATTTGCTGCACTTGTTATGCCAGTTGATTGCAATGGGAGCAGTCCAGGCCCAGGCTTTTTGGAGAGACTTGACATTTAAACTTAATGTAAAGATAATTCAGTTAAACAGAATGAAGAATATAATTTCTGATTTTTTAATTTTTCTTGTTCACTAGGTATCATCCTCAATTATTTATGGGTTGCTGAACCACAGTCGTGCTGTGGTTTTCTACAGGGCAGGGCAAGGAGGCAGGCCCCAAGTTTTCAGCCAGAACAGAGATCAAACTCTGTCTTGTTGACATAATTCTGTGCCACGTGCCAGCTGTCCAGTCAAATTAGCTATACCATATCTATCCCCTTTCAAAAATCTATCCACTTCCTCTTTAAATACTTTCAGTGATGTAGCCTCCACAACTCTCTGGGGTAGAGAATTCCAGACATTCACTACCCTCTGAGAGAAGAAATTCCTTCACATCTCAATTTTAAATGAGTGTCCCCTTATTCTGTAACCATGTCCCCTAGTTCCAGATTCTCCCACCAGCGGAAACATCTTCTCAACATCTACCCTGTCAAGCCCCCTCAGAATCTTGTACATCTTGTACCTTAATTTCTTTAAACTCTTATTTTATGGAGTAGAACTTTATTTACTGATTAAAAAGTAGCTGTTATATATTGTTGTATTATCTGTAAATATCTGTAAAGAGCTGGGGCCTAATTAGCTAGGAACTAATGGTATATGTAAGTGTTCCAGGGGCTACTTTTCACGGCTGCACTAGAAGGTCATGTGATGTGTAACAGAACCAGTTCAAACCGGTCCTTCCTTGTACGAGGCAGCATGGCAAATATTAAACATAAAGAGCTCTCATCTTTCCAAGCTTAAAGTGTTATTATTATCAACATCTGGAAACCAAAAAACAACAAGGACACATAGCATAGTGTCAGCGAGTATCTGTGAATAAGCCTAAACCTTTAAATTAATTTTGTGCTGATTTGGAAAAATCGACCAACATTAGTGCCAGAAGAAAATCTGAGTGAATCGTGCGAAAACCAAAAGCAAAATGTTACCTGGCGCAGCGATGAATGCACAGCCACAGCTTATAATGAATTGGAAGCTGATGATGTCATAGAGTCTTCAGCAAAGTTTAAACAAAAGTACAGGTTGACATTCAGTCATTTCCTAAAAGGCACCAGCAATGAAGGGGGAGTCAGCTACATCCTTCTGTGGGCAGGAAATGTAGGATTAAATTTGTTTAACAGCTGGGAGCTTACTTAAGAGGACTGCAAAAACCCAGACATATAGTTTTGAAAAATTCAGCACCCATATCCAGACCAAAATCGAATCATCGGATTGGCCGGTATGAATTCCAAGGCCTCAGACAGGAATTAGGTGAGCCTATTGATAAACTTAGCAACAGAATTTAAAAATGCAGCTAGAAAATGTAAGTTTAAGGACACAGATTTCAACGCATTTGGGGTCCTGCACACCCTGAAGTACCGGAAGCACTGATCGGAAAACAAGCTCGCAATATCGCAGACTGTAGACGCTGCCAGGACACAGGCAGATGGAGGCACTGACTACCCAAATGGCTTGCCTTCAGTTAAGCCAAGGGAAAGGCAGCAGTGCAGAAGCAACAAAAGAAAGTACAAAACAGAGAGAAATATGGACAGGAGATATGGATGACCACATGAACTCACGGACGGAAGGAAATGTCCTGCATACGGATCAATCTGCAGAGCTTGCTGCAAGGCCAAGCGTTGGCAAAAGATGTGCAGAATAAAAGTAGAGGGTGGTGGACAAGGCACCAGAGCCAGAGCAACAGGATGAGTGGCCAGGAAAAGAAGCCAAAACATCCATACCCTTGAAGATGACGGTGAGTCTGAGAACTCATAGACATTGGAATCACACATTCAGATCAGGAAGAGGCTGAGAGAAAAGCCCACAGTGATAAATCTGAAGGTGAAGATTGATACCGGAGTGCAGAGAAACATCATCCAGCTCAGACTATGCCAAAAGATCTTTCCTGAAAATTTGGACGAAAATGGTTAATCCAAAGAAAGATGCTCTGAAAGCGATCAATGCCATACTAACAGCTCGGACTTCAACAGCTCAGACCAACCCAAATCAGAGGGACATGCAAAGGAAGAGATGTTAACTGCATGTTCTACGCCACTGAAACAGATGATCCTGCTATCCTGGGGTTGAGCAGTTACAAAAAGCTACAGATTATCTCAGTAAACCATAAGGTAAAGGAGGTGACACTGAGTGTTGAAGAAAGTACACCCATTGAAAAACACTGTCTGATCAGAGGCAAAGGAGACCTGGTGCAAATGTACCCAGAGTGTTTTGATGAGACAGCTGGATGCTTTGAAGATTTTGAGAGTCACATCACTATTGAAGCAGTGATGAAACCAGTGATTCATACCCCATGTAAATTACCAATAGAACTAAAAGGAAATATGGAAAGACAGCTCCAGGAGATGGAAGAGAAGAAGGTGATCGCCAGAGTCACAGAGTCTACAAGATTGGATAAATTCTATTGTGGTGAGAGAGAAGTCAAATGGACAGCTAAGAATTTGCCTGGACCCCAAAGATTTTAATCAAGCCATAAAGAGGGATCACTACCCCATTGCAACACTGGAAGAGATCACACCAGCACTGGCAGGGGTAAACGTTTTCAGCAAACTCAATGCCAGAAATGGCTACTGGAATGTGAAACAAGATGCAGAACCTTTTCTGTTGACAACACTCAACACACCCTTTGGATGGTACAAATTCCTGTGTCTACCTTTTGGCCTTGAAGTGAGACATGATGTGTTCCAGCAGAAATTAGATGAGACGCACAGAGGATGCAAGGGAGAAGTCGGCCTGGCAGATAATATCCAGATATATGGTGTAGACAAAAGAGGTCATGAGGAGCATCTACACAAAGCCATGGAGAGAACCAGGAAATCTGGGATAAAGTTAAATGTAGACAAACACATTGTGAAAATGACAGAATGCCAGTTCTTCAGAATGGTGGACATACCTGACGGAATCAAGCCAAGCCCTAAAAGAGTCATGGCTACCTCTGGGATGGAAGCCCCAAGAGCTAAGAGAGAGTTGAAAAGCTTCCTTGAAGAGCTCCTTCATACCACCTTTGTCAGAGCACACTGCAAACCTGCGGGAACTGATGAAAGAAGATGTTGAGTACCAGTGGTCAGGGTCACACAACAGGAGTTTCAACAAACACGAAAAGGTAATATGCCAGGAGACAAGTCTACTACGACAAAGAAACCTGTCGCTCTGCAAGGAGGTCTCTACTTTCCAAGCTTAAAATGTGATTCTTAACAACATTTGGGAAACTAAAGACGACAAGAGCACAGAGCAGAAGCAAAGGTTAAATAAAAAAGCTGGAAGCGTTTTGAGTGATATGTTGGAATCCAGTGACTGGACTTTGCAATCACAGGTTGATGTAACTGCATAATAGCAGCTATTAATATCACACAGTGCTATCTACAAGAGCAACAGATAACACGGGTACCTATAACATGGATGGAAATTTCCTTTCAGTCCATTTTTGCCTCTGAAATAGGAGGTATACCACAATTCAGAGACCCAAAGCTCACCCAAAATTGAGCCATTTTCATAGCTTAGTTGCCAGTTTTATGCCTGCAAAATGTATGTAGCATCAATGAGTTTCTAGCCCAATGAATTTTCAGTAAATCTCTGACCCTCACCCCATAATCAATATATATTAGGCACACTGATAAATCTAAATCGATCTT
The DNA here is from genome assembly GCF_964194155.1 of Cetorhinus maximus. Lineage (NCBI taxonomy): Eukaryota > Metazoa > Chordata > Chondrichthyes > Lamniformes > Cetorhinidae > Cetorhinus > Cetorhinus maximus. Next base: position 28,247,613 of record NC_135880.1, on the reverse strand, counting down.
GTTCTCTGAACTGTAAGAAAATAAACATGGGTGGCAAAATTTGTTCTTTTTGAGGACCTCATTTTATCTGAGGCACAAATTCTACTTTCCAAGAATTGTTATTTAATGCTTATGGAAAGTTCATTAAATAAAGTCATTAAGAAATTTTTAAAAAATTGACAATGAATTATTAACCAGCTTGATGGTGAAGATTTGTCAAAATTGAAATCTCATGCAGTGGTTATCAGCAAGATGAATAGCAGGGCTCAGAATCACAGAATCTCACAGTGCAGAAGAGGCCCTTCGGCCCATCGAGTCTGCACCAACACGTGAGAAACACCTACCTACCTAATCCCATTTACCAGCGCTTGGCCCATAGCCTTGAATGTTATGATGTCCCAAATGCTCATCCAGGTACTTTTTAAAGGATGTGAGGCAACCCGCCCTCCACCACCCTCCCAGGCAGTGCATTCTCACCCTCTGGGTAAAAAAGTTTTTTCTCACATCCCCCCTAAACCTCCTGCTCCTCACCTTGAACTTATGTCCCTTTGTGACTGGCCTTTCAACTAAAGGGAACAGCTGCTCCCTACCACCCTGTCCATGCCCCTCATAATCTTGTACACCTTGATCAGGTTGCCCCTCAGTCTTCTCTGCTCCAATGAAAACAACCCAAGTCTATCCAACTTCTCTTCATACTTAAATGTTTCATCCCAGGCAACATCCTGGTGAATCTCCTCTGCACCCCCTCCAGTGCAATCACATCCTTCCTATAATGTGGCGATCAGAGCTGCACACAGTACTCCAGCTGTGGCCTCACTAAGGTTCTATACAACTTCAACATGACCTCCCTACTTTTGTAATCTATGCCTCGATTGATAAAGGCAAGCATCCCATATGCCCTTTTTACCACCCTACTAACATGCTCCTCCACCTTCAGAGATCTATGGACACACATGCCAACGTCCCTTTGTTCCTCTGAACTTCCAAGTGCCAGGTCATTCATTGAATACTTCCTTGTCAAATTACTTCTTCCAAAGTGTATCACCTCACACTTTTCAGGGTTAAATTCCATCTGCCACTTACCCATTTGACCATCCCGCCTATATCTTCCTGTAGCCCAAGACACTCAACCTCACTGTTAACCACCCGGCCAATCTTTGTGTCATCCGCAAACTTACTAATCCTGCCCCCCACATAGTCACCTATGTCGTTTATAAAAATGACAAATAATAGGGGACCCAGCACAGATCCCTGAGGGACGCCACTTGACACTGGCTTCCAGTCACTAAAGCATCCTTCTGTCATCGCCCTCTGCCTCCTATAGCTAAGCCAATTTTGAATCCACCTTATCAAATTACCCTGTATCCCATGTGCATTTGTCTTGTCTCCCATGTGGGACCTTGTCAAAGGCTCAGTCGAGAAGTTTTGCAAAAAAAAAAATCTCTCAGCTATTTTCTATTTTGTTAATAAGGAGCTACATGATCACAAATGTTCCAAGGTGACAATTCTCCAATTAACAATCAATACTCTCGAGTTGAGGTACACTGCTGATCTCCAACATTAAGAATTTACCTCTTTTCTTCACAGGTTAAATGAATTGGAAAAGTCTGTGCTGATGCATATTATACATGGTCTGTTACAAGTCTCAGCCTCTTTGGGTTAAGTATCCTTGCTTCATGTTGTATTTAATTTGCTTGGGTTTGCCTGGAATTTGGGTTCAATCAGTTCCTCACTGGGTTCTCTGGTCACTTTTCTTCCTTCACTTCCAAGGTCCTGCTCCTTAGAGGTGCCCAATGTAACAGAATTGACAGAATCTTTGTGGTGATGTAAATGGACTGGATCATCCTCGCTTCTCAATGGAAGTTTCAAATTGATTTAAATTGTCGCACAGAAGAATTTTATTTTCCAACTTTTGTTAGCATGAAAGAAATTGCAGATTGATTTGATAAGAGACATTCAAAATGATAGGCTGAAGAGACTTGGTTCCATGTTTTGGTTTCTATAAAATTCTACGTAAGTGCTATGTTGTAGTATCCTCTTCTAAAAACAACGCCCTTATAGGAAAATAGTAAATAGGAACAGGAGTAGGACATTTGGCCCCTCGAAGCTTTTACACCATTCAATTAGATAATGGCTGATCTTCTATCTTAATGCCATTTTCCCACACTATCACCATATCCCCTGATGTCTTTAATATCTAGAAATCTATCAGTCTCTGTCTTTGATGTACTCAATGACTGAGTCTCCACAGTCCTGTGGCTAAAAGAATTCCAAAGATTCACCACCCTCTGAGTGAAGAAATTTCTCTTCATCTCAGTCCTAAATGGCTTATCCCTTATTCTGAGACCGTGTCCCCTAGTTCTAGACTCCCAGCCAGGGGGAAACACCTTGAGCCATGTAAGAATTTTGTATGCTTCAATGAGATCACATCTCATTCTTCTAAACTCTAGAGGATACAGGCCCAGTGTCCTCAATCTCTCTTCATAGGACAATCTCACCACCCCAGGAATCAATTTGGTGAAAATTCGTTGCACTTCCTCTATGACAATTATATCCTTTCTTAGGTAAGGAGACCAAAACTGTACACAGTGCTCCAGGTGCAGCCTCACCAAGACTCACTCTCATATACACTTGCCATCTATTGGTACCTCACTCATATCGTGTTTCAGACCTTTGCATTGAGTGTAGAAAGGCTATTTGACTAAATGGGGTCTCATAGTTAAGTGGATTCCCACTGTTACACCACGCCCATAAGCATACACTGTGTAACAGAAATCACCAGATATTAGGAACCCTGGCTAATATTCTCGGAGGCGAAACATGGGCTAATTTTCAGCATGCAATCGTTAGTCTGAGCTCAACTAACTCATCACGGGTTGGCAATACTAACTCATCAAATTTTGCTAGTAAGTCTGAATGGTTCAGCTTTAGAGATGAGTGCTTTCTGTGAAATAATTTGTGCCCAACCACCATTTTCCTATGTTGGGGCTCAGTATTTGTGCAGGGCAAATTCCCAGAGGTTTCCTGCCAACAAGAGGGGATCCACCAGTGACTGATTCCAGATCTTACCCATTCTGCAGCTGTCTGCTGATGCAGCACCAGGAAGCCAGCATTTAAAAGTGGAGCAGAAGCCTTGTAAGCTTTGTCCAAGACGCTGTGAGATGCCCTCGCGGTCCCTACCTCAGAAACCACCCCAACTCTCACAGTGATTGGGCTGGCAGCACCTGGAGATTGTCTGCTACTCTGAATTAGACGGCAAGCCAGGATGCAGCCAATGAGGTGACCACCTCTGGTAAAATCACAGAGATAGCCCTGTTGCCTACAAGTGCGGGCTCAGGATTCCCATTTATCCCTGACATCAGAGTCCCAAAGCTTGTGGCAAAATTCCGCCCAATGAGTTATTGCAGGAGGAGGTGGAGTAAAGTGTGGTGTAGCGATTGGAGGAGAGGGAAGGGAAATGGGGGAGGGAAGGCTTCTGAGTACGGGGGCTCTAGGTGGTGGTTAGCTGAGCAGAGAATAATTGTACAAGAAAAGCAATTAAACTCACTGCCCCTTGCGCTCCCAGTAGTGTGCTATTTCAAATATGTATCCAATTTTCCAGAACATGATGCAACGGTCTCTGGTTCAATTAATCTCTGTGGCAAAACACGCCATGCTCAAACAACCCTCTGTGTAAAGACATTTCTTCTAACCGCTCTCCTCACTCTCTAAGTGATGCCTTGCAATTGACAATCCAACCAGAGAAAGTTGCTTTTCCTTATTTAGTCTATCAAGATGTTTCATTGTTTTAGACGTCTCCATTGATTTTCTATTCTCCAGTGAGAATAGTCCACTTCTCTTCATGGCTATTGTTTCCCATCCCAGGTGTTATCCTGATGAAACGTTATGCCCTTTCTATGCGGACCAACCAAAACTGCACACCGCACTCTAAGTGGCCTAACCAATGTATTTTAAATAAATTCATCATTATTTCACATTAACTCATTAGTTTTGTACTCAATGCCTTTATAAAAGTCAAAATTCTATGATTTCTGATGGCTTTACCTGCCAGTACTCACACTCCAGTGAATTATTTATTTGAATCCCTAATTCTCTCTGCTCATCCACTTTGTTCACCATGTTTTCATTAAGCATATTATCCAATTTTTCGTCTTTTCTTCCAAAATGTTTAATCTCACATATACCCCAGAATTAAAGTGTATTTGCCACCTGTCTGCCCATTTTTCTCACCTGTGTCTTCCTACATCTTTTGCTGTCCTCCTCACTGCTAAACTTCCAACTTCTGTGCTGTAAACAAATTTCAGGGATAAGCTGAAGTCCAAATTATCTATACATAATCGAAGAACAAAAGTGGATTCAGCACTAACTGTTGGGGTACACCACTACCAAACCTTCTCTAGTCTAAGCAATACCTATTTGCCCTCTGTTTCCTGCCCATTAACCAACTTTCTATTCTGCTATTCGCTGCTATATTTCCTCTTACACCATCCGACCAATTTTGACAAGCCTCTTGTGAAGCTCCTTACAAAAGTCCGTTTGGTTAAAGGCCCTGGTTTAGTGCGAATCACCTGTAAATCTAAGGTAGAATGAGTATCTACATCACATGCTTAAAGATCTTACAGTAACACACCAAGCATTCTTTGCCTAGGAAGTCTTATACAGGCTAGTGTTACCACAGAATTTCTGCATATTATCATATTTGACTTTGGACTGGGGACAGTAATCTAAGTTGTGGTACTTACCATTACTCCACATGATATTAAATATAGTTTTAACAGAATAGCTCAAATTCACTCAACCAATCATTAAGGAGTTGATTTGCATCTGAACAAGGTAAACTGGTGCTGTCTTCTAAAACGTCCATCAACTTAAAGTCCCTGAGTTGAGGACCGTAATCTGTCAAAGGGACAGCCATCGACAAATGCCCCCATTGAGGGGGTGGAAGAAAACGGTAAAGGTAGTCTTTTGGGGCCAAGGATTCCCCGCATTTTGTTCCCTTTTATGTTCTGAGAATGGTGAAATCCCAGAGGATTTTCTACCCTGGAAGCTTAACGCCAAACTGTGTTACGGATTTTTTGATGCAGCTCAAAAACTGTCTAAAATCTTGAAATTTACCACCTCACGAACATCAGTCTCCAGTTTTGTATTTATTCCTCCAAAATGAATGGATAAAAAGGAAGGACCATCCTGGCATAAGTGGTCTCTTCTGCAGACCACGCTGAAGTTCATAGGGTGCGCAGAGTGGGGGTGGGGGGGGGGGGGGTGGGTGGGGGAGGGAGGGGCAAGAACAGCCATGAGTAGAGGAGGGCCTTTGGTGAGTTTGAGGCACGTCAGAGGGAGAAAGGTCTGGAAATTTTTGTGCAAGTCTTTTGGGTGAGTGAAGTTTGATGGGTTCACCTTAGGAAATGGCTGCCTCAATCAGTGAGCTGCTTGCAATATTTTTGAGAAAGATTTGCATTCCTGATTTTTGGTGGTGGCCAAGACCCCAATCCAGGGCTGGGCACGTAGATGGTTCCCACATCACTATCCGTCCAGCGAGAGCTTAGATATGCCAACCTTACTCCAGAGACCCGACTGATAGTGTTCCTGCCCTCACTTCTGTCAATGGACTTTGCAATAATGACAGAAATTTGTAGCCTCACAAAGCCATCCTGGGACCTGATGTATCTAGGTCCAAGCGGATTCAGATGGTTTACTATCATAAAGGCACTATATAAATGCAATTTGCTGTTTGCAGTTGTTCTGGGCTGCTGCCCGGGTACAGTGGACTTCATTGCAATAGCTGTTGATTTTCAACCCAAGGAAGTCCATTTTGAAAGCCCATTGTCACCCCATGAAACAATTTATCATGCCATTGGACCTTGCCTTTGATGGTTTCATCTCTGCTTTAATACCATTGAAACACATTTCTCTTTCTTTAAATAAGAAGCAATAATAGACTTTAAAATGTAAATTACTAAGGATTGTGTGCAGTTTTGGTCTCCTTAGCTAAGAAAGGATATACTTGCCACAGAGGGAGTGCAGCAAAAGTTCACCAGACTGATTCCTGGGATGGCAGGATTGTCGTATGAGGAGAGATTGGGGTTGACTAGGCCTGTATTCACTGCAGTTTAGAAGAATGAGAGGGGATCTCATTGAAGCGTATAAAAATGCTGACAGGCCTGGACAGACTGGATGCAGGGATGATGTTTCCTCTGGCTGGGGGGGATCTAGAACAAGGGGTCACCGTCTCAGGATACGAGGTAGGTAATTTAGGACTGAGATGAGGAGAAGCCTCTTCACTCAGAGGGTGGTGAACCTGTGGAATTCTCTATCACAGAAGGCTGTGGAGGCCAAGTCACTGAATATATTTAAGGAAATAGATTTCTAGACTCTAAGGGTGTCAAGGGTTATGGGGAGAGAGCGGGAGTATGGCGTTGAGATGGAGGATCAGCCATGATCATATTGCATGGCGGAGCAGGCTCGAAGGGCCAAATGACCTACTCCCATTTTCTATGTTTCTATATTTTCTGTGATCGTTTTGAGGAACAACTCTTTGGGATAATGTGTCTGTGCGAGTAGGCATCTGATCAAGCTTTTTTGAAAAAACAAAATCCTTTCAAAACGTATTTCATCCTTTCATTTTTGTATTTGCTACATGGTTTACTAACCTCTATGAACCTCATTTAACCTCTAAAGTAATCAAAATGATTGGCAGTTACTTCAAAGTAATATGTATTAGGCAGAATAGAAACTCCTTATACAGTAAAAAAAATGGGACTTGTCACAATCTCAGGATGTCCTAAAGTGCTATATAGCCAATGAAGTACTTTTTATGTGACATTACTGTTGCAGAGTAGGAAGCCCTTCAGCAAGGGTGTGTACAGCAAGGTCCCACAAACAGCAAAGATTAAACTAGTTTGGTAGTGTTGGGTGAGGCATAAATATTGACCAGGACACCAGGAGAACTCCCTTGCTCTTTTTTTGAAAAGAGCGCCTGTAGATTTTTTTACACTCACCTGAGGGGGAAAACCGGACCTTGGTTTAAAGTCTCATTCAAAAGACGACACCTCCAACAGTGCAGCACTCATAATCAGGTGACTTGATATGAAAAGATATAGAAGATAAATCACATGGTCAGCGATTTATTTATAAATGACTTCAAAGGGTGGCCGACATAAATTAAATTAAGTTTCACCCCCTTATATATGCAATTTCTCTGCACAAGTTGAGGAATGTTTTCTGCAATTTTTTTTGCCACAATCTTCCACGACACAAATGCTGCATTAATGCAAGTTCCATTTCATACTCTAAAATCCAGACCAAATTTTCATTAACATACTGAAAATATACCTCTGGCAACTTAATAATTTAGTAATGGACTTTCCTCAAAATCAAGGTATATATTGGTTTTAAGAAGTAATAAGGGGTGATAGATTTGAACATGAAATGCGATAGCGAAAAGGATTGCCTTGCAGCATCTCATTCCCCCTTAAATTAAAAACCAGGTTATAAGACAGCCACTGTATTTTAAAGATTTTATTTTCAAGTATAAACTTCTTTGAAACACTTTACATAAATTAACATCTTTTGAGACTAGTATCTGATGAACAGTAAATTGGAATTCATATAAAAACTCCATAAGGTACTGGTCTCACACACTTTACAAAAAAGAAAAAAAGTTTTCCTTCGCTTTGTTGTGAGGGTGATCTTGTATATCGTGTAACTTCCCAAGGCAAATCCCATGGCATTGCAAAATTGAGAAGAGTCATTTTCTGTTGGTGCCACAGTCAATACAACTTTGCACAAAATGTCATTGTATAAAGCAGCACAGTTGAAAGCAGGGGGAAACCCTCCGCTCCACAGTACAGTGATAAAACTGCATTGTTTGTGTTCTGTGCCACGGGTCCAATGTGTTACATTGCTTACTGTGGGGAAAGATTAAGACTACTTCTGGTAAGCAAAGGTTACTCATGTCATAATACACAGTTAGTTTCTGTATCTGGACACTGATTCTAATGCTTAATACAGTGTTTCTTAAACAACAGAAAACAGTCAACAGATTTGGCCAAGTACAAAACAGTTAAGCTTTTTTTTTACATGTTAGTCCAACCTTGGGTCTGGGTGTAGTGGCATTCAACTGTAAACAATTATTTTTTTGAAGCAGTTGACAATCTGATTTATCAAGGATGATTTGAAGTTTCTTTTTGCAGTAACCACCTTTCTTCACCTTTGTAGGCTCCAGCTGAGCAGAAAAAGAGTTCCACCAATTCCAACAGCTCTAGGAAAGAACTTGTGCTACAGATAGATTTGAACAGAGGTCTAGCTCAAGCTTCAGTTATATTTCAGTTTCCTCAGTTTACCATGTGGTAACTAAGGGCAGCAAAACTAATATTCTGTTCCCCCAGAAAGAGAAGACAGTGCTAAGTTTATTTCTTTGGCAGCCACCAACTAGCCTGTGTGTTACCTTTTTCCTATTTCGTTCTGTCTTAAGAACTGAATATTGTTCGCACTGTCTGCTAGCTCTGGGTATTGCTCCACAGAGAGTACATAGTACCCATCATATCCTTGCACTTTGGCAGCGCTCAGAAGCTGTCGCTTTTCTCCTTCTGTCCATAACCTGATCCCTTCCTCGCCGTCTCTCACTCTTTGCTGCTCTCGGGTCCAAGCACTCACCAGCGCTCTCTGCCTGGCCTGTTCCAGTATGCGAGCCTTCTCCTCGTCCAGAGTCGTCCCGTAGCGAACATGGAGAGACAAAGCACTGTACTGCATTTCGACATCGGCAAACCTTCGAGTCCTGCCATTCACCACAGTGGTGGACTGGGAAACAGTGACGTTGATGCCGTTCTCTAACGCCTTGCGCCCGCTGGTCAGCCTCAGAGTTCCGAGGTCACTTTCGGGTGAGGCAGCTTTGATGAAGTAGTGAGTGTCTTTGCCCTCAATCGTGTAATGTAAGTTGTCCAGGTAGTACGCTCCATTTAGTACTGCCGCAACTTTTATGCAGTCTTCGTTTGCGATGTTGAGCACGTTGGTCGTCACTTTTCCTTGACTGACTGCAAGCATGACCCCCTTGCCGACCAGAGACTTGACCGTTCCAAACCAGAGCCATGGCTTCGCTCCGCTGGCCTGGTGTTTGCCAGTCTGAATTTCTGGCATTTTCCCCAGGCCCATAAAAGCCTCTGCTTGTCTTGCTACGGTTTGTTGCACTCCAGACAAAAACTAGAAACAAGGCCAAAAAAGATTTTAAGAGTTAAGTATGAGTGAGTACAGAAAAAGTTCCCTTTTTGTTCTGAAGCAAAACCTTTTTATTAAATGTAGTATTTCTTATTTACCTTGCAAGGGAACTATTATGGTAAGATACATTTCCAAATACAAAGCGGATCTAAAGAAACATCAATGCAATTTAGTAAATGTAAATCAATGTGGGGAGTCGTGAGGTCATCCAGTTTGAACCTAAGAAAGATATTTTCTAACAATGAGAAGCTCAGAACTGTGGAGGAGAGATTAGGGGATGCATGTATAGAAATCACTGAAAACTAAAGGATAGGTACTACTACAAATGTAAAAGGCTAATGGAATGCTGGCCTTTATCTAAAGGGAACTGGAATGCAAAGGAGTGGAAATTGTGCTACAGTTAAAGCCCTGCTTAGAGCCCGTGTAGAGTACAATGTTCCGTTCTGGGATCTGCACCTCAGATAGGCTAAATTGGCCTTGGATGGAGTGCAGCACAGATTCACCAGCAAGATACCAGGGTTAAAAGATCTAAATTACAAGGATAGGTTGAGTAGGCTCGGTTTGTATTACCTTGAGTATAGAAGTTTCAGGGTGATTTACAGGATGTGATTGGGTAGATAGAGAGAAACTATTTCCCCGGTGGGGGAAGTTCAGAACAAGCGGGCATGATCTTAAAATTAGAGCTCGGCTGTAGAAGGATAATGTCAGGAAACACTTCTTCACACACAAGGTAGTGGCAAGAGGGGTGCAGCAATTCATTTCAGTGCATGTGGGCCAGTGGCACAGCTCCTGCTCTCTATCAAGTAATACAGATGTCTTGTAGGGTTAGGCCAAGATGTGCTGCCTCCTCCATGGCCAAATAGCCCACTGTCAAACACACTTTATGCCCACACATGAAGAGCTGTCATTTGACAAGGTAATGGAAGGGATGCCAGTTCCCTTGAATGTGCCTTTTTGAGAGGAGTGAGAAAATGGCGAGAAGTCACGACACTCATTTCACCATCATATTGCAATCAATAAATGAACCATCCATTGAAAAATAACCATGGGTAAGATCATTTCTAAATAAGTTGCAAACTTTAAAAAAATATCAATGAAAACAATTGAACATCTGTTTTGTCAGCTGCAGCGTTGTATTATTTAATTAATTGAAAAAGAAATGATGTTTCAAACTATTAAAATGTGGCTGCATTATTTTCTTTCACGTTTTTGCTGAGAAACGATAAATCTTTCGCACCACAAAGCGTCAGCAGCTAAATGTACCTCTGACCATTGAAGACAACAATCTGTCGCTATATGGAAACAATGACTACTGCAAAGATCCTATTGGCTCAAACCAGCCTATCTCTGAAGCTAATACTCTTGTCTGTACGGTTATATGTATAGGAAGGATTTCTCTGGAGCTCAGTTTTGATGTAGACTAACAGCACAGGTGGATGAGTGGGAAATCTTCCATTTGCATATGGCAGGAGGGGAAGGAGCAACCTGTGGTGAAACTGGTCAGGGTAGAGGAAGGAAATCCTGGTCAATGGTGAGGCAAGTCTCATTGTCCAAACCTATCCTCATTCTGGGTTGAATAGAAGCTGAGAATCCAGCCCTAACTTTATGAAAAAGGGAAATGTTTGTATGTTTAATTGTCCTTTTCTTTCCCCAAAAGGTATTTTAAACCAACACTTGAAACTGCTTCTTCCTGATAGTTCATGGCCACCATTTCACAATAAGGGGAGGTGTTGAACATATGAATTAGAAGCAGCAGTAGGTCACTCAGCCCCTTGAGCCTGCTCTGCCATTCAATAAAATCATGGCTGATCTGATTGTAACTTCCTGCCTACCCCCTTGTTTATCAATAATCTATCTATCTCTGCCTTAAAAATATTCAAAGACTCTGCTTCCACCGCCTTTTGAGGAAGGGGGTTCCAAAGATTCACTACCCTCTGAGAGAAAAAAAATTCTCCTGATCTTTGTCTTAAGTGGACGACCTCTTATTTTTAAACAGTGACCCCTAGTTTTAGATTCTCCCACAAGGGGAAACATCTTCTCCACATCCACTTTGTCAAGACCCCTCAGGATCTTAAAGGTTTCAATCAAGTCACCTCTTACTCTTCTGAACTCCAGTGGATACAAGCCTAATCTGTCCAACCTTTCCTCATAAGACAACCCACGCATTCCAGGTATTTGTCTAGAAAACCTTCTCTGCACTGCTTCTAACGCATTTACACCCTTCCTTAAATAAGTAGACCAATACTGCCCACAGTAGTTCAGATGTGGTCTCACCAGTGTCCTGTACAACTGAAACATAACCTCCCTACTTTTATATTCAATTACTCTCACAATAAATGATAACATTCTATTAGCTTTCCTAATTACTTGCTGATGACTCGGCCTTTTCCTTCATGGAGCTGGGTTATCAACCCATCACCTCCATGACATCAACTCTGCTCTCAGAAGTCAAAGGTTTGGTTTACTCTATTATTTAGTCATATGACCGATAGTGATGAAGAATCTTACCGGTACATCATCCCATTCTTGACTCTTTAAAAGCTCATATGAAGGTTCTTCCAGCCCCTGCCTGGGCACAGGAAAACCAGGAATAACATTGTGGAGTTGGAACCCAAACATCAGTAGCCAACTGTTGACATCTGTGGAGACAAGATAATATTGAGAAGGAGAATCCAATGAAGGTGTGGTACACTCAGCACTTTCAGAAACAGATGATCCACACACTACAAAGAGAATGCTTATTTTTATGCACATTTGAAACATCAGCATGTTTGATGTGTGTAATCACCTCTGTTATTTATAAGTACAACCACTGCCTTTATTTTCTAAAAACATACACTTTTTGGGAACCATCTTTTCCTCCATGTTTTACACAATTCTCCTTTGATAATGGCTGTAACAGAGCATAACAGTGAGAAGTGTAATGGCAGTAGGGGATGTGGGTGGAGGGTTATGACATTAAGGAGTTCCTCAGTCAATTGGCCATATCCATATGGAAGCCTCGATAGTGCAGATCTTCATCACAGCTGAACCTGCTTCTTTCCTCATGGTGTATACATATAACTACAAACACATACTGGAAGGTAATCACACATGTCTACAAACTGTGAGAATGGATGTCATTTAAAAAATATATTTTTGGGGAATATTGTGTAAAGAATATATTCTGTAAAGAAGGCGGTGTGTGTATGTGTGTGGGTGGTGTGTGTGTGGGTGGTGTGTATGTGAGAGATTTAATTAAACTGGGCAAGGGATTGATAGGAGTCAGGTTGCCTAGGGGATTTAAAACATTAAAAAGTTAAAGGTGTTAAGTTTGAGGTACAAGTAAACAGGTTAGATCTAACATTTGCATTTTCAGATAAGTTGTGAGTTTATTTGAATATCAAAGAGGAGTCTCAGGGACCTGTTTGCATCTTGCAGGAGTTCCATAGGTAAATAGTAGTGGGGATATTATGTTTTATTGACCCAAAAGCAATGACAAGATAGAGACATACAAGATTTTATATTTGGAAGGATTTTAGTTTCAAAGAGGTGTGAGAACAATGGAACCAAAGATGAAAGGGAAGAGAGATATTTTAGAGTTACTGTGAATAGCTGGAGTAGCTGTTGAGCTGGAGCTATAGAGATAGCTGGAGCTGTTTGAGCTATAGCTACAGCTCTGGGCTGGGAGAGGATGCCTTTTGAATTAGCCATCCAGTCAAGCCAGAGAAGTCTTGGGCTACAACAAGCAGTTTGATTCTGAAGTGGATTCCACCACAGAGTGGAAGAGGGTAGAGGTCATGTGGTATGCCTTTATTGAAGCTACAACAGTTTGCCTTGTGTAATATTACTAGATTTTATAGTTAAACATCTATAAGGAAGTGTTGCCTGGAAGGTGTTACTTATGGGTTTGACCAAGTAGAGAGTTTTTTTGGGGAATGTTTTGAAAGACTAACCTTAATTGTGTAAATGTAACCTCGTGTGATTAAATTTGTCTTTTATTCTTGTTAACAAGATGTTTACTTTTAATGTTTAAAACTCCAAAAGTGTTACTGGATGCCTTACTGCTGAGATTGGTATGTCGTCATCGTCTTCTTTTCAGAATACAAAAGAAAAGGTATGGCCCATAAGCCAAGTTTCCCTCAGGGATTTAGTTTGCGCAGCAGTTAACATCGGCTGTGGTCATAACAATACATACAAAAGCACACGCTCATACACATACAGAAACACACACACACCACACCCTCCCACCTGCGCAGGCAAGCATATACACAATTCCAGCAGCAGGGCCTGTTTACTTGCAGTCTGGAGAAGAAATTCAGACCAATTAGCCTTCTCTACTCAAGAGCATTTCAGCCAATTGTAAGGATAAGATTTTTTTCACACATTTTTACAGTGAAACAAACTGCAGTCGATATTTGTACCGTTTTATTTGGAATTCATACTGATCTATGGTTTAAACATATCCACCACTGTAAATGAAACATCGATAAGTGCTTTAATGCAGTCAGTAAACTATTGAAAATTACCTTGCTTGGATGCACAGCACTCACTGAAGCTTTTCTTATGAATAAATTAAAAGACATATTCTGGGGTGCTCAATGACAGTTTAGCATAGCTGCAATTTTCTCATCAACTGGTTAAGGAGGCCGCATTGCGACATGCCTGTCGATGAAATCTGCAACTGAGTCAACCCAGAATGGAAGACTTGATAATCTGATAACTGTACCAGGCAAGACCACATGAAATCCGGAGCATGGGGGACGACTGATCACACAGCCTGGTTCATTAGTGACATCTGTATAGGCAGCCCTGTCATAGGATAAACCTGCCAGCCAATATTTCAATGGGTACAATGATGCTGGTTGGGCAAATGGCAGAATATCATGTGATTCCAGCATACCTCTGTGTCCCTAAGTCTTAGCTGCTACTAACGTGTGTCAGAGCTCTCTGGGCTTAGGGAATTCAGGTGGGTCCTTACAAGGAGACTTCAGGCAAGAAGCTCTATTTATGTGACAGACACACAGCCGATCACAACAAAAGGAAACTTTTACCCACCCACAGGGCTTCATTCTTTTGGACAATAATAACTTGGGAGGAGAAGTTTGAACAGTTCTCCAAGCCCTGCCTTTCCTGCTCCTCTAAGTAACACTAGCAGTCTTCATTTCTAAAGCATGGTTGCTCTAATGTTTCCCAGAAAGCTTAGTGATAAAGGTTCTTCTGATAAACCAGTGAGGGTCTGCATTGTGCAGTGTGACACCGAACCTGTGAGGGTCTGCATCGTGCAGTGTGACACTGAGCCAGTGAGGCTCTGCGTTGTGCAGTGTGACACTGAGCCAGTGAGGGTCTGCATTGTGGAGTGTGACACTGAGCTAGTGGGGCTCTGCGTTGTGCAGTGTGACACTGAGCCAGTGAGGGTCTGCATCGTGCAGTGTGACACTGAGCCAGTGAGGGTCTGCATTGTGCAGTGTGACACTGAGCTAGTGGGGCTCTGCGTTGTGCAGTGTGACACTGAGCCAGTGAGGGTCTGCATTGTGCAGTGTGACACTGAGCCAGTGAGGGTCTGCATTGTGCAGTGTGACACTGAGCCAGTGATGGTCTGCATTGTGCAGTGTGACACTGAGCTAGTGGGGCTCTGCGTTGTGCAGTGTGACACTGAGCCAGTGACGGTCTGCATTGTGCAGTGTGACACTGAGCCAGTGAGGGTCTGCATTGTGCAGTGTGACACCGAGCCAGTGAGGGTCTGCGTTGTGCAGTGTGACACTGAGCCAGTGGGGGTCTGCGTTGTGCAGTGTGACACTGAGCCTCACAATCCAGGAAAAGTCCAAATATGTTGATCAATGCGATCACTGCAGAGGTACACTAAGTCCCTGTTTTAAGTTGCCCTATTTTAAGTTGTTCATCTTTAACATCGGTCAGTTAATGGGGCCACTCTCCTTGTTTTGCATCAAAAGTTTAACTTTAAAGTCGTTTTGCACCAGGTCTGACCTAGTGTTGTGTGATCCGATTGGGGCCATTTTGGAGCAGCCTCTCCCACTCCCGGACCCTCCGGCTCACTGACCCTCCAGCTCATGGCCTCTCCCACTCCTTGCTTCTCTCAGTCACTGCCAACCCTCCAGTTTCAGGCCACTGCCGCTCCCCAACCCTCCTGGATGCTGCCGACCCTCTCTCTCTCGCCACCCCTCCAGATTGCGGCGTGCCTCCTGCAAGTCGAAGCTGCTCTTCCTGCCTCTCGCCGCTCACCTACGGAGCTGCAGAAACACCCGTCTATACCCCTCACTATTGAGTCTCTTAGCAATATTGCTCTTCTTCTCTTTCTCCTCCCCCCTTGTGCAGCTGGGCTCCGGCTGCACTGCCCAGAGGAACCGTCACTCTCACCATTTTCCAACACAGAAAAACAGTTCTCAAGTGAGATGCGCTCTGGGGCTTTCCTGACTACCTGCCTGCCTCTCTTCTTCTGACTGGTGGTCACCCATTCCCTCTCTGACTGCATTTCCTTAAGCCGTGGAATGACCATGTCTAAAAACGTGCTACCCACGTAACTCTCAGCCCCGTGGATACATTGCTGTGCCTCGAGTCAATGCTCAAGCTCTGAAACCCGGCGCTCCAACTGGTCAAACCGGCGGCAATTCCTGCAGATGTGGTCATCCAGACTGCCAGGGGCGTCTAAGACTTCCCACATCCTGCAGGCCGTGCACCACACGGAACTGAGTTCCCCTGCCATATCTTTAGCTACAATACTCTTAACCTAGATTTAGATTTAAGCCACAGAAAGGTATTTAAGTTTCTTTTTTTTTAAAGAAAAAGCTAGAACTCTTACCTTTCCTTAATGCAGCTTTAAAGCGGAGAAAAACAACTTACCCACTACCTACCAATTAGCTCTCTGCTTTGCACTGATGTCACTTTCGTCAGCCTTTTCGAATTCTGGCGGGGTTCCTGTTGGGGTTAGCTGCTGTTCCGACTGGCTTCATCTGCGTCTTGACCCTCAGGCTTTTATTGAGAAGCTCCACTGGCGCCGTTCACCCTCAGGTTCGCTTTGTTCTGGCTGCTGCTCCAACTGGATGCTCTGCCTTCCAGACTGATTTGGTTTATCTTCTACACTCTTCTATGCAGACTCTTCTCTGCACAAGGTGATTTTCCTTTGCTGAATTCTCACCTTGCAAAGTATAATGTTTTAATGCTTTTTTCCTGATGATAAAGGTGCTACATAACCCAAATACAGATTTTACATTGGTTTTAATGGGAAAATCTGTAGCTTTTTCAGGAATGCAAATACAATTTTAAGTGAGCACTAACTGTACTCTTGACTGGTCTTGGTGTTTGTTAACTGGGGGAGTGTTAAGCCATCAATCACAGTTCCTGCTCCTGATTGCAAAGTAATGACTGTCACCTCTGTGTGGTGCCCTGTGCATGTATGTGCTGTGTACCACACACACGCGTGCGTGTTGGAGAGTGTGTCCATGTGCATTGTGGAACATTTGCGTGCACATGCGTACAAATCTACATGTCCAACCTTGTTGTACTGGATTGCCCCACTCCCTGCTTCGAACACACCTCCAGCACTCAGTATTTGAGCACACAAATAGACGGTGGTGGCACATGGTGCAACATTCACTAAAGATGGCTGCGGGTACGATGTTGATATACAGCCAGCAGTAGTGGGACTATCGCCAACCAGAAGTCGCTAACTTCGGGATCAGATGGAACAAAGGAGAATAAAGTAAGTTAGTGGTAAATTGCCCATTTTCCTGGTTTTCTAATTATTTGTTATATTGTAACAAATATTGAAAACTATATTTCCAGGAGCTTTTTTGTCTCAATCACTGTCTGTGTATTTTAGTTGCTTCTTATATTATTATAACATCAGTGAAGACTATAATGGCATCTACGCTAAATTCACCAATATAATCATTCAATTCTTCCTCACCATGTGACAACCGTATCACATCATTGTGCTGTACAGATTTTGACAGTAACCATGGTGATCTGCTCCAAATAAACATGGAAGATCATGCCCAATTTGTGGGCTACTATTTTCTCTGCACAAGATGATTTTCCTTTGCTGCATTTTCATGTCTAATATAGCACATCTATCAAACAAGGTCAAATCCTGCTCCAGACTCAGGCTGCAGACTCTAATCTCAGCAACAAGCCACTGAACATGCTCCTTTCTTAGTCTTCCATTTGACCTCTCAGATTCCAATCGCGTAGTGAGCTCCCTGCTGCCTCACATCAGAGAAAAGAAAAATCCTCTCAAAATCTAAAAACCAAAAACAGGACTGGACTTTGTGCTAATGTAAAGTTGATAGTACAAAGCTATTTTAAAATTAAATAAGGTTCATGTGGTTTCTGCAAGCTGCCTAAGAGATGTACATGGGAGAAGAAATAAGGGATGCAATTTTAGCTTTGAAGTTGAGAGACTCTGCTCCCCGCACAGAGGGCAGGTTTTTAAATCAAAGTCGGGAACCTGACATCCAGATGTATTCCAGGTCCTGAACTGCATCGATCTTGAAACACTTTAAAAAATATATATAAATGCCCTAATTGGGCAGGAGGCATCTTGGATGCTCAATCAGTGGTGCAAATCTGCCCAGGAAGTGGGAGCTGCTTGCACGGCACCGGTGGCAAAAGCAGAGAGCGGCCATGTTGAGGCCTGCCACTGCCTTGCTGAAGAGAGCAGCTCGCCAGAGGGCCAGGAGGATAAATTATTGTTCTGGAGGTCGACCGGGCCAAATTAAGGTAATGCGTACATTCTGGCTAATATTACCTGAGGGCCCCATAACTTCTACCATCAGAAGAACTTTTCTTTGGCTTCGCAATGAACATGATAGTTGTGCACTAATGTGTACCAGCCGGTACTGGTTTGCTGAAATCAGAACTGAAAGTTGCCTTCCAGAATGCCCCGGCCGCTTAACAAGCTCCTAAAGGTGCATAATGGGCTGGGAATTGATGCCGAGTGGGCTCCTTGTTCCCTCCCTCCCGCCTACAGCTGACCCTTTGAAAATTGGGAACTGGCTCGGAGGCACTGGGATCCTGTAGGCGAACTCCAGGACCATGATTTTCAATAATACCCATGCCGGGTCCTGACCCTGCTGGAGTTTGAAAATCTGGCACAGAATGTCATTTGACGAGAGTATGGACGGCAGAGCCAGAGGTCAACACAGCCGATTCACGCTGCGCCAAGCAATCCGGGATGTTATGCTCCAAGCAAATGAAGTTCCGCACTGCAAGTGGAGTCTTGCCATTTCAGATGTTTTGTGTTCTCTTGATTATTTCCATTTCAATATTCATAAAGTACCTTTAAATGACATTCATTTGCTCTATCAATCTAATTGCTGTAAAGCCACTTGCAATGTATAATGTCAGAAAAGCCATCATAGAAGAAGCCTTCTTCTCCTAATCAGGACTACCTAAGGCCTCATTTTCATTATTAACATTGGGAAGTAGGAGAGAAGTAAAATGTAATGTTGATGATAACAGCCAAAGTAAAATAAATCAGTGAAGAATCTCTCTCAATGGGCAGTGGATTAACGTATATAAATGTCGAACTGATTCATAAACACCAATAAAATCCCACGTTCCGATCTGCAGGATCTTAACTGGGATGACAAGTGATGCTGCTAAGATTAGCCTCAGCAGTTTTAGCTCAAGAAGCAAGAATCAGTCTTGGTACTCACTTCAATCAGTCAGGGTTATAGAATAGCACCCACTGGGAAATGTGTTTGTGGGCTTCAGAATTAGGCCCGGTTATAATTGCTTATAGTACACTGACATTCAGAGTATGGCTCACATGCAAAGTGTGGACACTGAGCATAAGCAACAATGAATTAGATTTAGGTACAGCCTTTAATGTAATAAGACGATCCCAAGGCACTTCACAAGGACGTTATAAATAAAAATATGTCACCGAGGCACATAGGAAATTTCAGGTCAGATGGCCAAATGAGGTCAAAGAGCTGGATTTTAAGGAACGTCTTAAAGGAGGAATGTGAGGTAAAGATGGCGAGGTGTTTAAGGGAGGGTATTCTAGAGCTTAGATTCTAGGCAGCTGAAAGCAAGGATACCGATGACGGGCTGATTAAATAAATCAGAGATGCTGGAGGCCATGGAGAGACTTGAAAGCATGGATGAAAATTTTAAAATCAAGGCATTGTTTGACCAGGTGACAAAGCAGGTCAGCGAGTATGGGGGTGATGGGTGATCAGGACTTGATGCAAGTTAAGGCACGGTTAAACCCATTTTAAATACATAGAGCTGATTTTAATACTTTAAAATTAGATTCCACCTGTAAACAAAAACAAGGACACCTAATGTTAATTGTATATCAATTGGGCGTTAACTGTATTCAGTTGGTAGATATTAACTGGGGATTCAGAAAGAGCAGGCTGAAAGAGGGCTTGTTTGTTTATGCGTGTGTGTGTGCGCGTGTGTGTGTGTATGTGTGTGTAAATGGGAGTTTGTAAGTGTGCAAAGACTAGGCTTCAGTTCTCTCATTCAGCAACTGGCAGCCAAGTTCTAACACCTACTTCCAAAATGGGTGCAATTTGATGGGAAGCAAACAAATGGAACGATGCCAGCACTGCCTTCAAATGGTTATGTGCACACCAAACTATGCAGTCTGTTTGTGGGAAAAGGTGCAGGGAGTTGACATATCTCTGAGCAGCAACAGCACTTTGCTTTTTAACTCACGCTGGGTTATAAACAACAGATGATTTTTTTTTCCTCTCAAAATTCCAGCATCAAATTTTCTGCAGAAGTGTTGCCCTGTGGTATGATAAAATATCAATCAACCCCATCTTATCACATCCTGGAAAACAATATACACATCTGTCAACCCCCTCTCACTGTATTTATCAAACTATTTCTATCTCCAGAAACATCTTTTATTTAACCCATTTATACCAGCTGCTCCTTTGATCTTCCCATGACATTTCCTTCACAACACCAGTACTTCCACGTGACAATAATTCTCCCCAACTTCCACACCCGCTCAAGGGATTTTTAACTTGTCTCTTCGACATACTGAACAATCGGCTTGGAGACGTTTTGCCAACTCCTCATTCAGTAAACGTGCACTTTGACAGATTTATCCAAATTACTTGGTTTGGTTGACTTTCCTTACCTGTAATGTAATCCTTGATATTCTCGACTTTGCCCACAGGGTTGTTGTTTCTGAACATGTACAGGTTGAACGGCGCCGGGTCACTGGCAACTTTCGTCCAAACGGTGATGTCAGGCGTTGTCCATCGGCCAGCCAGGATATCATAGTCCTTCTCACCAAAGTGAATCAGCTTAGTTAAAGGATCATAGAGGCCGCCGTGGAACCCTATTACGAGCTGAAAGTCAGGGTTGGAATCCAGGTATATTTCGCCGTAGGCGGTATATTGAATTTGCTTAATCATCAGACCATTGCTGCTGAACACGGCTAGTGGCGTGCCAGTATTGTCCGAAGCAATGTAGAACTCCTCCCCACTGCTAATCTCCATGGCAAAAACGTGGCCCTGAAGGTCATAATAGAGGGAAGTGATCTCAGAGCTGGAGTGATTATAGACATGAGTTATTCGGTTTGGGTAGTTCAGGTCAGCGTAGAAGAACTGAAGGTGCTGACCGATGCTGGTCTTGCTAGAGACGCGACGTCCTAGGCCATCATAACGGTACTGTATGTTCCAGCCACCAGCTTTGCTGTACACTCTAGTCAAAAGCCCCTTGGAATTGTATTCAAAAATGTCACCCCCTCGCTGATGCAGGAAGCCATCTTCGTCCAGCCTATACTGGACATCACCTAAGCGAGTGATTCGGTCTCGTAGGTCGTAGCGTAGAGGGGTCAGGCGGGCACTGCTACCTGGGTTTAGCAAATGCAAGTTGCCGTTCAAATCGTAGTTGTATCGCCACATGATCTTGTCATTCAAGTAGACGGTTTGTAGCTGCCCGTCAACATCATACTCATAGCCATATTTGGTGGTGTTGGCAAAGGGGCCAATCTTCATCTCTCGCTTTGTAACTCGCCCCATGTTGTCGTACTGAATGGTGATCCAGTACATCAGCGACCGGAATATTTCGTACTGGATCTCCTTGATTCGCCCGTGTGCATCGAAATGTTTGGTGTAGGTCATCACGGCTGTCGAAATGATCTGGTTGATGTCGTAGTAGATAACGCCAAATTTCCCAAACTGCTCAAATTTGCCTGATATGTCATCGAATTGGTACAGGTCAATCGGCAAAGGGGTCTCGTTGATGACAGCTTGCATACTGGTCACCCGGAAGTTGTTGTCGTAGCTGTAATCGAAGCGAGCGTTCACCATCCCATCTTCGCTGAAACGGAAGATCTGCCTGTCGATCAGAGGGCCAATTTGCCGGTATCTGATGGTGCAGATAAAGCCCTCGCTCTGCAGGTTCACCGTCTTGAGCACCCCGGCGGTCTCGTCATAGGTGAAGCTGACACGTGTGCTGTCATACAGGAGCTCGGACAGCTTAGACATCCGCCTGTACTTGTAGAGCACGCGCCGGCCTGTTCCCAGGTAAGCTGTCTGCAGGAGCAGTCCTTCCTCACTGTAGTCCACAATCATGGAGGCGTTGCTTTCCGGAGGGTTATAAATGTTACGGTAATAGCCAATGGAGCGAATGGTCTGCATGGTGTGACGGGCAACACTGGGCATCGTGACTGCAGACAGACGATCCAGTAAGTCATACTCGAAAATGTACTGCCGCTGGCTGTGGAGAAGTAGCACCATGGACTGTAAAATAGAACAGAATATAATTGCATACTTAGGAATGAAAATGCAAATTAGATGACAGAAGAAATTAACACTCCAAATGATAATGCATTTGTTTAATTAAGTCATCCTTGACCTACAAGTCTTTAGCAAAGCTTGGCATAATCTACTTGGACGTGTAAATTTGAAGCTTCAGATTATTAGTTCCAACCACATAATGTACAACTACGCCATGCCAGGCTACACTTCATTTTGTGTCAGACACAGTTAAGAGAAATGGTATGCCATCAAACTCTTCTGCGTACAGTAGGTACTCCCTTGTTCCTCACCTTGTCGAGGTACGTGTAACTCCAGGTTTTTCCGTCATTCAGTACACGGGACACAATTCTCCCCTGGGTATCGTACTCAATTCTTTCTCCCAGCGGGCCCCGCTGAATACCGGAGATTTGGCCGGTAGAGGAATAAGTGATGTTAACAGCTGTTAGCCGGCTGCTGGGTAGCCAGAGAGTGGGGTGGCCTGACTGATCGTAGAGGATCCTCAGCTGAAATTTACGGTGATCATCATAGATCCTCTCTGTCCGAGTTGTTCGATCAAAGTCAATGGAGAGGAGGTTCCTGCCGTTCACCTTAGATAAAAACACCCGGAACAAATCAATTAGGAGCATTCATGTTCCCACCCCCTTATTGCTTTTCAGACAAACTAGCTGTTTTCTAAAGAGTACTCAGAGTGATTGATCCTTCCTTGGCGCAAAGTACTTGACAGAATTCTTGATGTAACTGAAGAGCAAGTTTAACTGCCTTTCAATATGTTAAAAGACAGCTTGGCTTCTGTTCAAGCCTGTTTCACACTAAACTGCTGCAAGTTCACATTATTAGCAAAACATTCATTAGCAAAACATTTGAGATTGTCCACTTTCAAGTCTTCCCAAGGCACCAACCTCCCTGAGCTCCATTAATGACTAGGGCTTGTTCATTTTCGAAAAAGAAGCAAGGCTTGATCCATTACCCACTATTATTCACAAAAAAAAAGGATGTGCCAGTGCACAGGGTAACCATAGCAGTACCTTGCCAAGCATAAACATGAACCAACACATGGAAGTCCATGGTCGCCAGTGCCCTCTTAGGGCATGGCACCTGAAGAGAGAGAATTGGTCAGTGACAATCCTAATGATTTGCTGGTGGTAGGCATTGCTGGGGGGGGCAGGGTGTGCAATTGATCAATGATAGTTTCACTATAATGGCGAAGTGATGTTAGTGAAACACCACAAATGGAAGGATGATGTTGGGCAATCACAACCTCACTTTAGTGATGTGATGCCAGTGACTTAGAATGCCATTATAATTCAGTTACCAAGGTCCTAAGCTCTGGAATTCATTCATTAAACCTCTCTGACTCTCTTTCCACCTTTAAGATGCTCCCTAAAAACTAACTCTTTGTCAAGTTTTTGATCATCTGCCCGAACATCTCCTTACATGGTTTGGTCTCAAGCTTTCATTTTATGATGCTTATGTGAAGTGCCTTGTGACAATTTACTACACTGAAGGCACTATATAAGCACAAGTTGCTTCTGTGATGTTGATCAGTGAAAATGTCGCTATAATGAGAGGGGGTTGGGGGTGCTCGAGGTTAGTCAGTCACAATACTCCAACATTAAAGAGTTGTTGGCGTTCATTGACAATCCCTTGTTCTCTCAATGTTGACGCTCATGAGTGACGCTTCCAGTGTAACATGCATCAAAATGTACAGCACTGTTTAATATAACTATTACAACTAATACAGGTGCCAGTTTTGAAAACTGTCATTGCCTTGACCTTCAAGCAAAGCTTGTATGAAGGGTTCCACAGGATGGAACCACTGAATGGTGCTTGTTAAAATTCAACCTGTGCTGGTTGTTAAAAATCAACCAACAAATACCCAATTACACAAAAAAATTTTTTGAGGTACGGTTTGCTCACTACCATCTTGCTCAAGTAGCCATATTCATGCAGGATCTTAGAGAAGTATCACAGCTAAACCCGGCCCTGTTCTCAGCCAAAAGTCACACATACGTAATCCTGGCAGAGCTCATTGGTAAAGATCAGGAGTTGTCTCCACGGCAATTTGTTCAAAAAAGACTAGCATTTATATGGTGCCTTTCATGGTCTCAGGACATCCAAAAGTGCTTTACAGTACTTCTGAAGCATAGTCATTATTGTAAGGCAGGAACTGCATCAGCCAATTTGTACACAGCAAGATCCCACAAATAGCAATGTAATAATAACCAAATAATCTGTTTTTGTGATGTTGATTAGGGCTGCAAATACAAACTAGGTCAACTCCCTGGCTCTTCTTCAATATAGTGTCATTGGACCTTTTCCAGGGAAAGAGACAAGGCTTGTCTTTGGTTTAACTCGACAGCGCAGCACACCTTCAGTATTGCACTGGAGTGCCAACCTAGATTCTTGTGCTCATGTCCTGGGGTAGGACTTGAACCTACAACCATCTAACTTAGAAGCCAAGAATGCTACTAACTAAGCCACAGGTGACAAAAAGAGTTTTCCACACCCAGTGGATCACCTGAGTGTAACGCGCATTGGGAAACCAGGTAAGGGAGTGCACATTCTTAAGGGGGCCCTCCCTCTTCTTTAGCAATTTAAATTAATGGCTGAAACATTGGATTGGTTTTGACTGGCGTTGTGTTCCTCCTTGCTCAATTTCCCAATCTTTCCTAGGTGCAGGATATCCTATAACCTAGGCACAGGAACAGAAAAATGCGCCCTGCAATGTGATTCAGTGAGTTTACAACAAGCGGACTTTTCAGTTGCTAGTGTCTAACCGGTTTGAAGGAAACAAAGGTAACAGTTAATGATTCATTAACAGAAGGCTATTTACCCTCAGTTTGCGCCCAAAGATACTGATCTTCCCTCTGGTTTGTTCCTTTCTGAACCGCCACTCCACCAGGTTCAGACTGTTTTCCACAGGGAGCGTGATGTTGCGCCGTGCTATGATAGGATTCACTGTGCCAGCCAAGATATGGGGCTCTGTCTGGAAGTTAGTATCCATGCCATTGGCGTACATTACCCGGAGGGAGCTATCATAACCAACCTGGTAGCTGTTTCTCAGTTGATCTAAAATACAATAGAAAATTAATATTAATCAAAAAGCAAATGTACATCTAAACATTAATATTCATAAAGTAATAACACTGCAGATTTAAAAGGTGCACCTGCCACAGGCCTAAATTTTTATTTCTAAAGCATCATAATTCTTAAAGAATACAGCTGAGAAATGATTTTTGGTGATGTTATCACTTAATGCCTCCATTGAAGGAACGGGATAGAAGGGCATTAAATATTTATGTAATTTCTATTCTTACATTTTGCTGCCTCAATGTAAAACGACACTACACCGTGTTCGGTTTAAGTCTGGCTCCTACTCTATCAAATCCATCGTGTGAATCCACCATAATTACTTTAGAAACACGATGGCTATTTTCTTATAGATACACATTTGCAAGTCTAACTGGAATCTCGTTGGCCCTTTAATATTTGTCGTGTTTCAATACGATGAAGAGCTAATCTTCGAAAACAGAATGACAGAGAAAAGACTAACGTGAACTCACAAGACAAAATGCACTGGTTGGAAAACTGGTTGGAAATACATTTCAGGATCAGAGTGTCTCATACTGCACCTGTAGCTGCTGAACTCACCATCATTACTCTCAATATGAAAACTGCAAAATAGTCAAAAGGTGTTTTTTGATGCATCTCGTTATTTTTTTAAAAAATACTTACGCCAATGTAGGCCCTTCCTTCCCATTCCCACCTCACCTGAGACCAAATAACTGGAGCCAGAGAGAGAGAGAGAACATACGGCCATGCTTGAATCCTCAGTTTCCCTATGGTTGAGTTGGTGTGACTGATAGTGTTTTATAGCTGCCTTAGTATTGTAACAATTGCCTGATCACAACACTCCTGCTTGACCGACAGTCAAAAGAAGGTTGCGATGTCAGGAGGGTTTGTACCAAGCTGCTCAGGGTATGAACTTCACTGTAACCTGAAGAACGAGTGAATGAGGGGGGCTCGGGGGCGGGGAGGGGGTTGATGAGGTGGTTGTGGTTCCACTGGGCTCCATTAACACCAGCTAATATACTAACATCAAATTCCTGTGTGGGCATTTAAAAAAAGTTGTTGATTCATTTTTGACAGGTTAATGACTTTGTTAAAAAGCATGCACAGAGATTTCAATTTTAACCCCTAAACTCCAGGGTTTGCTCTTTACTCATTTAGAATATGCTCAGCAGTGTTTTACTCTCCTCAATATCTCTTCCACCCTCTGCTATTTATTCCTTCAGTGCTTTGCTGGTAACAGGTCAGAGGGTGGGGAGGCCTTGGGAACCACATGGTTTTCTAAAGATGCATATAAAGAAGCTCATTGACTTGAAGCTGGGTAACCAGGAGCTAATGTAAGGCTTTCAACTTATGCATGTCCACATTGGACTCCAGTTCCGTTTTTAGCAAACTATAGCTAGTCCTTGGACTGATAGTGAGTTCAATTGGGTATCTTCAGAGATGATATTGCGCATTCTGGTTTCCTTCCTGCCAAGTGCAGCCATCCTTTGAGGGAGATGTGTCACCCAACTGCTTACAACCTATACAACAATCAGCACACCGAGTGCAGCGTGATTTAATATATCTCATTGGTGCTAGTGCATCAGATATAACAATGGTGCTACCCGTGACTCAACTGTATTAATAATATGTGGAATAACACTACTTTTTCCTTTGAAAAACTCTAAAACTCAACCAAAAATGTAAGGATAAAAAAAGAGTTCTTCAGACATTAACTAAAGGTGGGCATTTCTTATACTTTATTCATAGAGTCATAGGGGTCTACAGCACAGAAAAAGGCCCTTCGGCCCATCGAGTCTGCACTGGTCAAACAAGTACCTAACTATTCTAATCCCATTTTCCAGCACTAGGCCCATAGCCTTGTATGCCATGGCATCGCAAGTGCACATCCAAATACTTCTTAAATGTTATGAGGGTTTCTGCTCCTACCACTCCTTCAGGCAGTGAGTTCCAGATTCCCACCACCCTCTGGGTGAAATATTTCTTCCTCACATCCCCTCTAAACCTCCTGCCCCTTACCTTAAATCTATGCCCCCTGGTTATTGATCCCTCCATCAAGAGAAAAAGTTCCTTCCTGTCTACCCTATCTATGTCCCTCATAATTTTATACACCTCAATCATGCCCCCCCTCAATCTCCTCTGCTCCAGGGAAAATAACCCCAGTCTATCCAATCTCTCCTCATAACGAAAACTCCCCAGCCCAGGCAACATCCTGGTAAATCTCCTCTGCACTCTCTCTAGTGCAATCACATCCTTCCTGTAATGCGGATTCCAGAATTGCACGCAATACTCTAGCTGTGGCCTAACCAGTGTTTTACAGTTCCAGTGTAATCTCCCTGCTCTTATATTCTATGCCTCGGCTAATTAAGGCAAGTATCCCATATGCCTTCTTAACCACCTTATCTACCTGCCTCGCTACCTTAAGGGACCGGTGGACATGCACACCAAGGTCCCTCTGATCCTCGAAGCTTCCCAGGGTCCTACCATTCATCGTGTATTCCTGTGCCTTGTTTGTCCTACCCAAGTGCATCACCTCACACTTATAGTGCATCACCTCACGCTTACGAATTCTTTCCTATTTGATATTAAGTGCAGGGGCGAAGGAAGGGGTTCAAAATTTTAATGTAGAGAAATGGAAGGTAATGCCCAAATGGAATATGAAACATGTGCAATGACTGGATGTCAATTAAGAAAGATGAAAACAATTTAAGCGTGGTGACTGGTCATTTGCTAAAAGCATTCAGATAATGTAAAGCTGTTATCAATAAGGATGATCACTTTGAATATTGTGCCCAGCTGAATCTGACCACACACCATCCTGAGCAGGAGCTGAAATTTCAAACCTCACATCCGATCCATCACGAAGATGTTTTTACCGTCACCTCCATAATATCAACTCTTTCCATATCTACATAAACCCCCCCTCAACCCCCCAGCCTAATACTTCCACTGAGAGTGTCTTTCACCTCTAGGCTGAACTTATCCAGTGCTCGACTTAGTGCTTCCCCTGGCTCTAGCCTGTGTGAGCTGCAACACAATCCGTGACAGAAATAATGAGAAAGGGCCATCAGGCCGAGTGAACCTGCCTCATCCAGTTAACAGCACAATCTCACACACACCATTCGCCCTGTCCAATAGCAATGCCTTTCCTGGAAGATGAAAGGAAACAAGCAAGCTCCGTGACATCACATTCTCAATTAGCAAGCAACTTACTCCTTATAACTAGAAACATAGAAACATAGAAAATAGGAGCAGGAGTAGGCCATTTGGCCCTTCGAGCCTGCTCCGCCATTCATTATGATCATGGCTGATCATCCAACTCAATAGCCTGCTCCCGCTTTCTCCCCATATCCTTTGATCCCTTTTGCCTCTAGAGCTATATCTAACTCCTTCTTGAAAACATACAATGTTTTGGTCTCAACTACTTTCTGTGGTAACGAATTCCACAGGCTCACCACTCTCATCTGTTGCTGTGCTTGTCTGTTGCCAAAGAGCTTCTGCTCATGTGTCATGGACAGGAAATTCCACACGGTTCTCCCAATCTCCCATAATGACTTTCGGAGAAGGCCGATGGAACCCTTCCATCCTGCCCGCTCCACCTTACCACCACCCCCAACAACCCGGAGAAATGAAGGAGACAACAACTTTCGGCTATCTATGATGCTCCTCTGGGGAAAGCTGCTGATCCCACCCCAGAGATACTGCGAGACATCTGAAACTTGACCCCCCTCCCCACCACAGAAAAATCGCACAGCCTCTATCTAAATTCTCCACTTGTCACCTAGAAATTCTGCCCTGACTTGAACAGTGATATGTTCCTTTCAGCAATGAAACACAAATGCCTGCCCAATGAGCCTTGTGGTTTGGAGCATTAATTGCAAACATTGTGGGCCTGAGTATGAGTTTGGTGAAACGATGTCAGCAGTGTGCGGAGTACCGCTAATGTACCTTGGACAAGGGTGTAGAAGGCATCCACTGAAGAAAGGTTGGTGGTGATGGTGACATCATCCTCCCTGTTGGACGTTTCAATATTCACAGTTATTGCCTTCTCCATCGCCCCATGGAGATTCGAGACCACACCAGTGGGAAACGTGACATTCGTCAGTCGGCCCTCGCTGTCATAGCTGAAGAAAGCAATTTAAAGAGTGGCCTTTTTAACAGGAGACTGAAGGATTTATTTTTTAAGCACTTACCCTTTAAGGCAAATGGCCTTCCTGAAAAATAATAATATTCTCCTTCACTTTTACCAATAAAATGTAATGCTGGACCTCAAGAAGCAAATTCTGATATATTTTTTCAAAGGCAGGAGCCCCTTTTAGAATCACCTCTCACAGAAATTCCCTTATATAACACTCCATGTGCAGAACATTTCCACTGACTGACCTAGAATTTCAGTTAAGATCAGTCCAACAGAGCATGTACAATCTATCCTGTCATGGAATCTTCCTGATTTCTTTAACCTCCTGAGGGAGGTGAATAACCACAGGCAACACATCCAAGAAGATCAAACCAAAAATTCTCTCTGACCTTGAATGCAACTGAGTGAAAAACTCAAGCTGACACAGCTCAGCCTGTTCCACTGTAATAATGTAGAGGGGGTGACGGGGGTGAAATTGGACAGGGTGTACAAACCACCTTCACCTGTTCTGCACTTCTGCCAAAGAGAAATTTCGCCGTCAATATCTCTGCAGACGGAAAAGGGCTGGGACATGATGGGCAGAATTTTGGCAGCCCGCCAAAGGTAGGAACGGAGGCTGGCGAGCCTGGAATTTCCCGCTGCTGGCCGGCGTGCCAGCATGGTCCTGTGTCTGGGCCGTTCTTAAAGAGGCCAGGTCAGGGGGTGCCGCGGGCAAATCCGCTACCCGCCCGTAAGCCAACTGAGGCTGCTAAGGGTCCCATTTTCCAGCAGGCAGCTGGTCCCCTGTGGTGGCTGAAACATGGCCAGTGAGAGGAGGGTTCCCCCAAACCCTGCTGCCGATACAGAAAAACGGCCACACCTGCTGCCTTACGGAGAGATTACCTTCTCTCTCCCTTAACTTCAAATGGCAGGCAGCAACTTTCTCACTACCGGAGGGCCTCCTATTGGCCCCTCCTGTGTTCAGGAGCCTGCCCACCGTCCTTAATTGGGTGGCAAGCGCATCCTCAGGCCTTTAGTTGACCAATCCAACAAAAATCGCATTGGATGTGTATTATGGGAACAGGGAGGGAAAGCCTCTGGTGTTTATAAGTGCTGCTTTAAAGGGGACTGAAGTTGTTTGGAGGGCACGGAATAGAACTCAACTCCCTATGGTTGAAGTCTGATGATGCTCAAGCCAGGACCACTTATGCTTGCCGGTTTGTGACACCGAGTAAAGGTGGAATATTGGGATCTGATGAGTGTAGAAGTGGAAAACTGTCCACACTCACACATAAGGAAAGGGCAAGGAATTGGATGTCTACCTATTGTATGTTCCAGCAAATGCTTCTACTTTCAGGATGGTAAGAGTTAGAATGAGGGGGGCAAAAGGAACAAAACAGCACTGTAGGTGTACCTATACCACATGGACTGCAGCGGTTCAAGAAGGCAGCTCACCAACACCTTCTCGAGAGCAATTAGGGATGGGCAACAAATGCTGGCCCAGCCAGCGAAGCCCACATCCCAAAAATGAACAAGAATAAATAAAAAAAAGAGGCAGTGAAAACTCAAACAGAAGTCAACATCAAAATCCACAAAAGACAGTTTTATGAACTAAAAATAATTTCATGCTCTACTTTTTTGTTCAGCTTTACTAGAAGATAAGGAGACTCTTACTCAAAGAAAGTTGTCCAGCCAGTCTTGTCGCTTTTTGTTGCCAAGAGGCCACTGTAGCTGTGGTAGGTGAGTAAAACCAGCTCTTGACCCTGGGCTGTCATGCCTTTCAATCCTCCATTGGTCCCAATAGTCAGCCAGATCACTTGGTTGTCTGGAGACACAATTCGCACTGGCATGCGGTTGGGATCCCTTCGGATCCGCAGGGTGTTTCCATTGTTGTCTGTCACAGCTGTGATGTCATTTTCGTTGCTGTAGCTGAAGTTGTAGAGGTAGTCGTTTGTGATCAGGCTCTTGGTATACAGGTGTGTGCCATTGATGTCAAAGATGTACAGCTCCTGCTCTGAAGGTGATGCCACCTTGTACAAACTCACAGACGTCAACACTGGCTTGTTCTTGGAGGCCGCTCGGATCCGAATGTTCCCCATGTCAGCAATGTACAGTGTGCCATCAGGAGAGACAGCCAGTGAGGATGGGGAGTTGAGCTTGGCGTCTTTGGCATAGCCATCGCCGGTCTGGTAACAGTCGCAGTTGACATCATTCTTGCAGTCGCAGTCTGAGGGTGCGCCGGCGAGGAGTGAGATCTCCCCGTCCGTGGTTACCTGCCTCACGCGGTTTATTTTCTTTTCATCTGTTTCCGCGATGTAGAGGACACCGCTGTAGGACACCGAGATGGCGCTGGCTGATTCGAGCGCCGTGTGAACTGCCTGTTTCCCTAGTGTGTACTCGACGCCTGGTACCTGGCAGTGCATGGGCCGACCGGCTGCAATGCGCACCTGATGATTCTCTGTGATCTGCAGCACAATGTTGTTGTCCAGCACATAGAGGGAGTTATCCATCGGGTTGATAGCGAGATCTGTCGGCCACTCCAAGCGGACCTGACATTAGAGACACACTTGTTTTTAAGATTGCAAATGTCACCGAAAGGGTCAAATTTCCTCCCAAGTATCAACATCACCAGTATATATTAATGAAGTTCCCTGTGTTCCTCATGAAAGGATGAGGCTGTTCTTTCAGCAAGTTTATCATTTTGTTACAGGAAATTTTCACCCGTATGGCTGCACATAGTAACTGAAGGCATTGTTACATCAAGAAGCCCTATGTCCCTCTGCCTCTCCAATACATCCCCCTCCTCTCCTGAGGCACAGGCCCATGCTGTGTTTGGTTTTAAGGGTCTCAAAAGCACTCCATTATTTTGCTTGGGAGACCATTATGGGTAACAGGTGCAGAAAGGGAATATGAGCAGCAGTGTTGCAAACCCTGAGTCGTGGACAATTTCATGGTACCGCTTTTTCAATTCAATGTGTATGATTTGCGAGAAAGGAAGAAAGAGAGAAAGAAAAATGTTCTCTCGCCTTCTCCTATCCAACTTGGAAAATCAAGCACTAAACCAACAATGCAAAGTTAGCAAATTTTTAAACGGCACCGTAAGTGATGAAAGAGGCATCACAGCCATGCCCAATCCTCTCGCCTCTAATGTTCACAATGTGCAACAGAGGTCAGTAGACAGTGTAAGTTTATTTTAACTGCAGTAGAATGACTGATTTTACTTTGTACATCTTGATCTATCAGTTAAAGTTCGGAATGAAATTGAGCATGTACTGGTAAACCCACTGTATTTTATTGATTTTCACAATAAATTTTCCTTCAATGCACACGCAGACAAGATAGTAAGTGCACCAAAACCATAAAAAGAACTCATTTACCTTCTGTAATTTATGATGTACAGCAACCCGAAGCATTGTACTGTTCTCTGAGGAAAAGCATAAACTTACATCTATCATGGGGTCTAAGTGACGCTTTTGGAGGCCCTGGTTACAGTCTGGCACGAAACGACTTAAAGAAAAATTGTCCTAATATTTTGCACTATTTTGTATTTGATGGGGGGAGAAACAAAAGGCTGAAATTGTGCAACATTGGAACCAAATGCACCCTGGAATTTGTCTCACAATCCTCTCTATGCTATTTTAATAAGTGCAGTTTGATGCTCCTGTTAACACACCAAAGAAGTTTTGAATGGACCTTAATGTACGTTTTATTGATGTTATGCAGCATAATTTCAACCAGCAGAGAGGTGAGAGGTCTGGCAAGGCATTGCCATGGTGGAGCAGTATTAAAAAGGTTAAATGAAAATCCTCTCTTTGTGGATTGCAGCACTGGGATTTGGGCAGAGCTGGGGGGAGGGGGTTACCGGCAGGGTGGGGGATGTTGGGGGTGGTGGGTTTCATAACCCAACCTCCACTCGGTAAGTTGCCATGTCCTGACGTGAACAATGATAGAAATCTACAACCATTGACTGGGATGGTTAGGAAAGTCTCAACCACTATTTAGCATGAGCCCATTATCAAGTATTAATTCAGCAGCAAGCTCCCCATCTGCATTGAAAGCCACTACCATTGATCATTTTAAAGTTCCGAATTCCTCTTATTTGCCCTATATTGCATCCCATGTTCTCCCCAGGTGACAGCTCCAACACTGTAGGAATTCGAGGCAAAAACAGAGAAAGAAGAACGATAAGAAATATAGAAAGTGGAAAAAATAATAAGAGAGCGAAACAACTGAAACAGGGAGACAAAGAAAGGGAGAAAAGAAACAAAAGTGGAGCAATGGGAGATGCAAGTGAGGGAAGAGGAAGGGAAATGTGAAGGAATGGAGAAGGAGGAGAAGAAAGTGAGGGAGGAGAGGTAGAAGTGACAGTGTCGTGGAGGCAGGTTCAACTGAAGCATCAAAAGGGAACTGGGCTGTTATCTAAAAATGAAGAATGTGCAGGGTTACGGGGAGAAGGTAGGAGAATGGTACTAGGTGAGGTGCTCATTTCATGAGATGGTGAAGACTCGATGGGCCAAATGGCCTCCTTCTGCACTGTAACAATTCTGTGATTCTGTGAAGTGAGAGGAGGCACGAAATAGAAGTGATGGAGAGGAAGATTTTGTTTTATGGACACCAGTACAGCAAGTGCCTTTGGCTAAAAGGAGACTGAATCTTTTTGCATGAGGCCAGCCCAAAACGTTTGAGAGCCCCTGAATCTGATAGTCTTGTTCCAATGTATTGTCATGAATGACAACTGGTTTGAGGGACATTTGAGTGAAAGCAAGAATATTCACGTGGCCAAGCTTCTAACATCTACAAAGCTGAGAGATCAGAAAGGGATTTTGTGCACAAAGCCAAATCTGGATTTCATTTTCACTTTTTTACTTAATAGAGTAGGATGATCCTCTTCTAGTACAAGTCGAAGAGAAATTGTTGAACAAATCAAATGTACGACAGAAGTTACACTGATTTGCCAGAAGGTGGGGCTA
Organism: Cetorhinus maximus; assembly: GCF_964194155.1. Taxonomy (NCBI): domain Eukaryota; kingdom Metazoa; phylum Chordata; class Chondrichthyes; order Lamniformes; family Cetorhinidae; genus Cetorhinus; species Cetorhinus maximus. The sequence goes on along the minus strand of NC_135880.1, from coordinate 28,213,531 downwards.
CAGCTATACATTTGAGAACAAATGGGAAGCAGAAAATGGACTGGAAGAGACAGAGGCCGGGATTTTCCACGTCTGCCGGCATCGGGTGTGTTCAGTGGTGTAAGCAGACAATGTGGCGAGAAAGCCAAAAATCAGTTTCAAGTGAAACCAGTTTGCGATCGACCGCTCCGCCCGCTGATGGCGGGCCGCGTTTCCCTGCCATCGGATGTCGGGGACCTCATTGTAATACATCAGCATATCATTATAAGGCCAGCCCACTGGACTCATCGCCCCCGCCCACTGCTGGTTTGTCCGCTCATATCTGCGGGAAACACAGCAGCATATATAAGGCGTGCACTTGGTGGGCTGCACTTCGCTCGGGACTTCAAGGTTTGTTTGCCCACCTTGCTTTGGTCAACACTCACAGCTGTCAGCGCCAGGCTTCACAGACAGCACCACATCACTTTTTTAGGGGGACTCACAGGTAGGTCCCAACTACCAAATCAGCTTTTCAATGGCTGCAGGGCAAGGTCTCGCTTGGGGGAAGGGGGAGAACTGGCCTCAGCCAAGGGAAAATAGTGTTATTCATAGTTGGTTCTACACTATGCCCTAGAGTGTGTGGGGGCACATGCTGATCTGTGCAAGTGGTCTCAATATGTTGAGGGCTGAGGAGGTAGTCTCCAGAGGAGATGAAGTCAGATGGACATGAGGATATGTGTGAGAGAATGGGTGGTGATGTCCCTTAAGCTGGCAGTGAGTGAGATGCCAGTGAATGTGTGATGGGCTTGAGTGTGTGAGTTTAGAGCGCTGAGATGGTTGCCATACCCTGGCTGCACAGATGAGATAATTCATCCTTTATCTGCATTGGATGGCCAACCACTTCTGTGCAACACTGGCACTGATCACCAGTGCCATCGCCTACCAAGCTGGAGTGGCAATGTTGCCGCCCCTCCTGTGGCCAGAGCGGGGGTAGAGGACATCACAGCGGGTCACCATGGTGTCCAAAAGGCGCTAAGGGCTGCATTCTTCTTGCCTTTTGGGGCCATGTCTTCTGTGCTGCAGTCCTGGGCTGGAAGCACTGAGCGTGGCTGTACTTTAAATGTGATGCCTGGCGTGATGAAGCAGCGAGGTGACGGTGTGGCAGGTGAATGAGAGCCCGCCCGCCATGGAAACGGTGTGTTTCCCTGGAAAGCATAATTAATGCAGCAGGTTTGGCATGATACGGCGTAAAAAGCTGCTTTTGCAGTCAGTGGGTAAAGCGTCGTTTTACCCGCTTGCTACTGCACTTAGTGCAAATCTGGGGTGATTCCTCCCAGAGAGTTTAACAGTATCAATATATCAACGAATAAGGTCTGTGCAAAAAATTGTGCTTGAGAAAAACAATTAAGAGATTTCGTCTGAATGCATAAAGCATTTGTAATAAGATAGATGAACTGGCAGCAAAATAAAGATAAATGGGTTTGATCTAATCACCATTACAAAGACATGGTTCTAAGGTGACTAAGGTGAAATAAATATTCCAGGGTACGCAACATTTTGAAAAGATGGGCAGAATGGAAAAAGAGGAGCAGCCCTGATGGTAAAGGATGACATAAGGAAGGTAATAAGAAAGGATCTTGGCTCAGTAAATCAGGAAATAGAATCAGTATGGGTGGAGATTAGGAATAACAACGGTCGGAAAACAGTGGGAGTAGTTTATATGCCTCCTAACAGCAGTTATATGGACAGAGCATTAAGGTAGAAACAATCGGAGCTTGTAACAAGGGCAATGTAATAATCATGGAATTTAATATTCACATAGACAGGACAAATCTAACTGGCAAAGGTTGTCCGAAAGTTGAGTTTGTAGAATGCTTTTGCTGGAACAAAAGGTTGTAGAACCAACAATGAATAACACTATGATAAAAGCAAAAATACTGCGGATGCTGGAAATCTGAAACAAGAACAAAAATTGCTGGAAAAACCCAGCAGGTCTGACAGCATCTGTGGAGAGGGATACAGTTAACGTTTCGAGTCCGAATGACTCGTCATCGGGACTAAAGAGAAGTAGAAATGAGGTGAAATATAAGCTGTTACACTATTTTAGGTCTAGTATTGTGTAATGAGGCAGGATTAATTAGTAATCTCATAGTAAAAAGATCTTCTGGAAGAAAGTAATGGACTTCCCAAGTAAGTTTGAAAGCAACATACTTGAGCCCAAAACCGGAATTGAAACCTTAAACAAAGCCAACTCCATAGATATGAAGGGAGAGCTGGCTAAGATTGACTGGGCAAATTGAAGGTACAGTGGGAAGCAAACATTGGAAAATATTGAAAGAAATGACTCAAAATTTTCAAAAAATACAATCCATTTCAAAACTAAAACTCACCTGTGTCTTACTTGGTAAGTTAAGCAGAGATTTAGATTAAAAGAAAAGGCTTATAATGTTATGAAGAATCGTAGTAAACCTGGGGATTGGGACAGTTTTAGAAGCCAGCAGAAGGTCGCCAAAAGGTCGATAAAAAGGAAAAAAAAATGGAATATGACAGGAAACTAACCAGGAATATAAAAATTGATTGCAAGAGCTTTTACAAGTTTATAAAAAATGGAGAGTTGCCAAGGTAAACATTGGTCTCTTTGAGACAGAGATAGGAGGAATTATCATGAGAAATGAGAAAATGGCAGAGGCATTCAACAAATGGTTTGTGCCTATCTTCACAAGACACAGATTTCGTTCTAGAAATAAAGGGTAGCCAAGGGACTAATGAGTGTGAGGAATCTAAAGCAATTAACGTCAGCAGAGAAAAAGTGCTGGAGAAACTTAAGTGACTAATAGCTGAAAAATGTCCAGGACCTGATGGCCTACATCCTAATGTTCTAAAAGAGGTCAAAACAGAGATAATGGGCAGAATTTAGCCCTCGATGGGCGGGCGGGCCCCACCGGCTCGGCGGCAGGTGGGCAGCTGAACTCTGCTGCCGAAACGGGCTCCGCCGCCATTTTGAGTGGGCGGGCCTTAATGGGCTGCCCAATGGGAAATGCTATGCACTTCCTGTGCGAAGGGGGGGAGGGATTCCCCAACTGTCAAAGTGCGCTGTTTTGCACATGCGCGTGAAAGAACGCATTGCTCCCTGAGGCTAAGTGCTGTCTCAGGGAGATTGGTGAAAGTTTAAAAAACATCAGAAATAGCAAAATAAAAAAATTATTAACATGTCCCCCTCATGTGACAATGTCACACGAGATAGGACATGTTAATGAATATTACATAAACTTTATTAAAGATTTTTTAAACAGACATGAAACGTTATCCCGCCAGTGGATGAGGTTTCATGTTTTTTCTCCTTCCTGCTGGGGCTCCTGGCCTGCTCGCCAGCCTTAAGGTTGGACGGGCAGGGCCTTTAATTGGCTTAATTATCCTGTCAATGGCTTCAATTGGCCATTGACAGGTCGGCGGGCATACAGCTGATTTTGTTGTCCGCCCGCCTTCCTGAATATTTAAATGGGGCGGGATGACGTCAGGGGTTCCTCCCGATGTCATCCCGTGCCATTTTCCCGCCAGCGAACAGGCCCCACCCCCAACTCGCCGATGGAAAAATTCTGGCCAATGCTTTCACTGGTTATGATTTTCCAAAATTTCCTAGATTCCTGAATAGTCCCAGTGGATTGGAAGTTAGCAAATGTAATTGCTATTCAAGAAAGTCAAGGAGACAGAAAACAGGGGACTCCCTTCAGTTAGCCTGGCATCAATTGTCTGAAAAATGCTGGAATCTATTATTAAGGAAGTCTTAATAATGGACTTAGAAAATCATGGTATGATCAGACAGAGTCGACATGGTTTTATGAAAGTGAAATCATGGTTGACAAATTTATTATAGTTTTTTGAGGATGCATCTAATAGGGTCAATAAAGGGGAATCAGTATACATACTACACTTGGATTTCCAAAAGGCTTTTGATAAGGTGCCATGCAAAAGGTTAATTGGCAATATCTTGGCAATATATTGGCAATATTTATTTATTATTGCCCATCCCTAATTGCCCTTGTTCAGAGGGCAGGTAAGAGTCAACCACGTTGCTGTGGGTCAGGAGTTACATGTAGGCCAGACCAGGTAAGGCCGGCAGGTTTCCTTCCCTAAAGGGAGTTAGTGAATCAGATGGGTTTGTAAAAACAATTGGCAATGGCTTAATCAGACTTTTAATTCCAGATTTTTATTGAACTCAAATTTCACCATCTGTTGTGGCAGGATTTGAATCCAGGTCCCCAGAGCATTATCCTGGGTCTCTGGCATACCAGTCCAGTGACAATACCACTGTGCCACCACCTCCCCCTATTAATAAGGCCATCCCACCTGAAAGAGGGAAGCGTTTTGGCTGCCCAGGGTTGGCCACACTTTAAAACAACAGAGGGTCTAACCGTAGGGTAACCCTAATGCTAAGTTGATCAATCCCATTTTGAGGCCTCTCGTAACAATTTTGCCAAATTAAAATTGACTTGTGGAACCTTGAGTGCATCATCTAACATGACGCTTGAGTTCAGTACTCGGGGGAGTAGAATATTGACTTTTGGGTGGAAGGTTAAACAGGGACTTTCTTCAGTTAGATGTTTTTTTAAAAAAAAACCAACAGCGTCACAGTTCAGGGAGATGTTCTAGTATTTTGGTCAAAAATCTGTCAACCAAAGCTGTCACAAATTGATTAACTGCTCACTGAACACATTTGTTTGCAGCGCCTTGCTGTGTTATAACTGATGTTAAAGATACCACGTGGATGCAAGTTTTTTTTCCCATTCCCATTCAGGATTCTGTTATTTGGGACAGCTGCTTCAATCCTATCGGCATTGATCAAACACTGTTTCCTCTACCTTCTCTTGTTTAAAGGCTGAACCTTTGTACAGAACCATACCTGGCTTATATGCATGGTGGTGTCACAGGTCAAGGGTCGAGCCGATGTGAGGTCATTGGAGCCTAGCAGTGTGGAAATGATTCCATTCTGATCCACCTTTCTGATCATGGTTCCATCCACAAAGTACATCAAACCGTTTTTGTCGATGGCAATTCCTGTCACCAAGAAATAAAATCACTTTGACGCTGACAGACCTCAAAACAATAATCGAGACTTTTATGGCTGTTACATTAAATATTGATGTTGTTAAATTAAACAAATGCCTAATGGCAACAGATCTGCTCAGGCAGGAGGAGGAAGAGAACACAGAGGTATCAGAAGGTGTTGTCTGCACAATGCTCTAACTGGGTTTCTATGCTTCTAACTTCCAACTATTCCCCATTCAAAATATCTGAATTAGAGACAAACTGGCAAGCAAAGGTTTTGTGATGTACTGGGTTTTGACTTGAATCTCCCTGCCTTTATACACTGTTCATTGTTCGCCACTTCCCTTAGAGTTCCCTGGTATCAAACTGAAGATCTCCGAGAGCTTTTATGAAAATTTCATCCAATTATAAGACTCACTTGTGTTACTGAGGGTCTCAGAGTGCTAATGTGGAAATGCGCAGTATCCTCATTATAAAGCTCTCATTTATTGCACTGTCTTTGTTTTGAGGCTCCTCCCACTGTGACTCCTGACTCTTGAATGTTCTGGGACATTCACTACAGCACAGATGTGATTATAGCATAGCCACAGACTGGTTTGACTGTTTCAGCTTTCTTCAGTGAAACTATAAGCAAATGTATAAAAACTGACATTCGTCATTTTAAGAAATTAATACCTCAGAACCTGCTTCTGTTCATAACAAATGCTTCACAAATTCTGTCACTCTCTTAAATCTTTAAATCGTAACAACCCAGACTGTGTAGCAAGTCATCCTAACTCTGGTACCAACCTGGGTATAATTCAGTCTGCAACAAACACAATCTCAGTTTGGTTAAGAATGCAGAACTTTGCTAGCAAAGGAAGGTTTTTACCTGCGTGCATATGTGAATGTGTGTATGTATGTGCTTTTGAGTGTATGTAATTTTGTGTGTGACCATGTGTATATATACCTGGTGTGTGTGTATGACCATGTGTATATACACTGTGTTTGGGTGTGTGTGTGTACACAACATACCTTTAGGACTCATCAGTGAAGCTTCCACAGCTTTGCCTCCATCTCCACATCGAGCTTCATCAAACGGCAGACATTGTTCTCCAGTCCCTGCTACCACTTCAGAGTTGGCCGTCAGATCTTTAGCACCAATCAGGGATTTTGGATGATAGATCCTCCGTGTGTTGGTATCTGAGATATATAGATCTCCAGTGACTGGGTCAGTTGCCAGGAAATATCTATGTGCTGGGTTATTGCTGTAAAAAGAAACACATTTCTTTTAAAAGGTATTTTTCAAGGTATTGAATTCAAACAGAGCAATGGCCCAGTGGTATTGTTTGCAATGGCTGGAAAAAGCAGTGGAATCTCCTCCATATCGGAGAGCAGATGGTACGCAGCATCCTTTATAATGATTCTGTTGAACATTTTAACATGTTTTTATTGTAACAGAGGACAGAAAGCTCATTAAAGAACAAGTTAAAACCAGGTTTAATCATTCAACACCCACTATTCTAACCCAACACACACCAGAGTGTTCATTACACCATCCATATATAGGATTACAGCAAGAACTCATTAATAGTAGCAGTTTAAGAGATCCCAATACTCATACTCCCACTGAGTGAATTCATTCTACAAATCATTACTTGTATCAAGACTACTCCTGTTCTGTAAACCTGCTTATGTACACCAAATTGGTGGTATATTCAATGAGAGACAGTGGGATACATGGTGCCTTTTTCGCGTACTCCTGTTCATTATGGGATTTTGGCAACAACAGAGCTCTTCTGTCAAGCGAAGAGCAGCATTGAATGCTGTCTGAGTTTTACCATTAGGTTGTGGTTCTAAAAGAATTGTAGCTTCAACCAAATGGGGAAGGTGCAGCTTCTTTTTCAATTACTGCCCCCCATTTGCTCAGCAGCAAGGCTTCCCCCTAGATATAGGTGCTTAGATTCCCTCCAGATGTTCTGGAGAGAAATGCTGCTCTTCATTAACATTGAAGAAAAAGATAGTAAAGTATACTTTAATGGGTTGAATTGCTTTAAGTGGAACCAAATAGGCAGAAAGGGTGAAAATTGGTCTACCTCAGTAGCACAATCCAAATTCATAGCGTCTTATTTCATTTGCACTGACGCCAATTCATCATGAGCCTGTTTTGCGCTACTGGCTACCGGCAGGGATTAATTTCACACCCATAGTATTCCGCCCTGGAAGCAATGATGGATCTTATACAGCTTACCCCAGCACTCATTCTAATCTTCATTTCAGAGAGGGTACATGGAATTATGAAGGGAATTGAGAACGCTGCTTAGGGTCATGTTCAGGGAAGCTGCAATACTTTGAGCAATGACTGGTGAAACTTTCTCTGCCATGGCCATTCAGCATATGACAACCAATTGGATTTAGTTAGGCTGGTTTAGGCACTCGTGGAGTTGAGGTCACTTCCCCACAAGCTGGGGAAAACCCTGCCAACGTAACAATTGGGTCCTAACATTTTAACAGAGTGTTTTCACTTGCCCTTTGAATGCTGGTGAAGACAAAGATCTTCACAGCTTTCTGACTCTGGCCAGCAAGAGGAAGAGATTCTACAAAGAGAAAAAAAAAATCAGTTGTGGTAATATTTTACAGGTGGCTGGAGCAAGAAAGGAGGTCTGGGACACAAGCAGTGGTGTGGCCTTCAAGGGCTACAGGTGAAGGAGGCACCAACTGAACCCCAGACATTAATATGAGTAATACTGGGCTGGATTTTAAAGACCTCCGCCAGTGCATTTGAAGGCAGTGGGGCGTGGTGAAGGGGGAGAGGGCTGGTAAAATAAAGCAGATGGCCTTCCCACCACCTTCCCACCCACCCCCAACCTGTATCCCATTTTACGGTAGCCCGCCCTGTTGAGGCTACTTAAGGGACTCAAATCTGTCGCTATTTTACGTGTGGCAGGGGAAGGCTGGTTTTCACTGTTAGGCTGAAAGAGCGAGTTACCTCCTTTGGGGCGATCCCTTGTGCCCATCGGAGGCTAACTCCCGAAGACTGTACCCCACCCCTCCTTAACTCTTCCCCCCAAGCCTCTCCAATCCAATCCACTCCACCCACCCCTCTTCCCCCTGCCTCCCCAGCTCACTGGGGTCTTCCAGCCAGGCCCATCCAAAATCAAGACTCATTTTTAAGTTGGGGCTATATCACTTCTTTTTCTTCGGGACTGCCTGTAGTTCTACCAGTGGCCACCACTTGACCCTGGTGCTGCTGGGACTACAAAGCTGCCAGTCAAACAGATTTGGCTGACAATTCTCTAAGGCGGGACTTCCTCCCACCCATGATTATCTTTTTCTTTCCTGTCTCTTTGTCCTGATCTGACTTCTGGACAAAAATGAATCTTTAAACTGCAGGTCATTTGTCAGATGCTGCAATTTGCTGAATCTTCTCAAGCCAAGGAGCTGAGATATAAAGTTGGAAGACCTTGATGCTTCGTAGTCAAAAGGGTCAGCCAACCCCAATGATTTGTATTGGTCATTAAACGATACATTACACTTGGTTGTCAATTAAGACTGCTCCCAGCCAAATATGGTTGCGGGGCAGCCAAGGTTTGGATGGACAGGCTGATGACTGATGTTTTGGTTGGGGGCGGGTTTGGGAATACGGTGTCCTGTAAAATCCAGTCCACTGTTTCCTACTAATCTCCGGCTACAACAGAAATGTGGCTTTGAAGCAAATTGCAACAGTCGAACATCAAAATCAGTCAAGGGTCACAAGAAAGTGGGCACGACAGCACAACAGATTCCATGACATCCAAACAAATAACAACATTAACGTGGAACAATATAATTTATGGAAGATGTGATGAACTTTTATTACCTAAACATGGCATACATCTAAGCCACACTAAGATGCACCATGTAAGTTTTCAAGTTGAAACTACCACAGCATTCAATGTTGCACATTGTAAGACCAAGATTCAACATATTTAACAAGACTTGCATTTATACAGCACTTTTCATGGCCGCCGGACATCTCAAAGCTCTTTCCAGCCAATGAAGTATTTTTGAAGTATAGTCATTGTTGCAACGTTGGAAATGTAGCAGCCAATATGCTCACAGCAAACTCCCACAAACAGCAACATGATAATGCCAAGTGATAATGATCTGTTTTTGTGATGTTGATTGAGTGATTAATACCGGGCAGGATACCAGGGATAACTTCTTGTTTCTTCAAAATAGCACCATCGGTTCATTTAAAACCACCCGAGCAGTGAGATGGGACCTCGGTTTAATGTCTCATCCAAAAGACAGTGCCTCCAACAGTGCACCACTCTCTCTCACTGCTATGCTGGAGTGAAAGCCTTGATTTTGAGCTTAAATTCTGGCGTGGGACTTGAACCCGGAACCTTGTGACTCAGAATTGAGAGTGCTACCAAAAGGGCCACAGCTGACAGTCTAAACAACGAAATTTAAAATTAATTTAGTCACATTAACTATGAGTGGCAGTGTAGAAATCTGCTATCATGCAGGGAAGTAATGTTAAGGAGGTAGCAGGATCCCTTACCTACTCACAATGTCATAGAAATATAGAAAGGATCTCAAGGAGGCCAGCAGGAACTAGTTTTGGTGACAAATAGGATGTAATAAGAAATGACCGAATAGCAATTAAATGTGAATGTGCATTGATGATAGATTCAAATTTATTGGATCCCGTTTACTTCCATCATTTATCTTTCAGATCACTTTATTATCTTATGTTGACAACCAAGTGTAATGTATCATTTAATGGCCAATACAAATCATTGGGGATGGCTGACCCTTTTGACTATGAAGCATCAAGGTCTTCCAACTTTTTATCTTAGCTTCCCAGCTTGAGAAGATTCAGCGAATTGCAGCGTCTGACAAATGACCTGCAGGTTAAAAGATTCATTATTTGTCCAGAAGTCAGATCAGGACAAAGAGGCAGGAAACGAAAGGATAATCATGCAGAATATCCTGTAAACGGAGGTGTCACCAGGGACAAATCATCTACTGATAAGCAACAAGATAGGTGTCCCAGGATGCAAAGAAGGTCACACTGCAGGGGATAAGGGGCTGGTGGTAGTAAAGAAAAGGCGAGGTGCACATCAATCTATCATTTGCAAAGCCACCTCTAAAATCACCCAATTCTACAACCAATTGCCACATTCTGGTCAGGGATAAAATGGGGAAGTAAAAGTGGTCCCTCATAGACAGTTTATGATGTTCAATGGAGGGACCACTTGCCCTTCTGTGTTCAGAACTTATGTGATGATAGCTGATATTTTGCGTTAATGATCGATTATTGTAAGACTCTTCATAATTACCTCATCCACTGAGGTAACAATAAACAATGACAACTGCGGCAAGGCAATGTGGATACATCGAGTGGAAAGGTAGGCAAGACCAGTGTTACATGCTGTTAGTAACTTGACAAAGATTTCTAGGAAAGTGATGAAATTTATGGAATTCTACCTTGCTAATGTTGTGAGTTCCAGGTAAGTGCATGACTGATCCAAATATTAAACAACTTCCGATCACCTTGATTGAAAAGAACTCAATTGAAACAGAATGGATAGATGAAAAGTATCTATTCACCTATAAATCGTCATTCAATGACAGGGGGTTTGATTCTGAACACACAAAGTAAATCTACCCCGAGATCAAGTTTGATCAGATGGAACTATGCCTTAAAATAAGGACCATTGAATATTAGTGATTTTAATGGATGAACTGATCAATTCATTTTAGCATTAAAATAAAGTGATAAAGGAATCGTGTGCAAGTGCTAATATTCAATTTCAAGGCACATGTCTTCAATTTTCATTTATTTAGACTGAAATACAAGGATTAAATGGTTGCTACTTTGCTATTTTTTTCAGCAATTAGCAGCACTGTAATTAACATTTTACCAGTCTTCTAATGCCCTAACAGGTAAGCTGCAGCTCACAAAAAGCGTAGGTCAGACGATTGGGTCTGTATATATGTGACCCTATTTCTGGCCTGGGCCCGCTACAGTATGATGGATCCTCCACAGGGTTTATGGGATGATGGATTCATTCCCAATTGTTTAATCATCTAGTTAACAGTGAGGTTGAAGAAAGAGGGGAGACATGTACAGGCACCCCTGTACTCTGCCTATTATGACCAACTGAAGGGACGTGCTGTTTGATTTGGTCAGCCAATCATTGGGACGTATGGCCCACGTACCCGGCGGCATTGCACCTGCACTTGAATTTAACAAATCAAACAGCATGTCCTCCAGCTGCTCGTGATAGGCAGCATACAGAACGTACTCAACCAGCCCATGCTTGCAAAACCCAAAACAAAATGTCTGCTGTTAGATGTGATTCTGTGATTGGGCAGCACTTGCTGAAAAAGATAATCAATCAAGCTCATAGAGTGGCTCATTTACACTTGCTAGAAGTGACATACATTCCCACACAAAGACCATTCTCTGCAAACAAAAGGAATATATTAAAGCCCTGCGCCTATCCGGGAGCCTATAGTTATTATTGGGGACCTTAAAGTTCCCCATTGCTTTCTCCATGGAAATGTCTTGGCCCATCAGAGTCAACTTGCCAATCGATCATCACCCTATTCTCCTACATTATAAATTGTAATGATAATTTCAAATTTGACATTCTTGCATTTGTCCTGATGAGTGCAGGACGAAAAGCTTCGGCAACATGTCTCTCTCTCAGAAATAAAAATTATTTCCAATACAGCTGATACTATGTGATAAACATAATCAATATCAGCAAATTGGAAGTAATTAAATACACACTATCAGGAGGCAGCACAGTGGGAGGGAGTTTCCCTGGGAGTCCTCAACATTGACTCCGGCCCCCATGAAGTCTCATGGCATCAGGTCAAACGCGGGGAAGGAAACCTCCGGCTGATTACCACATACTGATGCTCCCAACCTCCACCACTCCCACTCAGCTGATGAATCAGTGCTCCTCCATGTGAAACACCATTTGGAGGAAGCACTGAGGGTGGCAAAGCACAGAATGTACTCAGGGTGGGGGACTTCAATGTCCATTACCAAGGGTGGCTCGGTAGCACCACTACTGACTGAGCTGGTCGAGATCTAGCAACTTAAGAGTGGGCAGCCATGAGGCACTGTGGGCCACCAGCAGCAACAGAACTGCATTCAACCACAATCTGTAACCTCATGGTCTGGTATATCCCACACTCTACCGTAACCACCAAGCCAGGGGATCAACCCTGGTTCAATGAAGAGTGCAGGAAGGCATGCCAGGAGCAGCACCAGGCATACTTAAGAATGAGGTGTCAACCTGGTGAAGCAACAACACAGGACGACTTGTGTGCCAAACAACATAAGCAACATAAGCATAGACAGAGCTAAGTGATTCCATGACCAATGGGTCAGATCTAAATTCTGCAGTCCTGCCACATCCAGTCTTGAATGGTGGTGGACAATTAAACAACTTACAGGAGGAAGAGGCTCCACAAATATCCCCATCCTCAATGATGGAGGAGCCCAGCACATCAGTGCAAAAGATAAGGCTGAAGCATTTGCAACATGCTTTAGCCTGAAGTGACAAGTGGATGATCCATCTCATCTTCCACTGGAGGTCCCCAGCATCGCAGATGCCAGTCTTCAGCCAATTTGATTCACTCCACGTGATGTCAAGAAATGGCTGAAGGCACTGGATACTGTAAAGGTTATGGGCCCTAACAATATTCCAGCAATAGTGCTGAAGACTTGTGCTCCAGAGCTTGCTGTGCCCCTAGCCAAGCTGTTCCAGTACAGCTACAACACTGGCATCCACCTGGCAATGTGGAAAATTGCCCAGGTATGTCCTGTACACAAAAAGCTGGACAAATCCATCCCGGCCAATTACCACCCCATCAGTCTACTCTCGATCATCAGTAAAGTGATGGAAAAGGTCATCAACTGTGCTATCAAGCAGCACTTGCTTAGCAACAACCTGCTCACTGACACCCAGTTTGGGTTCCACCTGGGTCACTCAGCTCCTGGCCTCATTACAGCCTTGGTTCAAACATGGACAAAAGAGCTGAACTCAATTGGTGAGGTGAGAGTGACTGCCCTTGATATCAAGGCAGCATTTGGCTGAGTGTGGCATGAAGGAGCTCTAACAAAATTGGAGACAATGGGAATCAGGGGGTAAACTCTCCCATGGTTGGAGTCATACTCTGACTACGAGAGCAGGTCAGAGGCTGTAAATCCTGCAGCGAGTAACTCACCTCCTGACTTCCCAAAGCCTGTCCGCAGCCTACAATAGACAAGTCAGGAGTATGATGGAATACTCACCAGTTGCCTAGATGAGCACAGCGCCAACAACACTCAAGAAGCTTGACACCATCCAGGTCAAAGCAACCCGCTTGATTGGCACTCCTTCCACAAACATTCACTACCCACCATCAACGCACAGTCACAGCAGTATGTACCATCTACAAGATGCACTGCAAGAACTCACCATGGCTCCTTAGACAGCACCTTCCAAACCCGTGACCACTACCACCTAGAAGGACAAGGGCAGCAGATAGATGGGAACACAATCACGTGGAAATTCCCCTCCACGCCACTCAACATCCTGACTTGGAAATATATCGCTGGTCCTTCACTGCCGTTGGGTCAAAATCCTGGAACTCCCTCTCTTACAAGCACTGTGGGTGTAGATACACCACATGGACTGCAGCGGTTCAAGAAGGCAGCTCACCAACGCCTTCTTAAGGGCAATTCGAGGTGGGCAATAAATGCTGGTCTAGCCAGCAACACCCACATCCCATTAATGAATAAAAAAAACACAACAGGCATAGGTCGAACCTTGATTAAAGTCCAGGTAAACTCCTTCCACTTTCCAGTTCTGCATTTTAGCAAATATTTTGAATTGCCTGATTTGGTTCTTACAGTACCAGTTTCAATTTCTCAGGCCAGACTCCAGATTTCCACTTTACAATTCCCCTTTTCTAACTCCAACAATGTCAGCTCAACTTAACCTGCAGCCAGTTTCATTTCACTGTTCTAATTCTAGTCATACCTGTCTCCATTTGCTGTTCAAGTTCTGCTGGTACCCCTTTCAAAACCTTGTCTAACTCTAGTCATACCCTTCTCCATTTCCCTCTACCAACTCCACCTAAACCCTTTTCCATGTCCTCTTCCCTTTTCTTAAGTGAGCTTTCCATTTTAATTCTTCACATCTTGATGTGACAGTTTCTGTTTCCCTCAGCAAGGTTCTGGGTTTCAATTCTCAGATATTGCAGTCAAATAACTGCTGCTTATTGCAGTCAAAAATCTAATTTGCAGAAGTTTTTTGATACAAAGATTGGTCCGGCCACTGAACGTAGCAACATTATAAATGTGTTTGTGACAAATTGCTCTGTTTGTCAATTCGAGTGAAATCATAATTGCCTCCTTTAGAACATGTTTATCTTTTCACCAGAAGTAACAGCGAGGGACAAAAACACTTTGCAACGTAACCACACAGAGTGACAATCCTTATCGCCAAATGTGGTTCTTTTGTGAAACTGTTCTGTGTTTATTGAAAAGATCTGGACCATTTATTTTTGAGTAGGGTGGGGGTGTGATTGTCTTAGATATTTGTTCAATTAAGTTATTCAATATATGCATGATTTAAAAAGAAATCCCTTCCAGTTCTCTAATCAAGGGGAGGCAAGTTGTCTGTTCCAAAGAAATTGCTCTTCTCCTGGTCAGCAAGAGATGGCGCATGAGAGCAACTCTGGGTGGTTACCTCAAATGCTACTTCTTCCATCTGACCTCTGCTCAGCGATTCCCTGAAGCCAAAGCCTAGGTGTGCACATGACTTACCCTTCCATGCCGCAGCATATTGCAGCACCACAGAGCTTTGTACCTGGCCCTGGAAACTGAGAATTCATGACGTGCAGCAGCACTAAGTGCCTATTAAGCTGAGGTCATCAAAAAAGATATTTATTCCATAAACAATTTATTTTTTAAATCACCATTACACTTTCTGTTAAGTAAGCTCTTTAAAACCATTTGCATTTTTATATCGACACTTATTCTGCAAGTTGATAAAACAATGCCTATTTAAAACTCACTTGATATTTGGAACTATTCCCAGCTCTTTATTCACCATGGGTGCAAAATAAAGTCTGCCAGTAAAGCAGATTAACTAATGCTGCTGATACAAACATATGGAAGCTGCTGTACAATTGATTTTCATCAAAGTCTGTTAATACAGGGGCTTCACAAAATTTTGAGGGGAATTATATTTTGGGATGGAGTGCTTAAGGGTCAGGTGAAAATGCTTTTTAATCTCCTTTTGCATCTCAATTTTATTTCAGGTGTGACATTGACAAAGCAAATGACTAGGCCGGGCTACTGAACACGATTATCAATATTGTGACTATTTTGGGCTACAAACTAGTTTGGGGATAGTATTGGAAATTGATGATTGGTGTTAAACTGGCACAAGTTCACTAATGAAAACTTATTACAAGGGCACGATATTAAGGAAAATGCCTCAACTCATTATTATGTCCAATCTTGCCACAACCATTCATAGGGTCTATGAATCATACAATACAGAAGGAAGCCATTCAGCCCATTTTGCCTGTGCCAGCTCTTTGAACAAGTTTTCCAATTTAGTCCCACTTTTTCCCATATTCCTGCAAATTCATCCTCTTTTAGGACATGTCCCATTGCCTTTTGAAATTTACTACAGAATCTGATTGCACCACCTTTTTAGGTAGGGCATTCCAGGTCATAGCAACCTCTGAATGAAGAATTTCCACAATTCCCCTCTGATTCTTTTCCCAGTTATTTTAAATCTATCATCTTTAGTTACAGATCCATTAGCCAGAGGAAATAGTTTCTCCCTGCTTCCCCTACCAAAAACCCTCACAATTTTGAATATCTCTATTCGGTCTCCCCTTAGCCTTCTCTGCTCTAAAGAGAACACCCCACCTTCTCCAATCTCCCTACCTAACTGAACTCCCTCATCCCTGGTATCATCCTGGTAAATCTCCTCTGTACCCTCATCAAGGGTTTGACAGCCTTCCTGAGATTATAAATAAAATCATTTCATTGGTGTAAAATTATTTGGCAAAATTCATTTTGTGTTCAAATATTATAGCCTCGATCAGACTGCTTAATCTTGCTTGCAGCAGCAGCAGCAAGAGGGGGGACTCTCTGCAGGAAATATTATGCTGTGCGATTTGCTCGACTCTGACACAAGAGCTGAAGATACATGCATGGGTCCCACCACTGGTGAGATTTCTTTTGAATTAAAAGAGGTGGTTAGAGAATTGGCTGGTTTTGATTAGTACATAACACAAAGCAGCCCCTTCGATGCCCAAAGGTATACCAACATCAGCCAACATTAGCAGTGTTAGTTAGCCAACACAAAGAACATTTTTAAAAAATTCATTCACGGGATGTGGGCTAGGCCAGCATTTATTGTCCATCCCTAGTTGCCCTTGAGAAGGTGGTGGTGAGCTGCCTTGAACTGCCACAGTCCATGTGGTGTAGGTACACCCACAGTGCTGTTAGGAAGGTAGTTCCAGGATTTTGACCCAGTGACAGTGTAGGAACGGCGATATATTTCCAAGTCAGGATGGTGAGTGACTTGGAGGCGAACTTCTAGATGCTGGTGTTCCCATCTATCTACTGCCCTTGTCCTTCTAGGTGGTAGTGGTCAGGGGTTTGGAAGGTGCTGTTGAAGGAGTCTTGGTGAATTCCTGCAGTGCATCTTGTAGATGGTACACACTGCTGCTACTGTGCGTCAGTGGTGGAAGGAGTAAATGTTTGTGGATGTGGTGCCAATCAAGCGGGCTGCTTTGTCTTGAACGGTGTCAAACTTCTTGAGTGTTGTGGAAGCTGCACTCATCCAGGCAAGTGGGGAATATTGCATCACACTCCTGACTTGTGCCTTGTAGATGGTGGACAGGCTATGGGGAGTCAGGAGATGAGTTACTCGTCGCACAATTCCTAGCCTTGCAATGCAATTCAGTAAATGCATCTCAGCAATACACTGATGCCAAGAAAAGACAATTGTGTGGGAGAAAATAACCACAAAACATGAGCAGTTGGGTGATGCATCTTTCACATGTTAAGGGCTTCCAAAAGTGCTGCACATAGCCAAATCATTATTTTTGAACTATGGTCTCAGTTGTCATGTGGGAAAATGTGACAGTCGATATTCACATGGTAAGGTCCTAGCAACAATAAAACGGCTGGCCAATTAATCTGTTCACTTGGCATTGCCTAAGGGAGGAACATTGGCCTGGGCAATTGGAAAGCTTCCTGATATTCTGAAAAAATTGACCAAGGAAATTTTTTTTAAGCGCACCTGAATATGCCTAACTTCAACATTTCATTTATAACACAGCATTTCTGGCAACCTCAGTACTGTACTCAAGTGTCAGCCCAGAAGATGTGTTCAAGTCTATGGTGGGGATTTGGAGGACTTAGTGGGACCACTAAGCCAAGCGGATTTTAAAAGATGATGTATAATGAATGCACAAAACAAAATGATGGGAAACCATGCATGTTGCCTCAATCACATCTGTTATTTTCATTGCACAGGAGGAAAGGAAGAGGAAATGAGAGAAATGAGTTGACCTGATAGTACAACATCTCCAATACTCAGGAATCAAGCTTCAATTCTCCTGGTACTAAAGGCTGTAGAAATGGTTTAATGGGTCCTGCAGATCCAAATTTAACAATATTTTTCGTGAATGCAGCTATAACCATTCGGTAACTAACTGGACTCTATGGGGAAGGTGCTGAGGGAAGTGAAGGAGGGAAAGAAGAAAGGTAGGAGCTCAACTGACACGAGAGAGAAAGACCAAAGAGAGTCAAAGCAGTGATCTATAAAACGGAAAAACAGAGCACAATAAAACAAGCAGTTTGTGATTCAGGAACTTTTAAAAGCTGCAAGAACTTGAAATTCTATGTTATTCATGAGGGATTTCAGTTATGTGGAGAGACCAAAATTCTCTTTAGAACAGAGAAGGTTAAAGGCTAGAATTAATAAAACTGTTTAGGATCATGGATGGCGTTGATGAAGTAACTTAAGGAAAAACTGTTTCCAGTGGCTGGAGGGTCAGTAACCAGAGGACAAAGATTTAAGATGACTGACAAAAGAACCAGGGGAAAGATAAGGAGGCTTTATTTGACTCAACGAGTTGTCATGATCGGCAATGCACTGCCTGAAAGGACAGACGAAGCAGATTCATATTAACTTTCAAAAGAAAATTAGATATATACTTGAAAAGGGAACATTTAATTTTTCACAGAGTAAGTCACGTTGGCTGATAGCAGTTAGCCCTTCTCATGTTTTTGCCTCACAGAGTTTGAAATGTTAATCTTAAATAGGACTGAAATGACTGACTGTTCTCATTTTTTGTGTCTGTCCATACTAAATCAATTCCGAGACTCTGCTTCCGTTAAGGATTATCGGGTAAGAGCAAATAAGTGGGATTAATTGGATAGCTCTGTCAAAGAGCCGGCACAGATAAGGGGGGGATGAATGGCCCCTTTCTGTGCTGTACAATTCTATGAGCGAATGTAATAAAACAAGCTTGAGTTTAATTCTTTAATATTTCTTGTAAGCAATAAGGTTTTGTTTCTGGGTTTATATGATTTTAACGGTGAAGATATCGATTTGTATAGATGGCTCCTCAGTGGCACACTCTCCATATCCCCCCCTGATCAAACCCCCAATAAAGTACTGAAAGCAAATGCAGATCCAGCACCTCTGTGGGTATAGTTGGGGCTTAGGCATTATAATGAAAGGACATTTTATATAGGAGAAGAAAGTTAATTAGGACATAGAAACTGATGTAAACACAGTCAAGGACACAACAACAGTTCTCAAAACTTACCTATGTCTAAAATCTTTATTTCTTTGTATGTAGCAAGAAAGAAAAGAGAAGAAAAGTGTGAATTAGGCGTGGAACATAAAACAAGTGAGTCCAGTTTGAACAAAGTGCATCTAGATCAGTGTGTCAAAGTGGTTCAAACTGTTTACACTATATTAGAAGAGGAGCCGTCACGTCATTTTAATGTCATGCGAACAGAACACAGTTTCCAGGCAAATCAGCTTTGCTTCACTACAAGTGCACGCTAATAGCAATCTGCAACACAGATTGACTTTGACGTGTTCGCCAGTGCGCTGACCAGACACTTGTTCATTTTATCCTTCAAAACAAGGCAGATAGAAATTTTGAATGTGTAACCCTTTAATTGCAACAGCACCGTATTAATGGTTGCCAGCAGTGACCCACATGCAAGCAATGGTAACCTAGATTTCTGCCGGTGACAAAAAGAATTCTTATTGAGTCAATGAACTTTCATACCACGTGACATTCCATGAATGCAAATAGAAATACAATTTAATGAGCAGTTGAACAAAGCTGTACAACAGCTAGTGCATGGATTATTCAAGTTGCACAAATTAATTTAACCGCATTAGTTATATATTTGCAACTGTTGAGCTTTGGAAGTGCCATCAGTTCTTCAAGAAACTGCATGGCCAATCGTATTCTAATGAGTGCACTTTAGAAACTTGCAAGTTCCTCACTAGAAAGGGGACTTGAAACTAATTAAAGCATTTGGCAATGACCTTATGCTTTAAATCAACTGTCCTCCTCTCTGCAGCAGTGAACCACTGCGTTCAAATATTTCTGTCAAATTAAGAAAGACAGGCAACACTTAAAAGCAACTTAAAACCAACTCGGATCCAATGCTGTAATAATAGCTTCTTTACTGCCACACTGGCTGATGAAGGGGTAGTTAGTCTTCCTCTTTTTTATCTTCATCACAGAATTTCACATTTTAATCTTTAAGGGGCTAGAATGTTTGACTATTCTAATCTTCTGTGTCGATTCAAATAAAATCAACTCATGATTTCTAACAAGGTGTGTGTTTACAATAATGTAAGTCTTCCACAAGGGTGGGCAGGGGCAGGGGTGGGGAGATGGGTCTTGCATAGGTATAAAATTTTATGAGTTAACTTGTATAGCCTCTCAGATTCTCTAGCTTGGGGGGAAAGTAGGGGAAGGTAAGGGCTGGAAAAAAAAACATGTTCTATTATGCAGAAGCTGTAGCGTGCAGGATTGCAGGATAGATTTTATTGTTCTAGACCTACCTTAGCTCTAGAATGCTTGTCACATTTCCTGAAGGAAAGATACGGCGGATGTAGTTGAAATCACCGACATACAAACTGCCATCAATGCCACACGCCAAAGCCACGGGAGCTAGGAGCTTGTTGCCATCTGATTGGCCATTGCAGCTTGGGCACGAGATGCTACGTCTACGTCCATTTCCCATGATGCTGTTGATCACAGCTGGCTGCTGAGAGATGAACTGATTTTCCCCATTTCCTTTGTACAGGATTCCTAATAGGAGGATGATAAGACTAACTTTATCACTGTCACAAGCAATAAGGCATTTTCCTTGATTGCAAAATCATCATCATAAATCATAAAGTGCAATTTAAATTTCACATTAGACCACACCAATCAAAACAATTGATTAAGACAGGTTGTGCCTCCAGCAATTCTGGAAAGAGAATACAGATTAAATCATTGTTGAATGTCAAGCCTGCATCAATCTCTAAAGGTTAGAATTATTTGACATTCACCTGTTGTTTGATCAGCTAAAGCATAAACACGACGATTAGATCTTAGTCATGTCTATCAAGCATGCTGGGTGAAGTCAGACTTGTTACTCAAGGAAAAGAGGTTAGATGAAAACAATTTTTAACTGATGACTGTTACTTATAAACATTTATTTGGTTATTATATGGAGGTTGAAGAGTTAGTTATAAACAGTTTACTAATCTCTCTTCCTACCCACTTTGTCTTCCTCTGCTTTACATACTTACTCAAAAGATTCTGCCTCAACTCGGTTTGTTTAAGAGAGGTGTTATGCCCCAGTGTTGCAGAACAGATTTCACCAAAACGAACATGACAGAAAAGAAAGGAGTTCCTTTCTATGAGTTCTACAAGCAAAGTCTGGCAGGTTTTTAAAGAAAGCATCTTTATCGCCCTAATTTATCATTGTTCTACCTCAAGGCCATGATATGCTAGATTACAACTCCATGGATACTGGTAGTCCTCTTGTTCCTAATCCTGCTGGTGAATCTTCATGCAAAAGTTGAGGATCTGAGTGTTGGCATGGCCACTGCAGCCGTGTCTGATCATGTCCTCACTGGCCTACAAGCAAGGATTATGGGATGGCAGTAAGAAGCAGGAACAATGGATTATTTATTTCTCCCCTGTGTATAGATGGACACACCACGGCCAGCTACAGCTCTCCCACCATTACTCTGAGATCCGCAGACTCAGCACAGACTGGGGTCAAACCCATCAAACATCCTTGTGGCACTACCCGCACAAGATCTGTAATTGCTCAAGAGGTAGGCCCACCATCATCTTCTCAGGGCAACTGGGGACGGGTTATAAGCATCCCAAGAACGGCGTTTAAAAAGTCCTGGGCGGAATCATCCCAGATTTGCACTAAGTGCGGTACCAGGCGGGTAAAATGATGCTTTACCCACTGGCTGCAATGGCGGGTTTTCATGCCATATCATCCCAAACCCGTCACATTACCTTTGCATTTTTGGGATACACACCATTTCCATTGTGGGTGGGCTCTCCATTGCCCGCCACGTCATCACCTCGCTGCTTCAGCACGCTGAGCATCACATTTAAAGCCCAATCACACGCATACATCTCAGTGCTTCCAGCCCACGACTGCTACAAGGAAGATGTCCACGAAAGACAAAAAAGACTGCAGCCCTCAGGTTTAGCGACATCACTGGAATGCCTTTTGGATGCCGTGGAGGCCCACTGTGACGTTCTCTTCCCCTGCTCTGGCCGCAGGATGGGCAGCGACGTGACCAACTAGGCGGTGGCAGCTGTGGTCAATGCCAACACCCTTCAAAAGAGGACAGCCACCCAGTGCTGAAAGAGGATGAATGATCTCCTTTGTTCCGCCTGGGTAAGTCACCCTTCTCACACTCTCAACTCTCACACTCACAAACCCATTACATATCCACAGGGCCCTCACTCACTGCCGGTTCAAGGGACATCCCCATTCACTCTCTCACACACACCTTCATTGTCCTCATCCCATGCATGGGACCATTTACAACCCACACATGCCAGGCATACTTATCATCTGGCCTGGCTGGGGTCTTGCCATCTCTATTCATGCAGGGCAAGCTGGCAACAACAGGGAGAAGTCGCAGGCTGGTGGAGGAATGCCTGAAATCCAGTTCCTCATGGACTTTGAAAAAAAGAGCCATCCAGCTGGCCGGTGACACCTTACCAAGTGAAGACCCAGCAGTACAACATCCATCAGACAACCAATCAGTGAGTGATGTGTCCTTTCTCACAAGCAACTGCCAAGCACTAATTATCTCCCCTTGCTTCCGCAGGCATATCTGGGAAACAGCTGACCAAGTTGACCACCCAGAGCCTCCAATTAAGCCCCGAAGAAACCTGAAGGGGAATCTGAAGGCACCCTCCTTGAAGTCCCATCACAGCGCGCGCCCACACCCTCCACCAGCGCAGAGACCCATATCTTGGTTGGATCTAGCTTTAGAATGGCTTCGGAATCGCAATCTGGTGAGCACATCACACTGTCTGATCCACAGCAGGCAGTGGCAGGGGCTTCCCAGGTGTGCAGCACTCAGAGGACTGCTGGAGGCCAGAGATTTGCTGAGTCCGAGTCAGAAGACGAGCCTCTGGACTCAATCATGTCACAGTTGCTGGAGCTGCAAAGGCAAGCTTGGGAACATCAGGAAGGGATGTCCGCTGCACTCCTCAGATTGAAAGGCGCGTTGGAGAAGTCCGTCCACCTTCAGGCTGAGATGATAGCGCAGGCATGCCAATGCATCAAGGTCAATACTGATAGGATTGCGGCCACCATAGAGACCTTGGTCCAGGACATCGCTCCTGCAGTGCTGCGCTGGCTCAACTCCATCGCTGATGCCATAGTTGGCCTCCAACAGTGTATGCACAAGAGGGGTGCTGGACACCCATAGGGAGGAGGAGGATCAGCAGGTGTCCCCCTGGGGCCATCCATCCAGGTGACTCCGGGCGTGTCTGGCTTATCCGAATGCCCTCTTCCTGCGACCTCAGCAGCTCCAGCTCCACAGGCCGAGGAGGGTGCCACTGTCACATAGCGGGGCACCGAAAGCAGGCCGGAGCCCTCCAGGCCTCAGACCTCCAGAGGACGCCCGCTCAGGTCATCACAAACAGGGGTGGCAATCAGCATATTGCCTTCACCTCCACTGTGGATGTCTGGGGAGCACCAAGACGTAGTGGCAGGGTTAGGAAAGTTAAGAAGAATTAGTTGCACAGCCTGGGCACGGGTGTTAATCACTTGTACATAATGTTCACTATTGTCAATTAACTCCCAAGAGTGTCTCCCTGCCGATGGCCCGTTGTTCTGATGAGCAGTGTTCGTGTCACTCAGATGTGAAACCTTTCTGCACAAGATAAAGGCAGGTGTCTCAGTCCAGGGCCTCTTCCCTGTGCACTGTGTAACCTTCAAACCAAAGTGATGGTCCGGCCCCACACTCCCTGGACACATTACCAATGCTTGCACCTCGATGGTGCTCATCATTGCTGCCAGAATGTCATGGGCAGGCATCACAGAGTTTTCTCCCAGAGTGCTCTCAGCACCTTTAAGGTGAGGCTGGCCCCCATCTCTTTAGCATCAGTGACCAGTAACACTGTCCTCCTGAAGGGGTCAGGTGCTGAAGGTGGACAAAGGGTCAGGTGCTTCGAAAGTTTTATGGCTGCGTCTCTATGATATGACCCTGATCACAGAATGCAAGCAAGCTGCCTTCGGCCAGACAGGAGTCAGCCATTCTCAGAGGCTGTGTGATGATCTATGGAGTGTCCTCACTGCATGTCGTTATCATCCTCCCGCAATCGAGCGACTAATAGGGCCTCCACTCTATGTCCATGACAGGAACATTATCACAGAGGGTATGTGCGCTGCCATAAGCCGGACTGGAGTCAAACGTTCATAGATGCAATGTGAGGATCTATGGGGCACCCTCACTGCATGTAGTCATCATTCTCCTCAAATCTAGCAGCTTTGAGGGCCTCCCGAGCGCGCCTGACTCGTCCAGCCAGTGCGAGGGCCTCATCCCTGTCATCGCCATCTTTGAGGACCACCTCACTCTCATCTGCGTCAGCGTCCTCCTCAGCCAAGGAGACCTCCGGCTCCTCTCCCCGTTGCAGAGCCAGGTTGTAAAGGGCACAGCAGACAACGACAATACATGACACCTTCTATGGAATATATTGCAGGGCTCCACCAGACCGATCCAGGGCACTGAAAACTTCATTTTCAGCATCCAGATGGTCTGCTCCATCAAGTTGTGAGTTGCAGCATAAGCCTCATTATACCTTTGCTTCGCTGCAGTCTGAGGCCGCCTCACAGGTGTCATCAGCCACAGCCTCTGCGGGGTATCCCTCGTCCCCAAGGAGCCATCCCTGCAGCTTCTGTGGATCCTGGAACACTTCAGGGATCTGTGACCGACTGAGAATACGGGAGTCGTGCACACTCCCTGGAAACCGTGCAGACACCTGCAGGATGAGTTTGTGGAGGTCGCACACCAGCTGCAGATTCAGCGAATGGAACCCCTTGCGGCTGGTGTAGTTGACCTCATTGTGATGGAGACCTGAGCAGTAAGTGCAGTCGATGGCACCCTGCACCTGTGGGAAACCCGAGATCTGGACAAATCCAATCGCTCTTGCATCCTGGCTGTCCTGGTCCTGGGCAAAATTCACAAAGTTGTGTGCCCTCGTGAAGATGGCATCCGTGTCCTCATGGATGCATTTGTGGGTGGAGACTTGAGGTCCCACAGAGGTCACCTGTGGAGCCCCAAAAGCAGCCACTGGCATAGAAATTGTGCACCGCTGTCACTTTCACGGCAACTGGCAGTGGATGCCCTCCATGTCCCCGTGGTGCTAAATCCTGCAGCAGGTGACAGATGTGACTGACCAGTTCCCTGGACATGCGCAGTCTTCGGCGGCACTGGTTCTTGGTCATCTACAGGAATGAAAGACGGCGTCCATAGGCCTTGGGTGTCATTAAGCACTGACCAGCGATGGATCGCTGTGACTCTTCAGCAGTGTGTATGGGAGGGGAGCCCAGCTGCCCCTTCTTCCTAAGGGTGCAGCTCCTCCCTATGCACAGCCAAGCGCCTCAGTCACTCCTCCATCGTCTTCGCTCTCTGTACGCCACAAGGCATACAGCTAGTTCACCAGGCCCCGTGATCTTAATGTACTCCTCCTGTAGGATGAAAGAGAGAGAGAGACACATGGGTTAGCATGGGTGTACTAACAACCTATCCTGGTTAAGTCTGAAGGCTCCTTAATGCTTCCTGAAGAGTGCTGGCCACCACTTGGATGGCCAGAGGTTAGTGCGCTGCATGGCTACCCGAGACCTCACCCACCCCTGCCCCAGTCCATCCGACCAATTGGTGGCAGCTTTGCACATTGGACTGCATACTGTGCTCTCAGCTTAGGCACAGGCATTCTCCTAGCCTGCACTGCAAGGCTGCACTGTTAGCTGGAGCCATGGGGGACACTGATCCAAACCAGGATGATGACATTGCAAGGGGCTGTGCGTGCCTCCACCAGTGACTGCCCTATGGTGAGCTTGCTCATGACTTTGCAGTCTGTGCTGGCGGGGGGGAGGGGGTGGTGGGTGAAAAGCTCTGGAGCACTTGGTGACACTTTGATGCCTCTGCGTTGCTTGAGTGGGCAGATAGGCTAGAGGCCTCACTCCAATAATATCAATGGCTGCGCCTGAACTGTCTCAGTTGCAGAGGAGCGGTCACTTTATATAAGGTTTCCCTAATGCGTGGTCGCTTCCCTTGCCCACCCACCCCGAATGCTTGTGTGCTACATTCAGCCACAGTGTTGCCCTTGCCACTGACCCCCCCAAGTCACCTCAACCGTAGAGATTTTCTTGCCCGCGCCCTCCCCAGCATGCGCCTCAAGCTTGAAGTCGAACAGGGGACCCTGGCAAGCGCTGTGCAATGTTACTGTGCACTCACCTCCGAGTTTCCCTCAAAGTGCAGTCCGCCAAGTGCACGCTTTTTATATGCTGCTGTGAAACACATTGGCACGCTTTCCCGCCGACGTGGACGGACAATCCAGCGGGTGGTGGTGAGGGACGGGGACGGGGAGGCGGTGACTGCGAAACAATTCCAGCGGGCAGGCCTAGTAATGCTATGCAGATAAATTATAACGAGGTTCCCAACGTCCGATGATGAGAAACGCGGCCCACCATCGGCGGGTTGAGCGGACGATTGCAAACTGGTTTCACGCCGTCGTGAAACCCATCGTGCCATATTGTTCTCTCACGCCACCAACCACGCCCAATGCCGGTGAGCATGGAAAATCCCGGCCTTGGTCTGCACCATTCGGTATCACACCACATTCCACATTTACCCACTGCACCTTCAGTGTAACATTGTAGTACGCTCTGAAGAGCTGTTTTAATAGAACAAGAGTGCCTGGAATCATCAATAAACTATTTCAAAATGGCACTTATCTTTAATTTCATTTGATCAGATATCAACATAGTTAATGGAAATACAGCAGGTCGTTTTTAGAATGCTGAAGTACTTTGAAAGGGTCTGTTGAATAACTTTGCTGCTTATAATTAATGAATTGTGTCTGTTGGGCCAGTAATTGTCAATATTCATTTCGGATCTTAATTTTTGTTCCCATCTAGGGCTTTGATATTTCAGCTCACGCTTTATTACACACCTAGAATGAGTTCATTATAAATGAATAAGTCATAATAACAAGTTTCCAGTTCAGAAAGTGAAAGCGTTTGTGGCTATAGGCATGCACAGTTGTGAAGCACCACACATAGCACTGCACAACTGACATTCTAGGATTCAAATCAAATTGAGTTTTGAACATAAACATACAAGTTAGGATGGTAGATGGAGAGGAACTGATGGTCACAAGTGGCTAAACAGCAAGATTGAAAGTGGGAGCTTTTAACTAACCAGCACAGAATCGCAGAATCTCACAGTGCAGATGACGCCCTTCTGCCCATCGAGTCTGCACCGACACGTGAGAAACACCTGACCTACTTACTTAATTCTCATTTACCAGAACTTGGCCCATAGCTTTGAACGTTATGACATGCCAAGTGCTCATCCAGGTACTTTTTAAAGGATGTGAAGCAACCCGCCTCCACCACCCTGCCAGGCAGTGCATTCCAGACCGTCATCACCCTCTGGGTAAAGAAGTTTTTCCTCACATCCCCCTTAAACCTCTTGCCCCTCACCTTGAACTTATGTCCCCTTGTGACTGGCCCTTCAACTAAGGGGAACAGCTGCTCCTTTTCCACCCTGTCCATGCCCCTCATAAACTTGTACACCTCGATCAGGTCGCCCCCTCAGTCTTCTCTGCTCCAACAAAAACAACCCAAGTCTATCCAACCTCTCTTCATAACTTAAATGTTTCATCCCAGGCAACATCCTGGTGAATCTCCTCTGCACCCCCTCCAGGGCAATCACATCCTTCCTATAATGTGGCGACCAGAACTGCACACAGTACTCCAGATGTGGCCTCACCAAGGTTCTACACAGTGAAATATAAAACTGTAATTTATGGAAATGTTCACTTGGAAATCCTTATTACAGTGTTTTGTTTCTGAGTGCAAAACCTTTTTGCTTTATTTATGTATTGATTTATATGTAAAACACTAAAAAGCTTTCTGCACCTGGAAAGTTGGTTCGTCTCCACTGCAGACGGGTGGTCTTTATAAATAAGTAGGGTGGAATCTTGCGGAGGCGACGGGGGTCACAGCTGCCAGCTGGAGAGCTGGTGAGAGCCCCCACATCGTATCTTTCTAGGAAGGCCCACTGCAGCTTGTTCTACTCAGGCACTTGACAGGCCAGTGGCAGGCCCTCACGGACTGCTGGGCAGAAGTCCCACCTGTCAGCCAATTGGAAGCCGGCAGATCTACTGAACGGCAGCGGCACCAGTGAGGCAATGGCTGCTGCTGGTGCGACACCCAGCCCAGGCCCACTATCGGCACTGGGTCCCAGGTCAGAGCTGAGTGATGGTGAGGGGTGGGCGGGGGGATGGGGAGTGGAGTCAGCAGCCAGGGCGGAGGGGGGGTGGTTCTCAGCAGCGCCCCCCTTCCCAGATGCCGGATCGCTCGATCAGGCACTAAGTGCCTTTGATTGAGGAGGCCCCCCTTGCTCCCCTCCTTTACAGTTCAGTACATTCACATCTATTAGCTTTCCTAGTGGGAAAGCAGCTGAGCATCTGTCTCCTTCTTTCCTGGGGCTGGGGGTGGGGAGAGGTGAATGGGAGGGAAAACTTTCAGGCGTGAAGAGTGCTAACATGCAGAGTTGCAGCTGACTGCATTAATGGGCAAATATGGGAAGAAGTATGTGAACTGTTGTGGGCGGTAGGACAAGAAAGCTGAAGGTTGCACCTTGTTCTCATCTTCAAAGGAGAACTTCAAAGTCAGAAATACTCTCCTCACACTGTTAAATAATTCATAGCGAACACGATGTTTGCATCTGCAGCCAGCTTGATATTAGCGCTGTTATGTTTTTATTCCCTAAACAGAACAAGGACTGCACACAGAGTCCTACTGTGTGGACAGTCAGTTATAAATTTAGCATGGCTTGTGCGTAGATGGACAAACTGTATAAAACTAGGAAAGGAGCATAGTTCCATACAGGAATCTGTGATCTACTGCAGCCAATAAAATAAAGTGCGTTGTCGCTCTAAAGCAATAATTTTCCTGTGCAACTTTCAAATATTGAGGAAAAAAAAATATATATGTTAGGTACAAAAGTCTTCTGTTTGGCACAGGAAAGTCGCACATGAGATGTAACACTCTGGTTACACTTCAAAACGGCACACTTTTGTTGTAGATGCAAAATAATTTTTAAAACAAAAATAAGCCACATGATGGACTTATGCTCCAATGTCTTATGTTCTTATCATCAACCTTAGACTTACAGGCTTTCCCATGTCTCATGATGCATGAGGCTGACAAAGCACATTGCTTACATCTGTTTCCATGGCTAGTTTTTCCTGGAACAGGTTGCAAGCCTGTTGCCAAAGGCTATAGCTTGAGGGGTGCCACCCTGCATCAGGCATGGCAGTTCCTAAGACTTTCCCAATCTTACCACCTGCCATTGGTGTATTGGGAGCATTTGTAGGTTAATAATCAACCTGTCTGGTGACGCTAAGAATGCACTTTCCGTGGCCATCAAGACCTGGGCTGAGACGCAAACCAAGAGCTTCTGGGTCAGGGGCAGAGACACTGCCCAGTGCACCACAAGACCTCCCTTACCATTGGCCAGGAACCCAAAATTATCAAGTACCCGCCAATCTGCAACTACAACTTCAATTGGCTTCACCATCCAGTTATCTAACAACAATTTAGACCTGGCGGCATGACGAGGAGCCAACTCTGCCTTTGCAGCAGGATAATACACTGCAGATTATATGGACTGAACCACATCTTATGTATCATTAGATTTATCGGGAGCAATGCCAGGGGAAGTCTACTAGTTAATTATATATGAAAACATAATAACCCCAACACTTTATTTAATTAAATCAACATGACAAGGGAAGGGTCAATTCCTGTAGGGTTTCTTCCAACATGCTGCCGTAACCTTGGCAGGAATCCTGTTAAGAGGCCCAATGCCAGTTTTAGGATCCCTTTTCCATATTGATCAAAAACTAAAGAGCTGCTTTTACATTTGGGGCTGTGGGTCAGTGACTTCAGCAGAGAGGGGAGAAAATTGGGGGCTAAAATACATATACACACCATCAGCAGGAAAATTGCACAGGACTTTTGACTGTTTGACAAAACCATGATTCAAGAGTGTGAAATTTTCATGCTTCACTCACATCACGCATTCGTAAATTAATTTATCCCACAGAACAGCTTTAAAACAAGCTATAACAGCTTTAGTGTACATTTACAACACCCAACTGTGACAATTACTTCCCCCAAATAGCTGAGTTCTGGTAATGTTCATCAAAGAACTCTTCCATGTCAGTGTGCTTTTGTTATTATACCTGATACATTCAGCCATTATGTTGAAAAATTACTACTTTACAATTTCCCTCCATAAAATACAAAGGGAATGATGAACAATATTTTATCTTCATTAGAATATTTATCACCATTTTTCTGGGTGTCCGCACTAACACCTGCCACAGTCTGTATTCTGCTCCAAGATAAATCTCTCCAGTTTATGCAGCTTGTCATAACAACTAATCACCATGTTTATTCAATTAGACACAATTCACCTCAGAATGTTATTGCCTGTCACCGCACATCCCAGAATAATTCAAAGAATCAATTCACCAGCACAATGCATTTTTGAGAATTGACTCGTCCAAATTTTTTTTTTTTTAATTGCTCCATATATGTTCACTAGATCATAATTCAATTATCCCTTTGTTCCAACAGAACTATCTCTGATGTCGCACTGTAAAAGCTTCAATTAGGGAAATTGGTAGACTTGTAAAACAAATGGATCAACCACCGATTTTATCCACAATAGAGTGGAAAGAAATGGATGAATTTTCCATGGTTTGTTCAATTCAGGCCACGTTAGATTCAACTATCCCAGTGAACAGTTTTAAAAGAAGCGACAACTATTTTAGTGTAAAATGGCAGAATCCAGCTTTGACAACTGCTTTCCCCAAATACTTATATTTTTAACTGTTCATTGTAAACTGTTGAGAAGGTATTATTATTGTGGACTACCCAAAGTCCAGGACTACATGCTGAGGGATGCACTACAGGTGGTGAGAAAGGCCCTCCCCGTCAAATCCTTCCTACATGCTCAGAATCTCACACCCTATGCTCATTGCCCTGGACCTGGCTATGGTGGGGAAGAAACCGTTGTTCACCTCCTTCTGGAATGTGCCTTTGCAAAGCAGGTCTGGAGAGAGATGCAATGGTTTTTGTCGAGGTTCATTCCAAGCAGTTCTGTGTCTTGCAGGACTCAGGCATGCACACTGAGACAAACATCAAATGGAGGATCGTCAATTCCGTGAAAGATGCTCTTTGGTCTTCCCGAAATTCGCTGGTCTTCCAGTGAAAAGAGTTGTCCACAACTGAATGTTGCAGACTGGCGCATTCCAAGATCCAGGATAATATGTTGACGAATGCACTAAAGCCTGAGGCAGCCACCGCAGAGGCACAGTGGGGCAGGTCGCTGTCTAAGCCCATTCAGCCATAGTACATCCAGGGGCAGGAATATGTGTAAATCCGCTCGGGCTGTATGATTCGCATGTAAGTTATACTTCGCGAATATCAAGAGTATTGAAATTGCTTTGCAGCACCTCAGAGAGGAACATGCTGTCTGAAGAAAAGTTGAATTCTATTGCACTTCCTGTAGGTTTTCAATTTGACATATTTTTGCCCTCCAGTTGTATGCCTGACATGGAATGTGTATTGTAAATATCAAGACTATTATAATTGTATAGAGGCACCTGGGAGTGGTACATGCTGTGTGGAGACAAATCGATTTTATAACATTTTCTGTAACTTTTGATTTTATAACATTTTCTTTAACTTTCAAGTTGGAATGTTTTGGAATGTACCTTTACAAATTTTATGAATGAAGTATATTTATGGGAAAAAAAATCATTAAGTCCAGGACTATGTGCTTAGGGATGCACTAAAGCTTGGGACAGCTGCTGCAAAGGCAAAAGGGGTAAGGCCTGTGACTAAGAGCCTCCCGCCGCAGTACTAACTCGGGAGTTAGAAACTGTGTAAAACCCCTTGGGCTGCATGCTTGGCACAAAATTAATATTGTAAATAAATGGCGTAATTGTAATACGTCAGAGTGCCACATACTGTGTTGAAAGGAGCTGATCTGCCTTGCACCTCATGTAAAGTCAACTTTGAGCTGTTACATAATGTACTTTCATAAATTTTACAAATTAAGTATATTTTTAGGAAAAAATATTGTTATTGAGAAATATAAATGTGTATTTTCCCTTTGCTCTTCAACTTCCCCCTCTCTGCTCTTGGAGACTTGAGAGTTTGGTTTTTCTCCCTCCATACATCTTAGCATCTGGGTGGTGCATAGTTGCAAGTGCCCAACTTGAGATCCGAGCTGTGTTTTCAGGTTCAGCTAATTTAAATGTTCTGGGTGGGCACTGAGTGGAAACTACCGTTTTGTGTGGGGTTGTCATCTTTCATGATTTTTGTCTACTTGGCTAAAGAGGAATTTGAGGTTAATTTATAGGAAGATGTTGCCATTAAGTATTGGGGAGAGAAGCTATTGCAAGAGGCGCCAGGCTACGATCAAAAAGTTAAGAATCCTACTCAGCTGGACAAGAGTTGGCGAGACAAATATTGAGCAAAGCTTCGGGTTGTTCATCCATCTTCAAAATGCCTGCTTCAAAATGCTTAGCCTACTGTCCTTCGGAGAATATTTCCCTTTGCCTTGGCTTCACAGTTGCTGTTCTGTTCTGTGCAGTATTTGATCACTTCAATCTATATCTGTCCCTATAGTTACCAGCCCTGCTTCCATTCTGATAATTTGATCCAATTGCTTTTTAAAGTTAATTGTCTCAGCTTCAGATGATTTCACTGGGAATTTGTCCCACATATCGAAGACTCTGTAGGGGAATGAAAAATTTCTTTGACCTCTAGTTTCATTTGAGCGATTCTAATTTTAAACCTGAGCTCTGTGGTTTTGCTCTCGCAACCCGAGTCTAAATAGTCTGCTTAATTCTACATCAATCTACACCACAACCCCAACGCAATCAAAAACCAATGAAGGAGTCACTCACTGTTTGCGGGAACTTGTGCAACAATCGGTTGCTGCAATTCCTTACATAACAACGGTAACTGCACTTCAACAAGGTAATTTCTTGGCTGGGAAACCTTTTAGTAAATTATGAGGGCATGATAAGGCGCTACTTAAAGGTAAGTTCTTGCTTTCTTCGTATTCAGAGAAACCTGGGTTACATCCCTCTTCAAACTTTTCAAGAGTGCCACCCATGATGATCAGGCATGGATTGAAAGGGGATGCATTCAATAAAACCGGAAAAAAATACATGAACTGTCGCTTCTTGTCTGGAACATCATCATCTTCAAGTTCCTCTCCAAGTCCTACACCATTCGGACTTGGGCATGTATCACTTTTACTTTATTGTGCCTGCTTAAAAGTCCTGGAATTCGTTACTTAATGGGATTATGGGAATGCCATCAGCAAAAAATACTGCAGTAGTTCAAGATGGAGGCCCATGATCAACTTTGCAGGACAACCTGGTGCTTTTGGCCACATCTCAAGGAAATAGATAAAATGTTAACTGGTCCAGTGGTGCCCCTGGTGTTGTGGCCAATATTCCTCCCTCACTTGAAGGTAGCAAAAATAAAACCTTGATCAACAGGTGTCTTTGCTGTTTGTGGAAATTTCCCACAGGATTCCCACATTTTCCTACAAAAAGATCAATAGTTGTCCAAAAGGAATTCAGCATGAAGGACACTGATGTGATACGCTGTTATGTATAAACAATTTTTTCTTCTTTCATGGGATATGGGCATCTCTGGCAAGGCCTGCATTTGTTGTCCGTCCCTAATTGCCCTTGAACTGAGGGCAGATTCCCATCCCTGAACAGCATTAGTGAACTAGGTTTTTACAACAATTGATGAATGTTGGCATGTTCACCATTATTGAGATTAGCTTTATATTTATATTCCAGATTTATTAATTGAATTCAAATTCTACCAGCTGCCATGGTTGGATTTGAACTATGTTCCCAAAGCATTAGTCTGGGCCTCAGTGATATTACCACTATGCCACCATCGCCCCCAATTACAGTTACCAATTGATCTCTCATGGTATTGCTCATGCACAGAATGTAGTCTAATAAAAGCAGTCCTAAAAATTATAAATGAATTATTTAAAAACTTCTAAAAATTATAAATGAATTATTTCAGACAAAAATAACATTTATATTTGTTATGAGGAACTGGAGAAGCTACAAAATGCATTCAACATTGGTTTTTTTTAAATTTAGCGAGCAAATCTGACATAAGGAAAATGTTAGAAGCTATTATTAAAGATTATAACAGGGCTTTTAGATAAATTTAAGGTAATCAGACAGTCAACATGGCTTTGTAAAAGGAAAATCATGTTTAATCAATTTATTGGAGTTCTTTGAAGGAGTCACATGTGCTGTGGATGAAGGGGAACTGGTGGATGTACTGTACTTAGATTTCCAGAAGGCATTTGATTAAGGTGCCACATCAAAGATTATTGTGGAAATTAAAAGCTCATGGTGTAGGGGGTAACATACTGACATGGATAGAAGATTGGCTAGCTAACAGGAAACAGATTAGGTATAAATAGGTTATTTTCCAGTTGGCAGGATACAACAAGTGGTGTGCCACAGGGATCAGTGTTGGGGCCTCAACTTTTTACAACTTATATAAATGACTTGGATGAAGGGACTGAAGGCATGGTTGTTAAATTTGATGATGACACAAAGATAGGTAGGACAGTTAGTTGTGAAGAGGACACAAGGAGGCTATGAAGGGATAAAGGTAGGTTAAGTGAGTGGGCAAAGATCTGGCAAATGGGGTATAATTTGGGGAAAATGTGAAATTGTCCATTTTGGCAGGAAGAATGAAAAAAATGCATATTATTTAAATGGTGAGAGATTGCAGAGCTTTGAGATGCAGAGGGATTTGGGTGTCCCAGTGCTTGAATTGCAAAAGGTTAGTATGCAGGTACAGCAAGTAATTAGGAAAGCTAATAGAATGTTACCGTTTATTTCGAGGGGGATTAAATGTATGGAGGTAATGCTTCACTTAAACAGGGCATTAGTGAGACCACATCTGGAGTACTGTGTACCGTATTGGTCACCTTATTTAAGGAAGAATGTAAATGCGTTGGAAGCAGTTCAGAGGAAGTTTACTAGACTAATACCAGGATTGAGTGGGTTGTCTTATGAGGAAAAGGCTAGGCTTGTATCTGCTTAGAAGAACAAGAGGTGACTTGATTGAAACCTTTAAGATCCTGAGGGGTCTTGACAGGGTGGATGTGGAGGAGATGTTTCTTTTTGTGGGAGAATCTAGAACTAGGGGTCACTGTTTAAAAATAAGGGGTTGCCCATTTAGGACAGAGATTAGGAGAATTTTTTCTCTGAGGGTTGAGAGTCTTTGGAACTCTCTTCCTCAAAGGGGGAGGCGATGGCATAGTGGTATTGTCACTCGACTTAGTAGTCCAGAGACACAGGGTAATGCTCTGGGGACCCGCGTTCGAATTTGAATTCAATAAAAATCTGTGGTTGACTCTTAAATGGCTTAGTTGTATCAAACTGCTACTAAGTCACAAAAAAGGAATAAAATCAGATGGACCACCCAGCATCAACCTAGGCACCGGAAACAACAATGGCAATCTCAGCCCTGTTGACCCTGCAAAGTCCTCCTTACTAACATCTGGGGGCTAGTGCCAAAATTGGGAGAGCTGTCTCACAGGCTAGTTAAGCAACAGCCTGACATAGTCATACTCATGGAATCATACCTTTCAGATAATGTCCTAGACGCCACCATCCGTGGATATATCTTGTCCCACTGGCCCAGGACCCAGTCTGCGGCAGGTGGTGAGGGAACCAAGAGGGAAAAACATACCTCATCCTCACCAACCTGCCTGCCCCTGCTCCATCTGTCCATGACAGTATTGGTAGGAACGACAACCGCACAGTTTTTGTGGAGGTAAAGTCCCGCATTCACATTGACGATACCCTCCATTGTGTTGTTTAACACTACCACTGTGCTGAATGGGATAGATTTCGAACATAACTAGCAACTCAAGACTGGGCATTCATGAGGCGCTGTGGGCCATCAGCAGCTGCCGAATTGTACTCAAACACAACCTCATGGCCCAGCATAACCCCCACTCTACCATTACTATCAAGCCAGGGGATCAACCCTAGTTCAAGGAAGAGGGCATGCCAGGAGCAGCACCAGGCATACCTAAAAATAAGTTGTCAACCTGGTGAAGCTACAACACAGGACTACTTGCGTGCCAAACAGCATAAGCAGCAAGTGATAGACAGAGCTAAGTGATCACACAACCAAAGGATCAGATTAAGCTCTGCAGTCCTGCCATATCCAGTTCTGAATGGTGGTGGACAATTAAACAACTCACTGGAGGAGGAGGTTCCACAAATATTCCCATCCTTAATGATGGAAGAGCCCAGCACATCAGTGCAAATGATAAGGCTGAAGAATTTGCTACAATCTACAGCCAGATGTGCCGAGTGGATGATCCATCTCGGCCTCCTCCAGAGGTCCCCAGCATTACAGAAACCAGTCTTCAGCCAATTCGATTCACTCCATGTATGTGATATCAAGAAATGGCTGAAGGCACTGGGTACTGCAAAGGCCATGGGCCCTGACAATATTCTGGCAATAGTACTGAAGACCTGCACTACTAGCCAAGCTGTTCCAGTACAGCTACGACACTGGCATCTACCCGGCTTTGTGGAAAATTGCCCAGCTATGTCCTGTACACAAAAAGCAGGACAAATCCAACCTGGCCAATTAACACCCCATCAGCCTGCTCTCAATCATCAGTAATGTAATGTAAGGGGTCATTGACAGTGTTATCAAGCGGCACTTGCTTAGCAATAACCTGCTCACTGATGCCGAGTTTGGGTTCTGCCAGGGCCATTCAGTTCCTGGCCTCATTATAGCCTTGGTTCAAACATGGACAAAACAGCTGAACTCCCATGGTGAGGTGAGAGGCTACCTTGACATCAAAGCCGTATTTCACCGAGTGTGGCATCAAGGAGCCTTAGCAAAACTGAAGTCAATGGGAGTCAGGGGGAAACTCTCCGCTGGTTGGAGTCATAACTAGCACAAAGGAAGATGTTAGTGGTTGTTGGACACAGAAGTTGCTCAGGGTAGTGTCCTCGGCCCAACCATCTTCAGCTGCTTCACAATGACCTCCCTTCAATCAAAAGGTCAGAAGTGGGGATCTTGGCTGATGATTGCACAATGTTCAGCACCATTCACAACTCCTCAGATACTGAAGCAGTCCATGTCCAAGTGCAGCAAGACGTGGACAATATCAAGGCTTGCGCTGACAAATGGCAAGTAACATTTACACCACACAAGTGTCAGGCAATGACCACCTCCAACAAGAGAGAACCCAATCATCACCCCTTGATGTGTAATGGAATTACCATCACTGAATCCCCCATTATCAACATCCTGGGGGTTACCATTGACCAGAAACTGAACTGGACCAGCCATATAAATACTGTGGCTACAAGAGCAGGTCAGAAGCTAGGAATCCTGCAAAGAGTAACTCACCTCCTGACTCCCAAAAGCCTGTCCACCATCTAAAAGGCACAAGTCAGGAATACTCCCCACTTGCCTGGATGAGTGCAGCTCCCACAACACTCAAGCTTGACACCATCCAGGACAAAGCAGCCCGCTTGATTGGCGCCACATCCACAAACATTCACTCCCTCCACCACCGATGCACAGTAGCAGCAGTGTGTACCATCTACAAGATGCACTGCAGGAATTCACCAAGGCTTCTTCGACAGCACCTTCCAAACCCACGGCCACTACCATCTAGAAGGACAAGGGCAGTGGATAGATGGAATACCACCAACTGGAAGTTCCCCTCCAAGTCACTCACCATTCCCTCACTGTCGCTGGGTCAAAATCCTGGAACTCCCATCTAAACAGCACTGTGGGTGTACCTACACCACATGGACTGCAGCGGTTCAAGGAGGCAGCTCACCACCACCTTCCCAAGGGCAATTAAGGATGGGCAATAAATGCTGGCCCAGCCAGCGAAGGCCACATCCCATGAATGAATGAAAAAAACGGTGGTGGAAGCAGAGTCTTTGAATATTTTTAATGCAGAGGTAGATAGATTCTTGATTAACCAGGGGGTGAAAGGATTTCCGGAGTAGACGGGAAAGTGGAGTTGTGGTTACAGTCAGATCAGCCATGATCTTATTGAATGGCGGAGCAAGTTCGAGGGGCTGAGTGGCCTACTCCTGCTCCTAATTTGTATGTTCGTACGTATATTCGTATTAGTCATTATTTCACTAAGTTCATTATTTCATAAATTCTTTATTTAAATCAGGCAATAAATGCAGTAACTTAATATTATTAGATGCAGATAGTAATTTATTAATTATTAAATGTAGTTCTAAATGAATTAATTACAGTGAAATATGTAGATATTAAAATGAAGATTTGCTTTTCTGCAGGACGTCATGAAGTTTGAATACTTACAGTTTCCAGTATTTACAATGAAATTTCTCTGAGGTTTATAGAAATCTAATCATCTTTCTTCTGAGAAAAAAATCTAAAAATACATTTAGTTATTGATTTAGACTGTGAATTTAGTCCCTGAAGGTTGCTTTGCTTTCCTGCCTCAACTTAGTGAGTGACGGATGAAGTTGATGCAGAAGGGCCGTAAATGCCTGTTTACAACATTTCTCTGAGAATGTCACAAACATTTTGCCAAAGACCGTGACAACCCCTATGGAAATCTGGGGCCATTATGTCTTCCTATGAATGAATCAGTAATGAGGGCACAGACTTTGAAGTCAGTGTTGAACTGATGGCACTCCCTCCTGACCAGAAAAAAACTGCGCCCAGGAGCTAGCAATCTCTGTGGTGTCGATTTCCCCTTATTAGTTAGTTCATGCATCAAGTCAAGGGGATCTCCAGGTGGCCAGCAACAGTGATGTCAGCAAGCAGGCGAAACAGCCAGTCACATTGAAGTATTCTTGCAGGCAGCAAATCAGGAAGGAAAATGGACTGCCACCCTTTCTTTTAATTAAATTTTTACAGAGAGCAAAATAGGTGATTCTGGCATCTACATGGGATTCAGGTAGAAGCTGAAATATTATAAGCAAACTTAAAAAAAATGTTAATTTTAATCATAATGGATACATTTGCCATTGCTCAAATATAAAATTAGTTTTTCAAGGGCAGTAACACTGTCTAGCAGTAATTATGAACTTAGTACCTCATTAAAAATCCTGTTACAATCTTATTCAACAAGTTATACATTTTTCTAGGGTTTTTACAATGAGGTTAGTCGTACAAAAGGACAGGTTTTCATCAGTTCAGTGATTTCTACTTGATTACAGCTGGAGGAATCTTCAACGGTGTGGGGAAACGTAGAATTATTGACAGCATTTTCTCAATTTCCATCGCGAATTGTGAATGAGCGGATTCCAGAAGGAGCTGTCAGCTTCAAAGTTGAACAGCACTGAACGCTGACAGTTATGCTGCCTCAAATGTTGTCAATGTTGCAAATGTGTGGTTTGCATGAAACACTGCAAGGAAACTTGTGCTGACTCTCAAACCATGATCACACACAAATACAATTTACTATGTACCTTATTCCATTGGCGTGACACTACCACATATTATATGGTGGCAAACTGTACTGCATCATTTCTATTATTATGCATGGTAGGAGTAATATTATGAGGCTTCACTGGCGGGAATGGGGTCAGAAACAGGGCTGTAACATTATAGCATCAATTCTCAGACCCATACTTGGAGAACTGGGTGGGAACAGAACCCGCCATGCTTTCACGAGAAAGATGGATGCTGGGTTTTCGCAGGAACAGGAGGTGAAGAGAAATTCCGCCCACTCCATACAAGGGCAAGGCTGCTTGGAAAGCTTCATCAATTGAGTTTTCTGCAGCTCCCTCCTCCATAGAGCCCAGTGATTTGGAAGTCTGGAAGAAACCAGAATCCAGATCCTTGCCAAGAGTCCCACTGGCCCTTTCCATGGCAGATCTTGCCCGCACTGGTGCCAGCCAAAAAATAGTTAAATTAGATAACGTTGGGAACACCAGAAGTTGATGGAACACAGGTCGGGGTCACAGCTGTACTCCCATTCCACTCCCCTTATGTTAGTGCAGTGGGCCTGAGCATTTTTGGACCTTTTCAAATTAACTGTGGACCTTCCGTGACTCTGCTCAAGACAGAGGGAATTTCTCTCAGGTGTGATGCTCGAGGTCAGAAAGCTCTATCAGGTGGTAGGTGTATGGAGCTGCAGGTGTGACTGTGTGTCACAGTCAGGAACCCAAATAAGGAATGTGTGACATATATAGCCGCAGATAGACAGATAATCATTGTATGTCTTTCACCATCTGAATGACTTACCGTTTTGAACATCTAAAACGTGGTGTTTGTTCAGTGACCAGCCACCCATGTTTGAAGAATCCAATTCATACCCTTGCAGAACAGCTGTTCTCTTCTCCCAGAGGATGAGATCCAGACAGGACTCGTACTCATAACCAACAGAGACTGGACA
Source organism: Cetorhinus maximus (assembly GCF_964194155.1). Taxonomy (NCBI): domain Eukaryota; kingdom Metazoa; phylum Chordata; class Chondrichthyes; order Lamniformes; family Cetorhinidae; genus Cetorhinus; species Cetorhinus maximus. The sequence goes on along the minus strand of NC_135880.1, from coordinate 28,173,200 downwards.
AAGAGAAAACCATCATTAATTGACTGGTGGGCACGAACATTTTCTTGCAAAATTCATAAGGCTGAAAGACAAACAAGAAGCACTTTTGCACACAAAACATAGTAGAAATTTGGAACTTTCTCCTCCGAAAGGCTGTGGGCCTTAGGTCAATTGAAAACTTTCAAGGCTGTAGACAGATATTTGTTTGGAAATGGTATCAAAGAATTGTCGATCAAAGACCTGTAAACAGGGTTGAAATGCAAATGAGTCATGATCTAATTGAAAGGTAGAGAGGCCTCAAGGACTGAATGACCAACTTCTGTTCCTGGGATCCAACAAAGCAAAATCGGATTTAAGTTTCTCCTATCTGAGCATCAGCACATTTTTGGCGCTATGTTTCATGGAAAATCAAAAAGAAAATTTTTTCCTCAGTCTTTTTTCTGCCACTGAGCAGCCTTAGTTGGATAAATTATAATGGTGAAAATCGCCTACAATTCTGTAGGTTTCTTTGTGCTGTACTGTTAATGTGGGATTTGGCAAAAATACATTTTTTACTTTTCAAAAGTAAATACTTAACTGCTTCTTTCTTTCCACAGGGCCATAGATGCCTACAACATAGAAGGAGACCATAAGGCATCTTGTGCCTGTGCTGTTAGGATTTTCTCCTTCCAGCAGAGAAGGTTAAGTGGAGATTTGATAAAGGTACTCAATATCATGGAGGGGTTTTGATAGGGTAAATAAGGAGAAACTGTTTCCAGTGGCAGAAGGGTCAGAAACCAGATGACAGAGTTAAGATAACTGGTAAAAGAACCAGAGGCCAGATGAAGAGATTATTTATTTATTTTTTTACACAGAGTGCTGTTATGATCTGGAATGCACAGCCTGAAAGAGTGGTGGAAGCTTTATTATTTATTATTTGAAGGTGAAATAATAACCTTCAAAAGGAAATTGGATAAATGCTTGAAGAGGAATGTATTGCCAAACTTTGGGGACTACTTGGGTTGCTCTATCAAAGAGCTGATTCTGGCATGAAGGGCCGAATGGCTTCTTTGTGTATTTAGCATTCTATGATTCTAAAAACTCTCTGCATAAAGAAACTTCATTTAAGCCCTCTCTTCAATCTTTTAGAGGCACTCTTAACTTGATGGTTCCTTCACATTGACCAAAAGTTGGGCCCATTAAGGATTCAAAGGAAAATCTTCATGTAGAAAGAGGGCATGGCTAAAGAGTTAAATGATTACTTTGCATCCAACGCACAAAGGAAGCAGATAATATGAATGTTACACTTAAAGATGAGTGGGAAGCTATGGGTAAGATAGTAAAAGATGGAGAAAATGCACTAAAAAGATCATTACTGAAAATTGGTAAGTCAGCTTGTCAAGGTGAAATGCATCCTAGGGGTTGTTGCAAGAAGCAAAGGTAGAAGTAGCAGAGTCTTTATTCAGAATTCATCAGTCCAACGTGGTACAGGACTACCACTGGAGAACTGGAGGAGTGCTAATGTCATACCACTAGTCAAGAATGAGGAAAAAGATATACCAGGAAATTACAGATCAGTCAGCCTAACATTGGTGGTGGGGAAGTTATTGGAAACGATTATCACAGGGGAAATAAGCTTTCATTTGGAATGGAATTGATTAGTCAAAGGTAGTCAGCATGCATTTGTTAAAGGCAAATCAAGCCTGATTAACTTGATTGAATTCTTTAATCAGATAACAGAGAAGGTTGATCAAGGTAATGCTGTAGATAATATTATATACAGACCTTCAATAGAAAAATGCCACATAGCAATCTTAAAAGCCCATGGAATTATGCTGAAAGTGGTGGTATGGATGCAAAATTGATTCTTTGACAGGAAACAAGGGGGCAGGTTTACAGTGGTGTTCCCGACGGGTCAGTTTTGTGTCCATTACTCTTCAATTTTTATAAACAACTTAGATTCTGGTGTGGGGAGCAGCATTATAAAATTTTCAGATGATATGAACGTTAACAGAGCAGTAAGTGGTGATTAGGATTGTTATAGGCTTCAGGATGAGATAGACAGGATGGTGAAGTGAGCAGAAGAGTGGCAGATGGGGTTCAATATGGAGTGTGTGAAGTGATGAATTTTGGAGAGACTAATATAGAAAGACAATGTACAATAAATGATTCCACTTATTGCAGGGCAAGTTGGTATGGTGTTTTCAAAACAACATGTGGGTTTCTTGGGTTTATAAATAGAGGAATAGCATATAAAAACAAAGAGATCATGTTAGAACTTCATAAATCATTGGTTAGGCCTCAGCTGGAGTATTGTGAATAAGCTGGGCACCATTCTTCAGGAAAGATGTAAAGGCTTTAGAGAATGTATAGAGGAGGTTTACCAGGATGTTACCGGGGAAGAGGGGCTTCAATTACCACGAAACGTTGGAAAGGTTAGGACCATTTGCCTTGGAACAGAAAAGATTAAGACGTGATCTAATAGATGTTTCCAAAATGATGAGGGGTTTTGCTGGAGAAATTATTCTCCCTGGTGATTGGGTCAATAACTAATGGACATAGATTGAAAATCATTGGCAAAATATCAAGAGGGAAGATGAGATGGCATTTTTGCGTTCAGAGAGTGATCTGGAACGCTATGCCTGAAGAAATGCTGGAACCGGATTCCATAATTAATTTTAAAAGAGTTGAACAGGTACTTGAGGATGAGGAACTCACAGGGTTACGGGAAAAACGTGGGCATGTGGGACTAAGCACGGCTACACTTTCAAAGAGTCACCACATGCATGATCTTTCCTGCTGTAAGTTTCTATGATTCTATATCTAAATCTGGTTGGATTTTAAAGTCTCAACTGAATCTTCTCTTCACTTTTTATGCTGCAGTAGAAATAGTCTAACTATTTTGTTTTTATTTATTTGTCCACGGGATGCAGGCACCACTGGCGAGGTCGGCATTTGTTGCCCATCCCTGATAGCCCTTGAGCTTGGCCATTACAGAGGGAAGTTAGGAGTTAATGACATTGCTGTGGATCTGGAGTCATATGTAGGCCAGACTGGGTAAGGATGGCAGATTTCCTTCCCTGAATAGGTTTTCATGACAATCGCTGATTGTCATCTCCCCACTGAAGTTATCTGAAATCACTCATAACAATAACTTACACACAGCAACTCTCATGGTGTTTGAGGATAAAGGCATGGCAAACGAGCAGGAAATGAGCTTTGTCAGTTATTAAATCACAATGAACCCACTTCCTATTTCATCAAGAACTGGAAACCATTAGTGGTCGGTGATGTCCAATGTCTTTAATAATACAACAAAGATACAGTGAACCAATTTCTGACCTTTACATCCTACAACAATGCCGGCAGTGGGGTTTAACTGAACATTTGCTGTGGCTGGTAGTGCGATGCCAAGGAAAAGGGAAAGCCCTGTGACACGAGTGCTAAAAAGTGCCAGAAAACACCACAGCACAAACTCTGAGAAAATAGAATTTTTTTTGTACAATTGTGAGAGTTCTTTTACAGTGAAAAGCTGGAGCTTGCGTTTGTCTATGGAATCTCTATATTTTCTTGCACTCTGTAGTTTAAAACCTTTAATTTGAAAAGGCTTACTCGGTTTAAAAATATAAATATTCCCTTAGAGATCCTGTGCACTCAATTCTTGTAGTTCATGCCATTAATTAACATGTGATAAAATCAACCTTTTTGCTTAGAATTAGGTATTGCTGCAGGGATCTGGGGATACTGATAAAAATGTCTAGTTTGATCTCCCCTGACAGTGCTGAGTGGAACTGAACCACACACACCAATCTATGCTGACTTAGTAGGATTGTGCCAAGTGCACGTGGTGGTGAGGGAAAAATCAGCTGCAGTTAAAATGCTGGGTCCAGTATGAGACACCATTGAGATAGTTTGGTAGAGATTCAATAAGATTACATCAGGGGCTGAAAGGCTTAAGTCATGAAGTTTATAGGAGAGATTAGAGAAATGGAGGGGGGCTTGTTTCATCAAAGAAGGCTAAGAAGAGAACTGATCAAGGTGTTCAAAATTGTGAGAAGTTTTGGTGATGTGAATAGGGAAAAGTCCTTTTCACTGCTCAGTAAGTTTGTAACGAGAGGACACCAATTTTAGATCATTATCAAAAGAGCAAAGGGAAAGGTTGGGAGAATTTTCTTTAAGCAGTAAGCAGTATGTTGTTAGCCTGTGGAATGTTGCCTCAGGAAAAATGGTGAAGTAGAAGCCACACTAGCTTTTTAAAAAAAAACTGGAAGTGTGTTAAAAAATAAAAACTGAGATGGGATGAAGTGGGTCATCCTTTCAGTCACAATGGACCAAATGGCTTCCTTCTCTGCTGTAATTTTTTAAGATTATAGACTCTTGGCTTCCCATTGGGTTGCATCTTCCGGTCAGTGAGCGGAGGGGGCCCGCTTGCCAATGTGTAAAATGATGCGGGGTGATGTCAGGCATGTGTCCCGATGTCACCCCACGTCACTTAGATATTCAGTTTGGCGGGTGCGCAGCCAATTTGGCTGCGCGCCCACTGAACTGTCAAAAGGCCTATTAAGACCATTAAAAAAGCAATTAACATGATTAATAGACCAATAGACCTGCCCATCCAACCTTAAGGTTGGCAGGCAGGCAAAAAGTCCAGGAGGATTTCAACAAAAACATGAAACCTCATCCAAGGGGGGGATGAGGTTTCATGAGGGCATTAAATTTTTTGTGAAATGTTTAAATATAAGAAATTGACATGTTCCAGCTCATGTGAGGGGACATGTCAAGAAAATTTTTTCTACCCTTCAAAATTTTTTTTACGACTTCCACCGATCTCCCTGAGGTGGCGCTTTGCCTCAGGGAGATCTGTGTGCTCTTTTGCGTGCAAGTGCGAAAGAGCACAATCCCGGCTCAGGGAATCCTTCCCTGCCCGCACAGGAATCGTACAGTGCTTCTGAGCGGACATCACGCTGGGCGGGCCTTAATTGGCCCGCCCATGTAAAATGGCGTTGCGCCCGATTGGGATCAGGAACCCGCCTGTCCCCGCCCATCCCCCCGACGGGGAGGGGGAATGCTACCCATTGTTATGGAACTGATCTCTACTGAAAGTTCATGAGCATTGATAGGAGGTGAGGGTAGCATTTGGAACTGAAGTAGTAAATGCTGGAAATACTCAGAAGGTCTGTCAGCCTCTGTGGAGAGTGAAACAGAATTAACGATTCAGATCAATGGCCTTTCATCATCTGTTCTAATGAAAGGTTGCAGACCTGAAATGTTAACGCTACTTTCCTCTCCACAGATGCTGCCGGATGTGCTGATTATTACTAGCAATTTCTACTTTTAATTCAGATTTCCAGCATCCACAGTATCTTGTTTTTGTATTGTGTGAGGGCAGTATTGGGTTTACTTGGACTGTTCACCACAGTTGGTAATTTGCCATCAATCCCTGGCAACAGAGCTAAAATCAAGAACGATGATTTGATGAGGTGCTTGGTGTGGCTGGGTCCAATGCTATTTGTTTGTAGCTTCAGGTGCAGAGAAGAGAAAGCTGGAGATGCACAATAAGCAAATACACCAAGGCAAAGTTCTCTTTTCAACTTACCGACTGCCTCAGACAAGCCAAAGACCTTTTGATTGTAGGCATCAGTTTTGTCCCATATGAAGGTGTACGACAGGTTTGGCGACGCTGGGAACCATTTCTGGAACAGTCGGCCCACCACAGCCACCATCAGGTGAACCTTCATCAAGTTGAACGGTACAGTGCTCTGGGTCATTGTGATTTTTAGAACTGGCTTATAGCCAGGAGCACGTGAACTCAGGTAGGCTAGCTTCAGGTCAGTGCCAGGAATCTCTGTCTCTTCATGAAGCACCTGGAGGGTATATCGGAGAGAGAGAGAGAGAGAGAGAGAGACTTTGTTTACAGCAGAAGTAAAGGCCATGACAATGCATACAATCACTGGGGAGATCTTAAGACCAAAACAAAAAAAAAAAAAATCACATTTCATTTCAACTGTGATTTCTCCTGGGCAGGTATTACCAGCACTCCATTAGACAGCACAGATGGAACCATCAATATGGAACGGGAAATTTGATTGAAGAATGTACTTATGTCTGTACACAGTGCCACAAAGTTTATATTAGCACAGACCCCAGGTGTGTGAGCGTGAATCTTGTAATAAAACAATGTCATAATGCTGAGGTGACGGGGTGATGCCCCATGTTGGAAAATCAATGCCTGGCAAGGCATAAGAGCGGAATTTCCCCAATCTCCATCTGAAAGAAGATGGTGAGAGCAAGTTCCTCCCACCTATGGAGTTGCTGAGACAAAGAAGGGATAACAGCAGCAAGGGAAAAAGTGACCTGATAGTTACAATGTTTTACAGACTAGGAATCTCCCCAGTTTCATTGCTGGTTTGCGAATGAGTTAGCTGTTTCAACTGGGCAGGGTGTTTCCACTTGTTTGGGGAATCCAGAACTAAGGAAAATAAATATAAATAGCCACTATTAAATCTAATAAAGAATTCAGGAGTAATTTCTTTAACCGAGAGTGGTGAGAATGCGGGACTTGGTACCTTGAGGTGAATCGCTTAGCTGCATCTAAGGGGAAGCTTGGTGAGTATATGAGGAAGGAAGGAATAGAAGGATAAGGAGATAGGGTGAGATGAAGTAGGATGGGCGGATGCTCATGTGGAGCACAAACACTGGCATAAACCAGTTGGGCTGATCTGTTAGATATGGTAAACTCCATGTAACATAGTTCTATGTAAACAATTAGGTGTGAAACCAGCTGCATGTTTTTCATTCTCTGTTTTTTTACTCTCTCCAGTAGCTGGTACTGCTAGTGGTGATGGGAGGGGCAGGAGGCACAAGATTGCACTATTGGGAGCACAGCATGGGTTTCAATGGCTTTTCCTCCCAGTCTTTTCACTGTTTGTATGACCCCCCCATGTGCAGCTGGTGGGTGAGGACGGGATCAGAGACAGCTGCAATGACTCCCACATTTGAACAGTCTGCTGGACATGGTGACGTGTGAACATTACCTTACAATCGGGTGAGGGGTCAGACAACAGCCGTCAAGTGTGCAAGTGCCTCGAGGGGCGCAAATGAACAGAATGGAGAAAAGGGGAAAAACACCGCGTGATGGTCTCAAAGAGGTTGCTGGAAAGCACTGACCAATGCTCTAAATATTTGACTTTTCTTGTGGTTTTCATTAGTTGCTGTACATGAGGAGAATGTGGGGCAGGGAGCCATCTACCTGTGTCTCAGGAATAATGGGGCTCTCCGAAGGAGATGACCGGAAAAAGGTGGACAGAGGAGAAGCCAAGATGATGGGATTCGGCCGCACGAATCCGCTCAGATCGCAGCTGGGAATCTCATTCTCTTCCTTCTTCATGACCATGGTATCCATTACGTAAAAAACATTCCAGGGAATCCACACGGTGTGGTGCTGGGTGATGAATGGGACGCGTTCGAAGCACAGAGTGAGGGAGGCCCCGCCATTTGCCACCAAGTCAAACCTTGATTAAAAGAAGAATCATAGAAGGAAGATCAATATCACTCAAGGCATCAAAGTACATTATAGAGCTGGGCTTTATCTTTAGTATTACTGAGCACGACACCCTGTGCCACTCAATCATATTAAAATCATTCACAATTGTTACTGTGGCTGCTACAACACTACAACTGAATAGAAAGTGGTGATTTTCCTTTTGAGAGAATAATTTCAGGCCTGCCAGCAAGAAAATACAATTTACAGAAACTATTCATGTAATTACACTACTGATGACAACAGGTAGCCGTGAAGAAATTGGGCCTAATGTAATCATTGTTTGGAAATTGTGGAATTGTTCAGTCCACCAATGTATTGCTTGGTCCGGAGCTGGACCATGGAGATCAAGAAGGCTCAAGATTCCTTTCCTGGCTTCCATTGAGTTTAGCAACAACAGCAGCATGGTAATTAGGTAGCTACAAAGGGCCTCAGCACCTGTAGGTTGGCAGAGAGGGCTGTGTGGGGTTATTGGTTAAAGTTCCTAGCCACTCCTGCTTTAAAGTGAGCATCTAGTGAGGACAGTATTGGGCTCAGAAGGTGATTCTTCCCGTGGTCAAAAGCCTGCCAACACATACCGTCTCAGCTCTCACATGCACGGTGGCTGCCCTGCTGGGCATTGTACATAAAGAAGTTAAGCACCTGGAAAACCCATACCCGTATAAGTAATGCTGTGATAAAAGAAATGGCGAGAAGCCTGAAGGGAGGGAAATGATTTTGCACTGGGTAAAGAATTAGAACACCATATTGTTCTTTGTCTCCCTTTCGATCTTTTAGGTTAACTTGAACGCTTTTTAATAAACAGAACAATCATACTTCATAAAATTAATAATGCCTGTCCTACAACTTTAGATACCCGATGCCTGAAATCATCCTGGCTGCTTATCTTATTGTCTCAGAAGGGCAGTACAATAGCCTATATTTATATAGAGCCTCTAATCCAATAAAACACCCCAAGGTGCATCAGAGGGGCATTATTAAACAAGACATGACATCGAGCCGCGTAAGGATATATTAGGGAAGATGGCCTAAAGCTTGGTTAAAGAGGTAGATTTTAAGGAGCATCTTAAAGAAAGAAAGAGAAGTAGAGAGGCAAAAAGGTTTGGAGAGGGAATTCCAAAGCTTAGGCCCTAGGTAGCTGAAGGCTCAGTCACCAATGGCAGTGTGATTAAAATTGAGATGCTCAAGAGGCCAGAATTAAAGGAGCACAGATATGTCGGAGGGTTGTAATGTTAGACAAGGTTACAGAAATAGGTCATGGAGGGAAAGCAAAGATGAGAATTTTTAAATCAAGATATTGCTTAATTGGGAGCCAATGTAGGTTAGCAAGTACAGGGGTGATAACTGAATGGGTAAAAGTCAGGTGATCGCAAGTTGACAGAGAGTGGAACATAGGAAATCAGCCAGCAGTGCTTTAGAATAAACAAATGTAGAGATATCGAAAGCATGAATGAGGTTTCAACAGCAGATGAATCATAGCCTTCCTGTAATGATGGACAGCTCAAGTAACTTCCTCTAGTGTAACACTGGTATCTTTCACTTAAGTTGCAATGTCACATCTCTGGTCACCTCTTTTTGTCTTCTGCCTTTATGATGTCAATTAATTGCCTGAGGCTTACAAACCAAAAATTCAACATGAGACCAGAGTAGGTGTCAGAGTAGGCATTGGCATCACCTTTTATTCTATTCCTTGTGCGCAAAGTTCCCATATGGGAATATAAGATCACAGAATATGGGAATATGGGATCACCCTGCAATCTTAACAACTAAAACATAATAGGAAATCTTTGTTTTAAACACCTATTACTGCTACAGTGCTTTTTCCTTATTTGTTTTATCAGACCCAAGATTCTCAACAGCACCTCCCATCCTTGTGGCCTTTGTCACCAAGAAGGACAAGAACTTGGGAACACCATCACCTCCGAGTTCTCTTCGAACTCACAGTGGTTGGACATATTTGAATGTTCCGTCATCATCACTGGGTCAAAATCATGGAATTTCCTACCCACACCATTACGAGTGAACCTTCAATTCAAGGAATGCAGTGATTCAAGTAGAAGATTTACTACCACCTTCCCGGAATAATGAATGCAGCTTTGTGAGCTTCGTTCAGTAGCTCCAGAGTTTGCCCTGTCTCCTTAGGGTCAATAAATAGCAGCGTAAACTCATTGTGCCATCAGGGGAAGTTCTTCAATCTGATTTTCTCCCTTTTCCAGATGGCCACTACATATTTGTTTGGCCACAGAGTGCTGTGCACCTGGATCTCTCTCCCACCCTCCAGAAAACCCTGTCCCTGGGGAAGTCCGGGTGAGCATGCCAGTGAATCGGGAGACATCTTTTTGTTAGGACTGTCTGATCCTTTGTCCTAATTTGTACTTCAGTTACACAAGATGCAAGTGAAATAGGATCAATATTTTGACGTGAAAAGGGAATGTTGCAAATGCTGGAAATCAGAAATCAAAACAAAGCAAATTTACATTTCAGACGGGGACTCTGTTAGAGCTCAGACCAGGTTTCCACATGAAGCCTTAACCTTACTTGTTTCTATTCAGAGGCGGATGGGCATTTTACTGTGGGTTCAGCACAATTAAAGCACTATCTGTAAGGATGAAGGCTACAAATTAGATCAAATAAATTGTGCTTGAAGACGATTCAAGAATTTGGTGGGGCAAGCATGATGGGCTATTTCCTCTGGTGGCAGAGTTCAGGACAAGGGGTCAGAGCTTTAAAATTAGAATTAAGTGATCCAGGAGGTGCTTCTTCACCCAAAAAGCAGTGGAAATCTTGAACTCTCTCCCTCGAAAAGCTGTTGAGGTTAGGTCAATTAAAAAGTTCAGAACTGAGATAGATTTTCTTTAGGAAAAGGTATTAAAAGATAGGGAGCAAAAGTAGGTAAATAGCGTTAAGGTAAACCATAATCTATCTGAAGGGCAGAACAGGCTCCAGGGGGCCAGTGTTGATGTGTGTGATTGCTTAATTATGGGACATTGCATCAGTGGCCTGAAGGGGGACATGTTTTGATCATTGCAAAAGAGAAATGGCTGCAGACAGCACTGAAAAGTTAAATAATCGTTTCAGTGGCAGAGGCATAAAGAAAAGCCATAAATGCTAGAACGGAACAATCGTGCTAATATAATTACTATTCTTGTTACTATTTGAGTGGGTGGTTGAAGTGCCTTTAATCACAAGATTACCTCACCAGAAATATCAGCCAGTCATTTGGTAGGAGAGAACTTGAATGTTGCTGAAAAGAGAGACATGTTGCCGAAGCTTTTCATCTTGCACTCATCAGAACAAATGCAAGAGTGCCAAATTTCAAACAATCACAACAATTTATACGACAGGAGAAAAGGGTCGCGATTGGGTTGACAAGTCAACTCTGATTGGCTGAGGCGTTGCCATGGAGAAGGCAACAGGAAAAACAAAACAATCAAACACTACATTTATAAAACTCTAATAGTATTTCAGATATTGTGATTTCACAGAATCACAGAATTTTAACAGCACAGAAGGAAGCCATTTGGCCCATCGTGTCTGCACTGGCTCTCCAAATGAGCATTGTGACTTAGTGCCAATGCCCTGCACATTTCTAATAATCAAATAATCATCCAATGCCCTTTTGAATACCTCGATTGAACCTGCCTCCACCACACTTCCAGGCTGTGCATTCCAGACCCGAATCGCTCATCATGTGAAAAAGATTTTTCTCACGTTACATTTAATGATAACATATCAAGCTCAACATGATCCATGTTTTATACTTGGAATATATACAGTTCCCTGTGTTCTTCAATATCAGCTGATCTTCGTCTTTCAGATGCTGACTGGCTTACGACTTTTAAATTAATCATTCCTCTTTTTACTGAAGAATTTAGAAAATAACGTTGAAATAATAAAACATAGTCAGTGATTTAAATCTGTTTTGAGCTACTAAAAGGAGTAAGTGCTATTAATTTATTCTTTTGGTCTAATTTTACACAATGGTGCAACTTAAACACTTACATTTGGGCTAATATCCAATTTTAACAACTGAGAAAATTGATCTTTCTTATACATTCATGGGATGTGGGCTTCACTGGCTGGGCCAGCATATATTGCCCTTCCCTAATTGCCCTTGAGAAGGTGGTGGTGAGCTGCCTTCTTGAACCGCTGCAGTCCATGTGGTGTAGGTACACCCACAGTGCTGTTAGGAAGGGAGTTCCAGGGTTTTGACCAAGCGCCAATGAAGGAATGGCGATATATTTCCAAGTCAGGATGTTGTGTGGCTTGGAGGGGAACTTCCAGGTGGTGGTGTTCCCATCTATCTGCTGCCCTTGTCATTCTAGATGGTAGTGGTCGTGGTTTTGGAAGGTGCTGTCGATGGAGCCTTGGCAAATTCCTGCAGTGCATCTTGTAGATGGTACATGCTGCTGCTACTATGCATCAGTGGTGGAGGGAGTGAATGTTTGTAGATGTGGTGCCAGTCAAGCGGGCTGCTTTGTCCAGGGCGGAGTCAAGCTTCTTGAGTGTTGTGGGAGCCGCAATCATCCAGGCAAGTGCCTGACTTGTGCCTTATAGGTGGTGGACAGGCTCTGGGGAGTCAGGAGTCAACTTATGATCATACTCATCGCATGATTCCTAGCCTCTGACCTGCTCTTCTAGCCATAGTATTTATATGGCTGGTCCAGTTCAGTTTCTGATCAATGGTAACCCCCAGGATGTTGATAGTGGGGGATTCAGTGATGGTAATGCTATTGAACATCAAGGGACGATGGTTGGATTCTCTCTTGTTGGAGGTGGCCATTGCCTGACACTTGTGCGGTGTGAATGTTACTTGCCACTTGGCAGCCCAAGCCTGGATATTGTCCAGGTCTTGCTGCATTTGGACATGGACTGCTTCAGTATCTGAGGAGTTGCGAATGGTGCTGAAAATTGTGCAATCATCAGTGAACATCCCCACTTCTGAACTTATGATGGAAGGAAGGTCACTGATGAAGCAACTGAAGGTGGTTGGGCCGAGGACACTACCCTGAAGAACTCCTGCAGTGATGTCCTGAAGCTGAGATGACTGACCTCCAACAACCACAACCATCTTCCTTTGTGCTAGCTATGACTTCAAACAGTGGAGAATTATCCCCCTGATTCCCACTGACCCCAGTTTTGCTAGGGCTCCTCGATGCCACACTCTGTCAAATGCGGCCTTGACGTCAAGGCCAGTCACTCTCACCTCACCTCGAGAGTTCAGCTCTTTTGTCCATGTTTGAACCAAGGCTGTAATGAGGTCAGCTGCTGAGTGGCCCTGGCAGAATCAAAATTGGGCGTCAGTGGGCAGGTTATAGCTAAGCAAGAGCTGCTTGATAGCACTGTTCATGACCCCTACCATTACTTTACTGATGATGGAGAGTAGACTGATGGGATGGTAATTGGCCGGGTTGGGTCTCTCCTGCTTTTTGTGTACCAGACATACCTGGACAATTTTCCAGATAGCCGGGTAGATGCCAGTCTTGTAGCTGTACTGGAACAGCTTGGCTAGGGGCGAGGCAAGTTCTGGAGTACAAGTCTTCAGTACTATTGTTGGAATATTGTCTGGGCCCATAGCCTTTGCAGTATCCAGTGCCTTCAGCAGTTTCTTGGTATCACGTGGAGTGAATCAAATTGGCTGAAGACTGGCATCTATGATGCTGGGGACCTCTGGAAGAGGCCAAGATGGGTCATCCATTTGACACTTCTGGTTGAAGATTGTAGCAAATGCTTCAGCCTTGTCTTTTGCACTGATGTGCTGGGCTCCCCCTACATTGAGGATGGGATAGGGATATTTGTGGAGCCTCCTCCTCCTCCAGTGAGTTGTTTAATTGCCCACCACCATTCACCACTGGATGTGGCAGGACTACAGAGCTTAGATCTGATCTGTTGGTTGTGGAATCGCTTAGCTCTATCACTTATTGCTTATGCTGTTTGGAACGCAAGTAGTCCTGTGTTGTAGCTTCATCATTTTTAGGTATGCCTGGTGCTGCTCCTGCCATGTCCCCCTGCACCCTTCATTGAACTAGGGTTGATCCCCTGGCTTACTGGTAATGGTAGAGTGGCAGGGCCATGAGGTTACAGATTGTGGCTGAGTACAGTTCCACTGCTTCTCATGGTTGCCCAGTCTTGTGTTGCTAGATTTGTTCAAAATCTATCCCATTTAGCATGTTGGTGGTGCCACACAGCATGATGGAACGTATGCCCAATGTGAAGATTCGACTTTGTCTCCATGAGTACTGTGCGGTGGTCACCCCTATTGATACGTCATGGACAGATGCATCTGCGGCAGGCAGGTTGGTGAGGATGAGGTAAAGTATGTTTTTCCCTCTTGTCGGTTCCCTCACCAACTGCCACAGACCCAGTCTAGCAGCTATGTCCTTTCGGGCTTGGCCAGTTTGGACTTTACTGGTGCTACTGAGCCTCTCTTGGTGAATGACATTGAAATAACCCAACCCAGGGTACATTCTGCACCCTTGCCACCCTCAGTGCTTCCTCCAAGTGGTGTTCAACATGGAAGAGCACTGATTCATCAGCTGAGCGGGGACCATACATGTTAAGTGTTTAATTCAAAGTCCTGTCAGACTTGCTGCCGTGAATAGGTATGTCATGAATCGTTAGCAGGTACAGCATGTGACTAGGAAGGCAAATTGAATTTTCATTTTTATTGCAAGGGGAATGAGATATAAAAGTAAGGATGTTTTACTGCAGCTGTATGGAGAGACCACATCTAGAATACTGTGTACAGTTTTGGTCTCCTTATTTGGAAGAGGATATAATTACATTAGAAGCAGTTCAGAGGTTTATGTGACTCATTCCAGGCATTAAGGTCTTATCTTATGATGAAAGGTTGAGAAGGTTGGGCCACACCCATTGGAGTTTAGGAGAATGAGAAGTGACCTTATTGAAACATACAAGATCCTGAGGGCACTTGATAGGGTGGATATGGAAGGATGTTTCCTCTTGTGGTGGAGACAAGAACCAGGGGGCACACTTGAAAAATAAGAAGTCTCCCCTTATAAGACGGAGATGAGAATTTTTTTCTCTCAGGGGGTTATTTGTCTGTTGAATTTGCTTACCCAGAATGCAGTGGAGGCTGGGTCATTGATTTTATTCAAGGCTGAGTTAGACAGATTTCTGATGGACAAGGGAATCAAAGGGTTATGGAGGGCAGACAAGAAAGTGCAGTTGAGACCACAATCGGATCAGCCATGATCTTATTGAATAGCAGAGCAGGTTCGAGGGGCCAGATGGCCTAATCCTGCTCCTAAGTTCTATGTTTCTATGAAACAGGACAATGCAGAGGCGGAATTTCAATAGGTTTCTTCGGCAATAGACTGTATGTACACTGTAAGCTGATTTCCATATTCTCTGTGGGGCAGTAACACTCTGAAAATCACAATCACAGCATTGAACTCACTATCCTGTTCCCATTCCGAGATGAAACACTTGTCCAAGCCACCATCCAAATATCATTTGGTGGAGTCACGCAATTGCAAACAGGATAACTGAACTCGAAGCGCACCTGGATCATGGAACAACTACAAACGGGTATTTGAATACAAAACATGTTGCTATTCTACTTAGGTGCGATACCTGATTACCGCCTCATGGAGTTAAATCACGCGCAAGCTGCACTTTATTTCTACCAGCAAAAACTCACATTCCATCCTGGCGTGTGATGGTGTAGCCATATTGTGGGTAATGTAGAAAGGACACGTTTACTCCAATGAGGGGTGTTCCGTCTGCAGTCAGCACTTGCCCTCTGATAACGGAGCTCAGGCTGTGGGGGGTATGTCAGGGAAGAGAGAAAAAGAGGGGAATCAAACACCTTTTGAAGGAATTGTTCGTGCACCGAAATGTTCTGTCTGAAAACATGTTCTAGATGAAAACCCCATCAAAACAAATATGATCAAATAATACCAGCAAAGACATTCCAAAATAATTCATCTTCATAAAACACTAATATTATTTCAGATATTGTGATTTAATGCAGGCATTCCCCTGGCAACTTGTCAAGCTCAGCATGATCCATGTTTTATAGTTGGAATATATACAGCTCCATTTCCCTGTGTTCTTTAATTTCATATGTTATATTTCAACTTAGCATGTAAATAAATAATGAATTGATTATTAAAACTTCTTGGAATTTACAAATGGGGTTGGTTGCGGGGGAGGGGTAGGTAGTTGATAGGAAATAGGAAACAGTCATTATACAAGCTTTAATTAAATTCAGTGGCTAAACTGCATCAGGGCAATTTAAATAACTGGAGGTTCCTAGACTCTGCTGTACATCAAGAGCTTGTGCTCTGTGAATGCACCTGCTAGTTTTGTTCACACTTTATTTCCAGGTCATTACACATTCATAAAAAGCGCATTAAATAATTTGTGCCCCATTATTGCACTTCGTTAAAGCCTTTATTAAATTTGTGCCTTACTTCATTAGTCTGCTTTGAAGTTCTTAACAGACTTTTAAAGAGTTATCCATTTAGCCTGAAGCAAGGGAATCTATTGGAGTATTTGTGGATTTACAATGGATATGCTCCCATCAAAAACATGAAGGTGACTTGTGCAGCTTGCAAATCAGTGCATTAAGGCTCTGTTTCTGCAATTGTAACTCTTTAGATCATTCTTAGGCTCAGAGTTTTGGCGAAATATGCAACATTATGTTTTTTAAAAATTACCTGATGGTGATTGTGAATCCCAAACTCTGGTTCACACTTTCCTTCAGTTTGTGTCACACTGTGCACAGCAGGAAGTCAGCTGATCGCAAAGTGTACCTTAGGATATTCAATTCACCACTGATTTATTTTACAAGTTGTTTCTTGGCTAATAAGGGTAAACGGGCAATCAGTTTATAACAAAAAACTGCTGAAATAAAAATAGGAAATACTGCAAATACAGAACAAAAAAGGTCAGTGGCTATAAAGAAAAAGACTGTTTTGTGCCATTCATCAGAACCCGAGGCTAAAAGATAGCAAGTACATTAGCGCCATTAGGAAAAAACAGAGAGAATCTGGAGGGGGGAGGGAAGAGAATCAGCTGATAATGGGAATCACTGCAACGTTTGAAAATAGATTGAGTGATCTGCTAATTACTAGATAATAATAACATATAATTTGTTTCCATTCTATTTTTTTCTTCATGAAACATATTCTATAACAAAAACAAAAATTGCTGGAAAAACTCAGCAGGTCTGACAGCATCTGTGGAGAGGAAGACAGAGAAGACTTTGCCTCTCCACAGATGCTGTCAGGAAGACAGAGAAGACTTTGTCTTCCTCTCCACAGATGCTATCAGACCTGCTGAGTTTTTCCAGCAATTTTTGTTTTTGTTTCAGATTTCCAGCATCTGCAGTATTTTGCTTTTATCTTTGAACATGTTCTATACTTGGGTACAACTTGTTTTCAGGTCTTTATAATTCTAGCTAAAGACAATTCCTCATATTGCAATCCAGGTGTCTTGCACTCTTATTTTGTTTCTCACTGTTCCTCGGTGGGGAAGTGTCTAACCTCCACATGGCTCCTTTTCTCTGTCAGGGTGCACAACATTTTTGGAAATCAATGCAAGTGCAAAAATAATGCCTTTTCCCAAAATGGCACATTTGTGAATAAGCCCTTGCCATCTCAATTTGTTTCATGTGCTACAATCATGTGCATTCAATTTACGCATCTCCTGTAGCCAGCATGTAGCCAAGAAAATACATGGCTCTCTCATCTCCTTAATTGCAACTGAAAGGGCACTATGTCTAAATGTCCGCAGTCACCATGAGTTGTCTGACCTGATCATCATACGCTAACAGCAGGTAACATAGCCAGGACATAGGACTGAAGAGAACTAACTCCATTTTTGTCCACAGCCACCAAGAGATGCGTGACCTGTCAATTGCACTGAAATGCCAACTCTCGCAGAACAGAGGTGGAACTTCCTCTCTGTTTTGAATACATGAGCTGTAAATAAGCAGTTCATTTTCTCTCATTTACACACACATCACAGGGACAAGCCCAAATCAAACTTAAGTGCGGGATTTACTGAAAGGTCTTTCTTAACACAGCAGTTACATGTTGATTTAACAGTGGGTCCCCAATTTAAACTAACCCTTTAAACTAATTATATGTACATTATTTTACTCTGCACTGATGATGTTTCATACCATCTAGCAATCATTATCAAGTAGTTTGTAGATCGCTCAATCTATTTTCAGTGATTCCCATTATCTGCTGATTCTCTTCCCTCCCCCCTCCAGATTCTCTCTATTTTTTCCTAATGGCGCTAATGTACTTGCTATCTTTTAGCCTCGGGTTCTGATGAATGGCACAAAACAGTCTTTTTCTTTATAGCCACTGACTTTTTTTGTTCTGTATTTGCAGTATTTCCTATTTTTATTTCAGCAGTTTTTTGTTATAAACTGATTGCCCGTTTGCCCTTATTAGCCAAGAAACAACTTGTAAAATAAATCAGTGGTGAATTGAATGTCCTATGGTACACTTCATGATCAGCTGACTTCTTACTGTGCACAGTGTGACACAAACTGAAGGAGAGTGTGAACCAGAGTTTGGGATTCACAAGCACCATCAGGCAATTTTTTTAAAGCTTTATGTTGGATATCTTGCCAAAACTCTGAGCCTAACAAGTATATTGTGGGGAACCTGCCCTCCATCCACAACAACCCCCCCCTCAATAGAACTCCCAGACAAAGCAACTGCAACTCAACTACATCTAAATGGGGAGGCAGCAGCATAGTGGTATTGTCATTGACTTGTATTCCAGAAACCCAGGGAAATGCTCTGGGGGCCTGGGTTTGAATCCCACCATGGCAGATGGTGAAATTTGAATGCAATCAAAATCTGGAATTAAAGGTCTGGTGATGACCATGAAACCATTGCCGATTGCCATAAAAACCTATCTGGTTTGTTAATGCTCTTTAGGGAAGGAAATCTGGCCTACATGTGACTCCAGACCTACAGCAATGTGATTGACTCTTAAATGCCCTCTGAACAAGGGCAATTAGGGTTGGGCAATAAATGCTGGCCTAGCCAGCATGGTCCACATCCCACAAATGAATAAAATCAAATCCAAACCAATTGGTAACTAACAGCCTGTCCAGGCTTTGTGAATTCACAAGCAGCGCTGGAAGGTGTTTTTTCCTTTCTGTATGTTTGCACAGAGATTTCAACAGAACAATCAGTTATTTAAAAATGGTCAATGCAATGAAATTGTCTGCACCTACCCAGGAAACTAAACATTATTTTCCATCAGTGAGGGTGCGTATTCAATCAGTGAGGTGCTACAAGCCACCATGTGTAAAAACAAATCATAGCATTAAATAAAAAGGACTAACAACGATCAGAATGTTGTAGCCACCAAATGCTCAAACTTTGTTTCTTTTTTAAAAATAAATACTGGTACTTCTAAATCTGGAACTAGGAAGACAATGTGCTAGCTATATTCAAAGCTATATTTGTGATTTCAAGCTCACCTTTTACTCAGCACAGACCAGGGATTGTACCTAAACAACTGAACCTAAATAAATCCTCAAAAGACAGCAACAGGAGTACGAAGGAACACTTGGTGGTGAGTCATAGTAGGCTGTAGAACTGGATAGTGGGTGGCAGGCATATAGGTGAATAACAAAGGCCAGACCAGGAAATATCTGGGATGAGGACTTCATTTGTTTGGAGAGACAGTAGAAGCTGGGGTTGTTTTCTTTACAGCAGAGATGGTTAGAAGAGGATTTAATGGAGGTGTTCTATTAATAGAAATTTTATAGATCATTAAGACCATTTGCCTTAGATTTAAGCAGGCATTAACTAGTCATTGCACTGTGATCTTGCTCTGCACTGTACCTATCCCCAGGAATTTCCAAACAGACTTTCATTGAAACAGAGTTGAAAGCTTTTGAAATGAGCAAGAAGAAAATTCAAAATTTGAAAGCGCCAATTAACAGATTTTGCAGTTTGCATAGATCTGACTTGTCGTGGATCTACCTACACTTTGGTTGCCATGTTTACCTACATAACAAAAGTGACTGCATCTCAAAAATAATTCATTGGCTGTGAAATACTTTGAAATGTCCTGAGAATGTACAAGGCACTATATAAATGTAAATGCTGTTTTTCATTTTTACCTTGACTGCACCTTCTGTCAGATACATTCAGCTGACAGCCCTCCCAATGTCGTGGTGCGGGGATAACCACCCTATTTGAGCAGGGTTCAGATCTATATGACAAAGCCATTGACTGGGTCGTATACAATTAAAACTCTTTGTGGTCAGGCAAAATTGTGATTAAACAGCATGGCCAATACACCCATTTTCTTTTCAATGAGATATTTGCACACTTAATCAGTAACACAAGAACGTAAGAAATAGGAGCTGGAGTAGGTCATACAGCCCTTTGAGCCTGTTGCGCCATTCAATAAAATCATGGCTGATCTTCTGCCTCAACTCCTCTTTCCTGCCCTACCCACATATCCCTTGACTCTCTTCGTGTCCAAAAATCTATCGATGACAATCTTGAATGTACTCAACATCTGCAAATTTGAAGCTATTATCAGTAAAAATGTGACTCCCAGAAGGAAAGAAAACAGTAAAAACTGGGAAGTAAGAATACTGGTCCAAACTGGTCTTGTATACCTTAAAATGGAATGCCAGTAAAAACAGGGAAATAAAAGTACTGGTCTGAACTGTTTTTTCCTTCTGGGTTTTCCCCCATGTGCTAAAAATCCCAACATCCTTTATGCTAAAATTCAATTCCTCCCACACCCCTACCATGTACACCAAAACTCTGCACATCACCTATATTTCTGCTCTACACAGAATCAAACAGCACAAGAGGAGGCCATTCAGCCCATCATGCTTGTGCTGGATCTATAAAAGAGCTGTTCAATTCGTCACTCTTCCCCATATCTCTGGGATTTTTTTCATTTTCAAGTATATATACAATTCCCTATTTAAAGTTATTTTTAAATCTGCTTCTGGCAACCTTTCAGAATGACCATGAACAACTCGCGGTGTAAACTAAATTTCTCCTCATCTGGCTTCTGCTTCTTTTGCCAATTATCCTAAGCCTGTGTTCTCTGGTGACTACCTGCCAGTGGAAACAATGTCTCCCTATTTTCTCTGTCAAAATCCTTTCTCATTATGAGCACCTCTATTAAATCCCCTTCTAACCATCTTTGCTGCAAAGAAAACAACTTCAGCTTCTACTGTCTCTCCAAACAAATGAAGTCCTCATCCCAGGTGTTTCCTGGTCTGGCCTTTGTTGTTTACCTATATGCCTGCCACCCACTATCCTGTTTTATAGCCTGCCATGGCTCACCACCAAGTGATCTTTGTCTCTCCTGTTGCTATCTTTTGAGGATTTATTTAGGTTCAATTGTTTAAGTTCCGTCTCTAGTCTGTGCAGAGTTAGACGATCTTCAGTGGTCAAAAACACGGCAGGTAGGATATAATGTGGGAAAATGTGAACTTGTCCATTTTGACAGGAAGAATAGAAACCAGTATCCTATTTAAATGGAGAGAGATTGCAGAACCCGGTGGTACAGAGCGATCTGGTTTTCCTGGTACATTAATCACAAAAAGTTAGTATGCAGATACAGCAAGTGATTCGGAAGGCAAATTGAATGTTAGCATTTATTGCAAGGGGAATGGAATATAAAAGTAGGGAAGTTCTACTGCAGCTGTACAGGGCCTTGGTGAGACCACATCTGGAATATTGTGTACAGTGGTCTCCTTATTTGATAAAGGATATAATTGTGTTAGAGCAGTTCAGAGAAGGCTCACCTGACTCATTCCTGGGATGAAGGACTAATCTTTTGATGAGGTTGAACAGGTTGGAGTTTAGAAAAGAGGTGGATAGAGTGGATGCCGGGGGATGTTTCCTCTTGTAGGGGAAACTAGAATTAGAGTACACAATTTAAGAATAAGGGGCCTCCCTTTTAAGATGGAGATGAGAATTTCCTTTCTCTCAGAGGGCTGTTAGTCTGTGGAATTCTCTTCCCCATAAAGCAATGGAGATGGGGGCGGGGGGTCATTGAACTTATTCAAGGCTGAATTAGACTTTTGATAGAGAAGGGAGTCAAAGGTTTTGGGGGAAAGACAGGAAAGTAGAGTTGAGGCCACACCATAATCTTATTGAATGGCGGAGCAGTCTCGAAGGGCCAAATGGCTTACTCCCTGCTCCTAAGTCCTATGTTCCTAACCAGAGTAACAGTGAGCTGTCTCAATTAGCCTTGGTGTACTTGAAAAGGGGGTGGAGAAGAAGCAGCCAAACTTGATGTTCCTCGTCACTATCCAAAGGCTCCAACTGGAAAGCAGAGGAACTGGGTGAGCATAGCCTGCTACTCAGCTCTAATGCCCTCAGCCAACCTTCACTGTCCAGTTTGGTGTGAAAAAATGGGCACGTGTGGACTATCAGTGGATTACTGATACCTGTGTGACTGCACCCCAACGAGGAGTCAGTGTCAGTGGCATAGCAGGGGGAGAACGGCAGCAAATGGCAAAATGCAAAGCAAACAGCAGAAATATGCCACCCTGCGAGCTTCAGTTAAAATGTTATCAATACAGGAAAGGAATAACTTACGTCTACACAGAGCCTTTCACAAGCTCAGGACATCCCTGAGCTTTTTGGAGCCAACTGAAAAGTATCCATTTAGGGTCAGTAACATTACACAAACAACAATGGGACAACTAACCAGTTATCATGCTTTTGATGGTATTGGTTGAAGTGACAAATCTTAGCCAGGTTAACTTCCATGTTCTCCTCTGAACCGTGATATTTTACACCCACATGGATAGGGCATCCGTTTACTGTCTCATTTGAAAGACAGTACCTCTGATGTGCTTCTGCACCTCTCTACACTGTATCGAGTGGCAGCCTAGACTAGGTGCTGTGGTAATAAAAACAGAAAATGCTGGAAAAACTCAGCAGGTCTGGCAGCATCTGTGGAGAGAAAAACAGAGTTAACATTTGGAGTCCATGTGACTCTTCTTCAGAGCTAAAGAGAAGTAGCAATGTGATGGATTTTATACCATTTAAGAGGGGGTGGAGCAGGTGGAGCAAAATAGAAGGTCAGAGGTAGGTGGGAACTAAGGAGAGATTGACAAAGTTGTCATGGACACAGGACCAAAGGGAGTATTAATGATAATGTTAAAGACTAACAAAGGTGCTGATAGTGGCATAAAGGTAAGATAGCAGAATGTGTTAATAGCAAAACAAAGATCAGCAGAACTGCTCCGCCATTCAATAAGATCACCTGCTCCACCCCCGCTTAAACAGTATAAAATCCATCACATTTCTACTTCTCTTTAGCTCTGAAGAAGTCATACAGACTTGAAACGTTAACTCTGTTTCTCTCTCCACAGACCCGCTGAGCTTTTCCAGCACTTTCTGTTTTTATTGCAGATTTCCAGCATCCGCAGTATTTTGCTTTTATGTTAGGTGCTGTGGTCTTGGAATGGGGCTTAAACCCACAAACATCTGATTCACAGAAAAGAGTGCTACCACTCACAGCCTTGATATGGGAGCCAGAGGTGTTTTAATGGCATAAAGCAACAATCCAAAATGTACTTGAGGAATGAAATATAGTGTGGACAAACTCTATGATTACATTTCAACAAAATAGACAACATACTACATCACTGTGTGATTGGATTTATATGCGTTCATCTTAGCACTGACAGACTAACCTCCTGTTGAAAGGATTTTCCCCAGGTAGGACATGACTGCTGTCTGGTCCAATCAGAAACTTGATACGATCATGGAAGGACTGGGCAGCTTGCTGAGAGGGTGGCTGCTGGCTTTGACCAATAATGTCCAGTGGGTCAGGAGATCCGCGGCAATAGGGCTGGTTCTGGCAGGAGCTGTGTAAACAGCAGTCTGGATCCATGCAGTCGATCAGACCATCTGCAAAATGGAAAAGCAGTCAAGTGAAAAATGTCTTCTCCAACTACATGTGAAGAGCTTGAACTGTTGGCATGCTGTCTTAACTCATGTCCAAAAACAGTAGCACAGAGCAGCAAGCATACAGTTATATAAATATCCATTTGTAGACAGCAACAAGGACATTGTGTGAATGTTAGCTTATACACATCTAACAGTTCACAAGGAATTCCTTTATTTTCTATTTGAACTCTCTTCAGTTTAACGCCTTTGTTTAAGGAATGGAAATGGGTCGTCATTTTTGACAACAATATTCACATCTGCACCCTAGCGAGAAGTCAGGCTATATTTGCAAAAATTCTGACATGGGGTTTTGCACAGGAAGTAGGCATCTCATTAACATCTCTGTGGGATGTAGTCAAATATACTGCAGAACGTGGAGCCTTCCTGAAATATTAATCTGTCTCTTGCTTTCAAATATTGAGCAATGTGGGGTCGATGCATGTGTGGTTGGGGTTTGGGGGTGGGTGTGACGGCGTAAGCTCTTTCTGTTGACAATTTTAGCAACAACAAAAGCCAGAGTGGTGCTTCTTGAGTTTTCTGTCCAAAGGCAGGTCTGACCCGCAGTGCTACGACCTTCACCAGGGGTGGGGCAAGGAGGCTGGCCCCAAATCCACCCCAGCTGGAAAAGGGATCAAACCCCGTGCTGTTGGCACCAATCTGATCCACACTGGTCATCCGGCCAACCGGCCCCCCAAGGAATCTGAGTCACTGTGGCAACATACACTTTTACATGCATGTTGTAGCCTGGCGCAATGGATAGTGATGGTAGAGGCTCCAATTTCTTTCCATCACATGGCTGATCAGGAATCTCTCCCACTCTTACCGCCTGCCATTGGCATATTTTGGAAGGATTTAAAAGTTGGTATTCAACTTGTATGGGCATGTTATGAATACCCCTTCCTTGGCCATCAAGTCACGGAGTGGGACCTGAACCCAGGGCTTCTGGTCCAGAGACAGGCATACTGTCCACTGCACCAGAAGACATCCCCCTGAGCGATTATAAAAGAGGAAATCACATTTTGTATACATCTCAACTCTTTTGCCAGTATTGTCACCAATATCAGTCCTCCACTCTGCTTTTCTAGCATCTTTTGTTCTTACTTCTAGACTTGGGACATTGTGCTTTTCGTTTTACTTTGTTGAGGTGTGAATCACAGCCTTCGATTCAAGTGTGGTTGACGGTACCTTTCAGTTTTTCTCCCAAATGATCCAAAGGCCTTTGTATATAATAAATACAATCATTGACTGAAGTGTGCACATTTACAATGGATGCCAATAAGAAATTCTAAACCAATTCAATGCAACAGTCTAAGTAACATTCATAAGATACGGAGAGAGTTATGGTGCTTCAAGAAGACTGAAGGCTTTGTGATATTGCAAGTGGGAGCTGGTATTTGCTTTCCTTTGCCCAGATTCAGATTTGCAAACATCCATCTGTCTTATTCCCTGCATGACCTGTATGTCATTTTGGAGGACATTGCTTGCCTGGGAAATAACATTAGGTGAAGGGAGGAAAAATGAAAAAATAATGTTCAGATGATCACAGGTTTCCTCTGAGATGACCTGAAACTGAAGCAGGAACCTCTATCCCTGCCCTAATATTTCCTTTCAATTAACTCTTTCATGACTGAAGACTACTGGGGGCCATTTTCTGAGAAATGTGCTGGCAGTAGGGAACTTCCTCAAGTGCATAGTCGAAAATTAATCGCATAGCTTCCTTTTTGGATCTGCGAACTGAGTGCTCAATATTATCTTTAATATCATTGTGGTTATTAAGAAAGTGCCCCTGATTGTTGCAACCATCTTTTTTCAAAGGGAGAACATATATGGTGCTTTTAGTTAGCTGCAGTTGCAGCACAGAGAGAGTTAAAGTTCTTTTGTAGCAGTACTGCTGCACAGTCCTCTCCCTCAGGAAATACAGAAGAGAAGGAGAGAAAGAAGCACACTCAAATTTAGTCATTCATCTTTGTTAGTTTATGTAAAGCAAATGTACATCTGGCACGTAGTCTGCAGGTCATAAAACAGCAAGAGATTGACACCCGCAGAACTAATCAGCTGGAAATGCATTTTTACTAGCTCCTCCGAAAACATCAATCAGAAACAAGAATCTCATTTTCAGTGGCTGGGAAGGAGCCTGAAGTGCATGGTTATTTTTCGATGGAGTTTATCAACTACTTGCCTGAGTGAGTGACGGATGACTGAGGAACTCTTTTCCCATAACTTGAGAAGTTATTCTTCATTACTTGATGCCCTCATACAGCCAGCATTATTTATTGTCACTTACTTGATTGCACTACTGTTTCTTGGAAAGATTGTTACTATTACATAACATGGCAATGGAAGGCTTGGGATCTCTTGATAGGGTTCCTCCTAACCGACTACCTGACCACAACCAACAAAACACCCTCTTCGCTCAAGCATGTCACCCTATGGTACAACAGCACCTACTGACATACTGCATCACTGTGGGTTCCTGCAAATACAGTGTTAGTGGACAATTATTTTTTTTGTCCGCAGGCTTTGAGCATCACTGGCTAGGCCAGCATTTGTTGCCCATCCCTAATTACCCATAACAAGGTGGCAGTGAGCTACCTTCTTGAACCGCTGCAGTCCATGCTGTGTACCCATGGTGCCATTAGGAAAAGAGTTCCAGGATTTTGACACAGTGATAATGAAGGAACTGCCATACGGTTCCAAGTCAGGATGATGAGTAACATGGAGGGGAATGTGCAGATGTTCCCAAGGTCTGGTGCCCTTGTTATTCTGGGAGGTAGAGTTTGTAGCGTTGGAAGGTGCTTCAAAGGAGCCTTGGTGAGTTGCTGAAGTACATCTTGTAGGTGGTACACGCTGCTGCCACTGTGCATCGGTGTTGGAAAGAGTGAATATATAAGGTGGTAGGTAGGGTGCCAGTTAAGTGGGCTGCTTTGTCTTGGATGGTGTTGAGCTTCTTGAGTGTTATTGGAGCTGAACTCATCCAGTCAGAAGTGGATAGTATTCCATCACACTCCTGAGTTATGCCTTATAGATGATGGACAGGCTTTGGGCAGAATTCTCAGCCTCTTACCTGATCTTGTAGCCACATATTTATATGGCTGGTGCAGTTAAGTTTTGGATCAATGGTAACTTCCTGGTGTAATTGTGGGGTTGCAGCGATGGTAATGCCGTTGAATGTCAGGGGAAATGGTTAGATTCTTTCCTGTTGGAGATGGTCATTGCCTGGCACGAACGTTACTTGCCACTTAACAGGCCAAGTTTGAATGTTGCTCAGCTCTTACTGCCTGTGGCCATGGACCACTTCATTATCTGAGGAATTGAAAGTTCTACTGGACACTGTGCAATCATTAGCAAACATCCCCGCTTTGACCTTATGATGAAGGAAAGGTCATTGAGAAGCAGCTGAAGATGGTTGGGTCTAGGACACTACCTTGAGGAACTCCTGATGTCCTGGGACTGAGATGATTGGCCTCCAACAACCACAGCCATCTTCCTTTATGTTGGGTAAGACTCCAACCTGTGGAGAGTTTTCCCCCTGATTGCCAGTGACTTCAATTTTGCCAGGGCTCCTGATGCCACACTCAGTCAAACGCTGTCTTGATATCAAGGTCACTCTCATCTTATCTCTGGAATTCAACTCTTTTGTCCATGTTTGGACCAAGGATGTAATGAGGCCTAGAGCTGAGTGGCCCACCAAGCCCAAATTGAGTATCAGTGAGCAGGTTATTTTTGAGTAAGTGCCACCTGATAACACTGTCAATGACACCATCCATCACTTTGCTGATGAAGAAGGGACAACTGATGAGGGTAGTAATTGGCCGAGTTGGATTTGTCCTGCTTTTTGTGGACAGGATGTACCTGGTTAATTTTCCACTTTGTCAGATAGATGTCAGTCAGCTGTACTGGCTAGGGGTGCAGCTAGTTCTTGAGCGCAAGTCTTCAGATCAAAAGCTAGGATCATGTCAGGCCCCATGGCCTTTGCTGTATCTAGTGCCTTCAGCCAGTTTTTGGCTTCATGAGGAGTGAATCAAATTGGCTGAAAACTGGTATCTGGGATGCTGGGAACCTCAGACGGAGGCCAAAATGGATCATCCACTCAGTACTTCTGCCAATATCTCAGCCTTGACTTTTGCACCGAGGTGCTGGGCTCCATCATCATTGAGGATGGGGATGCTTTTGGAGCCTCTTCCTCCTGTTAGTTGTTTAATTTTCCACCACACTGCCTGACTGGATGTAGCAAAACTACAGAGTTTTGACCTGACCTGTTGGTTTTGGTGCTGCTGCTGTTTAGCATGCATGTGGTCCTGTCTTCTAGTTTCACCAGGTTGGCATCTCATTCTTAGGTCTGGTGCCACTCTGGCATGTCCTCCTGCACTCTTCATTGAAGCAGGGTTTGACACTTGGCTTGGAATGTAGAATGAAGGATATGCTGGACCATGGGGTTATAGATTGTATTTGAATACAATCCTGTTGTTCCTGATGGCCCATGGCACCTCTTGGAGGTCCAGTTTTGAACTGCTTAATCAGCTTTGAGTCTTTTCCATTCAGCATGCTGATCGTGCCACACCATACAATGCAGGGAATTTCAGAGTGAAGATGGGAGTTAATCTCTGCACGGACTTTGTGTTGGTCACTCTTGCCAACTCAGTGATGGATAGATCAGATGTAGCTGTCGCAAGTAAATTGGTGAAGGTGTGGTCAGGCTCTTGTTGATTCTCTCATCAACCATTACAGGTCCAGTCTGACAGATATGTCCATCAGGACTTGGTCAGCTCGATCTGTAGTGGTACTACCGAGCTACTCTTGGTGATGGGAATTGAAGCCCCCCCCCACTCAGAGTCCATTCAGTACCCTTGTTACCCTCAGTGCTTCTTCCAACATGGAGGAGTACTGATTCATCAGCTGTGGGAGGGCTGCTGGTGCCAAACAGCAGGAAGTTTTCTTGGTTGACCTGATGCCATGTTACTTCAATATTGAAGTCTCCCAGGGCCACCACTTCTGCTGGGTCTGTCCCGCCAATGAGGCAGCACATACCCAAGGATGGTGATGGAGGTGTCCTGGGCCTTGGCTTTAAGGTACGATTTGGTGAGTATGATTATGTCAGGTTGTTGTTTAACTAGTCCGTGGGACAGCCTTTCTAATTTTGGTACAAGTCCCTAGTTGTCAGTGAGGGTGACTTTACAGGGTTGACTGGGCAGAGTTTGCCTTTGTTGTTTCCAGTGCCTAGGAGAATGCTGGGTGGTTCATCCAGTTTTATTCTTATTTAACTTTTCTGTAGTGATTTGATACAATTGAGTGGCTTGATGGGACATTTCTGAATTGGGGTTAAGAGTCAATGACATTGCTGTGGGTTTGGAATCACGTGTAGGCTAGATCGGGTAAGGATGGTGATTTCCATCCCTGAAGGACATTAGTGGATCAGATGGATTTTTATAACAATCTGGTAGTTTCTCAATAATTATTATTAAGACTAGGATTTCATTCCAGGTTTTATTAATTAATTGAATTTAAAATCTACCAGCTGCATGGTGGGATTTAAACTCATGTCTCTGGATCATTAGTGTGCCAAGAAGTGAAGGCGTTTAGATCACAGTTGAGATGTCCATATCACAGGGAGAATTGCACTGGCAGTAATTTATATTCCATTGATTTCAATGAAAATTATGGAGTAAAAGTCATTTTATGCAGAAATTCACATAGCTGGGGTCGATTTTGTGGGGCAGCCGGATCACCAGTAGCAGTGGTGAAAGGTCCGCTGAGATTTCGAGGCCCTAGCCTCATTGAATTTGGTAGGCGAGCTATGATGTCAAATGGGTGCCCTAAAGCAGCTCCGAATCCTCTGATCTCTGAAAAGTCTGGAGACACCAGCAGAGGCCTACAAGTAGCTGCCCGAGGGAGAGGTAATGTCAAGGCGGAGTGAGGCCTGGTTGGCAGCAGCCTGCAGTATCATGGTGGAGTAAGGAGGAGCCCTTCTAATGCTTCCAGATCCACAAAAAAAAAATCAATGCTTAAAATCTTTCTGGTCGTTTCCTGACTACCAGTACACAGGAACAAACGGTTTGCACCATAACCTCTGGCCCTGTGCTTCCTAAAATTGTGAAAAGCTCATATTTATGTCATTAAGGCACAACTTTGGGTGGGATAGAGGTCAGCCCCTTGTTTTAAGCAAGCACTTTGGCAGCCCAGTGGTAGGCCTCTCTGGAAGTCACAATGGGTCGATTGTTGGGGTTGAATTGGCATTAGTGCTAAGAAGCTCCTTTTTAGTCCCTTAGGTCCCTTTAACGCTAATTTTCCCAAAGTGAAAACTGGTGCCAGTGAACAGTTGAAGTGGGTTTTTAGAGAGGGGTATCACTGAGTTGGTCTGCACAGACCTAGTTCAGTTCCCCATTTTAATGTTGTATATTTTATTCTTTGTGTAATACTTTAATTTTATGGTGTGGCTTAGAGGGAGGTAGCCAAAAATTGATCATTTGGGAAGCAGAAGAGTCAAAAAGCCTGTCTGGTCAAGGAGAGAGGGGCGGTACAACTGAGGCACGACAGCACCACTGCTGGCAGGAGGGTATAATTACATCACAGCCAACTTGTATGTGTCATTCACAGTGAATGGAGACATAGGACATCACAGGACCAGAAAAATGTATAATAGAAAAAGCTGACACAGGATGTGGATTTTTAAAAACCATAATCACTATAACAGACACAAGATGGTTATATGAAAAAAGTTATACCTGCAAAAATGCGAATGGCTTTCACTTGAACCTCTGGATTTTTTTTTATAACAGAAATAAACTAGATAACTCTGTCACCAGTATTTCTCACTAAGTTACAATATTGCAGTAAATGCATTTGTGATGTAGACTTTATTGGACGGCACTGAAGAAATATCAAGAAAAGACAGACATGCCTTTCATGACCTCAGGACATCCCAAAGCGCTTTACAATCCAATTAAGTTGTGTTAAAGTATGGTCATCGTATTGTAGCCAATAATTTTCTCAAATTGCACACAGCAAGATCCCACAAATAGCAAGGAGATAAATGGCCAGATTATCTGTTTTAGTGATGTTGGTTGAGGGATAAAGTTTGGCCAGGACACTGGGGAGGGTTCTGCTGCTCTTCTTCAAAATAGTACCTCATGGATTCAGCTGAACGAGCCTCATCTAATGAAAATATGACACCTCTGACAGTGTAGTACACCATCAGTACTGCACTGGAGTGTGAGCCCAGATTTTAGGCTCAAATCTCTGGAGTGGAGTTTGAACCTTCAATCTTCTGGCTTAGAAACAAAAATGCTACAACTGCACCACAGTAAACAAGTAGATGCTATAAATAATGGCAGAAGACAACCCAATAGAGCAAGATGAAGAGTGCATCCTGCAACCTTGAAATGCGTTGGCATATTTTAAAGGGACTAAAAATAAGAAATAACTGTTAAATGTCATTGGTAAGCCCAGCAGTGGTCGAGAAGCTAAGCTGAGCTGAAATTGACTGGAGGGTGCAAATGCATCCACTGTCACTCTGTTGTCATATTCTAAGTGAATTGACATGATGTTACTTGACTCCTACTGGGTTAGGGTGCATTTTTATTCAAGACCATATCTTGTATACTATTTATATATGCAACATTCTTGACGCTCACAAGCCCTTTTCTCCCCTCTCCGTGTCCCTCTACGCTTCTCCTCACGGCTGATTCCAGTATGGTAATCACAGGTCCCCATTCACCATCCAGCACTTTGCTAGATTTGCCATAACTCATATCCACATCTTGACAGTGAGCTTCAAAAGTGAGTGGTGGCAGGCTATTTGACTGTGGGATGTATTGCAGATGAGCTTAGTCCTGCCCTACCCCAACATCCACAAATTTCCAGCAGAGGTCATTGGGTAGTGATCATAAGAAGGGAAAACCTGGTGACTGTTTTCCCCTCTGAAACCAAGGCTGATGAAAC
The DNA here is from genome assembly GCF_964194155.1 of Cetorhinus maximus. Lineage (NCBI taxonomy): Eukaryota > Metazoa > Chordata > Chondrichthyes > Lamniformes > Cetorhinidae > Cetorhinus > Cetorhinus maximus. The sequence goes on along the minus strand of NC_135880.1, from coordinate 28,141,820 downwards.
ACCTTGCATACCTGTCCTGGATGAGGCCAGAAAACTCAGCACAGACTGTGAGCAAAATTGGGACTTTGCTAGTCAATGGCACTTAATTATATAAACCTGTCAAGTCATCAGGAGAGCTTTTAACTTTTATTTAATTAAAATTTCAGTATTGAGAGGTTAAGAACATCGATCGCGTCTGTGGGGGGAAAAACAGCTGCCGGGGATGGGGCGGGTCAGCCAAAAGTCCATTGACTTTTGGCAGGACCGTAAGATCCCAATGGCGGGTGGGGCCAGAACATCCTGGCCAGAGTTTACATTTCAGGTTGATGACCTTTCATTGGGTATTTCCAGCATTTTCTGTATTTAGAATGAAAACAGAGACAAGTGCATGGTTGGTGCAGTGCATCTGCACTCTGATTTTGCCTCAGGATTCTGGGTTTAAATCAAGTCAGACTGATGGGCTGCAAGTCCTCCCCTAGTATTCCAAGTGAAACGAGTTGCACGCAGGGAAGCTGGAAAGACGATTGATATGGAAATTTCTAATGTTACACTGTGCAGTCAAGGTTGCTCCTCTGACATTGAGAAAAGGCACCCTGTTAGGAAGTGTACAGGCAACTTTACTCTCTCCACCTAACCTGGCATCAATCTCCACCTGACCTGGAAGTGCTTGAATGAGTGCTGTGGGTGACAACAACAGAAAAATGTTCTATTCATTGTTACCTCACTGAGTGACAAGATATCAGTGCCAATGTAGAGCAAGCAGAGGAAGATCTTGATGATAGGCTGCGGCAAAAATTAAAAGTGTAGTTTATGATTTATTAAATTGTTTGCTTCTTTCCTTCTTGTTAAGACATGCATAGGGTGAAAGCAGATTTAATTGAAGAACTTACCCAATCTGGACGTCTATGCGGAAGCAGAGCAACATTGACTGAACAATGAATCACAAAGTGCGTTTAATATACTAATGCTTAAGTGCAAAATCAATAATGGTGTTCTGTTTAGAATCAGTCCTAATACAAATTTATAAGGCTATGGAGAAAGAGCAAGGGTGAAGGTGGGGAGTGGACTAATTGGATAGCTGTTTCATAAGGTTACCATAGGCATGAAAGGCTGAATGGCCTCCTCCTGCGCTGTACGATTCTTTGTCTCTTTGTTTAGATGTCCTACATCACAGATATGAACTTCAGAGTTTACTCTGATCAGAAAGCATTCTTTGTGTTTGGCATCCTGTGGATATTTGCCAGCCTGATGCAATCATAAAAAATAAATAATTGATATGTATAGTCCCAGGCTGAACTTCAAAAGTATTAGGAAGTACAACTCAGGTACAGTGTCCCGAGTCTGAAGGGGGGGGGAGGAGGCTTTGTTGCAGGTTAGTGTGAACACCTACACAAAGTTATGGCCTGGCACCTTGTTTCAGGTCTTGTTTTACATTGAATTGTAGAGACTATTCATTTTCTCAAATCAGAATGCATCGTTATGCTTTTTTGTAAATAGTTGTCTAACAACAGTGACTACATCTCAAAAAGTACTGAACTGGCTGTTAAGTACTTTGGGATGCACTGAATAATGAAAAGTGCTACACAAATGTAAGTTCTTCATCTGCTGTTTCCTTTTGTTACTGGTTACTTTAAAGTCAATGCAGTTTGCTTGGTTGGTTTATTCTACGGCTCTCTGAAGTCAGGGAAATCACATGTGAGCACATATGGCAAGTGGAAATACAGTGACAAAAGGTTTTGATGCTGGGCTCATGAGACATACCCAGATATTGGATATATGAAGCTTTATGAGTACTGGTATGGCCACAGGTTATAAAATAAATGTTCTGTTTGAGGTCTTTCACAAAATAGTGAAGGAAGCACAGATGGAAAATTGGAAATCCATCATGATATTACAGAAAGAAATGTGTCACTTAATCTTAGGAAATGGGAGGCAGGAATACAGCTAGGTGATGCTGACTCAGTCACAGTGGGTCATCGCTGACTCAATCACACATAAGCCTTACTCTTCGAAATGTGGCAGTTATATTAATTGGTTCCGCTCAAGTAAAACACCAACCGTGTACTAACGGTGGATAGAGTTTGAAATGGTAAACAAACCACTATCTTTTTTTCCTAAAGCCTACTTATTAGTGACATATTTAACACCAAATAATGTTTCATGTGAGCAGCAGTGATTAATGGTAATTGCATACTCTGGCAGGGAAGATTAATGTACTGTACATTTATCTTTGCCAATGTCACTGTTATAGTCAATGGATTAGGAAGTCTGGATTGCCACCCCAATGGGTAAACTGTTCATCTGTTTCCAATTAGCAAAGTGCCATTAACCTACTTCTAGAGGTCTTGGATTTGAACGTGATGTCACATTGCTGTTCTGTACAATTTGTAATGAAATGGTTCCCTGCATCTACAACAGTGACCTAACTCACTCAGTTGAAATTCTAAGGGCACAGGCAGATTTTACAGTTTTACAGTTGGGAGTAAAGCACCTGTGGCTGAATTATAAGGAGAAAATCAGGCCTCCACATTTTACAGTCACCTAATTTAATATTAACTCTTAGGCATACAGCATACAGAATTTCTATGATCTGGGAACTTAGTGGGGTATGATTTACACACAGCCTTCTAAAGACTCAGCAAAATTCACAAGTGTGACTTTACAGTAGTGCAGCTCTTCCTACAGTAATAATGAGTGCACCTATTGTGTCAAGTATCACATCTCTCAGTAAACAAAGATGTTTTGAGAGAAAATTAGAACATAAGAAATAGGAGCAGGAGTAGGCCATTCGGACCCTGAAGCCTGCCCCGCCATTCAATAAGATCATGGCTGATTTGCCCCAGACCTCAACTCCTCTTTCCTGCCAGCTCCTCATAACCCTCAACTCCCTGATATTTCAAAAATCTATCTATGTCCTCTTTAAATACTTTCAGTGATCTAGCCTCCTCAACTCTCTGGGGTAGAGAATTCCAGACATTCATTACCCTCTGAGAGAAAAAATTCCTTTGCATCTCAGTTTTTGATGAGCGTCCCCTTATTCTGTAGCTATGTCCTCTAGTTCGAGATTCCCCCACTAGTGGAAACATCTTCTCAACACCTACCCTGTCAAGCCCCCTCAGAATCTTGTACGTTTCAATAAGATCACCCCTCATTCTTCTAAACCCTAATGAATAAAGGCCTAACCTGTTTAGCCATTCTTGATAAGTCAACCCCTTCATCCCAGGAATCAGCCTAGTGAATCTCTTTTGAACTGCCTCCAATGCCAGTAAATCCTTTCTTAAATACGGGGACCAAAACTGTATACAATACTCCAGGTGCGGCCTCACCAACATGCTGTACAGTTGGAACAAGACTTCCCTACTTTTAAACTCCAACCCCCTAGCAATACATGCCAAAATTCTATTTGCCTTCTTAATTACTTGCTGTACCTGCATGCTAACTTTGTGTGTTTCATGCACAAGAACACCCATGATCCCATTGTGCTGCACATTTTTGGAGTCTCTCTCCGTTTAAATAATATTCTGCCTTTTGATTCTTCCTACCAAAGTGCATGACCTCATACTTTCCTACATTAAACTCCACCTGCCAAGTTTTTGCGCACTTACTTAACCTATCTATATCCCCTTGCAGATTGCTTATGTCCTCATCACAACTTGCCCTCCCACCTATTTTTGTATCGTCAGCAAATTTGGATACATTACACTCTGCTTCCTCCTCCAAGTCATTAATATTGATAGTAAATAACTGAGGCTCAAGGACTGATCCTTGAGGCACTCCACTAATTACGTCTTTCCAACCTGAAAAATACCCATTTTCCCCGACTCTCTGTCTTGTGTGTGTTAACCAATCCTCAATCCATACTAATACATTACCCCCACTACTGTGAGCCCCTAGCTTGTGCCATAACCTTTTATGTGGCACTGTCATGAAACTATTAAAGTATATAATATTTTGGAAAATATTTTTCTTTTAAAGTAGAGGTTTGGTTTGCCAGCTAGTCTGGGTGCTTTGATTTGTGCTAGTTTAAGACGTATATAGAGAGGTAGAGTGTATTTGCACTTTTTGAATAGAGAATTCAAGAAGTGGGGTAAAAACTTGACGCCTATCTAGCAGATACCAAGCAATATGTTTATATACTAATAAAATTGGTACTATGAAAGAGATTTCATTGTTAAAAGGTGAAGTTCAAAGAGGATGTTGATACATTGAGAATTTGAATTCAATTAGTGGTTGTAGGTATAAATTCAGTAATTTCTGGGTGTGCAGGCAGAGGCAATGTAAGATCAAGAGGCAGCTGCAAGCCCCCAACTGACTCCACAGTGAAAAGATCCTCATTTTGAATTCGTAAGGTGAAAAAGCTTTGCCTGGTGTTTGGTTAAGTCTATGGGTTGCTGTTGCCTTGATGGAGATGAGTTTTGGAATTTGTTAAAAGCTATGATAGTTGTAATTTGTAGCCATGTATATCTATTTTAACCTGTGTAAATTAATAAAATGTTTCACTTAGTTTAATGTAAAACCTCAAGAACTGGTGGTCTGATTCCTGAATTTAAGGTCACATCTCAAACATAACATTTTAAATTATTGGTTATGACAGTTGTTTAAGGTTTCCCTCTGGGACTTTTAAATAACTCCACTTTACCAACTGCATCGGTCATAAAAGGCACCTTATTGAATGCCTTCTGGAAATCCAAATATACTAAATCTACTGGTTCCCCTTTTCAACTCTGCTTGTTATATCCTCATAGAACTGTGACAAATTTGTCAAACATGATTTCCCTTTCACAAAACCATGTTGACTCTGTTTGATTGTGTTAAGCTTTTCTAAATGTCCTGCTATTTCTTCCTTAACAATGGACTCTAGCATTTTCCCAACGACAGATGTTAGGCTGACTGGTCTATAGTTTCCTGTTTTTTGTCTCCTCCTCTTCTTGAACAGGGCATCACATTAGCAGTTTTCCAATCCAGTGGGACCCTCCCGGAATCCAGCGAGTTCTGGAATATTTCGACCAATGCCTCCACTATCTCTGCAGCCACTTCCTTTAAAACGCTTGGATGCAGGCCATCAGGCCCTGGTGACTTGTCTGCCTTTAGTCCCATTAGTTTGTCAAATACTTTGTCCTTTGTGGTAGAGACTGTTACAAGATCTTTCCTCCCATTAGCTCCTTGCTTATCTGATATCTTTGGGATGTTTATAGTGTCTTCCACCATGAAGACCAATGCAAAATATTTGTTTGAATTATCTGCTATTTCCCTGTTCCCTGTTATCAATTCTCCAAGGGTCCCACGCTCACTTTAGCTACTTTCTTTCCTTTTATATACCTGTAGAAGCTCTTGTTTTTGTTTTTATATTTCTTGCCAATTTACTTTCATAATCAATTTTCTCCCTCTTTATTAGCTTTTTAGTCATCCACTGCTGGTTCCTAAAAAATTCCCAATCTTCTGGCCTACCACTAGTTTTCTCTGCTTTATATGCCTTAGTTTTTGATTGGATATTCTCCTTGGCTGCCTTTGTTAACCACGGATGGTTCATCCTTCTCATCGAGTCCTTCTTTTTGACCAGGATAAATTTTTGCTGAGCGTTATGAAATATCTGCTTAAATGTCTGCCATTGCTCATCCACTGATCTTCCCCTTAGTCTATTTTCCCAGCCCACTTTAGACAACCCTTTCTTCACACCTCTGTAATTGCCCTTATTTAAGTTGAGGATACTGGTTTGAGACCTGAGTTGTTCGCCCTCAGACGGAATTTGAAATTCTACCATGTTGTGACCGCTACTCCCTAGAGGATCCTTAACTACGATATTTCCTATTAGTTCCACCTCCTTATATATTAGTAGATTTGAAATAGCCTGTTCCTGGGTAGGTTCTGCAATGTACTGCTCTATAAAGCAATCCCTGATGCACTCTACAAATTCGTCTTCCATGTTACCCCTGCCAATTTGCTTTGTCCAGTCAATATGCAGATCAAAATCACCCATGACAATTGTAGCACCCTTCTTATACACCTCCATTATTTCCCGATTTATACTTTGTCCTATTGTGAGGCAACACTTCGGGGGCATATAGATGACTCACACCCGTGACATCTTTCCCTTGCTATTCCTTATTTCTACCCAAACCTACTCCACATCACGATCTATTGCACCTATATCACGAGTCACCACTGCACTGATACCTTCCTTTCTTAATAAAGCTATCCCACCTTCTTTTCCTTTTTACCTATTTTTCTGGATGGGTCAAATACCCTTGAAAATTGAGTTTCCAGTCCTCTGAAGTGGCCGAGCAAGCCCTTTAGTTGTAGTCAAGAAAGTGGCTCACCACATCTTCTCAAGTGCAATTAGGGATGGGTAACAAATGCTGGCCTTTTCAGCAATGCCCACAATCCTGTAAATGAACAAAGGAAACAGTTCCACTATGGACATGAGTGGCCGAATGGCCTCCTTCTGTACCATAATGACTCAATGACACTAGTGAGGACGAGGGGTGCACTTAACGCAAAATAATCCCTCGTGACATCTGAATGTAATGAGATTGTCATTGTTTGGTGAGGGTAGGGAGAAAATAATGAGATTTTAAAATTATGCGATATTGCAGATTTAAATGCATTTTTTTTGTTGTTTAGTCATTGTTTACCACTCAGTCCTATATTCCTCTATTCTTTTTTTCCATGTATTAAATTGCATCTGCTATATTTTCAAATTAACTGTTATTTCTATTTTTCTTCATGTTTCCCATTACAGTGCTGAATGCTATATATCAACCTAGTTAATCACTTCACCAGGACATTGTGTTTAATGAAGAACTCTCAGCATGGTACTAAGTTCTGACTGATGTGGATTTGAGTTTGAAGTTTGCTTTTCCTTATTCATTTTTAAAGGCTTCATTCACTGAGTCTGTTTCATGCATTCTCGATTCCCAGTTTGTCACTCAGATTTGAAGATTTATTGATTGCAAAAAGGAGACTAGCACTGTAAACCTAAATATACATTAAAACTATCCCGGAGTCAATTTCTAGAGTCGATGTATCTGCTCTATTCACAATGCCTTAAGAAGAAGTTGCAATAATCTCATAGGCTCCGTGCTAAAGGAATGTTAAGAATATCATGAATAATACAGTTTGTTCCACTGTTCGTGACACCATTAATATTCCTTTATCTTGTAATGCCCAAAGCTATTCTGACCTTCTGTTAGGATGCTGCATCTGGGAATGGAAAATAAATTGGCTGAAAGATAGGAAGCAGCGCCCTACTTGTTAGAGGAGCAATATCAGGGCCGACAGGGGTGTGGCAGGGGGGGATGTACTGAGTTGAGTGCCTCAGGGATTGTGTTGCGACCACTGCAGCCGTTAATTTATATCAATGGCTTGGATTCAGAAACTCAATGAGAACTGGTCAAATGAGTAGACGATACAAAGCTTGAAGAATCTGAAGGGTGGATCTACAAAACGAATTGGACAAATCTGAAAGAGGGAAGATACAACGGCAGGTGGAATATAATATGGACAAGTGAAAGGCATTCCAGGCTGGGAGAAAAGATAGTCAACACATGTAACTCATGAATGGGCTGAAATAACTTAGTATGAAGTTGAATCAGATTGAGGCATGTTAGTTGACTTGGCCCAAAACTGGTCCAGTCACTGCCGAGTCACAATCAAGAAAGAAATTAGCATGCTGAATTTTACAGCCAAAGTAGTAGGGAACATGATAAAGGTTGTCATGTTGCAGTGCTCTTGTCAGGCTGCACATTTACCACTGAGCCTAGCTTTGGTCACTGTCAACTAAGAGAAGCATTCAACAAAGCAGTTGCACAGGACAGCTAAAGTTAGATTCTCATTCTCAGTCGACTGAGTTGTGAGGTAAACGCTTGAAATTTGAAAGGAGGTGATGAGGAAGGGGCCTCATTTAGATATAAAAGACAGTAAAGTATGAATGAAAAGTAAATGTGGAATGCTGCTTCAAAGGAAATCATGATATCAAGACAAGCGGACATTTGTACACTGGTGAAAGGCCAGTTTAGCTCTCCTTCATACAAAGAGCCATCAAATGACTTCTCAGTTCCATAGCTGAGGTAAATAGGATAACATTAACACCTTAAAATCGGGAGGTGGGGGGCGGGGGGCGGGGGGTGCGGTTGGGGTTGGGTAAATGAAATTTTAAAGATCTCAAACCCAATACAAACCTGGCCAAATCTGGTTCAACGGAGGTGGGACAAGGGCCGGGTAGCAAACCCAGGAGGCAGGTTCTCCATTTAAGTATTATAATAATGGAGACCAACATTTAACCTAATTTACAGTTTACCACTGGTTGGATTGGTTTACCAGGCCTTTTGAAACTTGTCACGTTTCTTTGTGGAGAAGTTAAGTGCCTCTCAGCACTGCTTGTCGGCTAGGAGAAGCAGGAGTGTTTCCCTCTGGCCCTGCAAGCTTACCTCCTTCACTGGAGTCACTCCATTACATGCCCTTCCATTCCAGCTTTGGAATTAGCCTCCCTTCTCCAGGCTCCTCACCTTTGGCTACAATCAACTCTGCAGTGTTTCAGCCCAGCTGGAAGCAAAGCCCACCAAATCAGGGGAAACCTATTCTTCAGCGTTCCAACATCGAAACACTGAACCTCCCCACTCCCCATACCCAACCCCTTACAAAATGCTCCCCAGTCAATATTGGGGTCAGAAACTTGGGAATCATGTAAGGAACCTTTCCTATGTCTGTAACCTCCTTCTGCTCTACAATGCACCACCAACACCAAATTCGATTTCCCTGGCTCCAGCCTCCTGTTCACATGTTTCTCCCTTTGCTTTGCCTTACCTAGCTGTGCCTTCGGCCATCTAGGTTGCACTCTCTGGATTTTGCTTCTTAAGTCTCTCCAGCTCCCTCTTCCCCTTTCAGACCTTCCTCTGTGATCAAGCTTTTGGCCATCCCTCTTCATCTTTCTTTCTTTAGCCTGACATCTGTCTTACCCATGCCTTTGTGAAACATCTTAGGATGTGTATCGATATTAAAATGCTGTTTAAACCAGTTTTTTTTCCCCTTATGGATAGTTGAGTTGCATGGCTTTCCTTATCTGTATGAATCTTGTGACCCAGGGGTTGATACATTTGGGAATCTGTGCCAAGTTAGGTGTATCTATATGTTCTGGATAGGTAACTACTAGCATACAGGCTGAGGCTGTCTAAATACAGAGATAGGAGCCTTTAACTGGCAGAGGCAAAAGCCAGCAATCTCTCCAAGGGTTCTCTTGATCAGTCACCTTTTATCCAAAGTTTCTGCCGATCAAAGTGTGGAAATGGTGTTTGGTCAAGAGAACCTCTGAGAAAATCCCTGGCAGTTCTTTTTCCTCATCAACCTGGGTTTAACACAAACACAACTGTTGGAGACTTTTGGCTAAATATTTCCGACATTACCTCAGTGACTGCGCTAGAAAAGTACACCATTGGCTGTGAAATGTTTTGGGATGATTTAGGGTTATGAATGCTGCCAAATATGTGCAAGTTCTTTCTGTCATTCTTTCTTCTTCGAAATATGGATCAGGCTTTCAAGAAAACATATAGTAGCTGCTTAAAAAATACTTCAAAGTAATTCTAACTAAAATGAAAAGAAGTTAGCAGCCAACTCAAACCAGCTACTTCGGAAACCCGCATTATCAATTGGAGTTGGGGGGGTGACTTGCCACACACACGTCAGGTGTGCAGATTGTATTTGTGTTGAACTAGTTTCCAAATTAATGCTTTAGTCAAGTGCCTTGCTGCAAACAATGTTTACCACCTAGGATCATTTGTCCTGGAAAACCCGTCAACAATCGAGTCAGCATGGGAAGCACAAAGCAACGTTAATCACATGGAGAAAAGAAATACAATAATAAAACTTCAATTCACAAATGTTGAGATCATTTTCCAAAGAACTGAGTAGAAACCCTTCAGAGATTGACCATTTTTAAACAAAGTGGAGCCCTTCTTTGATCACTTCAAAGGTGGGCAATTCTGGTGCAAGGATCAGGTCACCCTGTTCATTAAAATGCATATTTTAGAGCTCCCCTAAGGGTCAGAAGATTTCCCAGTGAGTACCTGGGCAATGGTGAGGGTGGGCGATCCCAGCTTTGATCCACGTTTTGAGCTGATTAAGCTGATTTCAGCTTGGTTTCTGGATATTACACACAGCTTTAGTATATATGACTAAAGCAACAGAGATCCGTGTTCCTCATCACTATTGAGAGAATGTGCTGGAAACATTTCTGTGGATGGTGGATGAGAGCAGGACGAGGCTTGAACCGTCTGTCAATACCCAATGTTAATTTTTAAAAATTTGTTCGTGGGATGTGGGCGTCGCTGGCAGGGCCAGCATTTATTGCCCATCCCTAATTGCCCTTGTTCAGAGGGCATTTAAGAGATTGATGTAAGAGTAATGACTGCTTTGTTACAGGATTAGTTGTTGATCAGTGCCTATGGGAACTGAACTCAATGAAGGATTTCTGCTGGAATTAAGAGAAATTGTACATTTATGCACTGCCACTCATGGGAATGAGGACTTGGCTGAACAAGAAGAACTGCATCGACTTGGACTGGACTAGACGATTAGGACTGGAATAGACAGTGAGAATTGCACTGGACTGGAATATTGACACTCGACATCACTGGTAAACTGGAATTGGAAAGTAAGGCTGACCTCTTTGACTCAATTGATTCTTAACTTCAACAGAATGGCATATCTACACGTTGAAAAGGGGGCCTAGATTTCAAGTGATTGGCGGAAAGATTAGAGGGAAGATGAGGAATTTTTTTTTCACCCAGGGGGTTGTGGGGGCCTGTAACTCACTGCTGAAAGGCTGGTATAGGCAGAAACCCACAACTCATTTGAAGGGTGTCTGGATATGCACCTCAAGTGCCGGACCTGCTGGGCTACAAGCCAAATTCAAGTGGGATTAAGCTGGGTGGCTCGTTTTTCACCTGGCGCAGACACGATGGGCCAAGTGGCCTCTTCCTGTGCTGAAAACTTCTGATGATTCTATAAAAGATTTTGCTGCATTTTTGCAAAATCCTTTATTTGTTTTGGCTGTGAAATTGTATTTGAATTGTACATTGCTTAATTCAATGATTAATTACATCTGTTTAACATGCACGAAAGGCTCCAAAAAGTATCAAGCATTATTCCGAAGAAAGAATCAGTGGGCAGTAAATCTGTATAAATGTTTCATGTCATTCGTGTTAACCTTTGTTTTCAGGCATGGACAGCTGCAAGGGTTGAATATCTGTATTCTTACCTCCTTCGTTGTCCTTGCTATCAGAGCAGGCAGTCTCCATGGCAACGTCGCACCCGGCTCCTCTCCACCCCATCTGGCAAACACAATGCCAGCCATTTTGGTCAAGGGTACACCTTCCATTACTATTGCAAAGACCAGGGCAACCCTCTGAGAAAAGAATACAGAGAATAAATACTAAACATAATGCTCTGTTGCTGTGTTATGCAAATAAAACACTCATGGAGGATCACCAGCTACAAGCCTTTTATTGAAGCACAGATACCATAATTTCACATGGATAAACTGTACCCTTCTGCAGTAGAAACTATGAATATTTGTTACTCTTTGAAAGGCACAAACAAAGCAGAATCATTGAATGGTAATTGCAATATTATATCCAAATGTGTAATCTATGCATATATAGTTGGCTGAAGGAATATGAAAAAGTCAGATCTTGATAAAAATGTTATATATAGGAATCTTATAAGGAATTTCAAATTATCCATAATTCTTATGAATAACATTATGGTTACCAAGGAAACCAAATATGTGGATGTGGAGTCCTCTCAAGAGTCGTGAAGATACAATAGAGAAACAGCACAGAAAATAATGGAAAGAAGTGTGAATTATGTAACAATAGGCCTTTTACTATTACAATTACAAGAATATGAAATTCCATGCTCGATCCAGTAACGGTCACTTCAGCTAAAGTGATTTTCTGAACTGAAATTAATTGCGACTTCCTCAGAACTGTGGTCACACATAACTTTACCAGCCATGGTTCTCTGCTGCTCTCCCAGCAGAATTATGGTGATGGAACGGGAGTAGGAGCAGTTCCAAGGAAATCCTGTGCCTGGGCTAGATGGTGTGCGAGTGCACAATATTGTCCCCTTTTACCTGTCAGAACTGGAGGCAAGGAGACGAAGATTCCATCACTCTGTTGTCTTGTTAAGAAAGGCAAGTGAATTGTGGTTCAATCCATGACCCAATGGACCAGGTTACAGTAAAGAGATGATCCAAATTCACCGTGATTCTATGGTTCCAAGACATTCCCAGAACTGACAGGCTAACTGCTGGGGTGAGTCTTGGGTGCGTCGTGCACTGGGAACTTTGGCTGCTGATGAGGAGTGGGAAGCCATTCTGCTCTTTTACTATTCCAATCAAGGAAGCACTGGCCTGTCTACTGAACATGAGAGCCCTGAGGCATTTGAACATTTGGTCGTTCCAACTTTAGCCATCAAATTTTGAAAAGGCGATAAAAGCCCTGTAACACACCCAATCACAAATATTCGAACAGAATACTGGCTCCAACCCAAAGGTTCCCTAGTGAATGTGTTCCCTGGAGCCTGACCTCATCCGAGAACATCTGGGAAGGTAAAATAGAGGGAAATTTGTTGGGACTTTTCATGCATCTCCCAATTACCTTTGGTGGAGGCATAGGAACAGACCCTCACTGTCAGGGACCCGTAATGTGACAGGCATTACAGGTTCACATAACAGGGGGAAAAATAAAATGGTGGGTGGGGGTGGGGGGGGCATTAAATAGCAACAAAAGATAACCAAGAACAACAAATGGTTGGTCAGTGGTGTCTAATATTCTTAGCTACCCTTCTGAAGCTAGGCAAGTGCCAGTGAAACTGATGGCTCAATATGTTTGCAGCTTCAGGCTTTGTATGTGAACTATGTCAATTGGACTTAACCTGAAGAGTCCTATTACCCATTGTAAATAAGTACAGAGTAGAAATTTACCACTTCAAAAAACTAGCCCAGATTTTTCACTCATGCTATGATGTGTTAGCTTTCCTGATGCACCAGGAATATATGATTCTTGATCAGCAGCTGTGCCATTGAATGTTCATTCAGCAACAGTATAGGGTTCTATCACCCCACCAATTTTCTCTGCTCCTTTTCTAAAATCACTTCTCTCCAACTGGCAGAAGGTACCACAGATGCCAACCACCCCACCCACTGAGGCTTCATTCTGGCCATTCTTCATTTGTATCAATGGAGTCGCAGTCCAATCAAAATCCTCACAGACATGCATTTTCCAGCAAGAGTCATTGGATAGGCTTATAATCATAGAAACATAGAAAATAGGAGCAGGAGGAGGCCATTCGACCCTTCGAGCCTGCTCTGCCATTCATTATGATCATGGCTGATCATCTAAATCAATAGCCTGCTCCCGCTTTCGCCCCAAGAGCTATATCTAATTCCTTCTTGAAAACATACAATGTTTTGGCCTCAACTACTTTCTGTGGTAGCGAATTCCACAGGCTCACCACTCTCTGGGTGAAGAAATTTCTCCTCAACTCAGTCCTAAATGGTCTACCCCGTATCCTCAGACTGTGACCCCTGGTTCTGGACTACCCCACCATCGGGAACATCCTTCCTGCATCTACCCTGTCTAGTCCTGTTAGAATTTTATAGGTTTCTATGAGATCCCCCCTCATTCTTCTGAACTCCAGCAAATATAATCCTTACCGACTCAATCTCTCCCCATATGTCCATATATCCCGCCAACCCAGGAATCAGTCTGGTAAACCTTCATTGCACTCCCTCTATAGCATATCCTTCCTCAGATAAGGAGACCAAAACTGCACACAATATTCCAGGTGTGGTCTCTCCAAGGCCCTTTTTTAATTGCAGCAAGACATCCCTGTTCCTGTACTCGAATCCTCTCGTTATGAAGGCCAACGTACCATTTGCCTCCTTTACCGTCTGCTGCACCTGCATGCTTACCTTCAGTGACTGGAGTATGAGGACACCCAGGTCTCTTGCACATTCCCCTCTATAAATTTATAGCCATTCAGATAATAATCTGCTTTCCTGTTTTTGCTACCAAACATAACCTCACATTTATCCACATTATACTGCATCTGCCATAATCCCTTGTGTATAAGTGATTATTTAGTGGACTAATTGAGGTATTTAAGATGATCAATGGATTGAATAGGGTAGATAGAGAGGTACTATTTTTTCTCATAGAGGGGATCCAGACAAATGGGACATGGCTTTAAGGCTAGAACTAGACAATTCAGGGATAATATCAAGAAGTACTTCTTCGTTTAAAGGGCAGTACAAATCTACAACTCCTTCTAACTGAGGCTAAGTCAATCAAAAATTTCAGAACTGTGATAGGTAGATTTTTGTCAGGCAAGAGTTATGGATACCAACGGGTAGATGGAGTTAATATGCTTAGCAGCCATTATCTACATGGCAATCAGGACAGGTTCCAGGGCTGAATGGCCTACCCTGTTCCGATCTTCCTTCAGCAATCGGGAATGAAAACCACAGATTAATTTCCCAGTCCTAGCTGAGAAATGCTGAAGCCAATTGCAGCCTCCAATTGTTGTCTGTGCTGAGACTAGAGCACGGAAGAACTGGTTAGGATTTCAGTCTGGCTTCATGTGGTTTAGATTCACATCAGGTGGTGCTTTGTACTCAATAAGTTAAACATCTGAAGGACATAAACCTCAAGATTTATTTCCAAAGAACTAATAAACCTTGCTTGTAATTTCTGAGATTTATTTTTTCTCTCCATTTTCCTCTGTGTTTATCCTCTTGTAGACAACTCCTCAGCAGAGGAGGCTAGGACTATATGGCTTGACACACAACCCCCACGCAGATGAAGATCAGCATACCAATTTAGCATGAAACATTTGGGGGCAAGAACCGTGTCGGTTTCTGTCTCCTGCCCCCATTCTCCCAAACTGCAGATAGGATCTCTTACTATTGTGGGGCTTTCAAGTTGATGCTTATTCATGTGAAATTATGGCAACTGAAATAGATGAACAAAGTATAGGTAAGGTATTTATAACTATACTTTATTGATAACGAAAAAGAAACTTTTAAGCTTTAAAAACTCACATTCCTTTCAAAAGAGTAAGCAAAGGTCAGGAAACAAGTGAGTGCTGAGCACCTAATCAAGACTGCGGATGGGCTGAACGGGACGGACAAGGTTTTCAACAGAAACAGCAGCTTGGCATGTCGTACGACTTAAGACGGACAGAACGTAATAACCATAAGAACCACAATGGACATAGACTAAAAGCCTGAACAGAAAAAAAGAGTCAACAGAAAAGAACTTAAAAATAAAAAAATCACGCTAAATGACGTGCTTGAAGACAGATAGCGGAGAGGGATTGTCCGTAACAATCTCCCTAGGGCTTTTGTCTTTACCTTTATATCCTATCTTGTCTGCTATTATGGACAAGGAGGAAAATTGTGGAAAACATAATTAAAAGTAATGGCATATTCAGAATCTGTATTTATACAAAACAGAAGAAAAAGGATGCTCGCATTTACAAAGATGTGAGTGAGTTGAACAAAACTTCTATTGCTGCTCTTAATAATGAAGACTGGTTTCACTGTCAAAGCTATCAGCTTAAATAAGACATGTCTGGAAATGCAGCTACAGGAACATTTCTGCAAACTAAATAACATATTTCAGAAATGCTGCTAAAACACATAAATACTATTAATGAAAGATGAGGTGCCATGATCATTAAACTTGTATCAAATTTACCCCAAGCCACTTAACAGTTTCACACATAGCTTACAAATAGTGCTTGACATCGTTATGAATGATTTCTTCTTGCATGATGAAATTACTCCTCAAAAATTCTGCATTCTGTGGCTCATTTTTTTTCTCCTGCATCAACTATTAATGCGTAACAGGAATGAACTGCTCTCAATTACTTTTGAGCAATTTTGCAGTGCCACAGTAGGTGAGTTCGCATCCGTACCACCAGCTACAAAGGGAGAGCAAATGAATCTGAAACAAATCTATTTCTAGCTAATTGACTTTCAAGATTTTCAGGTACTAATTGCTGTAAAAATATTGCAGACTTAACTCAGTGTAAATGCTTCATTAATGCATTAACTGACAAAAGCTTGAATAATGAAGCCATGACACAAATAAGTAAGAGAGTCAGTTACTTATTGACTGTATATACAGGGACAGCATAACAAGAACAACAAAAAAACATGCAGTACCTTTAACTATCTTATCCAGAAAGTGTGCTTTGGAAATAAAACATACAGACATTTAGGAATAGCATCATACAGTACAGGGAAATCACTGCATTCTTGGCTTTCACATGTATTCTCAGAACTGTTTTATATACTCTTAAATTGCAATTTTCCTGAGGTGCAACACATTGCCGCATATTGCTTACAGTGTACAAGATTCTGGAGGCCAGAATGCCTTGAAAAGCTTATCCTTAACATGAGAGCCATGCTGCTCAAGGGTGATGTCAAGAAGCCCATTTTCACAAACTCTCCTAAGGCAGGTAGATGCAGTTAAGATAAAGATCAGTGATGAGGTGGAATAGGTTTGAGAGGCTGACCTACTCCTGTTCCAGTGTTAGGATAGCAATCTGGAGAGAGAATTGCAGCTGATTTTCCTTTCCCTAGCTGAGGGATGCTGAAGCCAAGTGAAGCCTCCAATTGGTTGCTCTGCCAAGATCAAAGAATGGGGAGCAGATTGTTCATACGTTCCCCTATGTCTGTCCTTGAAAGTGACCCTGGTGTCTTATTCTGGGGCAGACAGGAATGGAGCTATTGCGTTCAATAGGACCAGTAACATAGATGTGGCATTACAGAAATAGATTGCAATCAAATCAAACACTATATGACTTTTTGACTTTGTTCTGTTTAACAAGATTAGTAGAAGTACAACAAGCTATTTTCATAAAACATAAGACGGTAAATGAGTTGTCGGCTGTAAAAGACTTGGCAGGTACATCAAGTAGTTGCTTTGGAAAAGAACCAGGAAAGTGAGGTTGGCTAGTCGAAAATTTAGGCTGATTGTTAAGAGTTGGTGCAGGGTATCATCAACAAAGCAGGAAGATTCTCTCCGATCGGTAACTCTAGCTAAAAACTAAAAGGTATTTTAAGATGCGAAGGGGAAGGACTTCCCTGGTCACCACATATTTCGCCATCATAAGTACATTCTTAATAATATACATGTTTAAACAATAAGTGATTAATCTTCAAAAATAATTTAACATACGTGTAGTAATTTAGGATCTGCTGTAAAATACTGTATAAAGGCAAGCTCTTGTTTATGAGGCTGCTGCACAACATGATCAATTTGGTGCAGAGTACATTATTACTAAGCAACCAGAGAAGGAACCTTTTCTATTCCTTTGTTAAACAAAATAATGGGTCTTACTTGTTTAGATATAAAATTCCCGGCCTAATCTATGTATTTCTTTTCAGAATGCAGTCTTAGTACATGTTAGCTTGGTAACAAAGGATGGAACCTTGTGTCCCCCCACCCCACCGTGGTGAGGTTGGTAGGGGGAGGGGCTTTTAATTGGGCAGAAAAGTGGGGGGTGGGGACTCCGTCGTATTCCTGCCTCCACCCCAATTAAGTCTGGGGAGGAAGGCCCGTGGTCGGCCTTCCTGCCCCAATGCCAATGGAGGCTCTTGAGTTGGCATTAATTGACAGCTTAATGGCTTCATCTTGCCGATGCTGGTGTTAACCCAGAGGCAAGCAGGAGGGCTTCCCCTCAAATGTTTCTCAGCAAATTGCCTCAATTACTCATCATGACTATGAGTTCCACATTCTCATTACAGCATTGGTTCAAACATGGACAAAAGAGCTGAACTCCTGAGGTGAGGTGAGAGTGACTGCCCTTGACATCAAGGCAGTATTTGACCGGGTGTGGAATCAAGGAGCCCTAGCAAAATTGGGGTCAATGGGAATCAGGGAGAAAACTCTCCACTGGTTGGAGGCATACTTAGCACAAAGGAAGATGGTTGTGGTTGTTGGAGATCAATCATCTCAGCTCCAGGACATTATTGCAGGAGTTCCTCAGGGTAGTGTCCTGGACCCAACCATCTTCAGCTGATTCAGCATTGACCTTCTTTCCATCATAAGGTCAGAAGTGGGGATGTTCGCCGATGATTGCACAATGTTCAGCACTATTTGCAACTCCTCAGATACTGAAGCAGTCCATGTCCAAATGCAGTGAGACCTGGACAATATCCAGGCTAACATTTGTATCATACAAGTGCCAGGCAATGACCATCTCCAACAAGAGGGAATCTAACCTTTGCCCCTTGATATTCAATGGCATTACCATCACTGAATCCCCCATTATCAACATCCTGGAGTTACCATTGACCAGAAACTGAACTGGACTAGCCATATAAATGCTGTGGCTACATGAGCAGGTCAGAGGCGAGAAATCCTGTGGCGAGTAACTCACCTCCTGATTTCCCAAAGCCTGTCCACCATCTGCAAAGCACAGGTCAGGAATGTGATGGAATACTCTCCACTTGCCTGGATGAGTGCAGCTGCAACAACACTCAAGAAGCTTAATACCATCCAGGACAAAACAGCCTGCTTGATTGGCACCCCATCCACAAACATTCACTCCCTCCACCACTGACGCACAGTGGCAGCAGTGTGTACCATCTACAAGATGCACTGCAGGAACTCACCAAGTCTCCTTGGATAGCATCTGTCAGACGCACAACCACTACTGTCTAGAAGGAGGACAGCAAACAGATGGGAACACCACCACCTTGAAGTTCTCCAAGCCACCCACCATTCTGACTTGGAAATATATCACTGTTCCTTCACTGTCGCTGGGTCAAAATCCTGGAACTCCCTCCCTAACAGCTCTGTGGGCGGACCTACACCACATGGGCTGCAGCGGTTCAAGAAGGCAGCTCAGCATTACCTTCTCAAGGGCAATTAGGGATGGGCAATAATTGCTGGCCTAGCCAGCGACACCCACATCCCATGAATGAATAATAAAAGAAAATTCTAATCACTCACTGGGTAAATAAGTCCTGATTTAGTGACTATCTTATCTGACAAAATCATGAGTGTTCTGGATGGAGTGGATAGGGAGAAGCTGATCTCACTCATGAAAGGATCGAGAACAAGGGGGCACAGATTTAAGGTAATTTGCAAAAGAAGCAAAAGCAATACGAGGAAAAACCTTTTCATGCAGCGAGTGGTTAAGGTCTAGAATGCACTGCCTCAGAGTGTGGTGGAGGCAGGTTCAGTCGAGGCATTCAAATGGGAATTAGACTTCTGTTTGAAAAGGAGCAATGTGCTGGGTTATGGAGAGAAGGTGGAAAAAAGACACTGATTAAACTGCTTGCTTGGACATTTGATGTAGATACAATGGGCCGAATGGCCTCCTTCTGTGCTGCACAAATTGTGTGATTGTTCTCTTTAATGCTTGTTATGAGTTCTGTATTTACAACTGGTTCTTTAAGGGATTTGTGTCCTAGCAAAACACTTATTTTAACAATAGCAGAATTCTCTTTTTAAGATGATGCATCCAGCATTTCTACTGTGCTGTATATTATAACATCTAATGGTGGGATACTGATGGTATTCATATTAAAAAAGGACCAATGGTCAGAGTCCTCCCAAACCTTATAAAAGGTCTAGGTGTCACCAGTGGCTTTTCATTTTCATTGTTATTTGCCCCTGCTACAAGTGCCATACCTTTGTCAACAGCTCTATCCCTCTCACTGACCATTGACCCAGTGTATGACAGCTTCGCTGAGCTTTTGGGTGGGATTTTCCAGCCCCGCTTGTGGTGGGTGTCATGGAAATTATCAAGATTGGGAAAATCAGTTTACCACCATTGTAAAAGCAGCCTGGGATCGTCCGCTCCAGCTGTCAATGGCGGCCGTGTTTCCCACCACAGCACATCGAGAACGGTATTTTAATACCTTTGCATCTCATGGTGAGGGCTGCGCTCCAGAATCAACTGCTCACACTGGATCAAGAGGGCATGTCTGCATCCAATTAGACTGATAACGGTATATAAGCAACGTGCACTTCACTCGAGACATTGAGGTTCATTCGCCTACCTTGACATCGCGCAGCGCTCGTGGCAACTCAGAGTCAGTGCCAGACTATGCAGGCAGCACCACATCGCAGGCTGAGGGCTCCACTGAGGAAGGAGGGAAACTGGCCTGAGGCATGGAAAGGGGCTGCACTCAGTCACGACTGCGGGGTCGGGGGTGGATGGTGGGGAAGCATCCTCAGCACTAGGGTGGGGAGAGAGTTGGTTACAGAATGACATAAGCGGCTTTGAGCCAGAATGGGAGGAGAGTGAAGAAGTGCTGCAATATTGAGCTTGCAAAGACTCTCCTTGTCCCAGTCCCGGTAGGGGGCATGTCAGTCCAGTCTCAGTTATACCCAAGACGTTGTGCATTGTCACTTTCATCACGTGCCTTGGTCCAGGGGGTTTCTGGCATCAGAAGACACTCAATTAGAGGAGGCTTCTGCAGCCTTTAGCTGGGGAAAAGGTAATGTGGAGGCATTGGAGGTTGTCGGAAGGTGGGAGAGCGGAATATGACAGGCTGTGCAAGCGTCCTCAAGATGGGGAGGGGTGAGGTCCACACCCGTCCTGGGGAGGTGATGGCGTAGTGGTATTGTCGCTAGACTAGGATAATGCTCTGCGGACCCGGGTTCGAATCCTGCCACAGCACGTGGTAGAATTTGAATTCAGTAAAAATCTGGAATTAAAAATCTAATGATGATCATGAAATCATTATCGATTATTGTAAAAACCCACCTGGTTCACTAATGCCCCTTTAGGGAAGGAAATCTGTCTGGCTGACATGTGACTTCAGACCCACAGCAATGTGGTTGACTCTTAAATGTCCTCTGAAATGGCCTAGCAAACCACTCAGTTGTAACACACCGCAACAAAGTCACAAAAAAGGAATGAAACTGGACGGACCACCTGGCATCAACCAGGCACCAGAAACGACAATGGCAATCTCAGCCCTGTTGACCCTGCAAACTCCTGCTTAGTAACATCTGGGGGCTAGTGCCAAAATTGGGAGAGCTGTCTCACAGACTAGTTAAGCAATAGCCTGACAGTCATCCTCACGGAATCATACCTTAGAGATAATGCCCCAGGCATCATCATCCCTGGAATCCCTGGGTATGTCCTGTTCCAACAGACCCAGCAGAGGTGGCGGCACAGTGGTATAGAGTCAGGAGGGAGTTGCCCTGGGAGTCCTCAACATCGACTCTGGACCCCATGAATTCTCAGAGCATCAGGTCAAACATGGGCAAGGAAACCTCCTGCTGATTACCACATACCGCCCTCCCTCAGCTGATGAATCGGTGCTCCTCCACGTTGAACACTCCTTGGAGGAAGCACTGAGGGTGGCAAGGGCACAGAATGTACTCTGGGTGGGGAACTTCAATGTCCATCACTAAGAGTGGCTCGGTAGCATCATGACTGGCCAAGTCCTAAAGGACTTAGCTGCTAGACTTGGTCTGCAGCAGGTGGTGAGGGAACCAACAAGAGGGAAAAACATACTTGACATCCTCACCAACCTACCTGCTGCAGATGCATCTATCCATGACAGTATCAGTAGGAGTGACCACAGCACAGTGGAGACAATGTCTTGGCTTAACATTGAGGATAACCTCCATCATGTTGTGTGGCACAAGCATTGTGCTAAATGGGATAGGTTTAGATTTCGAAAAGATCTAGCAACTCAAGCCTGAGCATCCATGAGGTGCTGTGGGCCATCAGCAGCAACAGAATTGTACTCAAACACAATCTGTAACGTCATGGTCTGGCATATCCCCCACTCTACCATTACCATCAAGCCAGGGATCAACCCTGGTTCAATGAAGAGTGCAGGAGCAGCACCAGGCATGCCTAAAAATGAGGTGTCAACCTGGTGCAGCTATAACACAGGACTACTTACATGCCAAAAAGCATAAGCAGCAAGTGATAGACAGGGCTAAGCGATCCCACAACCAACGGATCAGATCTAAGCTCTGCAGTCCTGCCACATCCAGTCTTGAATGGTGGTGGGCAATTAAACAACTCACTGGAGGAAGAGGCTCCACAAATAACCCCATCCTCAATGATGAAGGAGCCCAGCACCAGTGCAAAAGATAAGGCTGAAGCATTTGCTACAATCTTCAGCCAGAAGTGCCGAGTGGATGATCCACCTCAGCCTCTTCCGGAGGTCCCCAGCATCACAGATGCCAGTGTTCAGCAAATTCGATTCGCTCCACATGATATCAAGAAACGGCTGAAGGCATTGGATACTGCAAAGGCTATGAGCCCTGACAATATTCTGGCAATAGTACTGAAGACTTATGCTCCAGAACTTGCCGCGCCCCTAGCCAAGCTGTTCCAGTACAGCTACAACACTGGCATCTACCCGGCTATGTGGAAAATTGCCTAGGTGTGTCCTGTACACAAAAAGGAGAAATCCAACCCGGCCAATTACCTCCCCATCAGTCTACTCTCGATCATCAGTGAAGTAATGGAAGGGGTCATCAACAGTGCTATCAAGTGGCACTTGCTTAGCGATAACCTGCTCACTGACGACCAGTTTGGGTTCCACCTGGGTCACTCAGCTCCTCATTACAACCTTGGTTCAAACATGGACAGGAGGGCTGAACATCTGAGGTGAAGTGAGAGTGACTGCTCTTGACATCAAGGCAGCATTTGACAGAGTGTGGCATCAAGGAGCCCTAGCAAAACTGGAGTTTGGTGTCCCTTTAATTGCTTCCTCCAGTGCATGCACTTGCCCTCCAATCGGCCCACAGAGCCCTCACCAGCTGCAACGGGGGGAGGACTTGCTACATGCCGACATGGAGGAGACGCACATCTCCTCCGATGAGGACGACATCAAAGGGGATGAGGGCATAGAGTTCGAGGAAGCCGAAGCTGCAGGGGAAGAGGCCAATGCATGGGCCAGACAAGGCAGGGATGAGGCCCTAATATCCACCAGATTGCTCCAGGAGGATGAGTAGTTATAGTGAGTACCCTCTTAAACAAGAGTCTTCTGTCATGGGCCAACATGTGCACCTGTGTTTCAATTCCTCTCATTTCACTGAGACACTTCAATATGCGAGCGAATAGTTACACATCTGGCTCATATTGTCCTGAACTTTTGAAAGATAAAACAGCCTTGGGAGCGCATGTCCTTGCTGAGACGAGGTGCTACCTGGAGAAGGGAGTCCCGGCATCAGACATCAGAAGATGCTGACTCTTCAAGTGTCTCTCCAGTATCCCAGTCGCATTAGCAGCCTACAAGAGCCCGGAGCTGTTCCACTATCCTCAGCAGTATCGTAGCCGTATGCCTTCAATCTGACAAAGCACCTCAAAGAGGTCCATCTCCAGCAATGGAACAACACATTCTGTGTAACGTCAATGGCGAAATTGATAGGTGACACTTGGGCCAAGGCAGCCGAGGGCATTCTGCAGTTGTGCATCTATTCAGAGATGACTCAATCCTCTATGTCGCCTTCTTCTCTATCACATTAACATCCAGCACTCTTCAGTTAGGGATGCTGGCCTGCTTTTGTCCTCACCTTACTATGCATGTGGACCACCTAAAGATGATGACGTTCAACCACCTGCGTGCCACTGATATCAAGAATGATTTGAAAAAGGGGCACACACTGTGGTGATATGGAAGCACAGTGCATAGACGAGAGGCCCATGATAGCAACATCTGCGATAAGTGGAGGGAGAGACTATGGTATCACACCGGGTTGTGATAGCAATACAGTTCATCATGAAAAGGAGGCATACACAAGAGATGTGAAATGGATGTGATTCTATTTACATTGTGAACATTAGGTACATATTCTGAACACCTGTGCCACCGCTGTGCTCCTAAATTTTTATAACCTTCCTAACCCTACCGCTAAGCCTGGGTGCATCCCCGGCATCCACAGCAGAGGTGGAGGCAGCCTGCTGACTGCTTTGCCCTGTTGTCTGTGATGACTAGCGAGTGTCCTCTGGAGGGCCAAGACCTGGAGGACACTGGCCTGCTTTGGGTGTCCTGTCGTCAGACAAATGCACCCTTCTCGGCCTGTGGAGCAGGTGGTGATGGGGTCACAGGAAGAGGGGATTGGGATTGGCCGGAGAGTCCTGGAGTCATCTGGGTGGATGGTCCCGGGGTGTCCAGCTGCTGGGCCTCCTCCCTATGGGTGCCTAAGGGCCCCTGGCTGATTCCTTGAGGAGAATGGGAAGCTGGAATGAGATCTAGGTGCCTGCACTCCCTCTCGCGTAACCACTGATGGCCAGACCAATGGAGGGCTGCTCCTGCAGCAGTGCAGGACTAATGTCCTGGGCCAAGGTCTCCATGGTGGCAACCATCCTACCAGTGTTGAGCTTGGTGCATTGGCATGCCAATGCTATCACTTCAGACTGAACGTGGCCGGGCTCCTCCATCGTCCATTTCAATCTGAGGCATGCAGCTGACATCCCATCCTGATGTTCCCCTCCTTGCTGCTGCGGTTCCACCAACTGATTTAGTACCAAGTCTGGAGACACGTCATCTGACTCGGCCTCCACAGATTCCCGGCCTCCAACTGTCCTTCGAGCGCCACCGATCTTGGATGTTCCTATCTTCGCCTTCTGTGGACCAGACTGTGCGCTGTGCTCACCAGATTGTGACCCTGAGGCTGCTCTGGAACTAGGTCCAACTTCTGGTGGAAGGTGCGGATGAGGATTGTGACTGCCCTTCCATGGTGCTCTCCTCTGGCTCCTCATCTGAGGTGTCATTGGGGCTGGAGCTGAAGGCCTGGCTTGTGGATGCTTTTGGATGCTTTCCAGAGATGCCGATGAAAAAAAGGAGACAATTAGTGCATGGCAGGCGACTCTAAAACAGGACAATGCCCTCAGTGCGAGGGATGAGGTTGTGCTGGACCCACATAGGGTGTGTACCACCCACCTAACTGTCAGCACAGGCATGGTCCATGTCCTATCCAGCCAGCTTGACGGCTCAAATGTCATAGGGAGTGAAGGCCTTGAGTTCAGCCATGCCACTCATGGTCTGAGACCTCTCCCTTCAGTTGTGTGTGAGCTTGTCCTGCCTAAAGACAGATGGAGAGTGTGAGCAGGATGTATGCCAGGGCGGATGATAGGGATACCTGCCATGTGTGGGTGGTGAGTGCAGTCATGGGCAGGATGAGGACGCGAGCTGCAGAGGATATGAGGTCAGAGGGAGATGTGAGGGTTATGTGTGTGAGAGAGTGAGTGGTGATGTCCTTCGAGCTGGCAGTGAGTGAGATGCCAGTGAATGTGTGATGGGCTGGTGAGTGTGAGAGTTTAGAGTGATGAGATGTGGCAGCATGGATAAGATCTGCACTGCTGACCTCTTCTGTGCTGCATTGGCACTGACCACCACTGCCACCGTCTGCCAAGCGGAAGTGGTGATTTTGGTGGACCTCCCTCCCCCTTCTCCCCCTCCCCCCCCCCCGCCCCCCACCGGCTTTCATGGGGTCGTGGACATCTCGGAGGGCCTCGACTGCGTCCAGCAGGCGCTCCAGGGACGTGTCACTGAATTTGGGCACAGTTGCCTTTTTCACTTTTGGGCACCTCTCTCATCTGTAGCAGTCCTGGGTTGTAGACATTGACAAAGCTATACACAGGTGCCGTTTAAATATGGCGCCTGTAGTGAGAAAGCACTGAGCTTGCGGTGGGGCGGGTGAATTGCGCCGCGATCTGGCATGTTTCCCGTGCGTGCATAATTATTGCGACGGGAGGCGGACGATAGGGCGCGAAAACCTGCCATTGCGGTCGGCGGATAGAATGCAGTTTATCATGCCTGCTGCCGCACTTGGTGCAATGGGGGGGAAAGACCCGCCCTAATACTGAGGTAAAACAAGTGTTAAGAATATTTTTCCCTTCAGCAGATGATTTTCTTCACAAGGGCATCATATCATTATTATAACATTTAATTTAGTTCAGCTCCAAAGCTGAGGGGACTCAGCATATGTCACTCCGTTGTCAATCTTCTAGCACTGTAACTACGGCTTTAAGAATAAAAAATAAAACAGCGATAGGTCTTGGGTTTGGTTCTTACTTAAGGAACTGAAGATTTACTGAGGTAAACCTGTCAAACAGGATTCTAATTTCCACCTCATGAATAGGTTCTTAATTCTGTTATTATTCAACTGATTTTATTTGGTTGCTTGTGCAGTTTGGACCCTGAGTCCGAATAAATGCATCAAATAACTCACTGGACTGAATTACACATTTTGAGTGCCTTCCCTGGAGTATTCCATTATCATTTCAAGGTATTTTTTGCAGCACTGTAGTTTTGGACGTACATACAAATCAGGGTGCAGCAGATCTAAATTTAAAATTTATCGGCATGTTATTCTTAGTGGGTACCCACTTTGAATTACCACAGGGAAAACCATTCGCCAGATTGGATTTGTCCTGCTTTCTGCGGACAGAATATAGCTGGGCAATTTTCTCAGGTGGACGCCAGTGTTGTAGCTGTACTGGACAAGCATGGCTAAGGGCACAGTCTTGTTGTCATCACTTCTATCAGTAACTCTGGTCGTACATTGTACAGCTTCAGGTTCTGTACAAAGCTCAGGGTTCCTCAGCACCTCCTGCTCTCTGATTTAAATCTCTTACATCTATTCTTATATCTATGTCCATCCTCCTGTTCTAAAGGACAATCCCTAATAACACTGTTTCTCTCCACTGTGTGCCATCCTTTCAGAATTTTAACTTGCTTCCGTCAAATCATCTTGTAATCTGAGATTCAAACAAATACAGCCCTCATTATTCAAGTGCTTTTTGGTATTATTTCATCACAGGCAGCATTCTAATGAACCTGTACTGTGCCTCTTCCAGAATGTTGTCTCAACATTCATCCTTTAGTTTGAAGTTACAGACTGGAAATGGTACTTCAATGGTTGTTTTGCTAAGTTTTATACATGTAGTATAAAGGGCTAATAGAATAGTTATGGTAAAGAGTGATGTAGGTCATGATGTAACAGCAACACCAGCAGTCATATCCTAGACACTTGGGAGAGAGGATGGAACACTCTGTACTCATGACGGACATACCTACTCTGTAACCTATCTTATATAAAGTCTTAATAAACCAGTTTGTAGCAACTACCTGAGTCAGACGACAGTAACTCAAGATCAGATAGGAAAAGCAACCAGCATTCGAAGCAACTCAACTTTCATATTCTATCCTTCTAGCCATAAACTTGTATTTCAGTAGCTTGTTACAGCCTCATCCATTTGAGGTGTGTTATGAGCCTGAACACACAAATCCCTTGCATTTCCACATCACCCAACATTCCCCCATTCAAAGCATAATTATTACATTTCCTTAATCAAAATGTACCACATCACATTGACTGACATTGAACTTCACTGGTCACTTTTTTGACTGTTCTATCACCTTATTATCCTCTTGCTATTTCCTTTGGCCTCAAGAATTATTTACTATGTCTCCTATTTCAGAATTATTTACTATTTTAGAATTGCCTGCAAATATGGGCACCAGTCCCTCTAGCACTCAATTCATATCATTCTTGTACACACTGAACAGAAGCAGTCTCGGAACAAAGCCTTGCGGCGCTTCCAACTTCTCTGAGAAACTGAATTTAACTCTTACCCTTCCCTTTCTTCTAGCCAGTTTTAAATCCAATTTTATATCCTACACCTAATTATATACTCCTTAATATTCTCCAATAGTCTCCTATCTGCAGCTTGCCAAAGCCTCTTCTTCCATCCATCAGGTCTGTCACCTCCTTCAAAAACTCTTATCAGGTTTGTCAAGCATAAGCTTCCTTAATGAAATCAGTGCTGGCTGCTTCTAATGATTATCTCTTTGTCTAATAATTTCCACTTTAAAATTCCAGGATTTTCCTGACCACAGGCGTTGAAGTAACTGTCCCAGAATTCCTGGGTTAGTTCAGCTTCCTTTTTGAGATAAAAACAAAAAACTACTGCGGATGCTGGAAATCCAAAACAAAAACAGAATTACCTGGAAAAACTCAGCAGGTCTGGCAGCATCGGTGGAGAAGAAAAGAGTCGACGTTTCGAGTTCTGTAGAAGGGTCATGTGGACTCGAAACGTCGACTTTTTTCTTCTCCACCGATGCTGCCAGACCTGCTGTGTTTTTCCAGGTAATTCTGCTTTTGTTTCCTTTTTGAGAGAATGATTTTACACTGGCCACTCTCTAGTTCTTTGGCGCATATCCAATGGAACCCTGAAATACAGGGTCATTTACATTCACTACTCATGCATAAAACATTAAGGTGTGGCTGCCCATTGTAAGAACCATTCAGTTTTCTTTATATCGATTTGAATGGATTGCCAGGCAGCATAGTGGCTGTTGCAATGTTCAAAGTGCAGGTGGCACTATAGAGTGAAACTTGGGATATTAGAGGGATTTATTTCAAATGGTGAATTGGCTTATTCTTATTCTTGACATTTTTAATCTTCTTGGTAAGTAAGGCTTTCTCCTGACATATTTATATTACATTTCTTTTCACCAATTTCCATTTCTGATCTCTGTTCTTCATTTCTGACTTTGAAGTAATAATCTGAGGGTACCTCATCTGTACCGTTTATTAATAATATTTGATGTGCTTCATTGAGGCTGTCCCACCTTGACACTGGCATTTTTTTGAGCTGTGGAATCTGAGTTCTGTAGCCTTCCCTCAGTTTTCATTAATTTCCAATTGGGAGCAGCCTAGTGGGTTTTTTCTGTACCCTTTCCACTGTATGTGTATCTATTTTGTTGGCGTGAAGACTTACAGTGAATAAAATATAGATGATTTGCCATTTTGGATTTTTGCCCTTGTGATTTATCAAAGATTGTTTCCCCTTCAAATATGCACAGGATCTGAAAGCCATCCACTAGTTAATTATCTTCCTGAATGGGCAGTGAAGACTCTTCATTAACAATTAACCTCACTTTTACAGCAATCTTTGCAATGAATAGTAACTACTGTCATTAATGCTCCATTAAGGAAATAAATAGATGGAACTCATCAGCAGACCCAGATTATTCACTGTCAGATATTAATAGCTATGATGAAACGGTAATAATGTACAAGTGGGTATACATTAACTGTGTTCAGTTCAATCATTGAGCCCTGAATCTGGCTGAATTGCTCAAGCACTGTTTCTTCATCGCTTAATTATTATTCATCACACAATTCTGCCACTTCACAAAAACTGATACAGTTATAATAAATTATTTTTATTGTGCATATATTGAGCAATTTTGTTACCTGAAAATTATCATCTAATCTTATTAGGCTTCTTTTCAAGTTCATTTCTTTCCATACATGGCTGTATTCTGCATTATGATCAACATCAACCCGGACTCATTTGTGACAATCAGCTAATCTGAATCCTTTTATCACTGCCCCAGCACCAGTCTTAACTTGCTGCTTGAAGCTTACAAGGTTGTTTTTCCATCATTTAACAGTGACACCAATAATTAAATGCTGAATTGTTGCTGTTGTATGACAGATGCTGCAATATTGTAAGATATAAAACATTTTGTAATATCAAAAATATTGTAATATGCAATAAGTCTGTACTATCAATGATCCTATAATATGTAATAGAAACTGTAAGCACTGGAAGATCACACATGATTGATACTGTACTATGAAAGGTACTCTAATCTGTAATAGATTCTGTACCTTGAGAGATATTGTACCATGTAAAATAAACAAAATGGCACATTTTGGAATATTGTAATAGATATTACTCTGTACAATAAATTCAGCAAAGGAGTGAGGCTTTATAGAGTTCAAATCCTACCATGACAGTTTGACAACTTAAATTCAGCTTTTAAAAATCTGGAAATAAAAATCAAATGCATGTATCTTTAAAGAATGATTATGAAACTGTTGGATTATCATAAAAACCCATCTGGTTCACTAAAGTCCTTTAGGGAAGGAAACCTGCCTGGCCTGTATGTGGCTCCAGTCCTGTGCATGGTTGACTCTTAACAGCTTCTGAGCACTCCTAGCAAGATGCAGCACAACCTTCTCAAGGCAACTAAGGATGGGCAACAAACCCCACATCCCAAGAATGAATTTAAAAACCTAAATTTATTTAGGTATTTGAATATGGTTGTCACTGGCTAGGTCAGCATCTATTGCCCAGCCCTAACTACCTTTGAGAAGGTGGTTCTTCTTGAACTGCTGCAGTACATGTAGTATAGGTACACCCAAAGTGCTGTTAGGTAGGGAACAGGATTTTGACCCAGCAACAGTAAAGGAACAGCGATCCAAGTTAGGATGGTATGTGACTTGGATATGCTATAATTTCTTCTTACTCTTTCACTGGATGTGGGCGTTGCTGGAAATGATACATCTTTCCAACAGTCATATGTAATAAATACATAATGTGATAATGTACAATAAACTGAAATATGAAGGATAATGCAATGCCTGTATTATATCCTGTAATATGCAAAAAAACTGCAAAGCTAAACTTATTATAGGCAGATGGCTATTACATGTTATCATGCAAGAAGTTTTTTCCAGTCCTGTACAATGGCCTCACATGAGAAAAGATGGAGAATAGGGACTGAAAATCTAAATAATGAAGAACGATAAGGAGTATGTGGACAACAATAAGAACCAGCTTGCAATATAATTTTTGATTGTAGTTCTGGAAGAAATGATGCCCAAGATCCTCACAGTTGGGACATTGATTAGGACATTTTGAGGATAATAAATAATTTATACATCAGATCTCTAAGAGAATAAAGCTCTGTTCAGTTGGTTCAAATAACTAATGAAGGGTCAACTTCAAGTTAGACAATAAGACCATAAGACATAGGAGCAGAAATTAGGCCATTCGGCCTATCGAGTCTGCTCCGCCATTCAATCATGGCTGATAAGTTTCTCAACCCCATTCTCCCACCTTCTCCCCGTAACCTTTGATCCTCTTACCAATCAAGAACCTATCTATCTCGGTCTTAAATACACTCAATGACCTGGCCTCCACAGCCTTCTGTGGCAATGAATTCCATAGATTCACCACTCTCTGGCTAAAGAAGTTTCTCCTCGTCTCTGTTCTAAAAGGTCTTCCCTTTACTCTGAGGCTGTGCCCTCGGGTCCTAGTCTCTCCTACTAATGGAAACATCTTCCCCGCGTCCACTCTATCCAGGCCTTTCAGTATTCTGTAAGTTTCAATCAGATCCCCCCTCATCCTTCTAAACTCCATCGAGTATAGACCCAGAGTCCTCAAACATTCCTCATATGTTAAGCCTTTCATTCCTGGGATCATTCTCGTGAACCTCCTCTGGACCCTCTCCAGGGCCAGGACATCCTTCCTGAGATACGGGGCCCAAAATTGCTCACAATATTCTAATTGTGGTCTGGCCAGAGCCTTATAAAGCCTCAGCAGCACATCCCTGCTTTTATATTCTAGTCCTCTCGAAATAAATGCCAACATGCATTTGCCTTCCTAACTACCGACTCAACCTGCAAGTTAACCTTAAGAGAATCCTGGACTAGGACTCCCAAGTCCCTTTGCACTCCAGATTTATGAATTCTCTCCCCACTTAGAAAGTAGTCTATGCCTCTATTCTTCCGACCAAAGTGCATGACTTCACACTTCCCCACGTTGTATTCCATCTGCCACTTCTTTGCCCATTCTCCTAACCTGTCCAAATCCTTCTGCAGCCTCCCCACCTCCTCAATACTACCTGTCCCTCCATTTATCTTTGTATCATCTGCAAACCTAGCCAGGATGCCCTCAGTTCCTTCATCTAGATCATTAGTGTATAAAGTGAAAAGTTGTGGACCCAACACTGACCCCTGCGGAACTCCACAAATCATCGGCCGCCATCCTGAGAAGGACCCACTTATCCCCACTCTCTGCCTCCTGCCAGACAGCCAATCTTCTATCCATGCTAGTGCCTTACCTCTAACACCATGGGCTCTTATCTCACTAAGCAGCCTCCTGTGCGGCACCTTGTCAAAGGCCTTCTGGAAGTCCAAGTAGATAACATCCATTGGCTCTCCTTTGTCTAACCTACTCGTTACCTCCTCAAATAATTCTAACAGATTTGTCAGGCATGACCTCTCCTTGATGAAACCATGCTGACTTTGCCCTATTTTACCATGCACTTTCAAGCATTCTGAAATCTCATCCTTAATAACGGACTCTAAAATCTTACCAACGACCGAGGTCAGGCTAATCGGCCTGTAATTTCCCGTCTTTTGCCTCACTCCCTTCTTAAACAGGGGGGTTACATTAGGATTTTCCAGTCCTCTGGGACCCTCCCTTACTCCAGTGATTCCTGAAAGATCCTAAATTCCTAATGCCTCCACTATCTCTTCAGCTATCTCCTTCAGAACTCTGGGGTGTAATCCATCTGGTCCAGGTGATTTATCCACCTTCAGACCTTTCAGTTTTCCTAGCACCTTCTCCTTGGTAATGGCCACCATACTCACCTCTGCCCCTCGACTTTCTTGAACTTTGGGGATGTTACTCGTGTCTTCCACCGTGAAGACTGACGCAAAGTACCTATTCAGTTCCTCCGCCATTTCTTTGTTCCCCACTACTACTTCTCCAGCGTCATTTTCCAGCGGCCCAATGTCCACTTTTGCCTCTCTCTTACCCTTTATATATCTAAAAAAAACTCTTGCAATCTTCTTATATATTACTGGCTAGTTTACCCTCATATTTAATCTTCTCTCTCCTTATTTCTTTTTTAGTGGTCCTCCGTTGGTCTTTGTAGGCTTCCCAATCCCCTGGTTCCCCACTGCTCTTCGCCGCATTGTATGCTTTCTCTTTAGCTTTTATGCTGTCCCTGACTTCCCTTGTCAGCCATGGTTGCCTCGTCTTCCCTTTAGTATGCTTCTTCTTCCTAGGGATGAATTTTTGCTGTGTCTCCCAAATTACTCCCAGAAACTCCTGCCATTGCTGTTCCACTGTCTTTCCTGCTAGGCTCATCTCCGAGTCAATTCTGGCCAGCTCCTCCCTCATGCCTCTGTAGTTGCCTTTATTCAACTGTAATACCGTTACATCTGATTCCAGTTTTTTCCTCTCAAATTGCAGGGTAAATTCTATCATATTATGGTCACTTCCTCCTAAGGGTTCCTTCACCTTAAGCTCCCTTATCAAATCTGCCTCATTACACATCACTAAATCTAAAATTGCCTGTTCCCTAATGGGCTCCACCACAAGCTGCTCCAAAAAGCCATCTCGTAGATATTCCACAAATTCCTTTTCTTGGGATCCACTACCAACCTGATTTTCCCAGTCTACCTGCATATTGAAATCCCCCATGATCACTGTAACCTTGCCTTTCTTACACGCTTTTTCTATCTCCTGGTGTATCTTGTGCCCCACATCCTGACTACAGTTTGGAAGCCTGTACATAACTCCCATTATGGTTCTTTTGCCTTTGCGGTTCCTCAACTCTACCCACACAGATTCTACATCATCTGACCCTACGTCATTCCTTGCTATCGATTTAATTTCATTTCTTACTAACAAAGCAACCCCACCCCCTCTGCCAACCTGCCTTTCTTTTCGATAGGATGTATATCCTTGGATATTTAGCTCCCAGTCCTGATCCCCTTGCAGCCATGTCTCCGTAATGCCCACCACATCATACCTGCCAATTTCAATCTGCGCCACAAGCTCATTTACCTTATTTTGTATACTGCGTGCATTCAGATACAACACCTTCATTCCTGTATTTCCCGTCCCCTTTCTCATTGTCGTCCCTTTATCTGATGTGCTTGAAGTTAGATTCCTAGCCCTTTCCAAACACTCTGTCCTATTTTGTGTTTTGGGGACTTTAATAACCTCTCCTGGGCTCTCCTTTCTTTTCAGTTTTTTCATAATTTTCCATGAAGATGAATCCATCCTCCCACACGCTAACCTGCTGCTTTGTTTCCCATTAGTCATACTTCTTGGAGTTTTACCCTCCCCTCCACTTTCTAGTTTAAAGTCCTGTTGACCACCCTATTTACCCTTTTCGCTAGAACAGTGGTCCCAGATCGGTTCAGGTGGAGACCGTCCCAATGGTACAGATCCCTCCTGTTCCAAAACTGATGCCAGTGCCCCACGAAATGGAACCTCTCTTTCCCGCACCACTCCTTTAGCCAAGTGTTCACTTCCCTTATTCTCGTGTCCCTATGCCAATTTGCACGTGGCTCGGGTAGTAATCCGGAGATTATAACCCTTGAGGACCTGTTCTTTAATTTAGTTCCTAGTTCCTGATAATCCCCAAACAGGTCTTCTTTCCTAGTCTTACCTATGTTATTTTTCCCGACGTGGACCACAACAACTGGATCCTCCCCCTCCCTCTCCAATATCCTTTCAAGCCGGTCAGAGATGTCCCTCGCTCTGGCACCGGGCAGATAACATACCATGTGGGACTCTCGATCCTGTTTACAAAGGATGCTATCAATTCCCCTAATTATAGAATCCGCTACAACTGCCACTTGTCTTCTTGCTCCCCCCTCTTGAATGGCCTCCTGTGCCATGGTGCCATGGTCAGCTGGCTCATCCTCCCTACAGCCCTGTTCCTCATCCACACAGGGAGCAAGTACCTCGTACCTGTTGGACAAGGTCAAGAGCTGAGGCTCCTCTGTTCCTGAACACAGGATCCCTCTACCTGCCTCACTGTTGGAATGCGCAGCATTCCAGAGGGGCATAGAGAGAATGCAATCAACCACGGAGCACGTTGTCAGCTCTATGAACAGTGCTGATGGGTCAACAGTATTGAAGTCTCTAGGGTCAGCTCTAATAGCTTCATTGAAAACTCAGCCTGCTGCCATCTTAGTTCTAGGTTCCAACATCTCCTTTGGCTTTCAAAGCATGATTATGGAAAATGTCTTCCAAAGAATTAGAAGGACTATAGAGTTTAGAGTAGAGAGGGTGGCCATGTGACACAGCATGTACGAACTCATCAATTGTAGCTCTCTATTTCCATCTTCCTGCTCTCTCACCATGTCCAGTTATAGTCTTCCCTTTTTAATTATAGTTCTCTCCACATGTGGTAAAGTATTCCTTATTCCAATAACTCTAGAGAAAACAAATGCTTCTGACTTTCCTCCACACTCTTCAAGTAACAATCCAGTCTATCTGCTTTGGATACTGTTATGCTATGGCAGGTTGTAATTGCCAGGTTGACCAAATCCCAAAGGGAAACTTGGCCAAGCTATCACAACGATTTGCAATTTGTATTTTTATTACGAGAAGATATGCGTACTGAATTCAGAAGTAAAGATTCCACTATCACTTTTGGAGATTTTAAATATTAAAATATTAAATTAAAACATTTATTAACAAAAAAAAACTTAGACACACAAGATTACAGTTACACAGTTAAATTTAGTCCTATAACATTTCCCAAAAGATTCTTACTTAGCTAGATTCGCAAATAAACAACCTTTTCCAGGCAACAGTCCAAATAGATTCTTAATCTATAAAACATGAATTACCACAAGGCACTCACTGTTGCTATAAGGGACATATTTCACAAGCTTCCCTCTCCCTCTCACTAGACAATGGAAATCCAAGGCTGAAACAAAACATTGCTTTCTGGAACAAGCAAGTACTTCTCTGAGGTGTCTAGAAACTGCTACTTCACAGTACATTCTTCAAGATCTCACATGGCCACTCACATACAGCTTTCAATTTTTCCTTAAATATATTTCCTCCCCTTCTATCTCGAAACCCATTGTTCTAAACTTTCTTTGGAAGTTACCTTTCCCAGAATCTAAAAATCTTTCATGTTGACATTAAAGCCAGCACTTGCGGGAAGAATAAACTTAATAACTTTGCCTTATTTATTTATGTTTTTTGCCAGTTGTAAAACTTCCTGTTATACCTCTTTGAAATTCAACAGCTAACAACTCACTCCTCACTTATCTCCTAATGCAAATTCCCATTCATACTGTATGAACTGGGATCTCATCTTAGCACGCCCATCTTCATTTCAAAATACCTAACCCGTTTGATGATTTAAATCTTGCGGTGTGTCTGTCTTCAGTTTAATTAAATTAGTCAGATATACAGCCCTCACAAGCCTGCTTCACAATATCCCACAGTAATATTAAGAAAACTGATATTCTCTTTACACTACCAATCCCTCATCTGATGAAAACCGTTTTTGACAACTTAATCTCTCAAAATTCTCCATAATTTTCAAAACCTTCATTAGATCACTTTTAACTTTCTCTGCTGTGAAATAACTCCAATATATTTTGATCCTTTATAACTGTAACCTATTTCTGGTGTTCTCAGATCATAAATTCTGATAATGAGGTGCCCAGAACTGCAATAGCACTCCAGCTATGGCTCAAACAATTTATGTACAAATTCAAAATCTTTGCTTTTATATTCAGTGCTTCTTTGTACAAAACTAGGGCCTGAATATCACTTGGCTGCAGGGCACTCTGAGTCGGTGGGGACTCTTCGGATGGTGAGAAGGGAAACCCTGCCATTCGAAAAATTTAGGCCTCGGAATCTCTTTTCACAAGATTGCAGGATTTGTATAGATGAGTAAGGCCATTCGGCTTAGTTTAATTCATCCATCGTGAATAACACGTGTCCTGCACCCTTCACGATTGCAGCAACTAATTGTTTCTTAAATGATTTCAGGGATTTCACCTCCATCGCGACCTTTCACACCCATCTTTGTCCCTACCTTTGAGGGTCTGTTGCTGAAACCTTTATCCATGCCTTTGTCACTACCAGACTATTCCAATGTTCTCTTGATAGCTCATTCTCTACCATCTTTGCCTCATCCAAAACTCTGCTGATTATAGTCAATCCCATTAACATTAGCTGCTATATAAATTCAAACTGTTGTCAAAAAATAGGGCAGTGGGGAGCACATTTAAGAGAGTCCATTCGATTTTCAGATGGAAAATAATTTTCCTCTATTCAGTACCCTCAATGTGACCTAACATGTTCAGGCAAAGAAACTGAAAAATCTGCCCCCATAAATTTTAATCTTGAACACTCTGACAAATTGGCTGAGAAAATAAAAGGGTGTGAAATGATCATTTGTGTTTAGACGGCTTTAATTACAGTTGACCTAACAGGATGAGAATGTTGTCAAAATCTTATAAGTATCTGATCTGAGAGAGAGAGTCATTGTCAGTGTAGATGTTTCTACACTGAAATTTTTTTTCCAGAAAGTAGATGTGGTAACTTGTTTGATGTCTTTCTGAACAACTGCCCAATGTAAGACTAATTTGTCTGGAGCGGAGCCAACAGTATTTCCCTTCCCATTTGTTGTGACCTTGAAGGCAATGCTGGACGAGTCTCTTCTAAGTTCTGGGTTCGATGAAACCATTTGTGGGATTGGCTGTTGTCACCTCTGAAAGTTTCAGAACCAGATATTCAAACTTGTGCTGACTTGTGCCTGTTCCTCTCTGATGGTAACAAACGTTACCTTAAATATAGGTAGACAAATATGGCTTTACAAAGAGATCACCAGTGCAGTTGCCTTGCTGTCATCGAGCAACTATTTTGTTCAAACCAAGGAGCTTTCTGGAGGGACATGTGTACTGAGGCAGACACAAGCTCAAATCAGTAAGCACCTTCCGGAGGGTACAAGATGTAAACTGCAGCAGATGCCGTTCCCTTATATAGTGCTCAGAGTACAGAGGAAAATGAGAAGTTTAAACACCATTAAACTCTTGCTTCCATTAACCACAGGGGTGTTAAATTAAAAACGCAAGACTGACAGTTATGAGATTGGTATTTAACCATCACGTTTACATATTATATATATATTTTATATATATATATAAATTTTATATATACACACATGCGTGGGTTGAAATATTAATTCTAGTCATGACCACATTCCTTCCAAAGACTAACAATTAAAGAATTGCAGTTAGTATCTCACAAAGTGAGTAAAATGCTTCAGGCAGATTATACAGATGGTATCGACCACCCTTGTTTGATATTAAAAACCTTTATTTTAAAGCAACTTTGACAGGTCAGAACCGTAATGCAAATAATTCATGGAAATTGACTGAGTTACATGAAAAATTAGTCCAAGTTAAGTCAACACTCAGGCAAAATATGCTACTCCATAGCGGAGAATAGGGCAGTTTTGGTGTAATTAGGCCAAATTATTGGAACATAGTGATTAATATAAATAATCATTGCCCCTTCCCCATTGTGCCCTGCCCCTCACCCCTGACCCCCACCAATGATCATTGAAATTCCCATTCCATCTAAAATCAGCAAAGGTAAAAAAAGCAAACAGCAGGGACATTATCTGCAGCTCCTGCTGACGTCTGTTTCCTACGATTGCAAGAACTTGTCCCAATGGTTCATATGTGAGAAAAAGATGATCTGTCAACCCAGAAGAAATCCAAGCCAGTTGTTTGGTTCTTCATTTGCAGAAGTGCTGTGCACAAAAGCAGGGCATTTAATACCAATTTGCACAAGGCACTTAGCTGGAGTCACGATTTGCCCTTTTACCTCCCCCTTTCTCACCGCCCAGGGCACCAAATGCCCTTTTCAGGTGAATCAGGGATTTACTTACACTTCTTCCAATTTAGTTACTGTATTCACTGCTCACAATGTAGTCTTCGCCACAACAGCAAGACCAAATGTAGATTTTATGGTTGCTTTGTTGAACATGTCAGTCCAATCTTCAGGCTTCTTCCAAGAATCATTGCAAATATTTTTGAGAACAGGATATTCATCATCAATGGTCAACTATATGTTTTTAAATTCTTCTTAAATATTGCTGCCATGAAGGAAGTGTGCTGACATTATTTATAATTAATAACCGCTTAACTGTTCCTCCTTCGGTCGCCTGTTATTTTAATTCTCTACCCCACTCCCACCTCTCTGGGCTTGGCCTTCTACGCTGTTCCAAGGAAGCTCAACGAAAGCTAAAGGGTCAGCATCTTATCTTTCGATCAGGCACTTCACATCTTTCAGAACTTGACACTGAGCTCAATAATTTCAGATCATGACTTCTTTCCCCATTTGTTCAGCCTGCAGGTGCCAGAAATGGCTCTGCTGATTTTTTTTTTCCTTTTTATTCTTTGATGGGATTTGAGCATCACTGGCAAGGCCAACATTTGTTGCCCTTGAACTGAGGGGCTTGCTAGGCCATTTCCGAGGGCAGTTAAGAGTCAACCACATTGCCGTGGGTCTGGAGTCAGATGTCGGCCAGACTGAGTAAGGATGGCACATTTCCTTCCCTGAAAAGCATCAGTGAACCAGATGGGTTTTTACAACAATCAATGCTCGTTGTCATGGTCACAAGCTTTACATTCCAGGTTTTTATTAATTTGCATTTAAATTCCACCAGCTGCCGTGGTGGGGCTTGAATGCATGTCCCCACAGCATTAGCCTGGGCCTCCAGATTATTAGCTGAATTATTACCCAGTACATTACCACTATGCCACCTTCTCCCCCGTTCACTAAATCACTCCCACCTTCCCCCATCACAAGCCTTTCCCTTTTGGTCTTTCCTCCCCTCGTGCCTTTTCCTCCACCTGCGCTTGCTTAAAACTTGCTCCACCTGTAATGTTCTACCTCTAACGTTTTCCAGTTCTGACAATAGGTCACAGTCCAGCAATGTTAATTCGATTCCTTGCCTGGCCTGCTAAGTATTTCTAGCAGTTTTGCTTGTATTATTAGGCAATGCAAAGTCTTGCAGGGTGAAACTTCCAATGGCAAAACTGAATTGGTGCTGTTTTCCTGCATGTGGGTAAACCCGTCATTCCAACAGAAATTGCTGAACGAAACATGGTGGTGTCATCCTGCCAGGTGCCAGTTTGATTTTTAATCTAAAATGACTCTCAAATGGATTTATCTAAAAATGTATTATAAATATTTTGGAGGGCCCCTGGTGGAATATTTCTGTGGATTGATGGTTAGATTCAGATGCATGGACTGAGAAATAGCATTAAAATGTTGGGGAGATATTATTCAACCAAGCATTGGAGAACTGTTCAAGAATCAGAACAGAATTTTTTTTACAACAGAATATTCATTGTCGATGGTCGAAAATATGTTTTAAATTCTACTTCACTGAATGTTGTGACCATGAAGGAAGCTTACCAACATTTTGTATCATTTATTAATCGTTGCTCCATTTCATTTATGTGAAGTTAACAAAAAATAGTCCCATCTCCAATGGCACAGCAAATCTATCCAGTGAATTAGATGAGCCTTACGAACATCACTCTCTGTGCTGCGTTAGGTGGTCTCAGTTGATCAGCAATAGGGGAGTTACAACTGACCTCGGCATCCCTGAGTTAACAAAGTGAAAATTGGCTGTGATTCCCCTGTCTTCATAATTGTGAATATGCAAGGGCGGGTGTGAGTGAGAACCATGTCCCGCTTGGTGAATATCTGATGAACAAATGAATAACAGCCTCATTACTGGGGAGATGGTGTAGTGGTATTCTCACTAGACTAGCAATCCAGGGACCCAGGGTAATGCTTTGGGGACTTGGGTTCAAATCCCACCACAGCTGCTAGATGGGGTCTGCGGTAGGTGGTGAGGGAAACAACATGAGGGGAAAGACCTACTTGAACTCATCCTCACCATGGCAGTATCGGTAGGGGTGACCACCGCACAATCCTTGAAGAGACAAAACACCATCTTCACATTGAGGATACCCTCCATCGTGTTGTGTAGCACTACCACTGTACTAAATGGGATAGATTTTGAACAGATCTAGCAGCTCAAGACTGGGCAGCCATGCAGCACTGTGAGCCATCAGCAACAGCAGAATTGTACTCAAACACAATCTGTAACAGACTGTAATATGGCCTGTCATATCCCCCATGCCACCAAGCCAGGGGATCAACCTTGGTTCAATGAAGAGTGAAGGAGGGCATGCCAGTGGCAGCATAAGGCATACCTAAAAATGAGGTGTCAACCTGGTGAAGCTACAACACAAGACAGCTTGCATGCCAAACAGCGTAAGCAGCAAGCGACAGACAGAGGTAAGCGATTCCACAACCAATGGATCAGATCTAAGCTTTGCAGTCCTGCCACATCCAGTCGTGAATGGTGGTGGACAATTAAACAACTCACTGGAGGAAGAGGCGCCACAATTATCTCCATCCTCAATGATGGGGGAGCCCGGCACATCAGTGCAAAAGGTAAGGCTGAAGCATTTGCAACAATCTTCAGGCAGAAGTACCGAGTGGATGATCTATCTCTGCCTACTTCAGAGACCCCAACATCACAAATACCAGTCTTCAGCCAATTTGATTCACTCCATGTGATATCAAGAAATGGCTGCGGGCACTGGATAGTGCAAAAGGCTATGAGCCCTGACAATATTCCGGCAATAGTACTGAAGACATGTGGCAACTACCCGGCTATGTGGAAAATTGCTCAGTTGACCTGTACACAAAAAACAGGACAAATCCAACCCAGCCAATTACCGCCCCATCAGTCTACTCTCGATCATCAGTAAAGTGAAGAAAAGGATCATCAACAGTGCTATCAAGCGGCATTGCTTAACAATAACCTGCTCACTGACGATCAGTTTGGGTTCCGCCTGGGTCACTCAGCTCCTGACCTCATTACAGCCTTGGTTCAAACTTGGACAAAAGAGCTGAGCTCCAGAGGTGAGGTGAGAGTGACTGTCCTTGACATCAAGGCAGCTTTTGACCCAGTGTGGCATCAAGGAGCCCTAGCAAAACTAGAAGTCAATGGGAATTGGGGGGGGTGGTGTGCGGTGGTGTGGCCTGGTGGGAAACTCCCTGCTGGTTGGAGTCATACCTAGCACAAAGGAAGATGGTTGTGGTTGTTGGAGGTCAGTCATCTCAGCTCCAGGACATCACTGCAGGAGTTCCTCAGGGTAGTGTTCTCGGCCCAACCATCTTCAGCTGCTTCATCAATGACCTTGCTTCCATCATAAGCTCAGAAGTGAGGATGTTTGCTAATGATTGTACAGTGTTCAGCACCATTTGCGACTCCTCAGGTACTGAAGCCGTCCAAGCCCAAATACAACAAGTCCTGGACAATATCCAGGCTTGAGCTGACAAGCGGCAAATAACTTCTGTGCCACACAAGTGCCAGGCAATGTACATCTCCAACAAAAAAGAATCTAACCATCTCCTCTTGATATTCAATGGCATTACCATCAATGAATCCCCCTCTGTCAACATCCTGGGGGTTACCATTGACCTGGAACAGAACTGGACTGGCCATATAAATACTGTGGTTACAAGAGCAGGTCAGAGGCTAGGAATCCTACGATGAGTAACTCTTCCCAAAGCATGTCCACCATCTACATGGCACAAGTCAGGAGTGTGATGGAATAATCTCCACTTGCCTGGATGAATGCAGTTCCAACAACACTCAAGAAGCTTGACACCATCCAGGACAAAGCAGTCTGCTTGATGTGCACCTCATTCATAAACATTCACTCCCTCCTCCACCGACGCACAGTAGCGGCAGTGTGTACCATCTACAGGATGCACTGCAGGAACTCACCAAGGCTCCTGAGACAGCACCTTCCAAACCCACGAACGCAACCATCTAGAAAGACAAGGGCAGCAGATAGATGGGAATGCCACCACCTGGAAGTTCCCCTCCAAGCCACTCACCATCCTGAACTTGAAATATATTACTGTTCTTACATTATCCCTGGGTCAATATCCTGGAACTCTCTCCCTAAAAACACTGTGAGTGTACTTACACTACAGCAGTTCAAGAAAGCAGCTCACCACCACCTTCTCAAGGGCAATTAGGGGATGGGCAATAAATGCTGAACTAACCAGTGAAGCCCACATCCCGTGAATGAATTAAAAAAAAAGTGGTCAGTCAGTGCATGTGGAACTATGCAGAACACAGTCCATGCTTCCAGGAGGAGGGCAGGGCAAGGGAGAAAATTGCAATGAAAATTGCCCATTTTCCCATCACTCCACAATATGCACAGCAGATAGCCCAAAACCAGGATGAACTCAACAAATGTCATGTGAAAAATAAGCCAACAGGGAATGAGAGCTCCATCAACATTCATTCTACGCCCTTGTGAGTTATGCACCCTGTATGCCAAATTATTGAGTAGATAACCACTAATTCAAAACTCATTCAATAAAACCAAGAAACCCAAGCCATAACTTCCACTCAACTGACTGGGCACAACATTAATGTCACAAATTGAGTACTAATTGGGAGAGGGGCAGTAGTGATGATTGCTTCACAGAGGACACTTTCTTAGTGACCCATTGACTTAATCCCACTTAAACTGGTGTGGAGCGGCCCTGCTTAATGAAATGATCTGTTAAATGAGGAAATTCATCCTAACCAGGATATCCCACTTTTGGCTACACTGCCAGAATTCTTTCCTCTTGATAAGAAATCCGGACAAATGCGAGGTAATGCATTTTGGAAGGTCTAATACAGGCAGGAATTACACAGTAAATGGCAGAACCCGTAAGTGCATTGACGGGCAGAGGGATCTGGGTGTACAGGTCCACAGGTCACTGAAAGTGGCAACGCAGGTGGATAAGGTAGTCAGGAAGGCATATGGCATGCTCGCCTTCATTGGCAGGGGTATTGAGTATAAAAGCTGGGAAGTCATGCTGCAGCTGTATAGAACCTTGGCTAGGCCACACTTGGAATATTGCGTGCAATTCTGGTCACCACATTACCAGAAGGATATGGAGGCGTTGGAGAGGGTGCAGAGGAGGTTCACGAGGATGATGCCTGGTCTGGACGTTATTAGCTATGAGGAGAGGTTGGAGAAACTTAGATTGTTCTCAGTAGAGC
This sequence comes from Cetorhinus maximus, assembly GCF_964194155.1. Taxonomy (NCBI): domain Eukaryota; kingdom Metazoa; phylum Chordata; class Chondrichthyes; order Lamniformes; family Cetorhinidae; genus Cetorhinus; species Cetorhinus maximus. Next base: position 28,098,097 of record NC_135880.1, on the reverse strand, counting down.
GACGGAGATTGAGGGGCAACTTGATAGAAGTTTACAAAATTATGAGTGGCATGGACAGAGTAGATATTCAGAAGCTTTTTCCCAGGGTGGAAGAGTCAATTACTAGGGGACATAGATTTAAGGTGAGAGGAGAAAACTATAAAGGTGATGTGCGGGGCAAGTTTTTTACGCAGAGGGTAGTGAGTGGAATTCGCTGCCAGAGGATGTGGTGGAAGCAGGTACGATAGTGGTGTTTAAGAGGCAGCTTGACAAATACATGAATAGGATGAGAATAGAGGGATACGGACCCCGGAAGTGCAAAATATTTTAGCTGACGGGCAATATGATCGGCGCAGGCTTGGAGGGCCGAAGGGCCTGTTCCTGTGCTGTACTTTTCTTTGTTCTTTGAAATGTCAAAGTGACCAAAGAGTAGTCATAAGTGAAGAAGAGAAGGGAGGACATTATGCAACATTGAAAAAAAAATTGTAATTTCAAAACATGGAGGATACTAATATCTCTCTGAACGCTATCAGTACTAATGTGCTACTGATGGATCATTCAGCACTGCCGGCTGTAATTTTGTAAAAGAAAACTGATCAACACCTTGCATTTGTTAACGATCTAGTTCCCCGCTATTTTGAAGCATTAGAATGCAAACAGACTGCTGGCAAAACTCCCCATCTCCCACTCCTCATTCCAGCATCATCTTCGCCCGCAGCTTAAAGGAATTAGAATTTCCCTCAGGCAAAGGCCCGTTTGAATGCCTAACTGCACGAGCATGAAAATCAATGTCAGTCGATAAACATGAAAGTGTTGAAGGCACTGACAGGAAGTGAGTGCCAGTACAAGATTATCACTGAATCAAAACATTTTTTTATTTAAATGAAGGATTTTGAGAATGTTGGTTGGCCTTCCCAGACATCAACTGGTTCAAGAATGGGACATGCTGTTCAGCATAGGAGCCGACAGCTAATGCAATAGCACAAACACATTCAGAGGTCAGTTTTTTCTTTCTTCTTTCATGGGATGTGTGCGTCGCTGGCAAGGCCAATATTTATTGCCCATCCTTCATTGCCCTTGAACTGAGTGGCTTGCTCAGCCATTTCAGAGGGCAGTTCAGAGTCAACCACATTCCTGTGGGTCTGGAGTCACATGTAGGCCAGACCAGGTAAGGATGGCAGATTTCCTTCCCAAAAGGGCATTAGTGAACCAGTTTTTGCAACAATCGACGATCGTTTCATGGTCACCATCATTAATGGCTAGCTTTATATTCCAGATTTATTAATGGTATTTAAATTCCACCAGCTGCCATAGTGGGATTTGAACCGTGTCCCCAGAGCGTTCGCCTGGGCCTCTGGATTACTAGCCCAGTGATATTACCATTACAGAGTGAAGGACTGGAGGTATATTTCCAGGTCAGGATGGTGAGTGGCTAGGAGGGGATTTCCAGGTGATGGTGTTCCCATGCATCTGGTGCCCATGTCCTTCCAGGTGCTAGTGGTTGTGGGTTTGGAAAGTGCTGTCTAAGGAGCCTTGGTGAGATTCTGCAGTGCATCTTGTAGATGGTACACACTGCTGCCACTGTTCGTCGGTGGTGGAGGGGCTGAATGTTTGCGGATGGGCTGCCAATCAAGTGGGCTGCTTTGTCCTGGATGGTGTTAAACTTCTTGGGTGTTGTTGGAGCTGCACACATCCAGGCAAGTAGAAAGTGTTCCATCAAACTCCTGACCTGTGCCTTGTAGATGGTGGTCAGCCTTTAGGGGAGTCAGGAGGTGGGTAAGAGATGACCATTGGTCCATCTGGTCTACTCATCCAAATATCCCATTAGCTTCTTTACCATGATTCTGGAACATGTATTCTCTTTCCTAATAGGAATGCCATGAAATTGAAACATCCATTTTTTTCTTACACACCAAGTCCAGTAAAGTGATCTTCTCCAAATGTTTTGTGACTCCAGTGGGTAATGGTCTACTAGTAGCACAAGTGTGTCCCAGGTTTGATCCCCTGTTCTATCCAATACATTTCCTGATCTCAGTACAATTGACGTGAGTGCCCCTGGTTTAGAGAGAGGAAATTCGGTCCTGGCACCTGCGCTTAATCAGTGTTCAGCTACTGATAATCTGCAAATATGAACATCAAGTGAAGCTAAGACCTGGCTCAGATTAGCGCCCTTCCTCACCTGAATTGAACAACCTGCTAACGCTTACCATCAAGGTTCACACATTAACAATGGTTGGTGGGCTGGTGTATCAAAGGGTACCTGTGAGGTAATACCCAACGACAATGAACATTTATATTGCATCTTTAACATAGTAAAATGTCCCAAGGCACTTTAAAGGAATTCTGCCAAACAAAGTTTAACATCGAATCACATATTGGGGCAGATGATCCAAAGTTTAATTAAAGAGATAGGTTTAGAGGAGCATCTTAAAGGAGGAAAAGAGAGTTAGGGAGGTGGACGGAATTACAGAGCTTTGGGCTTCAGCTGCTGAAAATGCAACTGCCAACGGGATAGCAATTAGAATCAGGGATGCGCAAGAGGCCAGAATTGATGGAGCGCAGATATCCCGGGGGTTTTTTTTGGCTGCAGGAGAACACAGAGATAGGAAAGGGGGGAGGCCATTAAGGGATTTGAAAGCAAGGATGAGAATTTAAAAATTGAGCCACTGCTTAACTAAGAGACAATACAGGTCAATGAGCAGAAGTCTGATGGGTGAATGGGACTTGGTGCAAGTTAGGACACGGGCAGCAGAGTTTTGGATGAGCTTAAGTTTATGTGGGGGGGTGAAGATGGGAGGCCGTCCAAACATGAAGTGAACATCTTTAGCAGACAAGGAGTGGCGAGGAGTACACTGGAATGTGATGGTATTCTAAATAGGCAGCGGGTCAGAAGGTTGTTCAGTGCACTGGACTTCCAACATGTTATGTTGGGGATACAGATAGCTAGAGGTCATGGAGTGGCAGGAGACAGATGGTTGGATCAATAGCAATAACTCACATGGGGCAAGTGGCATAGGGAAAATCAATTCAGGGGCTTTAAAAACCTATGAGGATTGGCCCAAAATGCAAAAATAGGGAATGCAAACTGTATGTATTTGGATGCTGAATGCAATTTGTTTTAGCCACTTAATAAACTTGCCGGACTTTTGTGAGAGATGAAAGAGAAGATTTAACCGCCTTGATTGAAGACTTCAATAACAATTTTCTACCACTCTTTGCAAAAGATATTTCACTTTATTCACAGGCTCAGAAAATGACTGAATTTTGAGGGACATTTGAAGGGAAAAAAATTGCAATATAAGTTTCTCAGATTAAAGCCTCGCAAAAGGTCATGGTGATAGCATGCATGATTTAACACCTTTCTACAAAATTGTTAAAACTGTCATTTTGAATTCCATCTAACATAATGGGTGGTATTTAATGGTGGCAACAAGAATCTTGCCCGCTGGCAAGAGCTTTCTGGGAAGGTTCACTGAATCGAGCACCACTCAGGCATTTGACAGGCCGGGGGCGAACATTCCCTGGGATCAAGGACCCCGGGGCGGAATTCCTGCCCTCCAAGAACAGCAGTGCCACCGGGGTGGCTGCCACGGGAACAACACTCATCTGAGGCCTAGAATTGTGAATGGACCCAGGTCACAGGTGAGTGATGGAGAGAGGAGTTTCGCAGGGTAGGGTCATTGGTGGGGGTAGGCCACAAGAGCAGGGGGTTGTCTCTCAGCGGCCCCCTCCTTCCTGATGTCAGGTCCCTCGATCAGACATTGAATGCCTCTGAATGAGGCATCCCTCTGGCAGCCGCCAAGCAACCCGGCATGGGTTTGCTTGCAATGCTCTCCACATGGCGAGCTCCCCACCCCTTGCTGGATTAATACAAACGGCTGCCCTTAAGTGTACATTAACCGCCCCCTTCAGGGCTCAACTGGCAGCGGGTCGGGAAGGCCGTCCGCAGGTCTTCACGTCACGGACTTCATCGGGTGGAGGCGGGAAGGTGGCGGGGTCACCCTCCCGCCTGGCTGAAAGCCCTCCCCGCCCCCAAACTCGCCACGCCGTAGGGCATTAAATTCTGCTCAACCTGTGTGCCTTCACATTTTCCCTGTATTTTTGTTTTTGCTACTCATCACTTTATTAAAAGTAAGTTTGCCTGCTTAAAAAATCATGAATAAAGCTGTACCAATGGAACCAAATGTCAAGGCCGTGAGACAAAAAAGCACTAGAGTCTTGATACAGCGAGTTCCAAGAGGAAATGACTAGAGGTTTGATGCGCCAAGACTTCAATATATGGAGAGTGCTGCTTGTGCTCAGACCCACACTCCTGGATTACCCACAGTTAGTCTCCTGCTCCCTTAAGCTGCCTTTATTTACTCCAGCTACACCACAATAGCTACACTCTCAAACTTGCCCAGGCATCAATGATGTGCCTCCTGCAATATCCTGTCTCCTGGTTAATAAGTGGAACAGTCAACATTACCTCAGTGCTGATAGTCTGAATTTGACAACCGTGTGTCAGAAGAAAAATCTGTTTTCAGCTTATTCCAAACATCTATCATTCCCTGAATAAAGGAACTTCCCTTACATACCTGCATTAAATTTACTAAACACTATTTTTTATTTATTTTCAATGTACTTACTTTCTTAGCAATACTTTGAAGATTAATGTGGATGTGCCTTCTCAGAGATCAAAGGTTATTTTCACAACCATTATTAGCAAAGGAAAAATTACTGCCAGTCTATTGTGTTGAACACTGTACGTAGTACGGACTTCTGAATACCTGATTTTACAAGGACACAGGGGGCGAAACCGCCCGCACCCCTCCTCCCCAGGCGTTAGTCATACAGAAGTCTCACTATGTAGCTTTGATGGGTTTTTCCATGAAAATTAGGAACAAGAAAAATGTCACTTCCACTCAGTGCTCTTATAGAACAAATCAAATCAAATCATGTACAGGTATCAGAAACAGTAAGAGTGTTCCCACCGAACATTCTCATTACTGCACCACAGGCAATTCTGCAGTACAAGACAACATAATCCCCAACACTCTCAACTAAGGGCCTACCTATGGTGCAGTGTTCACCGTTCCAGCCCTGGTTGCATTCGCATTTGCCATCTTTGCAGGTTCCATGCTCCAAACAGCGAGGGTGACATGCTCTCTGGTCACAAGCTGCACCGGTCCAGCCTTCCTCACAGCGGCAGGCGCCCGCCAGGCAAACGCCGTGTGTTCCGCACTCCACGGCACAAATTTCTGTGGAACAGAAAATAGACCCAGCACAGTCAGTGCATGTTCAAATATCATCAATGCACAATTAATACTTGTGGAAGGTACTGCATTTGTATCTTGTCAGGTTCCTCAAATCAGACTTGTAATAACGCACAAGTCAAGCTTGCATGTGGCACAACAGAATTTTCACAAGTAAAGAAAAATATTGCACTTAATGTTCTTCTGTCATCAGCACCCAATTATTTTAATATATAAAATACTCCTGTTTCAGAATAAATACAGCAATTATTTCTTAGCAATTATATGCTTACATTTACAGGTTTTGTAAATAGCTGGCGTAAACCCACATCATGTTCGTTGACTACATTCTACACATCAACAACTCTTCGAGGCATTGGACAGCCTGCCTAGGAGCTGCTGCACCATGCCTGAGAGTGTGAAGGAATCCATGATGTGCAAGGCATCAGCACCCTGCAGCCTACCAAGGTGCCTGTAGTTGCCTCTAAGGATGCTGCAGTCAGGCTGCATGACAATGTGCACCAACATCTCTTTCGGATCTGATCAAAGCTCAAACTGGTGCTACTCAGGCTCTGAGCTTCATCACATCCGTCACCTGCTTAAAGCTGGAGACAGGCTGCTAAGGGCTTCAATTGAATCCCAGATCTGCTACAGTCTGCAGTACTCAGGATCAATGGGAATGCTGAGCCACAGCTTCACGGAGCGGGGGCCTTCCTCTCTGTCAGGTTGAGAGCACATCTTTTCCCATTTCGATCCCTCCAGCCATTGACCACCATGATACCAAGGCTGGACTGCCCCAGCTGCAGCTGAAATGCTGCGCTCTGCAATGGGCCCTCTTTAACCTGAGCTCCTAGTGGCTGCTGACTACGAGCATGTCAAGGCCCCTCACCTGAGCATTATTCATTTTCTGTCATCCACGATGAAGCCACTGGAGGAGCAAAAATGTCACTTAAGAAAGGCACGATGGACCAACATGTAGGTAATAATGTTGGGGATTGTGACTTAGTCTGCAAGCTGGTCCTATGGGACCTGCTGAAAGCTGCAATGTCAGGCTTTGTACATACTAGTGTTAGTCAGTGGTTGGAAGTACTTGATCAAGGATAAGAATGACTGGAAGGAGTAGTTCAGATGAAGCAACATTGATCAAATATTGCCAAAGGGATATGGGCTACAGGCTGGTATTGCTGCACACCTGCTCTATCTTCACCAACAATGAAATATTCCTCATCAAATGGTGGCAGGTCTTCTTTATTTGCTCCTCTGTTGCATTGTGAAGTTACGTAGAACACAGTAGATGGCTAAACATACAAACATATGAATTAGGAACAGGGGTAAGCCACTTGGCCCTTCGAGCCTGCTGCACCATTCAATGAGATCATGGCTGATCTGATTGTAATCTCAACTCCACATTCCCGTCTACCCCTGATAGTGTCACTTATTGAGGTTGTCAGCTGTACTGTAGAAAGCTCCCCAACCTCAAGCAGTGGCAGCATTTTTGGGCATTCCAGTGGTTTGCTCGATGACTGCTCACATGGCTCAGGTTCTATATCCATGAACCCGATAAGGTGGAGATTTGGAGAAGTGTCCGCGAGTGAGAAATAAAGAGGGTAATCCTCGTCGCCAGCAGTTCTTGTCTGACTTGCTGTGCTGGGTCAAAGAGTAAGGAGTTGGAGGACTGGAACAGCAAATAGGCATCCTGATATCTGCCACGCAGACAGGCACTGACCTGCATGATATGCTGGCGGTGGTTAGTCACCAGCCGAATATTAAAAAAGTGGATTTATTTGCAGCTGATAAAGGTTGCTGGTTCACTGAGAGGCACCCTGATAACTACATGGGTGTCGTCAATCACATCTTGGTTGTCCAGATGCCCGCTTAAAGCAGGCGTTAGGCCCCATAAGTACAGAAGGACCCAGGCTGCAGATTCCAGGCACATATGAGTGGCGCTAGAGCAATACATGTAACTCCTAGTTGTACCTGATCAGCTCAGGAGACCATGAGTTTTTATTTTTCTGCAGCCATAGGAACCAGCAATGTTGCTCATGGACCTACAAAAAATATATGGCTCCCTGCCAAATGGGTTCAAACCCTCCACACTCCATCCCCACAAGACCTGACTTGCTGACTCTCTGGAGTGTAGAAGCTGAACAATTTGCTGCCCTCCCCAATCCGTGAACCGCAGTGGGGCAGCGGACGAGGGAGGTCGGGGTGGTGGTGGTGGTATGGGGGGGATCTGTTTAGCACTCACATCCTACCTTAAGTGAGAGCAGAAGCCAAATGTGCGTCGAGCCTCAGGCTGCAAGTTGAATTTCTTGGCAATTATTTGAATGCACAGCTTTAGTGCTACCGTACTTTTTATATACAACCCATAAAGCGTGCAGATGCCTCCTGCTTCTTACCATGTCTGAAGAACTTTAACCTAAACCTAACCAACTGCTCAGCTGTTATCTGAATGACAGGAACATGGGACACGTGGACATCGGAACATTAGGACTTAGGAGCAGGAGTAGGCCATTCGACCCTTCAAGCTTGCTCTGCCATTCGATAAGATTATGGCTGATCTGATGGTGGTCTCAACCCCACTTTCCGGCCTTCCCATAACGCTTGATTCTTTTGTCTATTAAAGATCTATCTAACTGAGCCTTGAATAACTTCAACGTCCCAGCCTCCACTGCTTTCTGGGGAATTAAATTCCACAGACTAACGACCCTTTGTGGTTTCTGCTCATCTCCATCTTAAAAGGGGGACCTCTCATTTTTAAACTGTGTCGCCTAGTTTTAGTCTCTCCCACAAGGGGAAACATCCTTCTGGTATCCACCTTATCAAGTCTCCTCAGGATCTTGCATGTTTCAATAAGGTCACCTCTCATTCTTCTGAACTCCAATGGGTAAAGGCCACTGGGGCAGAAATATGTGGAGGCCGTTTGCCATGCCTGTACTACTGGGCAGTCCCAACAATGCGTGTTACTTCTGTCAGTGGGTGCAAAAATCATGGCAGGATCCTGTTGATGTCCTTGGACCCTGATATGAATACCATAATGAGGCTCCTGACTACAGTTGGCCGGAACATGTTTAGATGAAGGCCCCACAAAAGTAGTGGCGGGTAAATTGGAGCATGAGCTACTGCACTGTCCCTGCCTGATGGAGGGAGTTAAAATCGATCCTGATGTGTCCATTACAATCTTTACTGTTATGGGGCATTGGTTACATATCGGTAAGTTTGATGAAGTCTTCATAATCTTTAGTAGGTTAACTGTAAGTCTTTATTAAATACTAGAACTATTTACAAATATACAGTAAGGGATATAATCTAGGAGCTATCTCCATACTTAGGTCTGCATGCGGCTCTGTCCTACAGCACAATAGCCCTGGGTGTGGGTCATGTGCTCTCTTACATCACTGTGTGGGCAGTGCTGTATTCAGTCCTACGTAAACCCAGTATGTGCCAGGCCCTTCCCCCCAGTCTTTATCCAATGTATTCGGAATTATACTGGTTTACTTAATGTCTTATAGAGTTATCACTACATTATCACTATCCCATCAGCTCCCTTCAAGTCCTTGAATTTAAAGGTTCAGGTGGTCCTTGTAACCCGTCCATCTCTCATTCACACTTCTGTTGGAGGAGCACAAGGCTCTGTCCTTGCTGGTTCTTCCTGTTAGTTTGGAGGTTCAGCTGGCATCCGGGTACCTTTTTATTTTTTGCTTCCATTCCTTTGTGTTGACCCGCACTGGGTTGTTCGGCTGTTGTGTTGATTGGCGGTTGCTGCTACTCTAGCTCGTTTCTTACCGGATGGACGGACATTGTGCTTGTCTCCTTGTCACTTCTTTTGCTTTTCCCATCACCTTGTGGGTCATTTTGATGTCCTCTGTAGCTGAGGAAGAGTGTTCCTGTGATGAGATTAAGGTTTAGTGGTATGTTCAACTCCGCTTTGGTTGTCGGCCATGGCCAGCTGCTGCCAGGTTCCAGCATCTCTTGTGGCTTTGACATGCTGGCTGGGAGTTGCTGCATGTGCACAGCAGTTGCAGTGTTGGCCTGCTGTACTGTCAACGGGGCGGGAGGTAAGGGTTCCTCAGACTGCTGATCGCTCTCTTTCACCTCTTCCACAGGAGGCATCATGGTTACCTCCTGGGTGGTTGGCTGGTCTGACCACTGAGGGTTTTCCGGGACCTGTAACGAAAATGGGCAAACCTGCTCTGCGGAGAGAAAAGACAGTTCAGAGCTGAAGTCGGAGTCAGGATACTCTTTCTTTGTTTGTGTAGTCGGGAACGTGCAGTTATGTTTGGTTAACGACAGTGGTTGTTTTGACATCATCTGCTGTTTTGAGGAGAGCCAAGGCTGCTCAGAAGAGAGAGAGGCTGGTTACGGGTGACGTACATCAGCTCGAACGTCTGTTTGCCACAATACCTTCGTGGTTTCAGGGTCGTACCAATGACTAGAAGTCAAATTCGTCCGGGCCAGTAAAGTTGTGTGTCCATTGTTCAAAGCCAGAAGTCTTTCAGCCACAATATTTGTTAGATGGCCATTGACCAAAGTCTTCATAGTCTTTAGCAGGTTAACTGTAAGTCTTTATTAATTATTAGAACTATTTACAAATATACTGTAAAGGATAGGTGCTGTCTCCATGTTTAGGTCTGTACATGGCTCTGTTCAACATCACACTGACCCTGGGTGCGGGTCATGTGCTCTCTTACATCATTGTGTGGGCAGTACTGTACTCAGTCCAACATGAACCCAAAATGTGCCAGACCCTGATACTACATTTACCAGGGAGAATTCTTCGGGAGGATTTGAATAGTTTCTTCTTCATCGAATGATCTAGGTTTTCTCGTGCCTGTTGGATGCTTTGCTTGTGGTAAGAGGTGAGATGGATTTTCAATCTGCAAAACAGCACGCAATCTTGTGCGAGTGCCTCTCATTGTAGTGGAGGCCCCTCACTCCATATGGTCTATGAAACCAGCAGACTTGGAGCCCTACTGCAATGGACATTGAGCTTCATGTAAACCAATGGGGAGTGCTATAATAAGTTTAAAGTTGATGGTTGGGAATCATTGGTGTTCGAGATGCATCTTGGCATGCACAGCACTGAAACCAAGTCATCTATCCCCACCCCATTTATTCTTTCATGGGATGTGGACGTCGCTGACAAGGTCAGCATTTGTTGCCCATCCCTAATTGCTCTGGAACTGAGTGGCTTGCTCGGCCATTTCAGAGGGCAGGTAAAGGTCAACCACATGCAGTCACATGTAGGCCAGACCAGGTGAGGATGCCAGATTTCCTTCCCTGAAGGGCATTAGGGTTTTTATGACAATTGATAATAGCTATTACAGTCACTTTTATTGAGACTAGCTTCCAATTCCTGATTTTGTTAATTGAATTTAACTTCCACCATCTGCCGTGGTGGGATTCAAACCCATGCCCCAACAGTGTTAGCTTGGGCCTCTGGCTGACGAGTCTAGTGACATTACCACTATGTCACCATCTCCCCACCTATGATGCCATGGAGCCATCAGGGGGAAATAAAAGCAAAGTCAAATGCCTAACTAAATGATCTAAAAGAAAAGTTTCAATAAAAACCATCTGCAGTCCCTTATTGCTGCAAACAATGATCAGAAAAACCTATCCAACTGGGATTAGTCACAGTTTCATCAGTTGCTGCCTGCTATGGTGCTCAGGGAACACACTGTCTGTTCATTGTAGTCCTTCCAATGATTTCTTTATATATACTCTGCTCTCTTCTGAATCAAGCTTTCAATTAAAGGACCTTGGATGGGCTGATTAACCTCGATGCAGCAAAATATTAACTCGGCTTTGCGATGAAAAGTTTTTTTTATCCTGAGCCTTGTTTCTCCTGTGAATCAATCTAATCAATTTTTCATTAGCACCAAGGTGTTTATCAGCCTTTAGCACACCATCTTCAAGCACGGTCGTGTCAATTGTCGCTACAAACTTATTAATTGAAGTTCATTTAATTGAAGTGAAATTGTGCAACTAATTAATAGTTGGTCTTCTGTGCAAAGATCAAATAATGTTTTGGCAGCATCAATTTCATCACGGAAGACTGGTGCATCATACAAGTGCCTCGGCGGAGGTACAGTGGGTCTGTGTTAAATTGGTGGGCTTGAATAGACAATGATACACAGAGCTCAACAAGCAACCTAAAAGTGAATCCATTTATTTAACACAGGCCAGAACTCCTCTCACTATTCTCTAACCTTAATGTGAAAAGTAGGATTGAGGACAATTGATGGCTGTATTGGTTCAGAATAATAGTTATTGCTTTCCTGATGCATTCGAAAGGACCCTCATAACAAAGATATTAATGGCAAAGTGACTGTCAATTAGTCAGATGGCCGCAATTGTTCACATTTGATGGTGAAACCTACAGGGATACATTTGCTCTCTTACTTTACTACTGTTGCTGTTCCATTGTGACTAAATATTGTGTAAACATCTATTGTTCCATTTGTTGGATTAATCCTGTGGTAAGCAAATTGTTTTTCATGATTTCTTCCTTGTAATTTAACTCAGTCAAAGCCTGAAATAAAAAGACCACTCAGCCCATCCAGCTTGCTCTATCATTCCAGGTTCTGCTCAGTTTCCTTTTATTCTGCCTTGCACGCAGTTCTGATACAATGGGCAGAATTTTCTCATTGGCGTGCGGGGGCAGGCCCCGCTCGCCGATGCGTGTATTTCATAAGTCCTAAATGAATATTAAGCTACTCCATAAAGTGATTTATATCTCATGACACATCACTCAAGTCATCGCACCCAGTAAAGCTGGAAAAAGAAATCTAACAAAGTTCATCAAAATGTAAGCAAATCATAAGACAGGAAACTCAATAGCCAACTCAATGAAATTTTTCCTTTCCAGGTAGGTTTGCTTTTGGCTAATGTTTTAAACTCAGAAGACAGCCTTATGTTAAATTATCACCAGGCTACTGACTTTGCTTGTAATTCCTAAAACTCCATTTACTGCCAGTGCACACCAGAGATGCAAGCTGCAAAACGCTGTAAGTTCGACAGTTAAAACCTGGAATTAAGCAGCAAACAATTCAACACAGAAAGAAATAAGGTGCCCAAGTGAAGACCTGCATGAAAAAAAAACCATAGCAACTATAGAAACCCCCAATCATAATCCAAGCTGTTTGGAGGTTCTCCCAAAAAATCCACTGAACAGAGCGATGGGGAAGATATATATTATAACTGAGGATAACTTATCTTTCGGAAGAAAATTCATGTTCAGTTTCTGCTTTTCATTCGAAACACCATTTAATTTCTTTGCAGCTGAAGCCTTATCATGCTGACACCTGAACAAGCAGCATTATGATTAATTGATATTTCTGCCATTAATTAAGTGCGTTGGGATCAGCTAAACTTCTATCGAGCTCAGTAATTGTTTTTTGTTGTAGTAATTTCCCTTCACCCATTTCCTTTTTTTTTGTGTGTAATCTTTTCTTTTAAAAAGCCATCATATTTGACCATGGAGAGATAAATTTTTAAAGCATATAATTTTACAATTCAGCGCATTTCAAAGCTGCTGGTTTTTTTTTTTGCTCCGGCTGACTAGTCAAGACTTCAGCAGCAAGCATGACCTGAAAGCAGATTTCTTCCAATAAGACTGTAGCAAACAGCTTAGAGGGAGGTAGGGTTATTCTGCTTCATGCTACAAACTGCTGTGGGGAATTTTACTGAGTACCTTCCTCTTCAAACAGGGAATGTGTTGAGTACGTTGTGGATTACATTTGTGGCAAACCGGAGGCACAGCCCTTATGAAGGAAGAAGGGAGACCTCAGGATGACCCAAACCATTTTATCACCACAGAGGTACTTTTGAAGTGTAGTCACTGTTGTAATGTTAAGAAATGTGGCAGTCAATTTACAGACAGCAAGGTCCCACAAATAGCAATGTAATAACGACCAGAAAATCAGTTTCAGTGGTATTGGTTGAGGGATAAGCCAGGACATAGGACATAACTCCACTAGTCTTCTTCAAAATAGTGCCATGGAATCTCTTAGGGACAGGTAGGGGCTTGGCTTAATGTTTCACTCCAACAACAGCACCTCCTCAGTACTACACCAGAGTGTCAGCTTAGAAATGATGATGAAGTCTCAGGAATGAGGCTTGAACCCACAACCTCCTGGTTCAGACATGAGCGTACACCAACTGAGCCACAGCTGATAACCAACAGGAATGGGCATCCTTGAAGGATACAACACTATGGAGACTTGACAAAGCATGCAGAAAAAAAAACTGCTGGTAAAAATAAATATTCCAGTTGTTCAGTTCCTGGATAATACCATCATCCACTGAAATTTGATGAGAGAAAGCTGCTTTTAAACAACACAGGGTTGAGGTTAGACTCAGGAGTTTTTTCCCTAATGGAATTTTGATAGGTTCAGTGGCATACGGAGAATTGATAACAGCGAGTACAAAGTGTGTAGATTTAAGGTGACATTGTCAGAAACACCCAGCTTACAAGCTAGAGGTGTCTACAGGCGCGAAGTTGCCAGATTGCAGTATTAATATTAATAAGGAGAAAAGGAAAACAGTGCCACTTTCACAATAAAGACTCTTCCTCCACCCAAAAGATTACATTGGTGTACAGTACCATGAGCTGGAGCCGTCCTTCAGTATCTTGGCCAAATGGTGAACTGCAACGTGTGGATTTTTGACAGCAAGCAACAGGAAAATATTCAACCATTGCACCTGAGTCCAGTCCTAAGTCTAACGTGGACTGCAGCTGTTCAAGAAGGCAGCTCACCACCACCTTCTCAAGGGCAATTAGGGATGGGCATTAAATTCTGGCCTAGCCAGCAACGCCCACATCCCATGCATGAATTTACAAAAAAAAACATAATCCAGTGATCAGGAACAGGAAGCCAAGCTGAATTTATTTATCCCTCTCACTAACCCAGAGAGAGAGACAAGGCCAGTTGCCCCTGCAGAGATCTTTGGGTTCAACACAAGAGTGCTCTTTGTCATCTGTGTGCCTCAGCAGCAGGCCAGACGGTGAACTCATCCACCTTCTCTCGGGCAATTAGGGATGGGCAATAAACGCTGGCCTTGCCAGTGATACTCACATCCCGTGAATGGATAATAAAACTAAGCCATGGAGAAACATTTTGGAACCATTGTTCAAAAAGTGCATGATCATTAAAAAAAATTACACCAAAGGAAGGTCTTTATTGTGAAGCTCACACTTTGAAAGAACGTTCATCGGACTGCTAACTGGCTGCTATCTTTATAAAGAAGTTTCTCATCTGCCCACCACAAAAATTTGGCCTCCAAAAATGGAGGACTCTCTAAGCAGCTCAGACCATTAAAATGAACGACAGATTTGCTGAGGTAATCTATCCATTGATGATGAACATCACCAGGTTACTTTGTAACTCAGTAAGTATGCTGCTGCTGCTGTAGCATTAGACCCTTGGGAATTAAGGCTCTCAACATTTCACCACTTATGGGATGATTTGCAAGGTATCCTCTGTCTACTAACCCACTGAGCAGTCTGTGCCTGTCCAATTTGGATCACAAGTGCAGTAACCACTCTCCTGAAGGTAGGTCCCATGGCCAGAGCACTGATCGGGGCACATGGTTTTCGAATTTTCACAGTTTGCACCGCCCCATCCCGGACTGCAGTGGCATTCCCCGTGGATACAGACGCCATGGTTCGAACAGGTCGGATCGTAGCAGTCCGCTGGAAGAAAAAAAGAAATCATCCTTTGCCCTAAGAGATGAGAAATAGCAGAGACTGGCAAGACTTGGTCCACTAATTCACTTTAATGTGCTTTAGATGATGAGATCTAATCTAACAATTTGACTCAATAAAATTTTACACTTGTAGGGTCAACAACCTGAAAATTTAATCTCTTCAGCACTAATTGCCTTATTGTAAGAACAAAGATCAATAAAATCAATATTTCTGAGGTAGAGAAATTGGATTTTGCACTTGAAAAATGAACTGAGCTTTCATAGCTTCCTCCTCAATACCATAATTATGACAAAGGAACAAAAAAAGTGACCAATTGTCATCATAATTTACCAGCATCAGTTCTTCTCACTGACTGAAAGACTACAGTCCATGACAGCAGAGTATCAATATATTTGACGAGGCAATTCTTTACTCTGTGATGTGGAAAAACACTAATGTCTTCTCATTGTTTTATCATCTCAAAGTGAAGAACATTACTCAGCAAGTGCAGACTTCCTTCAGTATCTGTTTTCACTTCCAGAGCAGTTAGGCAAACCTCTTCTATTATTTGGAAACCCTACCTTTTGAAAGAGATAAGCACAATAGCATAACAGCAGATTGCATGACAACTGCCATTCTGTGCCCATTTAGTTCTGGGAAATGACCTTTGATCAAACCTACACCTCACTTCTGGTTATCAACTATTTGAAGGAAACTCCTGCTCTTGAATAATTGTACGGTACCATTATACAAACCACCTCTTGTAGGGGAGATTTTCAATTTACTGCCCAGGTGTAAAACTCATATTGCGATTGGCAACATGTTGTAGAAACTGCTCAATTTTCATTACCAAATTGAAAATGTATCCATTTCAATATGCAGAGAACTGCTTTGTGAATGCCTATTTATTCCACTTACCTGTCGCTCCCCATTCCCAACCTGGTCACACAGATGTCTCCACCCTCTCAATGACTGACTTGCAAATAGCTTCAAGCTAATAACTGCAACATAACCCGCACATCACCTTACTTATTACTGCAAGCCTAGGCTTATTGTGGCATATCTCCAGAGATGTATAAATTGCCTTATGTGAAGAGAGGGGAATTTGAGACAGAGACAAATCAGTATCTTAGCAGTGGGCGCTCTCGACTTACCCTTGCCAGATGATGCCGAGCAGCTGTATTAAAAATGCTGACTAGAACTTGGAGTTCACGCAATACATGCTTAAACAGTATGCATTTTCTACGAACTCCTATCCTTTACAACAGCAACATTTTGGCTCTAAGCTGTTTTGGTTGCTTTCATGAATAAAAGCTTACAGTCAGCTGGTCATGCCATATCTGTGACTGATAACATCTCGCTCTGGGTGGGGCATTCTCGACATGGCCAGTAGAGCAGAACAAAAGTTCCATTTTACCCTGCTTCAAGTTACTTTAAAATAGCGAGATTTTGGGTGAGATCATTTAGATATTCACTTGCATTGCCATAGCCTCCAGGGCTATGAGCCAAGCGCTGGAAAATGGGATTAGTGTAGTCAGATCTTTGTTGACCGGGGCGGGCATGATGGGCTGAATGACTTCCTTCTGTAGAAGTTTAGGAGTCTATTGGTGTATTGCTTTCGAGCACGACTGCAAAATGCTATATTATGGAAAGTATTATCTTCCTCAATATGATAATAGAACTTTCCATGGAGGAACCGATTCTACTGAGGGCTAGAAGGATAAAGCACCACTTCAGTTATTGAAAATAATAGCTGCAAATTCTGAGGTCTGTCAGTGTTTGTAAAGGGAAGTGCCTGTCTTTTAGATATAAACCCGACATCTGCATTGAAAATGTTAACTTGTCTTTTCTCTTTACTGGTGCTGATGGATCTGCTGTCTACTGCCAGCAATTCAGATTTCCACCATTTCTAGCCTCTTTCTCTTTATTGCAGCTGCTGTTAATTCCTTAGTTTGCATGTTTAGTTCCAGCGAGCTGTGGAGTTTCAACAGTTTCCAAAAACGTCCAGCTGGAAACTTAGGTTGAAATCCTTAATAATCAGGAAGCCCACTGCCCTATCTTACAATTTCAACAAACATTTAATCAGAATTTCCTTTTTATTTAAAAGATTAATTGCAGTTTTCTTCTAGTTATTAACAGCGCTGCTATAAAGAGATATACAGAGATATGTGTACACAGAGATCACCCAATGGTTTACTTTGAACTTATCAAAATGACAAGCAGCAAAGATAAAAATGGCTGGCGTTTACTGTATGATGCATGATTTTAAACATCAATCAGCCTCATAATTAGGACTGCAGTATCTTACATATTTAAATTTCTACACAAAAGTGAAGCCATTATTTGTTTTTGCAACCTTAGAGTAAAGTTTGGGCAGCCAGATTTCGAAGGAGAGAAAATTTACCTTAAATTATTGGAAAAGGGATATTTAAACCCATTGCTTATTGTACCTTGGGTACTGGTCACAAAATTTCCCAGTAATTCAACTATAGGTTATTTTTCTATAATTCAGTAGTAATAATGTTTCACTCATTAACCATGCTTTGGTTACATGCTCAAAGACAGTTTAGCAACAGTCTACAGCTCTACTGATGATCATGGCTGCACAGGAATGGACTTCACAGGAAACAGGATTGCCACTCCATAAAATTTACAGTATGCTGCACAGGAAAATAACAGGTAACCCCGTGTAATTACAAGGCAGTAATCCTGAGTTGACACGACAATTAAAACAAACACTTGAGGTTCAGTTGATGACAACATTTGAACTCTGATTACATTACTGCATTGTAATCGCTCAGCTACCCATTAATGTTTCTACACTAATTATCCCAATATTTCATATATACCAGTGACAGGACCAAGCAAATGAACACAGAGCTTTGGAATGAAAAGACACCAAACACATGACTCTGGAGATATGGGCTTACATATGAACATACGAATTAGGAGCAGGAGTAGGCTACTCAGCCCCTCGAGCCTGCTCCGCCATTCAATAAGGTCATGGCTGATCTGAGTGTAACCTCAACCCCACATTCCTGCCTACCCCCTGGTAACCATTCACCCTTTGTTAATCTTGAAGGTTTGAGGGTTTCTGCTCAGCAATCAGTCTTGGGAAAGTTACTTTTCAGCTTTTAGCAAAACGAACACTAAAAGAGTCTAGTTAGCTAAGATTAGGATGCTTGTCCAACAATCCCTTCTCTGTTTTCTTGCAAACACAGAACCCTTGAGGCCTGCTGCAGTTTTTCTACTGCCCAGACAAGATCGCCATTTGAACTAATGGGGCATGTCTCATTTCTTAGTGGGATTCATTGCATTACAGGCTCAAGTAAAGCTGGAAAAGTCCAGCTCACCGGTCTGTGAGTGATATTAAATAATCTGCTTTACAGATTGTTCTCCTCATTCCTTGAATGTGGCTCATTATCCACATGCAAATAACTGGAAGTAACATGGCTGCTCACGGGAGGAGTTCTCTGAAGACGTTTATCTGCCTGAAAGTGTTAATCCTACCTCCCTCTCTCCACAGATGCTGCCTTGACCTGCTGAGTGTTTCTGACATTTTCAGTTTTTAGTTCAGGTTTCCAGCACCTGGTGCATTTTGCATTTTTTTCCTCCCGGCCTTTCCGACTTCCCACAGGCAATAGTCGAAGAGCCACAATGATCTCACCCAGCTAGCACTGGTTATAAGGCCTCACCGTGAGGGTCCTCCTCAGTTTTTCTGATGGAAGTAGAGGTTGAAGGCACTGACTTAATATAATGATGGTCATTACAGGCACAATAATTTGACACAAAGTGCTAGGTGGGAGGGAGCTTTTCAGGTGGAAGATTATTTATGTCCAAAGCATGAGGAATATAATGAATCTGTCTGTTCCCTATTTAGTCATCCTCTACATGCAAATGATTTATGCCTTTTTGGGACAAGAATGTGTTTGAAAACTGCAAAGTCATTTTCAAGCCAGTTTGCATAGAAGCACCAATGTGTGCATCAGCCACACCGCACAGATCAAGAAGATACTGATTTGTAGTTGCATGCCATTCACTGCATTTGAACATCTTCCCAGGTAGGGAACTGACAAAAAACAATACAGGCCAAAAATGCTGACAGTAAACATAAAATTCGCCTTTGCCTTGCCTGGGGGTTAATGGCCAGTTGTAGGATATCACAAAGAATTTTATCACCTGCTGCTCTTGGACTGGGCAATGTTTGTGGTGCTGATGAGGAGAAGGCCCTGGTGTCCAAACGTTGATCATAATGGTATTTTATCTCCAGACAGGAGGGCGCGGTAAAGCTTTTAAACATTTGGCACCATGGTTTCTCGAGACAGAAGCAGCATCAATTTCTGTCGGAAATCTTGGCCAGAGGTTCAGGACTGCACGAAGAGTGCCAACATACAAAAAGGCATTTTATCCACCAGGTCCGGGGCTTTGCCAGCCTCTTGCCCTGAAAAAGTAATCAATGATATAGCCCCTGGGCGGCCTCAGGAAACTCATTCCACATTTGGAAATAAGAGCAACAATTATACAGCTGAAAACTCTGACAGATCTGGAAATCAGCAGATTTTAGCCCCTGATTTCACTCCTCTGGGCAGTAATAATTTTCCATATGGCCATTTAACAAACTGAGTGACAGACCTTGAGAAAGCAAGGGTTACAACTAGAGAACAGTTGAATCATTACAATCTGCCAGCATAAGATGAAGCTTTTATATTTGAGGATGAAAGCATATGTCTGCTTTCTCTGAAAGTGTTAATAAAGCACTGCTCTCAAGAGCTAAGCTAGAGAGTCTAAGGCAGTTGGACAATTTTGACCTTTCAGTTCCAACAACAGGTCTTGTCAGTTGGAGACACTTATGGCCAGCTGATGTTTCAGGTTTGAGAACTTGATTTTCTTTGGCCAGGAGGGAGTTATACTGGGACCATGGCTGTTTCCTGCGGGGGATCTGGTAGATGAACATTTAGATGA
Organism: Cetorhinus maximus; assembly: GCF_964194155.1. NCBI lineage: Eukaryota > Metazoa > Chordata > Chondrichthyes > Lamniformes > Cetorhinidae > Cetorhinus > Cetorhinus maximus. Next base: position 28,078,231 of record NC_135880.1, on the reverse strand, counting down.
AGGGAACAAGGAGATGAAGAGAACAAGGTAGGACTTTTAAAAAATTTACTGTAATTTAGGGCCAGGAGAAGCAATACTGCTCCTCCTGGTCCCGGGAACTACTGTGAGTCATGATCAGCGCACATTGATCTGCTCCACCCACCCCTCCCCCAGGCCCCTACAACACCTGATCTACCTGAGGGCCGCTACCAACAACACAGCTGACCCAAAGTGGTCCAGGAAGGTGGGCAGGTACCTACAGTTTGTCGGAATTATCCAGATGAGGCCTGGGGCCTAATTGTGGATAAGTGTTGGGCTTCAGGTGTATGATGTGCACTACATCAATTCAGGCTTGAAAAAAAATTCCCTCTCGAGTCATTAGTTGGAGCCAGATGAAGTACCAAGCAGCTGCGGCGATATTTGCTGGTGTATCTACCTAGGTAATTAGATAGGATTTGTAAGGCTTTGCCTTCCAATGAGCTCTGGCCTGATTGCCTTATCTGGCATGCCGTTAAGCTTCTACTTAAAAACTTTTGCAACTTTTGCCAAAAAGTTCATTCTCGTTAAAATGATTCATTTGAAGCTTATCCCAGAGGTCAAAGAGAAAGCGCAGTGCATGAAGTGAAAGACAGTGGAGATCGCAGACCACACCCCTATGTCTCGGATCTTCATGATGAGTTATTCTGTTGTCTTAGCAGTGCAGCTAACATGAAAGTCTGAAAACAACTTGTCCCTGACAGAGGTGAGCATCTTTAGTATATGTCACTCAGCGGATGAAGTCAGTTCAGCTCAGGCGAAACAACATTCACACTTGTCAATTACAAAATGTCCAATCTTTTGAATTCTTCCTTAAGAGCAATATGTATTTCATTGATCATCAGCATCCAAAAGATCCAACAACTGTGATTACGAAGGTTGGCAACCAACCTTGATATCAAAGTCAATGTGATCATTCTGTTTCTAGCCATACCCACAGAGGAACAGGATTAACAATAGCCCTTTGCTGCTTATACATCCATAAAAAGTGGTGTGGTCATTATGGGTAGCTCTTTCATAGACCATTCCTAAGAAGCTGCAGGTGTTTGGCACTGCCATCTGCCATGAGCTAAATTGATGGACTCATGGAAAGTGTGAATAATAAAGATTAACGAAGGAGACTGCCTTAGATAGAGTAGTGGATTGGCAGGAGCTGCAATGGGTTAGTCAGAGTGGCTCACAGAGTCTGGAGAGCTGGACGACAGCCCAGTGCATCCCAGCTAATGACCAACAGAACATTTAGCAAACATTGGGTCAATGCCAAGTTTCTGGGAAAGTGCCCATTGTAGTTTAAATAATGCCTTAATGCTATAACAACACACATTTATCAGTCCAATATGTAATGATACAGGTTTCAAATCCGAATAATTTGTATGAAAAGCTTTAGCAGTTATATATAGATATCATAATTGCTAACTGACATTTAAGGGGCCCCCTATGCTTAACGCCTCACTGAGCTAAATCCTTTATTGCTGCAGTGACTAACTTGTCCCAGCTCGTATCTTAAGGCTGGATATTCCTGGCCTCAGAGAAAGGGTTGGAGGCAGGTGGGCCAGAATAATAGAGGGAAGCCACAACACGAAAGCAGCCTGCTGCATCCCCACCTTCGGGGAAGTTTCCTAGGAATGAGCTGGGGAGGCAGCAGTTGCAGCCAATCCCAATGACGAGAGGTATCCCTTCCATTCTGATGGACCTCTACTGGCCTTGATCTTGCTAATTTCTGCACTGATGTGCAGGCCAGCAAGGGTGCCTCCATTCGAGGTGACTTTGGGGTCCCTGACCTGCCTCAGCTGTGCCCACCTCTCCCTGTGGCACTACCGAGGTTCCAGAGCTGCTGGCCCTCTGATTGAGCCTGCTGCTTGCCACCCATGGAGGGGTCAATTAGCGATGCTGACAAGTGTGGGCACGGGACCCCCATTGGGTCCTGAGGTCTGAGTTCTGAAGCCTGTGGGAAAATCCAGCCCATAGTTTCACCATTAGACAGTGCTGATCAACATTGCTCTGGCAAGTTGCAGGATTCACCACTGTGAACGAACTCAGAGTCTAAATGCCAAAGCTGTGATTCTAGACTCCTTATGTCTGACAGTGACTTTGTTTGAACTGGACTTAAGCACGAAGGATTGAGAAATACCATCATTCTTCATTGATCATTTTACAGTGTTTCAGATGTTTGTGCACAGTCCTGTCCAGAAGCCAAGAGGAAGCAGCATGCTGCAAGAAGTTAATATATGTGGCAAGGTAATGTAGACAATATTAGTTTCTGGAAAGACTTGATGGTAGGCTGTGCAATCTTCGAATCCAACCACCTCCTTGGTCTTCGGGACAACCAAAGTCAAATCAGTGATTGACGTTTTCACCAAAGAATAGAAATTCATACAAGAAAATATGGTAAGTGCTTTGCAGGAGTTTGCAAGGTTTAAACTGGTTAATTTAATTGCCCAAAAACCAGGACTAATTGAGGACAGAACTAATAGCCTGAAAACTGTTTCTCCCCTGCTTGTGAACCAACAGTAGAATATTGCTGCCAGCAGTTGGAGATTATTGACAGTCTACAATAAGGACAATTCACAGAGTTTGTGAGGTCTCGGTGAGAGAAATATTTTAAATCGCGGCGCCTTGTCATCTCCCTTGTTGTCTCAAGGCCTATTCAGGATGGTTTTCTCCGTCACCGCATTTGAGTGCACATAAAAACAGTCAACAATATGCAGAAGAACAGATATACGAGGTCTGGATGAATGAATCAATGGAAATGGATATTAAATGTTGCAGATGCACAATTCAGGAGAATAACATAGAGAAACTGAAGTTAGGACATGCAAACAAACAAACAAAAATGATAATCAGGAAAAGACCAGCTGCTCCATCAAACGTGTCCCACACTCATATTAGCGGAGCATCATGACTTAGACATTTATAACCCAGATGTGGCCTTTAATCTCTTGTGAGTGGTAGAACAGAGAAAAACCCAGCACAAATTAAGGAAAAAAATACAATGGAAACTTCCACGCCAATCTCTTCGGAAACTAATCTAGGAAATAACATATGGATTGCATGATCCACTTACCATCTACGTGATGCAAAACTTAAATATTTCACTTCTAACAATGGAAAGGGAGAACTGCCATGTGTGTGTCATTATTATTAAATCATTGATTCATAGAATGATACAGTACAACGCCATTTGTTCCATCGTGCCTGTGCTGGCTCTTTGATAGTACTACCCGATTAATCCCAATCCCCTGTTCTTTCCCAATAGCCCTGCACTTTTCTTTTCACCTTCAAGTGCATATACAATTCTGTTTTGAATGTTATGATTGTATCTGCTTCCACCACCCTTTCAGGCAGTGCACTCTGGATCCTAATTCACTATGTAAAAAGAATGTTTGTTGCCTCTGGCTCTTTTGCCATTGACCTTAAATCTGTGCCCTTTGGTTATTGACCCTTCTGTCACTGGAAAGGGTTTCTCCTAATTCCCTCCATCAAAATCAGTCATCATTTTGAACACCCCTCTGATACCTCCTCTCAGCCTTCTCTGCTCTCAGGAGAACAATCCCAGTGTCTCAGACTCTCCACATAACTGAAGCCCTTCATCCCTGGTGTCATTCTGGTAAATCTCTTCGACATCCACTCCAAGCTTTGACATTCTTCCTAAAGTGTGGTGCCCAGAAATGCCCCAGCATTTTCCACAGGTTCCTTGGTTTTGTACTTAATGCCTCTATTTATAAAGCCAAGGATCCCATATGGCATTTTAACAGCCTTCTCAACTTGTCCTGTTATCTTCAAAGCTTTGTGTTCTTACACCCCCAGATCTCTCTGTTCCTGCACCCCCTTTACAATTGTATCATTTAGTTTGTATTGCTCTCTACACATTCTTCCTCCCAAAATTCATTTCACACTGTAAGCTCTAAGGCTCGGGAGCCACAGATTGCCGAAAAAGATTTTAAAAATTCTTTCATGGGATGTGGGCATCGCTGGCAAGGCCAGCATTTGTTATCCATCCCTAATTGCTCTTGAACTGAGTGGCTTGCTAGGCCATTTCAGGTGACAATTAAGAGTCAACCACATTGCTATGGGTCTGGAATCACACGTAAGCCAGAATGGGTAAGGATGACAGATTTCCTTCCCTAAAGGACATTTGTGAACCAGGTGGATTTTTACAACAATTGATGATAGTTTAATGGTCACCATGACTGAGACTAGCTTTATATTCCAGGTTTATTAATTGAATTTAAATTCTCCCAGCTGCCGGGGTGGGATTTGAACCCATGTTCCCAGACCAATAGCCTGGACTTCTGGATTATTATTCCAGTGATGTCATCACTATGCCAACATCTCCCTCAGCCTTATAAGTAACTCGTTATTAAGTAGCTTATTAAGAAGCAACAGTTTAAATATGATGCATTAGCTAAACAGGCAGGAAAAGCCTATGACCCATGACAGTTGACATGGTGGTTGTCTCTTGACTGTTCTGTTCACAGCTTTCTTTTGCTCTCTGTCCTTTTGAGTTGACCAGGAGCAGAGGTGCTCGTGCCTCTACAAGATGATATCATTTTTGCCCCAAATTGGCCCTACCCTTTCTTGGGCTATCCTTTTACTATTTATATGTTTGTTAGAGATATTTAGGTTCCCTTTTACGTTAGCTGCTGATCTATTCTCATACCCTCTCTTTGCCCATCTTATTCCCTTCTTTACATCTCCTGCGTACTTTCTATATTCAATGAACCATACAACTGTCATACTCCTTTTATTTGTGCATCTTTAGTCATCCAGGGAACTCTAGTTTTGGATGCCCTACTTTTCCCCTGCAAGGGGATATGCCAAGTTTGAATAACACCAATAACTTATATTTATATAGTACCTTTAACATAATAAAGCATCCAAAGGTACAGTACTCAAGCCATTTCCTCCCCGAAGATCTCACATTGTTCAGTTATTGTTTTGCCAACCAATTTTGGATTCCAGTTGACCTGGGCCAGGTCCCTTTCCAACTCACTGAAGGTAACCCTCCTGCAGCTATGTATTTTTACTCTTGAGTGTCCTTGTCCTTTTTCCACAACCATTCTAAAATGGTATTATGATCATTGTTTCACAAATGCTCCTCCACTGCCCCTTGCCTCACTTCATTCCACAGAAACAGATCCAGCACTGCTTCCCTCCTTGTCGGACTGGAAATACACCAAAGAAGAAAGAGCTCTTGTACACATTTCAGGGATTTCTCCCTCTCTCTGCTTGGTGCTATCGCAGCCTATAGTAGGATAACTGAACTCCCCAGTATCACCAGTTCTTGTACCTTTCTGTAAATTGCCTGCAAATTTTCTCCTCTATCTTCTTCCCACTATTTGGTGTCCTATAGCACACACTCAATAGCTCCTCTATTCTTCTACTGCACTACAGACTTCTTTCAGGGAAAATTTCATAAAATTAGCCTGCGATTTGTTACATGTTGTAAGGAGAGGAAGGGACAATAAATGCTCTTGTGAAACAACATTGCCTTTGTGGAGAAATAAATAAACAAACTTTTTTTTAAGTTAAACTCAACCCTGTTGTCACTGACAAAAATCATGAACTAATTATAAAATGGCTGCTTCTATGACGGAGACAAATAACTGCTTCTGACAACTGAAAATAATGAGGTTTACATTTAAATATGTCAACGGACTTTCACTTTACTCTCAGAATCACAGACGATTAGTGGTGAACTTAAGTCAGATTTTTTTTTAGGAGATTGATTTACGCAGTTTCCCTTTGCGAAAAGCAACTTACTTGGTGCCAAGACTCAACATCTTCTCATGTTGAAGCAAATACTTGAGTGACAATACCTATGAGCCTTCTATAGCAGATGGACACAAATGTATATTATTTTGGGGTGAGTCACACGAACATTATTGGTTAGAATCTAGCACACTGTTATGGCGATGTGTTATGTAGAATATATTAATTTATAATATCATTGGCTGGACATATACTACTTTATAGTGTCATCATCTGGACATACATATGTATTGAACACTTTTTTAAAAGAACACTTTTCCTAAGCAAAGGACACTAACTGGCTTACCGCATCTACTATGTCACATTTGCAAAGGACACAAGCTGCTTTTATGGAGACACATAGTCTATGGAGCTCTGAGACAGTTTTTTTGAGCTAGTTTTTTAAAAATCTTTTTCTGGCCAGCACAGGCATGGTGGACTGAATAGCCTCTTTCTGAATCGTAACTTTTCTATAGTTACATGATTCAGCTCTTGGGTGTAAAAATGATACTGGATTTAGAATACTCAGACAGAGACTGCCACAGGGGCAACAGCCTTACCCTATCTTTCTTTCTTCTGAAAACTCTCTCATCAGCTGAGCTGCTTGTGATTTGAAAAATGCACCAGAAGACCTCATTGCTGCAAACTGAGAGTTCTTAAAGGAGAATTCCGAATTAACCAGCCACAACTGCAGACCAATTACTACATTGTGGAAAGGGACCATTCAGCTGTAAACAAGCCTCTGGACAATCAGTGATTTTTTTTTCTGACTTTACTTGTTACTTGGCCATGGTTTTAGGACCTGATATTCTGCAGTTTTATTTATTTTTTTGCATGCTTGTGTGTGATGGACATAGGGGGATTGCCTGTATGTTGTTTTTGTAATAGTGGGTATTTGGACATATTGGTACACTTTAAATCTTTCGTTAATAATTTCTGCATCTTAACCGAAATAAGTTTTAGCAATAAAACTAACTTTTTACTTGTTAACTTAAGGAAACTGTCTGGCTTATTTCTTGCACTGAGCTGTACACAGATATATGAGCTGTACACACAAATATATTCAACTGGCAATATCACCTCCCTTTTAAATCCAAACTCTGTTATAACCAACTCAGGAGTGGGGCAAAGAGAGGGGTCAGTTTGCCTCGGTTGACCTTATAACTTATTTCAATAGAGTAGGGCAGAACTTCCAAATCAGAGAAGTCCATATCCAACAACAATGCACTATGAATACCTCACAGTGTGCACTACTGTCAGGGAATCATTCAAACTAAATAAGTTTACAGTTGCATACTAAATGCATGTCCAGGAAAATTATATAAGCATATTAAGGAGTCAGATCAGAAGTTCTACCTTAAAATCTCAGTGTGACATGCCACACTGCACTTTGAATTCATTTCCAGCAAGACAAATCCTGTGACTTTACTGCACTTCTATTTTGCTGTACCTTGCTCACACATTTCTCCTTTGTAACCCGAGTTGCAAACACAGGAGCCCATGATGCAGACGCCATGTGCTCCACACAGAGGGTCGATGCACTGGGTTGAGGGCACATCGCACTCCGTTCCCTTCCAGCCACTGTAACAAAGACAACGTCCCTTGGAATATTGGCCATTGCCGCTACATAATATTGGACATGTTGCTGTGTAAGAGAAACGAGATTAAGTTACCACCAGGTTGGAAATAACAAAGGAATTACGTGCAAATAAACAGACATCAAATGATCTTTTAATTAAATGACCGTAGCAGTTACAGCAATTCTCAATGATATTCAATTTGTTTGGACTTCAAAAAATAAGATCTTTACCATCCATAAGTATGGATAAATAAAGGTTATTATTGCAGACTCAAGGCCGGATTTTTGCTACTGAGACGCGTAGCTCAAATTGGGAAATTTTGGTAGACACGCCTTGGTTTAAAGCACCCAGTTACACACAATTTTTGCTCTGGGGGTGGGTGAGGGGTAGAGTCAGGCCCACCTACCTTGGAAGCAGATTATAGGTGGTCATGGAGGTGGAAGGGTGCTGAGGCAGATGGTTAGAAGGCCTGCCTTGGTTCTTTGGGACTTTGTCTCAGTTGTAATAAAAGCAATTAGGTATTCTAACCCTAACTCCTCAGAATGCTTCACAACATCCAGCCACTCCATATGGCCCCTCATACTCTTCATGTCAACTTAATGCCAACTGATGCCCCTTACATGCCCATTCATCCAGTATCCACTATGTACATAATCAATGAGCCATATAATAACAACGTCAAGTGTGGAACCGCTGAAAAAAAAGCACCCATTCAGAAATGTTCTTAGTGTCAAATAAGCAAACTATTAAAGTATCAATAACAAAAGCTCCAAACATTTCACACTCTTAATCTTGTCCAAATAAATGCTGAGGAATCGACAGAAGAGATCACAGAAACATTTATGATAACCACTTAAAAGTGTCAATCAAGCAAAGTCAACAATTCAAAGTCAAAATAGATCCCTGCTGGGTTGATGTTTTTATTGGTATGGACTCTCAGCCAAGCATGCATAATGAGGACAAGTGAAAACCTGGTCAATGTCGCAATGTTTATTTGGAGAAGACCAAGAGGTGTGAAATGTTTGAAAACTCTGTTATTGAAGCTTTAATGGCCTGTTTGATTGACACCTTTATAGAAGGAACAGCAATTTTTTTTCAAAGAACTTTTCAGATTGGGTGTTTTTTATTCAGCAGATCCACACTTGCCATTGTTGTTATATGGCTCATTGGTTATGTGTCTAGTGCATAATGGGAGAATGGGTTAGGAAGGGGCATGAGTTGGCATTGAGGGTATGATGGGCCATGGGAAATTGCTGGAGGCATGGATAAGACCTTTTGAATTTACCTTTCAAAAGGTTCCTGAATCCAGAGTATGGTTTGTGAGTCCTCTGAGGGGCCATGAACCATCTTTCATGGAGAAGCTGGCCCGAGTCCATGAAAATTGCGAGCGCTATGGCCTACTCCCGGAATGGAGCTAGCCAGGTTGGGGGTGCAGGGTGCAGTCTCTCTATCCATACCCTTACTCCGCGCTGGCGAAAAATGCTGGTGCCAGGAGTGGGTACGGGGAGCCCAGAATCGGGTCCCACTTGCCATTTTTAAATGGTTCCAGAGTGGTTCAGGCTCCACAAAAATCCGGCGCTCAGAGTCTGTTGCCACGTAGGATACAACCAGAACTAGGGACAACATTTCAGATTATCTTGCACCATTCCCAAAATTGCTCCACTTCCTGTGTGCACACAATCTCCTGTCCCTGTTGATAATAAGCAAATGATTTGGAACTCTAAGCAGGTCTTTTTACATACCTCTGGCACAATCAGGTCCAAAAAATCCAGGAAAACAGTGACAAGCTCCAGAAACACATTCCCCATTTCCATGACAATTTCGTGGACACTCCACGACAGACTCTGTAAGCAAAACAATCTTTACAATTACACTAGATTCTCACCTTGAGAAAATACATTGTTAGGTCAAGCAAACGTTACTTTGATAGAAACTTCATTATGAAAATGATAGCGTTCAGAGATAATGGAAATTGGCAGATCATGAGAAGTCACCAATATTTGGTGTTACATATTTAGTGCAATGGAATTGTGGGCCTAATTTTCTAGAGAGGCACAATACAAATATCATAAACAGAATTTAATCTTTAAAGACAGAAATAATTTACATTTATATAGCACCCTTTTCAACCTCGGGGAATCCCAAAGTGCTTTAGAGTCATTGAGAAGGATAATCACTGTTGTAATGTAGGAAATGCAGCCAATTTACACACAGCAAGCTCCCACAAATAGTAATGAGATAATTAGCAGATCATGTGTTTGAGTGACATTGGATAAATGTTGACCAGGATACAGGGGAAAACTGCCCCTGCTCTTCTAAGATTAGTGCCATGAGATCTTTTCATGCACAGGCATTCACTCCCTCCACCACCGACGCACAGTGGCAGCAGTGTGTACCATCTACAAGATGCACTGCAGGAATTCACCAAGGCTCCTTAGACAGCACCTTCCAAAACCACAACTGCTACCATCTAGAAGGACAAGGGCAACAGACACATGGGAACACCACCACCTGCAAGTTGCTCTCCAAGCCACTCACCATCCTGACCTGGAAATATATCGCCGCTCCTTCACTGTCGCTGGGTGAAAATCCTGGAACAATCTCCCTAACAGCACTGTGAGTGTACGTACACCACATGGTCTACAGCGACTCAAGAAGGCAGCTCACTATCACCTTCTCAAGGGCAATTAGGGATGGGCAATAAATGCTGGCCTAGCCAGCGACACCCACATCCCTTGAATGAATAAAAAAAACTGAAAAGGCAGATGGAGTCTCAGTTTAATATTTCATCCAAAAGACAGTTTTAATTGGTTATGCAACTGATTCATTTCAGACAGGACTAGGCTGTTAGTGCGTTGTCCTATGAGATGACAGGCTTTGTCTTGCTAAGGTTCTGGCACGTAATCAGGAAAGAAGCTAATGGAGAATGGAGGCTCTATCATACAAGTAATTTATTTTCAGGCAGTATTAGACTGTGACAACACAGTAGTATGCTTGTTCATTACAGCACATAAGATACTAGAGTTGGAATTTCTGCCAGGATTCTCCCGATCATCCCTCACAGTTACAGTGGACATTCAGATGAACTCCATGAAAATTCAACTTAATTACTTGCTGTGTGCAATCAATTCAAAATCATGAGGGGTCTGGACAGGGTAAATCGTGAGAAAGTGTTCCCACTCGTGAAAGGATTGAGAATGAGAGTGCACAGATTTAAAGTAATTGGCAAAAGAAGCAAAAGTGACGTGAGGAAAAACTTTTTCAGGCGGTGAGTGGTTAAGGTCTGGAATGCACTGCCTGAGAGTGTGGTGGAGGCAGGTTCAATCGAGACATTCAAAAGAGAATTGGATGGTCATTTGAAAAGAAATAATCGGCAGGGTTACAGGGAGAAGGCATGAGAATGGCACGAGGTGAGATGCTCAGTCGGAGAACTGGTGCAGACACGATGGGCCGAATGGCCTTCTTCTGCACTGTAACAATTCTGTGATTCTATGAAGCTCATCGTGGGCTTTAACGTAAGTCTCTGAGTCCTTTTTAAATGTATGCTGAAGTAATTTGTTTTATACTTTATTTAACGACATTTTGTAGCTCGGTTAACATTTATGGGATCAGCGTCATCATTATTATGATTGCTTTGGTACTTTTAACAAAATGCTTTTAATTTTGTTCGGAGCAGGGTATTATCCCTCCTACCGTCCATCACGCTAATCCAGGTGTGGGATTTTGACTCTGAATAAGTTAACCTGGTCGCATGTCAGCCCCCTGTCTGCTTCTTGTCACGCGCGGCTACAGGGAGGATACGGCTAACTATCCCATCTTACAAACCAGTCAATTTAGAAAGAGGCACTATTGGCTGGATATTGAAAACACAGGGGATTTCTCTCTAAATCGAAAGTAAAAAGGGATAAAACTTAAATACTTCTATTTTAAATGGAGATCAAGCAGATGCAGCAGTACGTCTGGTGCATTGTCCGCAAGTACAATATATCCCCAGTCTCAGCTGTGCACCTGGAACGATTTGCTGAGTGGAAACCAGGTCTCCTCACAGGAAAGAGAGTCACCACAGGACTTTACCCTGGTGCTCCCTATCGTTCTTTCATAATAGTGTTGGAATAGGAAGAAGTAAACTTGTGCTTATTATATACCAGATCGTGCCCTCTCAGAAAGATCCCATACAATGGATTACCCTAAAATGTGGTCATGGTTGTAATGTGGGTAAAAGATGGCAGACATTTTGTACACAGTAAGGCTGCGCAAAAAGCACTGGGAGGAATGGCCGGCTGATATCTTTCTGCATACAGGGCATGTTGAAAATGAAAGGAAGCTGCAATAGCCGCTTCAAGAATGAACTGGTCTGGTCTCAATGAGTGCGACTGAGCATTACACTGATTGCTGCCATTGACAAGTCTTATTGGGCACTGAATTGGAACCTCCCAATAACCGTGAGAAGACAGAACTATAATCGTCATGAAGTTTATGAAGTATATCAAATGCTCAATCGTTCTCTGCATGTTTAATACACAGAAACTGATTGTGGTTAAATTTATCAGAAAATTCTAAACAGTATCGAAAATCATTCATAGCTTAAAGGTGAAAGCATGTGTTGGTCAGTCACTGCTAGAGACGATGCTTTTTTCAACCAATCCACACACACTAGTCTCAGTGCCTACCTATGACGATGGTGTTAAAGGACACATGCTCGGCAGTTTTCCCATCATTGTAAAAAGCCAGGTGCCAGACTCCTGAGTCGAGATACTGGACGAAGCCGGCCTCTTGGAGGCTCACCGCCCTGATGTGCCGTCTTCCGTGCTCAGAATCAGCCAGACTGCGCTTTTCTCTGGTGATCAACCTGCTGCCATCGAGTAGCTCCACAAAATCATACTGAGGGGCAAAGGCACAAAACAGCGGGATCAGACATGAATGCAGAAGCAAAGTAACAGGCCCTTTTCAGGGGCAATCAGTTGCAAAAGGCTGGGACGAGAAGAAGCTCCTTTACAGGTTCTCCATAAAAGAATAAAACATTTTTTTTGCACGGCCTGTTAGTCTAGAAATGATTTCAAATTCAGATTACGGTTACATTTTTCAACAGTTAGCTTAGTTTTTATTTCGTTAAAGGGAACACGTTCATTTAGAGCTACATTCACCACCTGATATGCACTGGAAGATATGAATAGGTAGCACAGGCTTTGTCCACTGTCTAATATTTTAATGGACATGAATACAATTGGCATGTATGGAAGCAATGAAGGTTAAGATTTTTCAAAATATATCCACAGGCCAAATTCCACATTTTGACTAGATCTCTGGAGATGGACCAGCACTGATTGATGTGAATTATAAGATATGAATCATATCTTCCTGGACTTTATAAATAGAGGCAAAGATTACAAAAGCTATGATATTATTATAAATCTATACAAAACACTCGTCCATGCCCATCTGAAGTATTGTTTCCAATTCTGGGCCCCACACTTTGGTGAGGATATGAAGACTTTGGCAAGGGTACAGAGGGGATTTACGAGAATGGCTCTGGGGATGAGAGATTACAGTTACATGGGCAGAGGAAGAGACTGGCGGAGTTGGGGTTATTCTCCTTGGAGCAGAGAAGACGAAGAGGAGGCCTAGCTGTTTAAAATCACGAAGGGTTTAAATAGAGTAAAAGAGTCAATAACCGTATCGCAAAAGGAGACTGGCAAAAGAAACAGGGGAACAACATATTTACACAATTGGCTAGGATTTGGAATGCACTGCCAGATACATTGGTGGATACAGATTCAATACTGGCTTTCAAAAGGGAATCGGATAAATACTTGGAGGAGGAAAAATTGTAGGGATATGGAGAAAGAGTGTGGGGGGTGGGGCTAACAGGGTTTAGCTTTTCAGGCTCTTAAAAAATGATTTGGTACAGATTCAACGACCTCTGCGCTCTATTATTCTATGATTCTATAATAGAGAATTCTACTTTTACGCATCAAAGACATGACTAATATTTTCAACAGCTACTAAAGTAGAGGCTGTTTCATTTCTTCTCATTTTCAAATGTAGTCCTTTATGATATCAATTTTAAATAGAATTTCCCTTTCATAGGAATTAAAACTGAGACCTTCAATATACTAAGGGTCCACCGAAAATGAAAGAAAAGATTAAACACATAGAAAGAGCTCTTAAGCTCTAAATAAGATCAGAAGAAAAAATGGGCAAACATCTCACATTGAGCTTTGATTAGCCACGCCTCAGGGATTGGAATCATTATTGAGCTGCAGACTTAACATACGGAAAACAGGCATGATATGACAGAAGAGAAGACTTGCTATCAAGCATGTCAAGTAGTGCATATCAACGGTGTTCAAAAAGAGATTAGTCCATTTGAGGATTAACATGTGTCGAGTACAGCTGATGTCACAAGTCTCTGGCTATTTTTCCTCCCAATGTCTTTCCCTTTATGCACTGACGAACATGACCTATGATGAGGTGCTGCTCCGTTGATACCAGCTGCTCTCCAGCACCAATCTGGAAATGGCCTTGACAGTGACAGACTACAGGTTGCAGCTGAAAGTAACCCACCCTCGATCACCATCCGCAAGGTACACACTCTCCAGCGAGAGTCACTAATCAACAGGACTGGGGAATCTCCTGATATTTCCTGTAACACCCCGACCCCATGTGATTCAACTACTGCTTAAATTGAGACCAGCTGATTCAGCACGGACAGTGATTCAAAAAATCTTGCTTACTTAAGAATAGCCACTACAATTTCAATGTGATTGAAGTGTTAGACTTCACCTCGTTGGCACATTTGTATAATTGGTAAGACTTAAATTATCAAATTGTACTGTACATAAGCTCAATGTTAAAAAGTCTTAACTTGTATGCATTATTGGAATGATGCATGAATTTTGGGGTATGTTGTTAAAGAAATCTTAAAGTTGGCATTTTTCTAAGTGCCAAATACTGTCCTGTAGCTTTAAGAAAGAACACCAGGGTCCTTTGGGAGTAAACTGAAGTTATAACTTGGACACATTTGCACCTTTAGGCTCCAGCGAGTCTAGCTTAGCAGTAAAGAAAAGTCAAAGCTACAGTGCTGATTGACCAGGAAGGTGGCCTGAGGACTAGATGTTCCAGTGCCTCCAGTCAAAGATACAAGTTATAGTTTAGCAGTTAGAAGGGACACCAAGGCTGCAAAGCTGATTGGCTAGAAGAATGGCCTTGGGCCTAGAAAGTTCAAAGGATCTCCAATTGGAGATATAAATTAGATTATTGTGGGGGGCTCTAGGAGCACCTTTCCTGTTGGTCAAGAGTTGCAAATAATCAGAAGTCGTTAGTTGTGTTGATTCAGGTGCACATACTTGGGCTAAATTTTTTGTTAATTTAGTTTATTGTTTTGACTCAAAAGAGTTACTTGGGCTAAATGTTGCAATGCTACCTGCTAAAAGGGCATAAAAATAGGAGTGCATCACTGAGGTCATTGTACTTGCCAAGGGTTAGCATTTGTCACAGGACACTTGTGGGGGCATTTGTCAGGAGAGAGAATTAGGAGCAGGGTACTTGTTGGGAGGGCATTGCCAGGAGTAGGGCACTTGCTAGGCAGTTAGCATTTGCTTAGGACACTGCCAATCAATGGGTATTTGTCACTGGCTGAGGGGCTACCATATGAAAACAGTATTAGGTTTAATTAGGGTCTAAAGTAACTGTCACAGGGCTGATGATTGCTATAAGAATCCAGTATTGGAGATCAGTGTATCCAGCATAGACAGGTTTACCAGGGCTAAAGTAATTGCCTTAAGAGAGAGTGAGTAGAAAATGTACAGCCACTGAGCTGCCAAGGAATCACTTAGTCTAGCTTGGGACAAATCAGTAGTAAAGTACAGTCTTAGTCATTTTAGGAAAGCCTCAGCCTTTATTAGAAAGCTGCTTCCAGCAAAGTGAGAGAGCGAGAGAGCAGGCAGCTGTGAAGTGTGTAGTTTCCAGCAAATAAGGTGGACTGTAAGCTTCAGCAGTTAAGGTAGACTGGGAAGTTGTGAATTGGAAAGGATCCACTTGAAGTCTTAAAGCTGCACAGCAATTTATATGTATGTTAGAGTTAAGTTGGTTCAGATACCAGGTTCAAGGAGTCAAGAAGGGGAGACTTCAGAAGTCCCAGGGATCCATGGGAAAGACAGCGACATGCATTGAACTTGAGCATCATGCCATGCCTCCACTAATGAAATGTTAAATATCGATCCCTATTGTCCAATAAACCTTGTTAGTTTGCATTCTAAATTAATGCTTATCCTTTTTGCCACTATAGTTCTTCCTCAACAAGAATTTTCTTATTCTGGCGTTTACTATAGACTCCAAGGGCAGAATTAGCAAACCTTTTAATTGTCAGCGGGTGTGCTGCCAGCTCCGGCGCCCGCCCGCCGACCAAACTATCGCACAGCTGCACGTTGATGTTGGCACGCTCGACTGACGTCAACGTGCGTTATTTCACGCTCGAGCGGGCTAGGCTGTCGCCCATCCACCGAGTGAAAATTTCTGCCCTAAATCCCGAAAGAAACTTTAAATATTAAAAAAATCTTTTAAAGGGACATTCCAGGTGCAAATGGCGGAGTAATACTTGGGGTGCTTCACTTATCCAAAACTGAGTGCGCCATTTTGCAATAATAGTTAGGATATAGTGAAAATGGGTGTTATTATTTTAATATTTTTGGGAATATGGTGGTATTCTGTAATGAAGGCTATGTGTGTATGTCTCCATGGGTAATGAAATTGGGGGAAGTTTAGTAAAGACAGCTTGTCTGTGGGAACTGAGAGATGAAAGACAAAGGTGCTAGATGCATGCATTTGTAATGAGAGGCTATGGTGAAGTTGAACGTATTAGTAAATAGGTTGGGTTTTAAAATTTGCATTAGGTAGGGATTTGACATTTCAGCTGTTAAATTTTAAAGGGTAGTTTAGAAGTGACAAGGGAATTTTACAATTTACAAAGGTTTCATAAGTACAGAAGGGAAGGTTATTAAATTTTATTTGACCCGAAAGTGGAGGCACTAGGAAGGCATGAAAGATTTTTATATTTTGGAAAAGTTGAGCTCAAAGAGCTGCTGAGGACAATGGAATCTAAGATGAAAGGGAAAAAGGATATTTAAGGAAAGATGTGGGGACAACTGTAGGTGGCTGTGTGAGTGAAATGTCCTGAGATCAGCTCTGTGCTGAGAAAAGTTGTGAATTTCAAGCAGCCATCCAGTTTCAAGCCAAAAACGTCTTTGTTTTCAGAAAGCAGTCTGTTTCTGAACCTTCTTGGATTTCTACAGCAGAGTGGAAGAGATTAGGAAGTTGCAGGAGCAGCAGTTTTAGCCTTGGGTAATATTACTGGATTTTTATGATTAAAAATCTATAAAGGAGCTGTTGCCAAGTAGTTTACTTATGTGTTCTGACCAAATGGGTTTTTAGCTGTTGGGAATGTTTTGTAAAACTTAATTAACTGTGTAATTTTAATCTTGTGTGCTTAAGTTTTTTTCTCCTCTTGTGACTAAATCTTTTAATTTTGAAACCCTAAAAGCGTTACTGGGATTCCATGCTCCTGTGATCAGTAGTTTCCCCCTCATATTCAAAATACAAAAACAAAGGTTATGATCAGTAGCACAAGTTTCCCTGTGGGGTTTGGCTTGCTCAGCAAATAACATCGGCTGCAGTCATAACAAATTTTGGTAGCTCTTTGTGGGATTTAAAATTCCTTGATCGAATTGTGATTTGTGAATTTAAAAGATACAAGTACAAGGAGAGTACTAAACTCAGGAGTTTTGTGTTGAAGTGGTTGAAAGTGGCTGGACAGCAAAATGGCTTTGGCAATGGCCAAGACTTTTTTTGGGGAGTGGAGGATGTGACTGTGGAATATTTGAAATCTTTGCCTAAAACTCAACTGAGAGTGTTCGCAGAAAAAGTTCAGAATTTTGTAAGTAAAGTACTCTCTCAGCAGTTAAAGTGAGAGGAGCAGACGCCTGAAACTGGCGTGTTACGGCTGGTGACAGTAAGACTTCAGTTGCAAATGAAGCAGCTTAAATAGAAAGAAATAGAGAAAGGCAAATGCTTGACTTGGAAGAAAGATAAAAAGAAAGAGAAAGGAAAAAACTCAAGTTAGAAGGAAAAAGAAAAGGATTAATTATAAGGCCTAGAAATAAAAAAGCTTCAATGGGAAAGAGAGCAGCAAGAAAGATTGCAACGAATAGAAATGTGAAAGCTTGAACTTCAACTTGAGAGAGAGAAGTTAACAAGTGAGGAAAGGAAGAAGGAAAGAGATAAGGAGCTTCAGAGAGACAAAGAGGCCAGACAGTATGAGTTGTCTGAAGTGAAACTTAGGACAAAGTTTTCCCCCGGTTGGGGGGGGAAGTGTGGGGGCGGGTGGCCCTCCGAATGGCACCCCTGATTGGGGAGGAGGGAGGGGGGGGGGGGCACCATTTTTAGTGGGCGGGCCAATTAAGGCCCACCCAGCAGCTGCCTCAGGCAGATTGGTTCCCAAAGTAAAAAAGTTACTGCAGTGAAAATTTCATTCACCATCCATGTCCCCACATGTGACAATGTCACATGAGTTGGGACATGGACATGACGTTAATTAAAATTGCCTCTTAATTTTTTGATTCAGCAATGAAACCTCATCCTGCCCATGGATGAGGTTTCATGCTTTTTCATGTGGCTGTCAGCGCTCCCGACCTGCCCGCCAACCTTATGGTTGGATGGGCAGGTCCACTAATAAGCTTAATTATTTTTTCGATGGCCTGAATTGGCCATTGACAGGTCGGTGGGCGCACAGCTGACTCGGCTGCGCCCCCGCTGACCTGAAAATGCAAATGATGTGGGATGATGTCAGGTGTTCCGCCTGACGTCATTCCCCGTCATTTTACACGTCGGCGAGTGGGCCCCGCCCCCGCTCGCCGACGGGAAATTTCATGCCTTAGAATAAAGGAGGAAAGCAGAGATAGTGATTTAGATGGTAGCTTTGATTCCTTTGAGGAATTTGATTTAACTAAAAATCTTCTGAAGAGTTCCATAAGTAAGAGTGCTATGGACCCTGAGACCCAAGTACAAGACAGACCAGTAGCCTTTGTACAGTTGAAAAAGGAAGAGTCAGTATTAGCCAGAGTGGTGGGTATATGTTCACAACCTGCCAAAGGAAGTTCTGAACGCAAGTTACAGAGATGTTTAAAGGTTTTATGTGCAAAGGGAAAGTATACCCATGTTTTCCAGGAACAGCAGGGAAGATTGTTAAGATCTTAAAAGATACAGGGGCTAGCCAGTCATTAATGTTATGGAATAGTGCCATCTGCTGTCCAGAAGGGTTATTGCACGAAAAAGTGTTAGTTAGTGGAATTCATGGAGGGTTCAAGCTTATTTCATTACATAAAGTAAATGTAAAGAATGATTTGAAAACAGGTGAGGTGAATGTTGGAATGGTGGAGAAATTGTTCATTTCAGGGGTCCAATTTATTCTAGGGAATGGTATAGCTGGGTCGCAAATATTGACTATGCCTACTGTAGTAGAGGAACCTGTTGAGATGAAATCAACAGAGGTTTTACAGAAAGAGCATCCCAGATTATTTCCTGATTGTGTGGTGAAGAAATCGCAGACACACAAACTTAAACAGGAAGAGGAAGAATCTAAAAGTCAGGGAGAGGATACTAAATCTCAGTTGGCCATATAAATCTTTGAAAAGATTACTCAGGAAGAGGGGATTAGAGAGAATGAGGCTAAGGTGTTTAGTTTATTGAATTTAGTGGAGTTACAGCATCAGGATCCAGACTTAAAGCAGTTATACCAGACAGCTTATTCTGAAAGTGAGGCAGAATGCATTCTAGAATACTATTATCTTAAA
The DNA here is from genome assembly GCF_964194155.1 of Cetorhinus maximus. Classification (NCBI taxonomy): domain Eukaryota; kingdom Metazoa; phylum Chordata; class Chondrichthyes; order Lamniformes; family Cetorhinidae; genus Cetorhinus; species Cetorhinus maximus. Next base: position 28,059,039 of record NC_135880.1, on the reverse strand, counting down.
GATGTATTAATGAGGGAGTGGAGACCACCTCATGTTCTGGCAGAAGAATAGTGGGCGATAGTGCACCAAGTAGTGATAAAATTTCATTCCACTACCCAGATTGTAAGACTGGTTCATGAAATCCCAATAGCTGGACATTTGGGAATTAGGAAAACTCAAGCTAAGATACAAAAATATTTCTAATGGCCTGGACTACATAAAGGTGGAGTTAAATTCTGTCAAATTAAACCTGCGCTTTTAATTCTAATTCTAGCATTTGAGGAACCCTTTAGCAGCGTCCTGATTAATTGTGTAGTACCCCTTCCTAAGACTAAAAGTGGAAATCAGTATTTACTGACAATCACGGGTGTGTCCACAAGGTTTCCAGAAGCAATAAGGATAAACAGAAGGAGATATTGATATTTGTATGTAAGGAGGAAGAAACAGAAATTAAAGATTCTGAAATTGACCTTCCTCTGAGTGTTTAAGAATCTAAATGTGACATTAACTTAACTTCCAGAAAACTGTCGAAGTGATTTATAAGAACTGTTGCAGTCACACAAAGCAATTTGTGGAAATAGACCAGGGAAGACAAATTTGGCTTTGCATGATGTTGATGTGGGAGATTCGGTTTCAATGAGGCAACACCCATATAGATTAAATCCAGTAAAATTGGCTCGTGTGTGGAAAGAAATTGAATTTCTGCTTGAAAATGACACCATAGAGCCCAGTCACAGTAATTGGAGTTCACCCATTGTAATGTTGCCAAAACCAGATAGATCACAAAGACTATGTATTGATTACTACAATGTAAACATGTAACGAAGGTGGATTCATATCCTATTCCACGATTGGAGGATTGTATCGACAGGGTGAGACAGTCAGCGTTTATCATAAAAATTGACTTGCTGTGAGAGTACTGGCAAGTACCCTTATCGGGGAGGGCAAAAGGGATCAGCTTTTGTGACAGCGGATGGTTTATACCAATGCAAATAAATGCCCTTTGGTATGAAAAATGCACCAGTAACATTTCAGAGACTAACAAATAATGTGATTGAAGGACTTAGCGATTGTGCTATCCAAATTGATGACTTAGTGGTATTCAGTCAAACCTGGGAAGAACATCTATGACATTTAAAGGAACTGTTTGACCAACTACAGGAATCCAATTTGGTCGTAAATTTGGCTAAAAGTGAATTTTCGAAAGCAGAAGTTACATATTTAGGCCACACTTTTGGACAAGTGGCCCCATGAGATGAGAAAGTAAAAGCTATTGTAGAGGTTACAGTGCCTACAACAAAATGGGAAGCTTTGAGATTTCTGGGCATGAGTGGATTTTATTGAAAATTCGTGCCAAATTTCAGCAGTGGAGTTGCTTCACTGGCTGAGCTATTGAACAGGAGATTCCAATGGACACAGGGGTAGCAGACTGCATTTGACAACGTGAAAACTGTACTGACCACTACACCTGTCCTAGAAGCACCTCATTATACAAAACAGTTTAAAAAAGCTGTTGACAACAGTGATCTGGGTGTTGATGCTCTGTTGCTACAGGAAGATGAATAGAGACTTGAAAAGTCAGTGGGGTATTTCTTGAATGTGCATCAGAAGAAATATTCAACTATAAAACAGAAACTTTAAATTTTGTTTTAGCTTTGCAGCATTTTGAAGTGTATGTTGCAAACAACTCTTCACAGACAATTGTATATATGGACTACAATCCTTTGAAGTTTCTGGAAAAGTTTCGAGATAAAAACGCCTGACAGTTCTGGTAGAGTTTGTTATTGCAACTGTTCAGTTGAAAAACTATACGTCTGGCTGGGTGAGAGAATTTAATTGCAGATGCATTGACCAAAATAGGTGGGAAAGTAAGTTGCAATGAAGAAATAAGAAATTTACAAACGGATATGGACAGGTTAGGTGAATGGGCCAAAATTTGGCAGATGGAGTTTAACGTGGATAAGTGTGAGGTTATCCATTTTGGTCGGAAGAATAAAAAGGTGACTTAGTATTTAAATGGAGAGAAACTTCAGAATGCTTCAGTGCAGAGGTATCCTCGTGCATGAATCGCTGAAAGCTAGTATGCTGGATTAGCAGATAATAAGGAAGGCAAATGGAATTTTGGCATTTATTGCTAAAGGAAGAGAGTATAAAAATAGGGAAGTGTACAACTGTACAAGGCATTGGTGAGACCGCACCTGGAGTACTGTGCACAGTTTTGGTCCCCTTACTTGAGGAAGGATGTAGTTGCATTGGAGGCTTTTCAGAGGAGGTTCACTAGATTGATCCTAGAGATGCGGGGCTTGTCTTATGAGGAGAGATTGAGCAGTTTAGGCCTATACTCACTAGAGCATAGAAGGACTAGAGGAGATCTAACTGAAGTATATAAGATGCTAAAGGGTTCAGGCAAAGTAAACGTGGAGCAGATGTTTCCCCTTGTGGGGTATTCTAGAATGAAAGGCCATAGTTTTAGGCTAAGGGGTGGTCAATTTAAATCAGAGAAGAGGAGGAATTACTTTTCTCAAAGGGTAATGAATCTGTGGAATTCACTACCTCAGAGTGCAGTGGATGCCGGGACGCTGAATAAATTTAAGGAGGAGATAGACAGGTTCTAATTAGTAACAGGTTGAAAGGTTATGGGGAGAGGGCGGGAATTTGGAGTTGAGGCCGAAATGAGATCAGCCATGATCGTATTGAATGGCGGGGCAGGCTCGAGGGGCTGAATTGCCTACTCCTGCTTCTAGTTCATATGTTCTCATTGTCAAAAGCTTAAATTCAAAAGCACTTGGATGTTAGGAAATTGAGAATGGACTTGAATGAACGTCATTCTTACAAAAGAATTGTATATATATTCATGGTTGATGCGTGTATACCATAGTGTAATAGTTTTTTGTGTATAGGTAAGTATAGCAATAATATGAAGTGGGCTGAGAAAATGAAAATGTCATTTTAAAATATGATATTTCATTTCTTCTGTTGAGGGAAGTGTGAAGATGGAAGTTATTATTTTAATATTTTTGGGAATATGGTGCTATTCTGTAAAGAAGGCTGGGTGTATGTTTGCGTGTATGTGCGTGTCTATGATTAATTAAACTGGAGGAAGGTTAGTAAAGACAGCTTGTCTGTGGGAACTGAGAGATGAAAGGTAAAGTTTCTAAATGCATGCATTTGTAATGAGAGGCTATGGTGAAGTTGAATGTATTGTAAATAGGCTGGGTTTTAAAATTTGCATTAAGTGATAGGTAGGGATTTGACATTTCAGCTGTTAAATTTCAAAGGGTAGTTCAGAAGTGACAAGGGACTTTTACAACTTACAAAGGTTTCATAAGTAAAGAGGGGAAGGTTATTAAATTTTATTTGACCCGAAAGTGGAGGCACTAGGAAGACATGAAAGGTTTTTATATTTTGGAAAAGTTGAGTTCAAACAGACCAGCTCTGTGCTGAGAAAAGTTGTGAATTTGAAGCAGCCATCCAGTTTCAAGCCAGAAAAATCTTTGTTTCCGGAAAGCAGTCTGTTTCTGAACCTTCTTGGATTTTCATAGCAGAGCGGAAGAGATTGAGAAGTTGTGTGGTATACTTTACAAAGTAGGAGCAGATTTTTGCCTTGGGTAATATTACTTGATTTTTATGGTTAAAAATCTATAAGGGAGCTGTTGCCAAGTAGTTTATTTGTATGTTCTAATCTAGTGTTTTTTTTTTGGGTGGGGGGGGGCAATGTTTTGTAAGACTGTTTTAACTGTGTAATTTTAATCTTTTGTGCTTAAGTTCTTTTTTTCCTTCTTGTGAATAAACCTTTTAATTTTAAAATCCTAAAAGTGTTACTGGGACTCTATGCTTTTGCGATCAGTAGTTTTCCATTTGTTTTCAAAATTTAAAAAAAAATGACGTGATCAGTAAGAAAAGTTTCCCTCTGGGATTTGGCTTGCTCAGCATGCAGTGAAGATTAAAATTTCCCCCAATATGTTGTTCTCTTCTTAAAGAGGTAGGAAAACTCTTCCTGGAAATTTAGTCCATCGAGCTCAGCCGCAAGCTAGTTGGATTCTTCATCAATAAAATAACTGCACAATGACAGCTCATATGCACTCCACTCCTCAGCAGAAGCTGTGGCTGTTAATGGATCACAACAAACTGCCCATGGCAGTTCCTAAGGTGCTGTTTCAAAACAGCTTCTTCCCCAACCTTAGCAGCATGCGACTGGGAGGAATACAAGGGCTCAGTCTGGGTGCCCGATGAGGGCAATGATTCTCAAGCAGCGTCCAAAATGGGTACCGAGTTGCTGGAGTGGCCCTCTACCCATCCGATGGGGCTGGCATGAGATTCAAGCTATTTCGAAGGCTGGATATCATTAACATGCTGCCAGCCAGCTGCAGAAAATGGGTGGAGTCCTGTGCCCTCCCCTGTTGTGGGTTTAGTGGTGGGGAGGCATTTAACCAAGTGGAGAGACCCTGCAACATTCCTCCTTCCTGACTTCACCCCCGATTAAGTCTGTAGGGCAGGAAGGCCTGTGGATCGTCTTCCTGCTGCGCTGCCAATTCAGGCCTGTAAATGGGCAATTTTTTTTCATTCACGGGAATGTGGGCATTGCTGGCTCAGCCAGCATTTATTACCCATCCCTGGCATTTAAGTGTCAACCACATTGCTGTGGGCCTCCAGTCACATGTAGGCCAGACCAGGTAAGGACTGCAGATTTCCTTCCTTCAAGGACATTAGTGAACCAGATGGGTTTTTACAACAATCAACAGTGGTTTAATGGTCATCATTGCACTTTAATTCCAGATTTTTAATGGATTCAAATTCCACCATCTGCCGTGGGGGGATTCAAACCCGGGTCCCCAGAGCATTACCCTGGGTCTCTGGATTACTAGTCCAGTGACAATACTACTTTGCCATCGCCTCCCACTTTGGGCCTCATCCCACCACTGCTGATATTAACCCAGAGGCAATATCTGGCGGTGGTTGGCCATGCGGGGAGGTAGCACCCCAGGAACCCTGGTGTATTTTCTTTCAGACTCCTGGGGCAATTCTCTCATCTGACGACACTCATACTTGATGAAGGCACCCAGAATCGGGAAGGTTGAATGCCACCCCCTGCTCTTGAGCTCAAACCCCCTCCCACTCCAACCCAGCTACTCCTCCCTTCCACCGTCATCACCTGTGCCTTGCTCCCTCCGAGGCCTCGGGTGGTTGTAGTACAAGCAGCAGCCACTGCCTCCCCAGTGGTACTGCTGAGTACAGAAAAGTTGCTGGCCTCTGAGTGGCCGGCAGCTGCTGACAGGCGGGATTCCTGTCCCTGATCTCGGGGGAAAGGCCCGCCTCTAGCCTGTAAGGTGCCTAAGTGGCACAAGATGCGGCGGGCCTTCCAAACAAAAGGCAACGCAGGGGTCTCGCCATACCTTTAGCTGGCAGCCAAGACCCCCGTCACTTCCACAAGGTTCCACCCAACATAACCAAATCTCCCTTCATTCCCAGTTTACATTCAAGAAATGTTAATATCAGCAGCTTGTTATCACCAACAATGCACTTCCCCTCTCAGTAAGATCCAAGTACATTTTGCTGCTGTGGAAATTTTGGGGTTTTTGTTTTGTGAGAAATAGCAGACCAGCAACTGAAAATTGGCAGGGTGTGTGGTGGGGCAAGATGAACCCCTTGGGCCACCTGATTAATGATAAAGTCCTACCTGATGTAACTAATCTTGCTGTAGCAAACAAGTGCAATAGTGTATTTTTAGTACTAAGACCCCAAACTTTTATGCTCATGGTTAAGAGTCAATTCTTGTCCTCATGTCAATACAAGATCGTTCAATTTTTTATTCCTATTGTGAATTGCCAGTGGGTACATGTGGATCCATGCGAAGTATTGTTTAGAAGGCAAGAGCAATAACAACTACAAAAACATTAATAAATCAGAATTTGAACAACACAGCTTTTCTGCTATAATACATAATTGGAACCCTGGGCCTGCACAGTGTTTAATGTAACAGTGTATTAAAGATATATGAAGGAGACAGAACGCTACATGACTATCAGTGACACAGCACAGCCAGAGTTTGATAGATTCTATGCAAAGTACACTGTTCCCATCTTCCAGCTACACCAAGCTGATCAGTGCTGCCTGCAGTAGGTTTCAATAAATAAATTGCTTCTTGCTTCCTCACTCTTGACTAGGATTTTTCATCCAAAGACAAATTTCAGATTGAGATATGATCTATATCTCTCAAAGCAACAGATAATTTGCAATTTTAATATAAAGTTTTTGTCGACGTCCATCTCCTCTCCAAACTAGGCAACACCTATTTAGCTAAGCTCTCATCCCCATGTAACAATCTATTTGGTTTCCCTACCGTTTGTCTTCTAATACTATGGACCTGAATTTTTCTAAGAAGCCTCGCGAGTTATCCTGTTGAACGTTCTTAAAAAATATACCCGTGACACTGACTGCTTTCTTTTTTTAAATCTATCCAATTAGTCAGCTTTTCAAAGACCTCTACTAATTTTGCCAAACATTTGCCTTTAACAAGGTTGCACTGGTTGTTGATTCCATAGAATTACAAAGCCTTTACAGCAAAGAAACAGGCTAATTGGAGAAGTGGTCTATGCTGTTGTATGTGCTCCATGAAAATCTCCTTCCATTCTGCTTCATCTAATCCTATCGGCCTACCATCCTAATCCTTTCTCCTAATGTATTTATCTAGATTTTCTGTAAATGCATCTATCCCTATTTCCCGCAGCCACTCCATGCAGTAGAAGGTTCCGTATTCGAGCTACTCCCTGGAAAGGAAATTAATCCAAATTCCTTATTGGATTTATTAGTGACTATCTTAAATGTATGATGTCCAGCTTTTCCCGTCTCAGTGGAAACATCGTTCCAAATCTTCTGGTCTCTGGATCATTGGAGACCAGATGTATGACGGTAGGAGCACATCAGGAACCTGCAGCAGTCCTGACAAGTGGACTTGTCCAGGGAGTTTAAACTTCTGATGGGCAATTCCCCTGCTCCCTGGGAACCTGTGCAAATGTCTCCCACTCTAGGTTAGAGTCAGAGACTTCAGACAGATCTGTGGTTCTTACCTGGATAGTTACCCAGTAAATGTTAGAGAGTTTAAAACCTGGTCCAACATCTGGGTAACTGCATAACTGAGACCCAATTACCCCCCTGACTATCCCCCCACACCCTCGATCACCCAACTTCACCCGACAACCCAACAACCCCTCCCCAACCGGATCCGACTACTCCCCCAACCTGACTACTCCCCCAACCTGACAACTCCCCCAACTTGACTACCCCTCGACCACCCAACTACTCTCTCAACCCAACAATCCCCTGACCAGACCTGACAAACCCCCCGTCCCCCAACCTGACTAAACCCTTCGGACCCAATTAAACCCTCCTGACCCCGTTACCCCCGCAACCAAACCATTCACTCATCCATTCACTAACCCACATTCAAACACTGGACCTTTAGTCTTACCAGACAGAACATGGCCGCTAATGCCTTAAAAAGCGTTTGGGGGGGCATGTCCTGTCTTCCCCGACTCTACTCTGTTCCGATGGAGTTGCCCGAGGGACGTTGCACTGTGCGTTTCTTCTTCAGCTGGGATTGGAAGATTCAGGCCATCTTCCACATGTCTACCCTATTGAACCTCTTCATAATTTTAAAAACCTCCATTCAATAGCTCTCCCCTTAGTCTTCTCGTTTCTAGAGAAATGAGCTCAAGTTTGTTCTGTTTCCTGAATAACCCATGCATTTCTAAATGCTCACTTATTTCCTCTCCAATTATTGATTCGAATTATTTGGCAACAACTGACATTTGACTAATTGGTCTATGGTTACCCAGTTAATCCACTGGTTACCTAATTTAACCTTCCCTTCCTTCTTGTAACAAAGTTGTGGTGTTAGCCACACTCTAGTGGTGTGACACAATCTGCATATTTAGTATTCATGATATAAGCTCACACACAAAATATAGACGCTTGGGCAAGTTAGTGGGCAGTGGTCTATGTGTGTGGATCCATAACCCTACAGGTGACAGCACTTTCAGGAAAGAAGTGGAGAACATTGGAGAGGAAGATAATTTTAAAAGATTATTTTTTAAAAAGCAAGTCTTCTAAAGGTTTTTGCAATGTACCTTCCATTCACATTGTGTGCTTGTGGCAATATGGCAAGCTGAGGTATTGAAAAAGGCACATGTAAGTGTTTCTTTATTAGGTGACCATGATGGACAAGCAGATTAGTCAAATAAACTGCATGACTGTACATGTGGTAAATGTGACCTTTATATAATTGACGAATGTATTGAACGAGTTCCGATAAAAGCAGATAACATCGTACCATGTGGCACAAGTGGTCGGCATGGATTCTCATTAAGAATTTAGGTTAAGTTCTGGATAGTTTGTATTGTTCCTTTTACTCTGAACAAGGGAGCTATTGATCTGCTAGCTACATTAAAATTAAAATGTTCAGAAAGTGGTGTGCAGTAGTTTCAGGCAGCTGTTGATATTTCTTGTATCAGCCTTCTTCACCATCTACATTGACCTAATTTATTTAACAAAGCTTAAAGCAATTTCAGGTGAAGAGTGTGGCGTTTGCTAGGTGTGAATGATATATTCTCATTTGCTGAATGAGACATTGTGGGGCAATTGAAAGGATTAGAGGTACACACTTGGCATCCAGGTTGGAGGTAGGCATCTGGTATTCAGCAGCTATACGGAAGGGTGATGGATTGTGGGGTTTAGCACTGGAGATTGTCTTTTGGTTTGGCAGAGTGCTGATGGTGAAGGGGACTGCTGAGGGGTGTAATCTTGGGCCTATATTGAACTGAAGCTGGAGCCTATAGTTTGGAGCATTCTGGAGTCTTGCCAGAACTATGGAGAGGATTTCAGGGCCTGACAACATAGGGGTTGAGGTCTGGGGTTGGTCAACACTGAGGGGTTGTTCCTGTTGCTTTGGCGGCACTGGAGTGGAGAGGTCCAGGGTTTGATAACTCTGTGGATGGGATAATTGAGTCTGGCAGCAATGGGCACTGATTGTCTTGAGTTTGGCAGGGATAAATGTGCAATGCTGGGCATGACATCAGGAGGAAAATTCCTTGCATCTGGTTTCATCGTGGTAGGAAAACCTGGGATTGGTAGCACAGCGCATGAGAGTCACAGGTCTGGCAGTCTTGTTGCTGGGAAAACCCATGTCTGGCAGCAATAGGATGAGGGTCTTGGGGTCTGGCAGCAATGGAGGAGGCTCCAGGGACCAGCAGGGCTGGATGGAGATCCTGATGTTTGACAGGAAGGAATGGGAAGCAAAGGAATTTGATCAAAGGTCCAATATCATCCTTTTGCCAATAAAACAAGTAATTTATATTCCGCCATAGATCTAACTACGCCCTTTATCAGTTCTGAAATATCTTTCATTTGTTATTGAAGCATTGATTTAGGAGTTGTAATTCAAAACAGATACAGAGTGTGCTTTTTAAAAAAATAAAGATATTCTGCTCTGTATGATCCTTACGCAAAGATGAAAGGTTGTCAATTCATTATGTATTTATCAAGATTCGACTACAATGCTGATTTATAAAATAGGAATAATTTCTAGCAATTCCTTGTTACACAGATCTAAGGAACCAAGAAAATGATCTTTTATTACTTGACCAAGGTGATGCAGAGACATTCTTGCAATCCTCAGGGGTTTACAGTCTGTGAAACTAATACTTTGCAGAATTCAAAGCAGTTTTTTAAAAAAGAGACTGCACAATAATATACTGAACAAGGTGGAGAATTTCAATCAGTTTGGTACCATCAATTTTTGAGAATTGCAAATAAAATCTGGGGAATTGAAAACAAACAGATCTGCCTCTAAATAAAGAAAGAGTGAATACCAATGAGTAAAGAATAAACCACAGCTCCCTTTTCATGGGTAATGACTGGCAGGAAGTGCAAAGTGATAAGCAATCTTCTCCGAGAGATGAGCATTAATAAACAAAGTGAAGAACTGACAAATATTATACTGTAGTTAAGCAGCAATGTTACCATAAATAGTTGTGGGGTGAGGGGGATTTGTATGGGTTACAAATGTTCTTTCAATGGCGTTGGGAATGGAGAGGGTATCGGTGGAAGACCTACTGGATATAAATGAAAATGAAGTGGGATTGAGGGAAGAGAGATAATTATCGTTTCAACTGTGATGAAGTTGGCAGGTGACATTCATATTTCCATTTCTCCCCTCCCCTCTCCATCCCCAATATGTGCTTCAGGGTAGCTTGTTATAGATAGAAAGGTAAATGGTAGTTGAAAAAAGCATCAAGAGTTCAAAAGGGCAGCAGGAGAATGCGAGCAGGGTTATGGACATTGTATAAAGTGAGCAGAACTTGTAGAGTGGGTTCATCAGGATACCATATGGATGGGAAACATAGTTAGGAGAAGAGGCATGAGCCAGTGGGCATTATTTCCAACAGAGCAGAGATTGGATATTTAGTAGAGGCTGTTTTTAAAACCATGAGGGGTTTTCATTGCCTGAATAAGGAAAGAGGATTTCCTCAGTTTGGGGAGTGGGTGGCTCAGGGAGCACCCATCACACTTCTTTAAGGGATAATTAGATAAATATATCTGAAGCAGAGGAAGAAACAGGAATAACAGAGGAATCAAGGCAATTAGATCGGTTGGGACAGGCTGACAGACTGAGTTGCATCCTTCTGCATCCTAAATTTGCATAGATCATTAATGGTGGAGGATGTAGAAATTATAGAGTTACGGTGACAGGAGAAAGAGTTATATTGAGTTGGAGCAGTGATCGAGTGACATGGAAATAAAAAGGTCATTGTTCAGATCAGCCATGATCTTAGTGAAAGGCGGAGCAGGCTTGAGGGACTGAGTGGCCTACTACTGCTCCTAATTTGTATGTTCGTATGATGGTGTGTTAATCTATATTTTGGGCATAGCTGTGTTCTGCACAGATACTAATAGCATCAGGAAATAATAAAATTGAGGACTTAGTTGAGGAACAACTAAGGAAAAGATTGGGAAAAGGAACAAATATGTCAAATGGTTTATCCAGCCTGTGAACTTCAGTAGTTTAACTGTTCAACTGATAGCCAATAACCTACAGCCATGTTCAAGACAGAAGGAATTACTGCTAAATGCAGGATACTTATGTTACGAGCCATACCTGAGTGTGTGAAGGAGGGAGCCCTTTCCTGCCATATACTCCAATCAATGCATCCTTCGGAAGGGATATGTTGAACTTCAGGAACTGGGGCTGATCAATAAAAAGTTGAGATCTCCAGAAAACCCCAGGAGGCACCTCTTGTATCGTCCACCGACCCAAGTCAACCTCACCTGAATCTATGGTGTTGTTTTCTTGATAAGTGATGCCAAGCTTTCCTTGAAATAAAGAAAATATTTTCAGAATGCAAGATTCCAAGTCATGGGTTCAGAGTCCTGACATTAATTCCATTCTTTGGGTTATGAGTCTGGAGGTGATGTTTAATCATGACCATCTTCCTCCAGGCTCCTTTTTCAGTACTGATGCAAGCAATGTACTTGTGTGTACCAATCCTGGGTTGTGAGGTAAAATCCCATCATGAAATTAAGTTCACTTACATGTGGTAATATGTGAATACACCAGGCAAAATCATGCTGAAATCTATCATGTTCTTTTAATCCCCACAATACCTCAGAAATATGACTCAGGAAAGGTGAATCTATCTCGTTTGTATGTGACTCCAGACTCACACTCTGTGTTGGACTAATGTCCCGTGAAGTGGCCTAACACATTTTTAATATTTTTTATTTATTCGTTCATGGGATGGGGGCATCACTGGCAGGCCAGCATTTATTGCCCATCCATAATTGCCCTTGAGAGCTGATTGGCTTGCTAGGCCATTTCAGAGGGCATTTATAAGAGTTAACCGCATTGCTGTGGGTCTGAGTTACATGTAGACCAGGCCAAGTAAGGATGTCGGAATTCCTTCCCCAAAAGGGCATTCGTGAACCAGATGGATTTTTACAACAACCAACAACGGTTTCATGGTCATCATTAGACTTTTAATTCCAGAGCAGGATTTTTACCTCATCGGTTGGGCGCGGCAGGCGGGCCCGGTTGCGAAAACGACCGCCGCCTGTGATTGGGCGCCAACCACAAATTCACGTGAATCGCGCTCTGGGAGCCTCAGTGCTGCCTGGGTGGGGGAGGGGTGGCGGGGGGTAGGGGGAGGAGGGTGAATGGGGACACTGGCGAATGCGAATGTTTGCACATGTGCGCGCACCGAACGCTCCCTGGAGGCACAGAACTACCTCAGGGAGTTGAAGATTTTTAAAAACATAAATAAAGACTTTAAAAATGTTAAAAACATGTCCTCTCATGTGAGTCTGTCATGTGAGCAGGGACATGCTATAAATGAGATTTCAACATCTTTATTTTTATTTTTAATTCCTGTTGGAAACCTCATCCCGCCCGTGGATGAGGCTTCATAAAAAATCCTAAGGCTGCCTGGCCTTTTTGCCAGCCCGCCAACCAAATGGTTGGACAGGCAGTGAAAGATCAGATTTAATTAATTGATTCAAGGCCTTAAGAGGCCTCTTAATTGCCGGCGGGTGCGTTACCACCTCTCGCGCGTGCCCGCCGAGCGAAACACCGCGAGTGCGCGTGATGACGTTGGGATGCATGCCTGACGTTATCGTGCATTATTTTTCTCTCACTCGGGTCAGGCGTGTGCCCGCCTGATGAGCAAAAAATTCTGCCCCAGATTTTTTTTATTGAATTCAAATTTTACATTCTGCCATGGTGGGATTCGAACCCAGTCCCCAGAGCATTACCCTGGGTCTCTGGATTACTAGTCCAGTGACAATACCACTACTAATTAAGCAAAAACTGCTTCGGTGAGGTGGCCCATCCACCTTCTTTCTCAGGGCAAAATAGGAAAGGCAATAAAGGTGGGCCTTGTCACCATCACCGACATCTTAGAAATAACCAAGAACCAAACAATAACACAGCAGCTTGGTCTGTATTGCTATTGAGCCTCAACTTCATAAGGAGTTTACTGATCTTATTAGGTTTGCAATTTTAATCATGCTATTCGGAGACAGCAAGCAAAGGTGGCATTACCCATTCGTGGCTGAGTCGCTAAAGTAGGTAAACTGTCTTGGATACTGGCTTTTTCAGAGGCAATGAAGGGGAATGAAAAGGCCATTTGGCTCCCCCAGCCTACTCATTTCATCGACTATTTTCAGTCTTGGACTTTATCTCATACATTTCAGGGTAAATTCGGCAAGCGAATTCTCCCAGTGAGGAGGCTGGGTTTAAGAATAGATGCGATACTGACGCCCAACTTCCCGGACTCACAACCCTTCCAGCATGGGCTGAGTGAGTTTACCCTTTAATCTCTCGAGAGCTATTTCTGCATCAATAATTCCTCATCCTCACTGTGAAGCAGAATATTCATTCATCCTTACTATTCAAGCCTGGCCTTTCATCCGGCAGTCAAACATCTTACCCTTTCCCTTGTAGAATGGGACCCAAGTTACCCTCTCCCTAGTAGAATGGGACCCAAGTTACCCTCTCCCTAGTAGAATGGGACCCAAGTTACCTTCTCCCTAGTAGAATGGGACCCAAGTTACCCTCTCCCTAGTAGAATGGGACCCAAGTTACCCTCTCCCCAGTAGAATGGGACCCAAGTTACCCTCTCCCTACTAGAATGGGACCCAAGTTACCCTCTCCCTAGTAGAATGGGACCCAAGTTACCCTCTCCCTACTAGAATGGGACCCAAGTTACCCTCTCCCTAGTAGAATGGGACCCAAGTTACCTTCTCCCTAGTAGAATGGGACCCAAGTTACCTTCTCCCCAGTAGAATGGGACCCAAGTGGGAATTGTGAGCAAATAGTCAGATCTCACCATATAATTCGGAATGGCTATCAGATTGTGCTGAAGTCTTCTTTTTCATTTATATTTCACAGATAACTTGAAGCACTTACCCATGAACATAGCTGTTTTACGAACTAATGACAGGCCACCTATTGTTGGGTCTCTTGAGTATGCAGAGTTAGGTTTTAATACAACTACATGATTAGAATGGAATAGCAGCCATTTCCAAACAGTGTATGCCAAGATCCATTTTGCACAGTAACTATAAAGGTTTACGGTGTAATTCCAGTTATTGTTCATTGTGCCAATCATCAGTCAACCATCAGGATCCAAAGAACAGAACATTAAAAATGGAATTTTAGGGTAAACATGGATAGAATTTTGTTTAATTTACAGCCAATTGACTGAAACTTTGGTCTGAATTGTTGTAAAATAAATGAGTTCGTTTTACCAGATTTTACTGGCATGGTTCTAAAACAAACAAATATGGAATGATCATATAATCTGATATCTTTGTGAAAAGGAGCATGGAGTTAATTCCTATGATCCCTGTTCCAGACGTCGTTGCTATTACAGAAAATTGAAAAAAAAACGTGTGTAAAATCCTTAAATATTGAGGTCACTTTAATTTCACCAGCTTTATTTTCTTATGTTAGCTTCAGGTACTTCCTAGCCCAGCAGGCATACATCCTGGGACCACTGTGTGTGGTGTCGATAATGCACACAATCAGTTCTCATTCATGCATGTATCCGTCACCTCTGACTCAACAAATGTTGTAAATTATATTCCACAGCATGGGATAAATGAGCAACATGTGGGGCATCTTGATTATGTGAAAGGTAATATTACTTCTAGGCCAAGAATAGTATGTCAACAGTTTGAAAAACTTGAATTCCACAATCCTCTCAGCTACGCTCTTTACATTTTACTCCCTAATCCCAAAAGAGATTTTTTTTTCAGATGCTTTGTTGCGATGTTTTTTGGCGCATTACATAAACTTACTGGATGCAATTTTCTCTTGGGCTCATCTGCTTCTGCCCAGAATAAGAATCTGTAGCAAGAGCCAATCAATTTAAATAGGTTTGTGCAGGTGACAGTAAGAGTTGCAATGGGCCAGGGGGCAGGACTATGTTTTGAAGTGGCTTGTGCAGGCAATACCATATCCCCTTTGTGCTTAGCTCGAAGTAATGACCTGCCACTTTCCTCTTCCTGGTTGGGCATGTTGTCTCTTATTTATTATCGCTCTCAACAACACATCTGTGAGTGAGAAGGCAGGGTTTGGAAAGTCTAAAAGGTTGGTTGTGATGCTCAGGCAGCCTCTGTTGGTGCTTCTTTCTCCATGCATACAACACATGAGCAATTAAACAGTCCCAAATGCAACAGCAAGGAAATCTGTGTCCCTGTACTTTCAGGGCAGCACATAGGAGAAGTGTTGCCTCTCACAGAATTGTAAAAAATGTAAAATAAAATTGCCAAACTTTGCTCAAGGAATAAAAAAAATACCCTGACTTGGTGTTAATAATAAAACGTCCAGAGTACGATTCCCCGAAAACAAGAAAATGTTCGAAATGCTGGTCTGAAAATTAGTGGGGCGGAAGGGTTTTTCACTGACTACGGTGATTGGAGCATTTTCAACGTTAGCGCTGTAAGTGACACTAATTAACATGTCAGGAAGTAGAATGAGCATTCTTCTATTAATCAATATAAATGGAACTTCACATTCAATGAAATATGAGTACCTCTGACCTGCCCACTGTGAGCTGACAGCAAAAATTGTTACCTACGGGAAAAAAAAAATGCCATCCAGTGAAATCGTACAAAGCTCACTGATCCACCATTCACAACATTAGTTTCTCCATTTTTCTCAATTGACTTTTAACAGGACCAGATTTGACCTCTCCACCCTTAGGTTTAATGAAGGTTAAAAAAAAGCTTCTATTGAAAAGGGTAATGTTAATTGCACTAATTATGAAAATTCACGGCATGTCCATAAAACCCTCAGCCATTTTGCTGATTTGAAACAGAGTATTTAAAATGAAATTAGATTCCTTTCTGGACTTCTGATTACAATCAAACGGGCTATTACTTTCAATTTAGGCTTAAATGACCAAAAAAAAAGTACCAATGTTTCCTGGGAAGCTTCAGTGAAACTGCGGCGTTATGCCAACTTTATGCCATTCGTTTCCCGGAGGCAATTTGTGCGTAACTACGTTATGCCAGTTTTATGCCAAAACATCGTTAACTGCCCATTTCCTCTGCCATTTGCACCGCTTCTGAGATACAATTCGATGAAACCCTCTGCTTACTTCTGATCACCTCTATCCGTGGCATTGCATCTTCTCACTGTGTTCCCTTGGTTTTTAAAGGTCACAAGAAATCTGAGCCTGAGTTTCGGTCGGCAACACTGGTACATAAACTAATGTAGATTTTGGTGTAACTTCTGCAGATGACCAAATCCAGGAACTTTTGGCTCAAAGTATCCTCCTTACACCTCCTCCTCCTTCAGGTACCATGCCCCAAGTGGACATTGGCAATCATGGACTTCCATTGGATTGGTCCATGATTATGCTTGAAAAGTACTGCAGTTGTTTTACTGTTGCCTTCTACAGTCTGGTTGACCAGGAAACTCTCCCGCTCTTACTGCCTGCCATCAGGCACATTCGAAGAATTTACAGGCTTATAATCAACCTATCTGGCCACATTATAAGTGCCCCTTCTATGTCCAATAAGTCCTGGGAAGTGTGGCTTGAACCTGCAGCTTCTGGCCCAGAGCTAAGGACACTATCACAAGACCCTCCAAGTACTGCGGCATCATAGAGATCAGTGAGATAAGGTTAAGTGCACCAAGTAAGAATAAGTGAGATAACTACAACATTTTACTGGTTGCCAATAAGCATGTTGAGGCAACGTCTGATGTCAACACCACGGCACAGTGTGCACCACTTTTTATTCATTTCTCCTTGGGTGTACGAGGCACTGGTAAGGCTGTATTTCCTGCCCATGCATGGATGCCATCCATAGCTGCCCTGAGGATCATCTATACAGTGTGGAACTAGTCACATGTAGACCCGACCAGACAAGGATGCTACTTTCTTTCTCTGAAGGACATCAGTGAACCAATTGGGTCTTGACAACATTCGAACAGTTTTTATTATAATTTCTTAGCTGTTGGTCCACAATTTACCATATTTGTTGAATTTAATATTCCAACTTGCTCTGGGGAGGAATTTGAACTCGTGACTTTACTAGGCAGGTACCACAATCACTCAGCAACTGCAGCCTAGGTCATACAAACAGTGAAAGTTCTAGCTTTGATTCACAGGTATGGAAGCCGGTTGACATCATGCCCTTCAGCTCATGGAGATGACTCCTTCCACAGAATGTGAACTATCTCAAGAGCAATTAGGGATGGGCAATAAATGCTGGCCTAGCCAGTGATGCCAAATCCTGTGAATGACAAAATCATTCACTCATCACCCAGTTTTAACTCCTCATTTGACACTCCCTGATCCAAAAGGCAACAACAATTAAGGGCAAGTATTCATCCCCACGCCCCTACTAGTTAACCTTTTACCCTCTACAATCTAAACAGCCTAACATCTGGCACACTGTAGGAAGAATAGGGGTACCTAACGTTACTTAGAAGGTGTGAGTCTAAGTGGGGTAAATGAACAATGGGATCTCAAAGTATAAATACACCAATCACTAAAAGTTGCGCCACCGGTTAGCAAGGCCACTTAAAAAAGCAACCCAAGCACTAGGCTTTATTTATAGCGGAACAGAATTGAAAAGTAGGGAAGTTAGGCTAAACCTGTATCAAAGGATATGGACACACTGGAGAGGGTGCAGAGAAGATTTACAAGGATGATATCAGAAATGTATGGACATGTATATAAGGAAAGGAGGAACAAGGCTAGGTTTCTTTTCTCTTGAAAAAAGAAGGCTGAGGAGTGACCTCAGAGATCTTTACAATTATGAAAGGTGTTGATTGCAGAATGTTTCCTCTTGTGGGGAGAAGCATAACTAGAGACCATCAATCTAAGATAGTCACCATGAATTCAGAAGAAACTTCCTGACCCAAAGAATAGTGACAATGTGGAACAGGGAGTGGATGAAGTGAGTAGTATCGATGCATTTAAGGGGAAGCCAGACAAGCATATGAGGGAACATGGAATAGATTTAGGTGAGAAAAAAATAGGAAGAGGCTCAAGTGGAGCATAAATGCCGCATGGTCTGTTTGGACTGAATAGCCTTATATCCTCTGTGCCACATATCCTACATAATCCTGTTTTGTTGTCAAGGGTAAAAAAGTTAAATAGTAGAGATGAAAAGAAAGTGCTGGAAAAACTCAGCCAGTCTGGCAGCATTTGTGGAGAGAGAAACAGAGTTAGCGTTTCGAGACCAACTAGACTTTTCTTTGGAAGAGGAGTCATAGGGGACTCGAAATGTTAACTCTGGGCTGGGTTTTATGTGCCCACGCCAGGAATGTTTATGGAAGGGGGTGTGTAAAATAGGACAGGTGCCCACCCCACCTTCCCGCCTGCCCTCAAGCTCACCCCACAACACGGTAGGTGGGCGGATGTCGAAATCGGCAGCCCACCAACTAAATTTAAATAAATAATCAAGGGTAAATTAGGCTTGTTATCAAACCAATTGACCCTGATAATACGCTGCCCACGCCATAAAATGTTTGGGGTGGGCAGCCGGACGGGAGCAGGATGCCCGTTTTTTTCACTTACACGTTTAAAGGGCGGGAAGAGGGGGTCACTCTATGGGGGGCTGTCCTTTGTCAATCGTGGGGCGGCCCCCCTCCAAGGTTGAAACCCCCCTTCCTTCCTGCCTGCTCCCTCCCTTAAACCCATCCCCTTCCACTCCCGTTCCTTTCATTAACCTACCCAAACCCTCCTGGCCCAGGACCCCAGACTTAGCTGCTGCGGGGATTCACGGGCCTTGGTCTTCTTCTTCTTCACCTGCATTCCCGGCAATGGCTAAACTGCCAGGACTGATGGAGCTGATTGACCGGCAGCTCCAGAGGGCAGGACTTCCTCGACCCAGTGTGGGGGTGGAAGTCCTACTTGGCCCTTGTTCATCTGCTTCGCAGCGCTTTATGACTGTGGGGTGGGTTGGCATGGAGCTTGTCAACTCCGTACCAACTTTGCTTCTGGTGCGGGGTGGGGTGGGTGTTCACTTGCTGTCCGGCAACCCCCTCCCCCAATCCTGCCCATTAATGTGGGCTGGATTTTACATTTGCCCGCTGGGTGTGCTTTCAGCAAGGGGTGGGGGGGGGACGACAAGTAAAATGGGGCGGGCACACAACCCCCCCCCCACCCCACCCCCCTGCCTTCCAGCCCATCCCTGAGTTCGCCCTCATAACATGGTAGGTGGGCGGGCGTCAAAATCGGCTGCCCACCCGCCATATTTAAATAAATAATCAAGGGTCAACTGAGCTTGTTAACAAGCCAACTGACCCTAATGATGTGTTGTCCATGCTATAATACAGTTGGTATGGGCAGTCGGGTGGCTGTTTTGGTTAAAATGTTTTTAAAAGGGCAGGAGGAAAGGTGGGGTGCTATCCTCGGGGGTTGCCCTTTGTGCATGGGGGCGTAACACCCCCCTGCCAAGACAGTATCCTCCTTTCTTCCAACACGCTTCCTCTGCAAGACCCACCATGACCCCTCCCCCGCCAAGCCGCCCAAACCCTCCCCACTTACTGACCTTACCCTGGGATGCATTGGGGGCTTTATTCTTGGGACAGGTTGCACTCCTGGAGGCAATCACTGCTGAGATCTTGCCACTGCCCGGAATGCTGGAGCTGCTAGCCAACTGGATTGGGCGGTAGCTCTCGAAGGCGGGTCTTCCTCCCAGCGAGGGGTGGAAGTCACACTGTCAGGCAATTTAGCCCACCCGTGGGGTATTATGGATGCGGAGCAGGCTGGGGTGCAGTGAGTTAACTTTCCACACCTGTAACATGCAGCCCTCTGTTTCTCTCTCCACAGATGCTGCCAGACCCCGGCTGAGTTTTTCCAACACTTTCTGTTTTTATTTCAGTTCTCTCGTGTCCACAGTATTGTACTTTTAAATAGTAGAGACATGGGGATGGATAATCACAATCTATATCTATTCCCATGATCTCCAGCTCTGTTTCCAGCTAAATATTTACCCAGCTTCTTTTTAAAAGGAATTACATGCCATGTCATCAATTGCCTTTGTGCAGAGCCTGCTCAATATGTCCACTATCTGAAGAGGCAAGGGGAAACTTTTCAATCTGTAACATTGCTTGAGGCTTGATAATTGTGACCACTGTTTTCGTGCCTGTGTGTTTGGTGTGTGTCTGATGGAATGAAAGAAATGATGACTGACTAAATTCTTTGGCAAATGTTTGGAACCACTGCAACTTGTGTGGTGCAGGAATGAAGAAAAAAAGTTTTACTTTAATAAATTCTTCCTTCTACTGTGGGAGCGCCATTACTCCATCAAGTGGTAAACTTCGACTAAAGCAGAAGCATTGGCATGTCTAATTTATGCTACATTGATGTGTAGCTGAGAATGTTAATTCACTTTTCCACAAATCTGAGATTCATAGCTAGAATTTTACTTTCCTTTGAGGAGCCTAATTTTTTTGGCGCGTTTCACACAACAGCAACGCAACACAAGAGAATGGTGACAATACCCTTCCCAGAATGCACTGTAATCAAGGAATGGTGGTGGAGGAGCTCTTCAAAAAAAAAGAAACAGAAAGACGTGCACTTACAAGGGCTTTTCATGACCACCGGACGCCTCAAAGCTCTTTACAGCCAATAAACTACTTTTGAAGTGTAGTCATTGTAGGAAATGAGGCAGCCAAGCAGCCCATGTCCAAATGCAGCAAGATCTGGACATTATCCAGGCTAGGACTGACAAATGGCAAGTAACAATCGCGCCACACAAGCGCCAGGCAATGACCATCTCCAACAAGGGAGAATCCAACCATTGCCCCTTAACATTCAATGGCACTATCATCGCTGAATCCCCCACTATCAACATTCTGGGGATTACCATTGGCCAGAAACTGAACTGGATTAGCCATATAAATACTGTTGCTACAAGAGCAGGTCAGAGGCTAGGAATCCTGTGGTGAGTAATTCAACTCCTGACTCACCAAAGCCTGTCCACCATCTACAAGGCACAAGTCAGGAGTGCGATGGAATACTCTCCACTTGCCTGGAGGAGTGCAGCTCTAACAACATTCAAGAGGTTCAACACTATCCAGGACAAAGCAGCCCGCTTGATTGGCACCCCATACACAAACATTCACTCCCTCCACTACCGATGCACAGTAGCAGCAGTGTGTAGCATCTACAAGATGCACTGCAGGAATTCACCAAGGCTCCTTCGACAGCACCTCCCAATCCCATGACTGTTACTGTTTAGAAGGACAAGGGCAGCAGATACATGGGAACATCACCGCCTGGAAGTTTCCCTCTAAGTCACTCACCATCCTGACTTGGAAATATATCACTGCTCCTTCACTGTGGCTGTGTCAAAATCCTGGACCTGCCCCCCCCACCGGCCCACCACCACCACTGGCTAACAGCATTGTAGGTGTACCGACACCACATGGACTGTAGTGGTTCAAGAAGGCAGCTCACCACCACCTTCTCAGGGACAATAAATGCTGGCCTGGCCGGCGACGCCCACATCCCATGAATGAATATAAATAAATCTGTACACAGCAAGCTCTGACAAACAGCAATGTGATAATGACCAGGTAATCTGTTTTTGTGATGTTGATTGAGGGATAATTATTGGCCAGGACACCAGGTTGATTCCCCACTCTTTGAAATAACACCCTTTGATCTTTACATCCACCTGAGCAAGCAGATGGGGCCTTATTTTATCGTCTCATTGCAACTCCAACAGCGCAGCACTCCCCGAGTGCTAGTGTAGATTTTTGTGCACAAGCTTTGGTAGAACTTTAGCCCGGAACCATCAAACTCAGAGAGCTAGGCACTGAGCCACAGCAGACACTATCTTCAATGCTGATTAAATGCAATGATAGAGGCCACAGTTTTCCAGAGTTGAGAACATGTGATAAAAGTAGCTGATTTTGTTCATGAGCTCGCAGCATCAAGATCCAGAAATTTTCAACTTATATTTTAAAAAATGGCTAATTCAATGCTTTTGCTAAAAGCTGTTCATGTTAACTCTCATATCCACACTGTTCTTGGCCAACTAAGGATGTTGTTCATGCCAAACGAGTGATGACCATCGTTTGCAGGCTAATCCAGGAACAATCTGCAGCTAATTAGTAGGAATTCCTATGGCCCCTTGCGTCAGGTCTCCCTCCCTGCTAGGCCCAGCGTTATACATTTGGAAAGACGCCATGGGAAACAGCAAGAATCATGGTTTCAAACTGCTCAGAGGTTTGGCTGTCATGGAGTAGCCCAGCCCTTGGAAACCGCATCTCAGGCTAGGATGTGGTTTGTTTTTGGAGCCAGGAAGCTCGGACTTGGCTCATGTCATCCAAGAGAGCGATCAACTTGAGGCCAGCAAGGCAACTGGCATTTAAAAAAAAAGTCGGAGGGAATTGAATGATTATTTTCTCCCATAAATTGGAGAAACACTTTTAACAAGGTTTTCAATATTACTGATGAAGGTCTCATGGCACAGCTTATGCTAAGTCAAATGATGTGCTGTTTAATAGTGTTGACAGAAAAATTATACCATACAACACCCAATCAAATCTTCTGCTGCTGAAGTGGAGCTACCTTTAACACAGGGCTGTCCCGTGCTTTCTTTCTTTTGCCTCCATTAGGAAGGATTTGTATGATGATGGAAGTCCCATTTGCAGGTCACCATCTCTGGCAAAGATCAGCACAAAGCTGGATTGAAGTTTGTAAATGCCAAGGCTGAACAGAAGGGTGGAAAAAACTCTTGTACATGGTGCAGTCATAAAGTATATACCTAACATCTTGCATATGATGGTTCCAAATGACCTCACAAAAGACCTGTTCTAAAGCTACAGTGTGTTTCTGTTGGCTTCTGTGTCATCAGGGCCTTAGAACTTAGAGATACTTAAATCACCAGCACATACAGCACAGTTACTGTCTCTGACTAAAAAGTATTTGTTTTTAGTAATGACTCTCAAGTGAAGTCTGCTTCAAAATTTAAGTAACAAAAGTATTTCACCGACTGTAAAGCACTTTGAGACATTCGGTCGTTGTGAAAAGGTCTATATGAATGCAAGTCTTTCACTTTTTTTGAAGCGGTATCATTAACTCCTCCATCACCCTTCCTTGATTATAGTGCATTCTGAGAAGGATACCATCACCGTTCTCTTATGCTCTCTTGCTGTCGTGTGAAACTCGCCAAAAAACTTTGCCTCCACACAGAGAAAAGTAAAATTTTAGCTATCAACCTCAGGTGTTAATTTAAGGGTCGAATTTCCTCCTGTCGATAATTTTCTTATCTGGTTGATACCTTTTGCTGAAATCATTGAAGTAAGTTTGCCTCTTTTCCAGTCGCAGTTTTATAAGCAACTTTTCAAATTTCATTAAATTAAAATTCAAATTAAATTTAATATGTAATAATTTTGACCATTAAAAAGGAGGGTTTTCAATATTACTGATGAAGGTCTCATGGCACAGCTTATGCTAAGTCAAATGATGTGCAGTTTTATAATGTTGACAGGAAAATTATACCATACAACTCCCAATCAAATCTTCTGCTGCTGAAGTGGAGATACCTTTAACAGGCCTGTCCCTTTAAAACCTGTTCTGTGAATAACCATAAGAATGAGCACAATTAATTGTATGCTTGCAGATTGAAAATGCGTTTGTAAAATAAATGATTGCCTTTCATTCTCTCTCTTTTATACTTTCTACAGTTTGAAGAATGGGGCTCGGTTTCCTTCTTTCCAGCAGGACTTCTCTGCTTACCCCGCTGCCATGAAAATGAACTCATTTCCTTGGTTACTTAGTCATGGGAGGCAACACCGGTGGGATTCCAGCTTCTGCAAATAAGGGGAATCTGGATGGGATGAAAACGACTGCAGTTTCTGAAGGCCTCAGCCAAAACTGGACCCTACATAAAGTACCAGGGTCCACTTTGAAGGACAGGGAGTTTCTATTACAGCCTCTCCCACTGTCAGGGGGCTTTTGGGCCAGGACCCCTACTAACCCAGGCCGAAGGATGCCTCTTAGCAGGTGGTCCAGCGAGCGGAGATTAAGAGGCGGATGGGATGAGAATCAGTTAGGAAGACTCTCTGTCGGCATTTGCATGTGGCAGGAAGGGAAAGGGAAGCCAGTGGCATTCCCAGGAGGGACCAATGGTGAAAGATGGCGGCAGGTCCCACGGTCCCATTTAATTGCCAATTGTGCTGCTATCCTACCCAACACAGGGCAGGCTGGATGATAAAATCCAACCTTTGATGTGTGTATGTATGTAAAATTATTTTACAATTTTACATAGGTTTTTAGCACCATAAAATGTAAACAGAGTGACTACTTCAGATTTCACCAGAATGTTCAGCCTAACAGCATTTTACTGAAAGACACCAACATTGTTTTGACTGAGATGCACTGCTTTTTTTCAAATTCAAAATGTAACGTGGTGCATGGATTTAAACTGATTTACAAATGTAACATTAAATAATTGACACAGCTCATAAAAACTAACAGATGGAGAAAAAATATTAGCGTAGAACAATAAAGTTATCACAGATTCATTTATGGTGACCTGTCAAGGTGGAATCTCACAATCGCTCTTTCAATGTTCACAAACAGATGACATGTTGATATGGTCTGAAATCCGAACACCTGTTTTAAATTCATAGCTTTAATTTCTATATTTAGAAAGCATCAGAACCATTCATTAGAGAATAGATATAGCGCTCACTATCATTTAAGCTTACCTGAGCATCCAAAATGGTGGCTTTGCAGCACAGTTTGTGCAGTTGACAAATTCAGAGTCATACAGAGCAGGAGGAGGCCATTGGCCCATTATACTTATGCCAGCTCTTTGCAAGATATGCCCCAATCCCTAGCAATTTCCCCAAGGCTCTGAAAATTGAGCACCCGAATAACCTAGAGGAACTCAGTCAAATTGGCTCAGCTGGTAGCACTCTTGCTATGAGGCAGCAAGTTGTGGATTCAAGCCCCATATCAGGGCATTGCCCTGGGCATATGCATTGTCAAGACTGACACTCTAGTGCAGTGCTAAGGGAAGTGCTGCATTAACACTGATGCTGGCCTTAGGATGAGTTATTGAAACTAGCTCCTATCAGCCTGGCCAAGAGGATGTTAAAAGTGTACTGGGAAGATGGCAGGGTTGGTAATCTGGGGTAATGAGATCAGATCAGTTGTAAGCTTTCTGTTAGGAAATCTTTTCAGAGCCAATATGGTAGGTTGAATAATTTACTCCTGTTACTACATACTGACCACTCCATCTGCTCATATCAGATATCTCAGTATAGACCTGTAACTAACAATGGGACATTCCTGGTTTGCATGACTGTCTATCACAATGGACAATACTGTTAGCAACTGAGTCATGAAGAGAGATGGATGCATTCCTTTATAGGTATCTGCTGTGTTTCACCCAGTTGCAGTTTCTAAATGTCATTCCACTGTTAGTTGTGGCTCAATTGCTAACGTTCTTGCCTGAGTCATGAGGTCCCTGCCTCAAGTCCCGCTCCTGAACTTGAAAACAAAAGTCTAGACTGGCATTCCTGTGCAGTATGGAGGGAGTAGGAGAGAGATGAAATATTAAAATATAAAGGTCCTGTCAGCCCTTTCAGGTGGATGTAAAAGATCCCATGGCACTATTTTAAGGAAGGCCAGGGGAGTTATCCTTGGTGTCCTGGCCAATATTTATCCCTCAATCAACATCAGAAAAAACAGCTCATCTAGTCATTATCAAATTGCTGTTTGTGGGTGTTTGCTGTGTGCAAATTGGCTGCCATATTTCCTACATTACGACAGTAGCTATATTTCTAAAATATTTAATTGGCTTTAAAACGCTTTGAGATGTCTGGTAGCTGTGAAAAGTTCTACCTAAATGCAAGTCTTTTTTAATGAGCTAGTTCCTCCTGTGTTGATGTGTTAATATCATAGAAATGGAACCTGAATCTTAGGAATAGAATGCTGAGGTGCTACATCTTGTCATCTATGTTATATGCCTCAGAGGCATGGACAACAAACAAAGAGGCTTTTGGTAAGCTGAATGAATTGAGATGTGGACATACGGAAGGATGTTCTGCATATCCTGCATAGACAGAACAACGAATGACAGAGTGCTGGAAATGGTTGGAGAATAGACAAAATTAGTGCTTAACATCAAAGAGGGAGGATAAAACACTTCAGTCATGGCAGGCGGTAGACAAAGACAGTTATTGGAAGGGAAGATGGATGAGAAACATGGAAGTGGGAAGCAAGGGAGAAAACGATAGACAGATATAATGGAGTGGGTGCAGATGACTTATGCAGAATGTCTAAGCGTTGAACGAACAAATGAACAAAGCGTCCCCTCTCAATGCACATGAAATATCAACTTTCTTTTTCCTTACAGTTTTCTTAATGTCCAAGTCATTGCTTACCACTATCGCCTGAAGTTGATATCACTGCATTGGTTGGTGAGCTCTCCGTCTTCACTTTCCCATTTTCAAACATGTAATTTTCGACCTGCTGCAACTGCCAGTTCAGGCCGAGTAGATGCATTGCTGATTAAAAAGGAAAGTGCACATCAAAAACCAAAAAAGTCAAGGTTCCAGCAAAATTTCAAAGCAAAAAAATCATTTGGGTTGGAAGAAATCTGCATCGTGTGACATCTTTGTGAAATTTCTGCTGGGGATAAAACTCAGCACAAGTTCCCTAATTGAGTAACAAACCAGCACAAGGAGAAAAAAAATACTCGATTATCTCTGTCATTCCCTCCCTGCCCCCTTCCTGAAAGAGATCAATTTGCAGGTTGTTCCAACATGGCTTGTACCAAGTGTATTGCAGTGTACTAACAGACAGGGTCAGCCCAGACAAAGCTGAATCGGGAGAATGTTTTACTTTTCTGCTTTATCAAAGCTATAAGGCCTTCTCGAATGGAATCTAATACATCTGCAATATACCCAGAGAGAAGCATTGACTTCCACGAGGGAAAGAGCAATCTGCATCAAAAAAGTGTTCTGCACTGAAGTGCAGATATCAAGCAAATCCAGTGATAGTTTTATCATTTAAATATACACTTTACATTCCACTTTCCCAAAATTTCAAGAACAATTCTATAAAATTTCTCATACGGTACGTTTTTTAAGATGTACACCAATAAGAAATTAAAGTATTTTTAACATAACTTTATTGGAACAAAAATGGTAAATTTCACATGAGCTGTGCTTTTAAGGGGCAATTTTAGCCTTGTTACAATCACCCAGTAACTTACCTGTCCATGCTTGCTTCCTCCCCGCAGTCTTCCAGTTTTCAATGAGCGGGGAGAAGAACTCATGCTGAAAACTACTGGGGCCGGATTTTCAAAAGAAAGTTGCGAACCCAACTCCCAAATAAATTCCAACTAGTGGCACTGAGCGCCTCCAAGAGACAGGAGCTGTCTGCCTGGTGTTAGAGGCAAAGACAGGCGGCAGCCATGTTGGAGGATGCTGCTGTCTTTCCGAATAGAGCAGTCAGTTCCTTACAAGGCCAGTAGTGTTGTTGGGACTGTACGGGACCATGAAGGAAAAATAAAGGTCCAGAGCCAACACTGGCGCATGTCAGTCCATGGAAATACAGTTTCAATACAAAGACAAATAAACTTTGCTTGGCCCCGCAGCGATCCTGACAGCTTTGCAATAGCATACAATTTGAGCTCACTAAAATAACATTTAAAAATTTCATTCCCGTAAAGGACAGGCCCTTTGACAAGCAGCTAAGGAGCTTAAAGGCAATTAATTGGCAGCGAGCAGGTTTCCCATCACCCTCCCACCCAACCAGCCCTTTGAAAATTACAAACAGTCCCAGAGGTGTTAGGATCCCGAGACAAACTCTGGGACCGTGATTTTGAAATTGCACCCACATTGGGTCCTGACCCCGCACCGCTGGGGTCCTTCTTTAAATATGCAGATCATTGACACCCAACTGCTATTTTAACCAAGGGCCTGACCAGAGAAGCCATTGTGGGTCTCCCACCAGTTCAGCCCAGTGAGAAGAGGAGCCAGGATTAGAAAAGGCCGAGGGAGGCAAACCTTTTAAACTGTTTTTTTAATTACTTATTTTGTAGGTCACAAGGAGCAGAATGGCTCCACTGGACCACTCGAGGAAAGGTTAAGCCTTCTTTGCACCCAAGATTTCTCCTCCCAACAATGGTTGAGAGATCTTCCTGAAACCCTGTGTCTGTCACTTACCTGAATGCCAGCAACCAATCCTTTGGCCCCCCTGCCATCCAACAGTGGCCCCCCTGCCACTAGCCACACTGCCACTTCCCACTGCTTTCAACTGGCAAGAACATGTTGATGAGGCTTGGGTATTAAAATAACTTGGATCTCAAGCTGCTCAGGTCTACACAGTTTGCCTCCACGCGATTCATGCCTTGTGTTAAAATCAGGTCTTTGCTCTCTGGTTTGAGCATAGTGTTGGAAAAACCCCCTGTCTTTTCACCCTGGAAATAACTGATTGCTTATCACAAGCAAAATATTATTGTTTCCACCTTGTGTGGTAATGTCCATGTGTATATGGGTTTCTACTGACCTTGGTTGAACACACTGACCATTGGAAATAGAATTAGAAGCAATCAAACTCATAGCAAACCCTGAAATTGCATCCTTCTCCTTTTTAAGCATGACTTACTCTGACCAGCGTGGAACTTTATTGAAGTAATAAAGAATATTTGACTCCGTTGGAATGGGAAGAAATGTACTTGGCATAAGGCCGCAACTACTGGTTAACCAACAATGAAAAGGCCTTGATTTCACAATGGTTCATATTGCCATTGCTCTATTACTGAATCATTTGCAAAATCACAAGGCTGGTTCAGATGAAGCAAGCCTGCAGCCCATTTGATCTGATTACTACTAGATTATCAGCTCCTTCCCACGACGGCAGTTAGCTGTTTCAGAAATGCGTCGTGGGCTCAAATGCCCTTCCGAGCACCAAGCGGTGATCTCCACTCGTGTAAAGGCCATGATATCTAAGGATACTCTTGAGGATAGTGTTTTTCCGCCTGTTCTCTGAAAGGCAAATATCAGCCACCTTTTCCTAAGCACAAAAAAGCCAATTATAGAATGTCTATGCTGCAGCAAAGACAAAAAAAACCCTCATTATATTTCTCTTTCTCCATATATATTATATATATATATATATATATATATAAATAAATCTTGGGGAGGGTGAAAAAGAATAAATGAATCTATCACATCCCAGTGTCTGGAAAAAAAAACAGGCAATGCACAGCCAGAGCAAAAACACCAAATGCCTCATCGCCAAGTGATCTTCAGCCAAGTTATTTGCATGTTGATGACAGATAAACGCTGCACCTGATGAAAAGATTTAATATCAAGCACAAAAGGGTCAAATTAATTTAATGCTAAATGACACACTAGGCTGCTGATTTCTTCCTTTTTTTGTTGTTCAATAGTCTGTGTGCATATTTGGAACTCATGAATAGCTAACATACAGTTACAGGTTTACTTTCATGTCCTGTATTAAATCTGACAGGATTTCACACAAAGCACAACGTGTGGCTTATAAAGCTTTGAGCAAAGCAGGAAGCAAGGCTTTCAAAATACTCGGAATACTATAATCAAAACAAGAAATGAAGATGAAGCACACAGAAGGGAAGATGCATAGTCATGTTCACCCCTTCTGGGGTTTCTGTGTGATTATGCATGCATAATTCTCCATAAATTAGCCTTTATCTCAAACCTCCTGCTGAGTTCATATGCTTCCTGACTGATAGCAAGTGAATTGTAGAGTAAGTTTTCAAACTATTATTGCATGTTGTGCTGTTTCCAATAATAGGGCTCTCGTGCTAACCAACTGAGTTTGAGCTACAAATAAAGGAGCTTCTTTGCTGCTTGCAGTGCATTCTGGGCCTGCCTTGGATGTACTGTCTTCAAAAAATGTGGCACAAGAGATTTCGGGGTTTTTTTTAAAAATTTATAAATCTTTACCTTACTCTTACTGCACCCTGAGGAAATTTGAACTCGGAGAAACACTGGAAATCTTTAATCAAGCCAAGAGAATAAGAGGTAAAAGATGGAGATTAAGAGCTGTCAGTTCTGTCACGATAATTGTTATTAATGCTGCATTATCACTTAGTGCAGTCAGGAATAACAGAAAAATCACTTAGCTTGCGAGGGAAAAAGCTCTCTTAACCGAAGGCTTGAGCATTTACCAAGCTTATAGTGTCCCAGGAGTATCGTGGGCATTCAGTTACCCACTTCAGTTAATCACCATCATTCTCAAGCTCTGCTGCCCATAACAAGTGGCAAGGTTCAAAAAAACTATTCTGAGCATGAAGCAGCCAAGAGTTTTCACAGTGGAGTGACTTTGCACTTGCCAACTGTTTCATTTCTAATTTTTTTTCGCTTTCATTCCACTCCAACTCCCCCCATCCCTGACCCACCCCAAATTTAAGCTCTTTGTTGCTTGCTTTCTCATTCCAGGCAAGAATATTTATATTACAGGCTTCAACACGGGCTGAATGGACGCTGCACTTCCTCGTAAGGTATCCACGGATCCTTTTCCTTGCACAAATATTGCCACGGGGCAGCTCACAATCAAGCGTCACTTCTGTTATGATCCCAGCTGATGTTACCACTGGACAAGTCTGATCACAGAGTGGAACCCAGTTTGATAGATCCTAGCTTTTAATTTCTTTGCTTAGATATGTGGAGAGTGGCTACTGAACAGGGTCACCAGAATCAGCTAATGAACTTTTAACAAAAGAATAAAAAATGTATTAAACAAGTAAAGATTAACGATATTACAATACTCCTTCACCCACAGCTTTACCTTTACAGATATATATAGATTTGTAAGGATAACACAAGTTACAAAAGTTATCTTATACACTAATGTCCACATTAAGTGCACAGTCCATGTAAACCACTAGGCACCCTGTGGTCAGACACACCATACTCTGAAACCAAGCGACAGATGTCACCTTAACCAGATGCTATGGATCTCTTATCAACTTCCCCCAGACGCTTGTCACACCATAAGCCAACTGGTCTCAGTACACTCCGCCTTTCACACGTGGGTTTCCAAGCTCTACGCTCCAAGAACTTGCCTTGGAATCTTCTCCCAAACCGATGATTTCTCCCGGATGCCTTCCGCAAGGGTTCACTTTCACGGTTTCGAACTCTCCTTCCGATGTTCCTCTCCCCTGGATCACCACATGCGTTCAAGCTTTCCTC
This sequence comes from Cetorhinus maximus, assembly GCF_964194155.1. Lineage (NCBI taxonomy): Eukaryota > Metazoa > Chordata > Chondrichthyes > Lamniformes > Cetorhinidae > Cetorhinus > Cetorhinus maximus. The sequence continues at coordinate 28,027,838 of NC_135880.1, read as the reverse complement.
CATGAACTCTCTCTCACAGACTCAGCTGTGAACAGTACACCACAGCTTCACATGCCCATAGCAAAGAGTTACAAACCTTCAGTTGTCTCTTTGGACCTACTGGCTTTTCCCAAGCCTCTATCTCTAAGCTTGAGGCTTGGAGCCTTTCTCTGCTCCTCACTTTTAACTTCACTTAACAGGACCTTTTCCAGGTTCCTGTCCTTCCTTTGACTAGAAGGTCTTCTTGGGGCTTTCTCCTGTCCAGCTCCTCTAGATTTGGGGACTTTCTTCTTTAGCTTGGGACTTGTTACCTGTCCCTTTTGTTCTAGTCTCTCTCTGGCAGCTACTTTTAACCAGCTTTAGCTGGGGACTGGCTATCTGAGCCTTCTAGGCTGCTTCTGCCTGGCAGCTGTCTTCAAACTGAACTCAAAATTGCTGTTTCTTTAGTTTTTCTTTGTGTGTGTGTGTTGGGTGGGGGCCTGCCCCTCTTGACACCTGTTGCTTGGCAACAGCACAGTTTTTTCTACTCTTTGTGTTTGCTTAACTTCTTTTAGGCCTGAATCTTCGGCTTGGTAAGCAGGGGCGGGGCCCGCTTGCCAAGGCGTAAAATGATGCGCGGTGACGTCGGGCGGGCATTCAGACATCACCGCACGTCATTCGGATTTTTAGTTTGGCAAGCATGCAGCCGAGTTGACTGTGCGCCTGCAGAACTGTCAAAGCCCTATTAAGGCCATTTAACTAATGATTAAAATAATTAATGAAGTTGCCTGACCAACCTTAAGGTTGGCGGCAGGTGAAGAGCCCAGCCGGCCTTCGCATTTTTCACGGAACCTCATCCACGGGTGGGATGAGGTTTCATGAAGGGTTTATAAACTTAAAAAAATTTTTCATTAATGTTCATTGATATGTCCCAGCTCATGTGACACTGTCACATGAGGGGACGTCTTAAAATTTTTCTTTTCTTTATTAAAGTTTTGGGAACTTAAACTAATCTCCCTGAGGCAGCTTTGTGCCTCAGGGAGATTTCTGCGCTCTTTCGCACGCAGGCCCCGATTCAGGGAACCCCCTCACCCGCGCAGGGAGCACTCAGCGCTTCCGGGCACACATCACGCTGGGCATAAAATGGCGGCACGGACCCAATTGGGGGCTCCCATCGGGTCCACGCCACCCCCCATCCCCGCCCACCCCTGCACAACCCCCCCTGACGAGGGGAAAATTCTCCCCTTAGAGTTGTAAAACCAGGCGCCTTGTAAAGCGAAATTAAAACTCAACTTGACCTTCTCTTAACACACAAAGACAGTAATACAAATCAAACTTACAGCTAAAACTCATTCCGAACACCCACAAATACAAATATACCTTACTAAACTGTCTCTATTTCCAAACACTCCCCTTACCGCTGGGTGGAGAACGGCCTCTCCACAAGGCTTGAGATTTTGAATCTGCAACCCTGCAGCCGAAAGTGGCTTTAATATAGGCATACATATCTGCTGTTGTTAGTTCATGAACTCATCACTCCCTGACTGAGGTTAGAACACAGGAACAAACCTCTGTAGTTTTTTCTCTGGGCACTCAAACAAACCAAGGTTCGCATAGGTGAAGAGATATCAGGGATAAGTTTTGGTAAAAATTGGAATGAGCACAGAGTAATTTACCCCAAGCACAGTAAAAGAGGCTCCATCACATTGCCACTAAGCAGCAATTATTGTTGCGTCTGTACGTGCCCTGTATAAGGCAGGCCAAGGAAGACTGGCAGTGGCAATGTACCTGATGTTTGCAATGCACAAATAGCAGACCACAGTCATACTGTATGTTGATTGGAGTCTCACAGGCACCGAGATGCAATGATGTGCAGTCAGTGCTGCGGTCTCCTAACAGCTCATTGTGAAAGTAAAATAAGGAGAAATAAAGGATTTGCATACATAGCATCTTTCACGATCTCAAGGTGTCCCAAAGCACTCACAGCCAATGAAGAACTTTTGAAGTGTAAGGTAGTTGTAAGGTAGTATTGGCAAGAGAACATACAAACATATGAATTAGGAGCAGGAGTAGGCCATTCTGCCCCTCATGCCTGCTACGCCATTTTATAAGACCGTGGCTGATCTGATTGTGGCCTCATTGCCACTTTCCTTTCTGTTCCCTATACCCTTTGGCTCTCTTGTCAATCAAGAACCTATCTAACACAGCCTTAAAAATATTCAATGACTGCCTCCTCCGCTCTCTCGAGGAGGAATTGTGTAGTTTTCCCTGACTTTAAGAATATTTGCAAGCTTCTAGGCAAGGATGGGTCCAACATTTGAAATTGGATTGTAGTAAAACTACACTCAATGTAAAATAGAAGTGATATGAGCCATTGTAGTGGAGAGGGTCTTATAGTAGCTTATTTACTGCAGTTGAATGTGAAATCAGAACCTGACAACCAAGGTATACTGCTACTTTTTGCATGAAAGCACAGCTAACATTGTTTCACATTGACACACACACATGATAATGCTATACTTCCAAATCTCAGAATCACCAGATGAATGGGAATTCAACAGCAGCTAGGAGGCAGTTGGCCCATTGTTTTAGAACTCTCCTATAATGAGGTCTCCTGGATGATCTGCTAACTTCCAGCATATTGCACTGATATCTATGCTACTCAACTGTCCGCTTGTACCACATCTGACCAGCTGCCCTTGCAATAAGTTCCATTCCTCTATAACCCCTGCTTGATGTGCAGTGGCTCCTGGTCAAGCACCAATTTGAATTCAAAATTTTCATCTTTGTCTTCAAATTCCTCCATGACCTAGTCCTTCCCTAATCTCCTGTAATCTCCTCCAGCCCCACAAACCCTCCCAGGTACCTGCGCTCCTCTGATTCTGGCCTCATCAATATCCCGATTTTTATTGCTCCGCCATTGGTGGCTGTGCCTTCAGCTGCCTAAGGCCTTAAGATCTGAACTTACCTTCCTACAGTTCTCTGATTCTCTTTTCCTTCTTTTAAGCCACTCCTCAGCACCTACCTCTTTGACCCAGCTTTTGGCCATCTGCCCAAATATCACCTTATGCGGCTCAGTGATTTATAATGCTCCCGTGAAGCTCCTTGGAATGTTTTGTTACACTGAAGGGACTATATAAATATAAGTTGCTGTTGGCACCTTTCTTCTAAAATCTACTTGGCCTACCTACACACAAAGAGATGGATGTTCACTTGGTGTGATTGTGTCTAAGGAGTAGTAGCAAACAGTAAACCTAGTTTACAGCCCTCCTGATTTTTGAAGTCAATGGAAATTGGGAGGGATTACAAGCTCAGATCAAGGGCTTTAAAAACAAGAATAAAGTTGATGACCATGGTTGTGAATTTCCTTGAAACTGTTCTGCTGTCATAACTAATCACATCAACAAGCGCTCCTGCCGCACCTCCAGAACTTCCAGTCACTTCCGCAGTACTGCAGCACAGCTCCATGGAAATTCCCGGACAATGTCTGCTTTGCAAAAAATTAACTGCTGCCACTCCAAAAATGCAGTCTTTTAATTCACTGTGAAAAAAATGATACCAGCAATTCAATGTCAAATATGACGGAGCACTGAGTTCTCAGGACACTTAGCACAAGTGCTTCCTCTGGATTTCCTTGTGCCTTTCAGTTTTAAAATCTACAGCCTATAGCATTAAGAAACAACAACAACGCCAGAAATACATTACCCAATGTTCCAGTCGCTGGAACCTCATGGGAATGTTTGATGAAGCACCGTAGCTAAGGTTCACATGGAGTGTGGCACATCACAGCCACCATGGGTTGCCTCTTTGGGTGGGTGGATGGAGGTCAGAGAGGCAAAAGAATTGAATGAATAAAGACACGTGTGATTTACTTTGCTGCGTAGTGTAATCAAGGACAGAGATGCCAATGCAGCTGAAGACGTCAAGGTAGACCCAGCACGGCAACATTTTCAAAATGCAAATACTCCTGACGCGTGACAGCATTTCCTTAAAAATAATAATTGGTTCGATGTCTGGCGCTCACTTGTCAGAGGTAGGTTCAGCTGGGTCATGTTCCTGGGTAACAAAACAATGTTTTTATGATAATGCCAAACCATTTTGCAAATGTCAAACATGGCATAAATGCCAGCAAATGAGGCACTGGAGATCTGTGAGGTAACTGCAGGTTGCGGTTGGTAGAGCAGTAAAGTGAACAGGTCCATTTAGCGAAAGAAAAATGATCAGCCGAGTACACTACTGTGGAGATAATGGATAGTGCAGATTGCGGATCATTGGCACGCTGTCACTGCCAAATGTTAAACTGCACCCCCTGTACCACTCTCAAGATTACAATTGTGAGCACAGTGAAAGATTTAATGCTGTGTTCCAATGGCCCATTTGCATTCCGGTTCCTTTAGGGATTGAGCTAGACCACCTCAGTTGCAATTTGCTGCTTCAGTTTGAAGATTATTTTGCAAGTTGTTGCAAGCAGTGTGCAAAAACAGTTCCCCAAAATGAATCTGATTAATCAGCTGAGTTGTGGTCTCTCTGGGCACTTTTTGTTAACAAGACCAGCATGGCTTACTCAATGCTTTGGCTGGCTGTAATAACCTAACCCACTGAGGGTAGAACACAGATCAGACATGGCTGGTTTGAGTTAGAAGTTAGGGCTGCTCCAAAAGGCTTTAATGACCTTGGTCTATATGTGGGTTGGGAAAGGAATCAACAAAGTTTCTGTTACAGTTATGAGATTTGGAAGATTATAATGTTTTGGGGCTCTATCTTTAAGTTTTGGGTAAATTGAAAGAGGGTCATGTGCCCTGTTTTGCAGTCTACCTGATAGTAAGCCTGGGTGGTTTGATTCTTAGAGATCAAAGGAAGGCTTAGCTTGTTTTACTGGGAAGATGATGCAACACATTTATCCTTGGAGACAATGGCAGCAGCATGTCTGTTAACGGTAGAGATGGTGAGTCTCCAAAGTCCCAGAAAAGTGTTGAGAATGGTGGGTTGTAAATAGTTGTGCTTTCAAGTTCTCATTTAATTCCTAGATGAAAGAGAATTGGGCTCTCAAGGATAGCTCATTTGCATTTCTACCTAGATACAAGACCCATGTCATTCACATTGCTAAGGGGAAGGATGCAGAGGAAACCATTGTAAATATCAGGTTAAAGGCTTGCCAAGAATATCACTATATATCACACACACTGTTTTTGAGTCTGCCTGGATTCAGAAGAGAGGGAGCAGCTAGAAAAATTTGTTTTGCCACACAGGAATGTAGGTGGGAGCTTGCGCCTGGGTAAAAACGATCAAATCATGGGGAGTTAAAACAAGGCTAGAAGCATTGCTTAGTTTGGGCTCAAGGGGGGTTTCTGGGAAAATAAAATTTACTGTGAACGGCAGTTCTAAGATTGCAAGTTACCAGGCTGAGACAAGGAAAAAATGGGAATAAACTTTCAGGAGCTAAGAATCACTTTGGATTGATTCTGGGAAACTGAATGTCTAGTGAAGGACAGTGTAAAGTATACTTATGAAGTGTGTTTTTTTGGTTGTGCTAAAAATAAGAAGCGGGGGCTCTTCTGTTAGACTTAGACGTTTACAGCACACGAGGAGGCCGTTTGGCCCATCGTGTCTGCGCCAGTCAAAAAAGATCTGACTACACTAAGCCCATTTTCCAGCGCTTGGCCCACAGCCCTGGGGGCTAGGGCAATGCAAGTAAATATCTAAGTACTTGTTAAATGTTACAAGAGTTTCTGACTCAACCACCCTTTCAGGCAGTTGGATCCAGACTCCCATCACCCTCTGGGTGAAAAAAAATTCTCCTCAACTTCCCTCCTGGCCTTCTACCTCTTACCTTAAGTCTATGCCCCCTGGTTATCAATCCCTCTACTAATGGGAAAATTACCTTCCTGTCCACCCTATCTATGCCCCTCATGATCTTGTACACCTCTATCAAGTCCCCTTTCAACCTTCGCTGATCCAAGGAAAACAACCCCAGCCTGTCCAATCTTTCCTCATAGCTCAGACCCTCCAGCCCTGACAGCATTCTGATAAATCTCCTCGACATCCTCTCCAGTGCAATCACATCCTTCCTGTAATGTGGTGACCAGAACTGTACATGGTACTCCAGCTGTAGCCTAACCAGTGTTTTATATAATTCCAACATGACCTCCCTGCTCTTGTATTCTATGCCTCAGCTAATAGTCAAGTCACCCATATGCCTTCTTAACCACCTTATCTTCTGCCTGTCCTGCTACCCTTGGGGATCTGTGGGTATGCACACCAAGGTCTCCCTGATCTTCAGTAATTTCCTGGGTCCTACCAACAATAGCGTAATCCCTTGTTTTGTTTGCCCTCCCCAAGTGCATTACCACACACTTTTCCAGGTTGAATTCCATTTGCTGCTGCTCTGCCCACCTGACCAGTCCATTGATATCCTCCTGCAGTTTACGGCTATCCTCCTCACTATTTACCACCCTTCCAATTTTTGTGTCATCCACAAACTTCTTGATCATACCCCCTACATTTAAGTCCAAATCATTTTTGTACACCACAAACAGCAAGGGACCCAGGACTGAGCCCTGTGGAACTCCACTGGAAACAGACTTCCAGTCACAGAAACATCCCTCTACCATCACCTTCTGTTTCCTGCCCCTCAGCCAATTTTGGATACAACGTGCCACTTTGCCTTGGATCCCATGGGCTCTTACTTTCTTGGCCAGTCCGCCATTAGGGATCTTATCAAAAGTCTTGCTAAAGTCTATGTACAGCACATCAAATGCCTTACCTTACCCTCATCAACGCTCCTGACTACCTCCTCAAAAAATTCGATCAAATTTGTCAAACATGACCTTGCCTTAACAAATCCATGCTGACTATCCCTGATTAATCTGTGTTTCTCCAAGTGCAGATATATTCTGTCCCTCAGAATTATTTCTAGGAACTTCCCCACCACCGAGGTTAGACCGACTGACCTGTAATTTCCTGATCTATCCCTTCCCCACTTTTTTAATAATGGGACAACATTAGCAGTCCTCCAGTCCTCTGGCACCTCACCTGTGGCCAGAGGGGATTTGAAATTTCCTGCCAGAGCCCCTGATATCATCTCTTCCCTTGTCTCTCTCAACAGCCTTGGATACATCTCACCTGGGCCTTCGGATTTATGCACTTTTAAGGCCACTAAACCCGCTAGTACCCTCTCTATGTTAATTTCCTCTAATATTTCACAGTCCTCCACCCTGATGTCTATACCTGCATCGTCCTTTTCCATTATGAAGACCGGCGCAAAGTACTCATTGAGGACTGTACCCACGTCTTCCGGGTCCACACACAGATTACCTCTATGGTCCCTAATTGGCCCTACTCTTTCCCTAGTTACTTGACATGTCATTCTTTCAGCTACTGACTGCATGAGGAAACCTGTTGTTGGATTTTCTGTGGGTTTTCTGGTAGAGGCTGAAGGCTACAATTCTCGACATGCCCGTAAGTTCCAATGCAAGCGCAGAGCACAGCAGGGAGACAGGCATTCTGTTGACAGCTGCCGGGATTGGGCAGTGTGCCTGTGTGGGGCTGTGGCATGAAACAATGACCACGGGATTGGAATGAAGCGTGAAAAAGGAGCCCCCCCATGACAAGACTGGTCAGGACCTGAAAAGGTGGCTGAAGGTCACTAGCTCCATGCAGCTGGGGCTCAGAGAAGCCCCTGGGGATCTGGGGCTGAGGAAAGCCCAGGAGCAGTTGATAACTCCATGCTGCTGATGAGTTGGGGCTCAGAGAAGCCCTGGGGCAGTGCCAGCTCAGTGAAACCTAAGTGCAGTTGTCTGCTATATGGAGAGCAGTTGCTGGCAGCAATGTAGCTGAGGAGCTGGGACCATGTGACGCTGGATGTTGTATCCTGGCCAACACAGTGGGACACAGTCTCAGAAGTAGGTCAACTCAGCTGAAAAAGAAGAAAGCTGGATCTGGAAGATGATCTGAGAGAGATCTGGAACAGTGTGTCTTTTGGTGAGGATTATAGCCGTGGAACTCGGTTGGAGTTGAACTGCTTTCAGGTGGGGCTCAGGCCAGCTCTTTGAATGAGAAGAGCTGAAATATCTTGTGAGGAAGGCAGAGTTTAAAGACTAAAATAAAAGTAAAACGTGGCAGATGCTGAAACTCTGAAATAAAAAGAGAGTGCTGGAAAGCTTCAGCAGGTCTGGCAGTATCTGTGGTGAGAGAAACAGAGTTAATGTTTCAAGTCTAATATGACTCCAAAGAAGAGTCACATTGGACTCAACGTGTTAACTCTTTTTCTCTCTCCACAGATGTTGTCAGACCTGCTGAGTTTATCCAGCACTTTCTGCTTTTATTTCAGAGTTTCAAAGAAATTTGTGACTCACAGTGATTATTGACGGTGGGTTGCTGAGAAAATTCGTGGGATCTGCTTTGGTCATGTTTGCTACTTAATGCACAGTTTGATCACACCACGGTTTGCTTGAAAATTCTGTATGTTAGAGTATAAGAGAGATAGTGCTGACTCTTGTATAGTAAAATTTCTTCTGTTGGTTCGAAACCATGGAATCTTGCGGCTTTATTCTCCTAGTAAGCAACTGAAATTTCAAATTTCATCTACTTATACAGCATAAGTTATTGGTCCCTAACCGGATCGAAGCAACTGCAAGTTTGAATTTCTTTTTAAAAGTTATTGGTCTCTACGGGGATCGTAACACTTCCCACTCCAATTAGGTGCTCAGTGGTAGCACTCACACCTCTGATTTGGATCGGTGTGTTTGAGTCCTACTCAAGAGATTTGAGCACATTATTTAGGCTCACATTTTAATACTGAGAAAGTGATGCACTGTCAGAGATGCTGTCTTTTGGACGACACTGAAACTGGGGCCTTGTCTGCCCGCTCAGGTGAACGTAAAATATCCCGTGGCACTATTTCAAAGAAGATTTTGCTTCTGTCTTCACTCTAGAGGATACGAAAAACATTCCAGAAATAACTGTAAATCAAGAGGTGGAGGGCAGAGATGAACCTGGTGAAATTACAATCACTAGGAAGGCAGCACTGAGCAGACTGATGGAGCTGCGGGCTGACAGGTCTCTGGGTTCAGATGGACTTCATCCTAGGGTCTTAAAGAAGTGGCTAATGAGGTAGTGGATGCTTTGGTGTTAATTTTCCAAAATTCCCTAGAATTTGGAAAGGTTCCATCAGACTGGAAAGTAGCAAATATGACCCCTCTATTCAAGAAGGGAGGGAAGGCAGAAAACAGGAAACAATAGGCCAGTTAGCTTGATGTCTGTCATGGAGAAGGTGTTAGGGTCAATTATTAAAGAGGTTATAGCTGGGCACTTTGAAAAGCTCAAGGTAATCAGGAAGAGTTAGCACAGCTTTACAAAAGGGAAATCATGTTATAACCAATTTATCAGAGTTCTTTGAAGGAGTAACATGTGCAGTGGTTACAGGGGAGGCTGTAGATGTTCTGTATTCTGATTCCCAGAAAGCATTTGATAAGTTGCCACATCAAAGGTTACTGCAGAAAATAAAAGCTCATAGTGTAGGGGGTAGCATACTAGCCTGAACAGAAGATTGGTTGGCTGGTAGAAAACAGAGAACATGCATAAATGGGTCTTGGTCTGATTGGCAGGATGTGGTGAGTGGAGTCCAGCTGGGGTCTGTGTTGGGGCCTCAACTTTTTATAATTTATATCAATGAAGGCATAATAGCTAAATTTGCAGACGGCACAAAGATCGGTAGGATAGAATTTCTGAATAAGTCATAAAGAAACATAAGAAATAGGAACAGGTGTACACCATTTGGCCCCTTGAGCCTGCTCTGCCATTCAATAAGATCATGGCTGATCCGCTTGAGTTTCAAATTCCACATTCTCATCTACCCCCGTTAACCTTTGATCGCCTTGCCTAACAAGGATCTATCTACCTTCCCCTTAAAAACATGCAGTGATCCCCCCCACATCTCTGCCGCCTTCGGAGACAGAGCGTTCCAAAGTCGCACAACCCTTGAGAGGTAACATTTCTCCTCATCTCTGTCCTAAAATTGCGACCCCTAATTTTAAAACAGTGCCCCCTAGTTCTGGAACCACCCACCAGAGGAAACATCCTTTCAATATCCACCTTGTCAAGACCATTCAGGATCTTGTATACTTCAATCAAGTCACCCCTCACTCTTCTAAACTCCAGTGGAAACATGTCCAGTCTGTCTAACCTTTCCTCATAAGACAACCCACTTATTCCAGGTATCAATCTAGCAAACCTCCTCTGAACCACCTCCAATATGTTTACATTCTTCCCTAAATAAGGAGACCAAAACTGCACACAGTATTCTAGATGCAGTCTCACCAAAGCCCTGTATAACTGAAGCATAACATCCTTACTTTTATGTTCAACTCCTTTCGTAATAAAGGATAGCATTCCATTAGCCTTCTTAATTACTTGCTGTACCTGCATACTAACTTTTTGTGACTCATGTACTGGAACACCTAGGTCCCTCTGCACCTCAGAGTTATGCAGCCGTTCTCCATTTAAGTAATACTCTGCTTTTTCATTCTTCCTGCTAAAGTGAACAACTTTAAACTCCATTTGCCAGATCTTTGCCCACTCACTCAGCCTTGCAGATGGATATAGATAAATTGAGTGAGTGGGGAATAATCTGGCAGATGGAGTATAATATGGGAAAATGTGAAGTTGTTCACTTTGGCAGGAAGAATGAAAAAGTATAGTATTACTTAAACGGAGACAACAGCAGAATTCCGAGGTGCAGAGGGATCTAAGGCCAGAATTTTATGCCCCGTGGGCGTACACGCATATGACCCAAACAGACGTGAAATAGTGTGCGATGACGTTGGACGAGCACTCCAACATCATCGCACACTCATGTGATATTTCGCTCGGTGGGCACATGCGGCAGTTGGAAGCACGCCCACCGACAGTTAAGTGGGCAATTAAGCCCATTAATGGTGCAATTAAGTGATTTTACATGGCCCGTCCACATTTATGGTTGGCGGACGGATCAATCTTCCAGGCGGCATTCATATTTTTGCTCAAACTTCAATCCAGGGCGGGATGAAATCTCTACCGGGAAATAAAATAAAAGGAGATATCTGGGACTGTTTTTTTTTGTGAGGTATGCTTTCAGGCGCTTGATTGTGCTGCATGAGCATATTTTGCAGCATTTTTGTCGTTTCCTTATCTGTGGAGGTCTGCAGCTTCCTGGAGCAGCTGTTTGCCTTCAGGGAGCTCACTGGAAGCGCTCACCCACACCCCCCAGTTAGGTGGGCACCTGCCCTCTTCTCTTCTGAGGTGGAGCATAATAAAAGGAGGGGCCGGTTTGCGGCCTGAGCTCTTCTTTTTCTGTTATTGCTTATAAAACATATCAAAGAATATTCATAACCAATAATAATAAATGCCATCACATCCTGAGACAGAGAAATAGGTGTGGATTTATATTCAAAACATTAGACTTTCTTCCTCGAGTTACCTTCTGGAAATTTTCTGAACTTCTGGTCTAAACCCAAACAAGTGGTAATATTAGACGTTCCTCGCCCCCACTACTGTCAACCTTACCCTTCAACATTCAATGTCTAGGGTTTGCACATTGCCACTTTGGTACTAGAGAACATCTGACTACTTTGGAACCATCCCAAAGCATGGGGTGTGGTTGGAGGGATGGGGGTTGGCAAGGGGAGTGGGGAAGAGGTGAGACAAAGACAACAACTGTGTTGTAGGAAGACTAAACTCCAAGTGTAACGTTAAAGAAATCTCAGGGTGAAACAGAAGCACTCCTGGGAGTAGGAGGAGGATTTTAGCAAGATCACACACAAAGTGGTTTCTAGGTGTTAAACCTGTGTTATGAATTCTTTTGATCACGTTCCAATGGAACACATGCCTTCTGAAGAGAGGGGAGCACAAACACCAAGGGGAGCTGGCCCAGAGCCAGTGGTGTGCATTCAAATCAGCATCACTTTTTCTGTTATCCCGTCAGTACTGCAGCTCCTTGGCACCGTTACAAAATATGAATCCTCTGACATTGCGAGAGATTTGTCTCCCTAGCCTCAGTTAAACACTCAGGCTCATGCACCTGACCAAACCCAGCTGGGATCACAGCCTAGCCGGCGTGAAGGAGCGGGAATTTGGGTTGGCAGTAGGCTGCGGCCAAAGAAAGGGTCCTGGCTTTCAGTTCAGTGGTGAGGGGGATTATGATGGGGGTGGGTGGGGACTGAGGGGCAGTGGGGAGGCAGAGGAAGGCTGAGGTTTCCTTATGGGGCCTGCAGCAGGATTGTAAGTGCTAACTTTCTTTTGCGGTATTAACCCTTTGAACAATTGAGCTTTGTTGCTGAGCATTTTGTTTTACCAACATTGACTAAACTTGCTTAACTAAGTTCTAAGTTAACTAGGTAACAGTACAAAAATAACCCCAGTGGTCACTGGGCACACAGAATATCTTGAAGAAATTATTCCAACAGGCAACTAATTTCCCCGTATATAAGATATGTCCTAGCATTGCTATTCAACAATTTCTACATCAATCTGAGGGAAACTGGTCACTGAACAAATGCTGAATCTGGTGCCCTGTCCTAAAGAAGCAGTTCACCACTGTATTGCAGCTGGCCTACTATGGTCAAGGGAAGATACGTGTCAGCTGTTCAATATTAGGGCTTCATTCTGTTTAATTCTGTCCTACCTCGACAGAAATTGCAACTGAAGCTGCCTGTGACCCTGATAATATTTTACCGAACCGACATCACACGCAGAGGAAATAAACCACTACTTCGGCAGCATGATGTTACCTAAATATGTCTAAAAGCAGCAGGCGACGGAATTGAGACACATAGTTAATGAGTGCCCATTTCAGCCTCTTTCAGCTGCATTGCTCAAACTGACCAGATGCAGGGAGGCATTTTACTATAAATATAACACACCAATTCCTGATGCCTTTCAGTAGGAACACGAGTCACTGGGGCGCGACTGCACACCACAAACTACTTCAGCACAAACAACGAGGCTTGTGCCGAGCTCCAGCAACATTATTATTTTGCTTGGCAACAAAGTGTTTATTTTCAAATTCAAATGAACTTCTCTCGCGATATATATAAGTGCCAGCTTGACTCAGCGGCAGCACTGTTACCTTGGAGTCATATGTTCAAGGTTCATTCCAGGAATTGAGTGCATAACCAAGATCAGTGCAATACTGACCTGTGTGCTGCACTGTTGGAAGATTGGGATGAGAGGTTAAACTGTGGCCCAATCAGCCCTCTTCAGGTGCATATAAAAGATTCCACGGGCTGGATTTTATCCAGAAGTGGTGGCCCCGCTCCCCCCCCGAAGCTTAAAAGTCAGGGGTGAGCCCGCCTCCACTTGGCTGAGTTGACCCGAGCCAATTTTATGCCCGTTGGCTGTTAATTGGCTTAGGGCGGGACTTCTGCCCCCAACTGGGAGGAAGCCTGCCTCTGTGAGGTGCCAGACAATCAAATGGCTGGCCGTTCTCTTGTGGTAGCAACCCCACTGGGATTGGTGGGCACTGCTTGGGAGACAGGCCATCTCCAGTGCTGAGGAGCCTTGGAGCCAAATTAGAAGGAGAGGGCGGGTTTTGCCAAGGCCAATCTGGCAGGCCCCATCAAGGGGTTGGAGGATCAAGTTCAGGAGGGCAGAGTGCGGAACACAAGGAGATGGGGAGTAATGACGGGGGTGAACCTGCAGAGGGCCCAACCAAAAGAGAACCCCAGACCGCAATAAGGCCGAGCATCCTTGCCATGTGGCCTGTGCAACACCATGGAGGTGAGTAGGCAACGAGCACAGCACTACTACAATGGTACACAATTTTATCCACTTCCCCCCCCACCTGATAGCTCCTTTCTGGGTGGGGGTGGGGTTAAATTCCACCCTGTGTCATCATTTTAAGAGTAAGGATGGTACCCTGCCAAACATTTATTATCCATCAAAACAGATTAGCTGGTCACAACTCATTACTGTTCATGGGATCTTGCTTTGCACAGATGTTAGCCAACAGAGCAACAGTAACTGCATGCCACAAGTATTTTTCTGACTAAGCATGCATAAGATGCTGTATGAATGCACGATTTTTCCTTTACTTGTAAAAAAAAAGGTTTCCTGAAATATCCGTATATATAAATATTACTTCAAAATAAAATTGAAAAGATATAAAATCCACTCAACTAGTAGAAAGCAAAACCTGTACAGTTATTGGTGTCAATGTGTTGCTGCTGTTGTTGAGAGGAGAAATGAGGAATTCAATATCCGGAGTCCCTTAAGGGTCACCTCTTCTCCCAAGCATCGAGGCTCATTGAAGAGCAGGTCCAATAAAGTCGACAAGAATGTTTGGATCCCTACCCATCTCAAAGAATATATTAGACGTCTAGAAGTGAGAGGATTTAGACAGCACCACATATCATTAAAGACCTATTAAGATCCCAGGTTTGACAGATATACGAGGCCTCTGGTAGAGAGAATTTAAAGTATCAAAGCCACCAAGATAACGGAACTTTATTCTAACTCTATTCTATTTAGTGCAAGCATTCCAAAGGTAAAATCTAGCTCAAACTTTGGCAAATAACAGGAGTGTGTGACCACTGAAAAAGGTGCCAATGAGAGCAGACCACATGGGCTGGGGGTATCCTTGGGCCAGCTCCCACTCTGTCACTGTAACTTTCCCAGACGTGTGGTGAATGTTCCACGCTTCTAGTCAAGTTACGGCAGTGAAGTTACCTTAACTCTGAGGAATTTCCTGGCCTGTAGTAGTTCCACCGTTATCGGCCCTCTATAAAGCAAAGCGTTTGTCTCTCAGAGAGAAGCCCTGTGGGATCTGAGTCGGTCATATTCTGTGGGTCTTAAAACTGCCAGGGCTTTCGTTTACAGTTCAGCGCTGGGATCAGGACTCATTTGTTTTCAGTTGTGTTACATCATGGCCTCTGACCTTTGATTAGGAGTGTTAGTACCAGCAAAAACAAATGGGGAAGGATACTGCACAGCGCTTGGGAGTGGTGGGACCTTGGTGAGAACGCATATTTGTTACTATGGATGAGAATTCCATGGCCTCGAATGAACTGTGACCAGCTGCAAAATGTATTCACCAATGGAAAGCAGTGTCTGCCACTCTTTGGCGATCTTAGGGCAGCTATTGTACCCCACTTAAAAACGCTATACCCAAGTATTCAAATCGCTTATGCCAGATCTCTACAAATGTGAACATTGACATAAATAGTGCACAGATCAGCAAGCATAAATATGAAAATTGAAATCAAGGCTTTCAGCGGATGTAAAAAGTCCTAGAGCATAATTTGGTGCAGGGGAGACCTGCCAATGCCCCAGCCAACATTCATCCCTCAAAACAAATCGGCAAAAGGGGTTGAATTGGTCACTTATCTCAGCTCTGTTTGTCCGGATAACAGCAACTATGCTTTAGAAGTATTTTTCTGCTGTTAAATAAATGAAAATTCATATTTTGTTGATCCTTTATGTTCTTTACACAAACTTGTTTGACCAAAGCTGGTTTCACAATGTTAGCTAAATCACAACATCATGGAAACCGCTGTTCCTTCACTGCCACTGGGTCAAAACCCTGGAATTCCCTCTCTAACACCTCATGGACTGCAGCAGTTCAAGGCGGCAGCTCACCGCCACCTTCTCAAGGGCAATTAAGGAGAGGCAATAAGTGCTGGCCCAGCCAGCGATGCCCACATCCCGCGAAAGAATAACAAAAAACATGGTATTGACTAACAAAATGTCTCCTTCCACTGGGCAGCAGGGCTGTGCTTGTGACGATAAACAAAAACTGATGTTTCTATTTCACATGTTGACGGGTTTTTATTTCACACTCGGGCTGGCAGGCTGTCAGCTTTAGTCATGGGTTTCTGGGGATACCTTCCACTTTAACAACATCTTGCAAGGGAACTAAATCTGGGAATCTGTGTCCTGAGACATTGCATTCAGGTCATACTAATCAATTGGAATTGAATGTGACCTCTTAAATGGGAGGGGAGGTGGAAGTGAGGCTAGAATATAACGTGCGAATATTGCAGGAGTTTGAAAAGAAATAAGTAAACATTTCTCCTCAAATACCTGTTCCTCTCTTCTGAAAAAGCTGACTAATCCTGGATTGAGATCCACCGGAACCAGCTGCTCTCTGGTGCCTCACCCAAGTGGCCATTTGCATGTGTGAAGTTGGGCAGTAAGTAATAGGAAGACATGCATCTGTGGACATCATTAATTAAGCCTGCTGTGTTCTCCATTGGCTGCCTGCACACGAACATACACCATTGGCCAGCAACCAGGAGCAAGAACCTCGAGTTGTTTTACTGAACCCTAGTTAGAGGCAGGGAGGCCAATTGTTGCTAGCTTGCTGCTGGAGTTGTAAAGGAAGAACTGTATTATCCTTATAAAATGCACATAGTTACGCAATGGATAGGGTTAGAAGTGCAAGTATATATCCATCATTTCCATTCCGAATGGTATTTTCTTTAAAAACATATAACAATAGAAACAATAAATACATTTTGATCTGTCCATGATTTATTTATTTTGTATTCTCTTTGGGATTTGTACTGCAGCCTGAATTTATTTTGATGTGAAATTCCAAATTCTTCTGAGAGACCGAGAGAGGGAGACTGAAACCCTGGTTCGTTCCAGAATCTAATGGCAAACTACACTGGGACTCTTTTTGTTTCCAAAGATAACTTTTTCTTGCCTTTTCGATCTGAGCTGATATACATTCATCAACTCAGTAAGTGACTGGGTCATGCACTAAAAAATCTTCAAATATCAGCAAAGCTCACGAGGCAACCCATCAAAACGAAGTAGCAGCAGAGAATGCTCTCTCCGAAGGGGAACAGGCTTCCATCAGGTCGCTGCTGTCAAACCTTTTGAAAACACAGCAACAACTTCTCCAATATTACAGTGACCTTTAGATATAAATAACGCCATAAATCATTCCGAAATCATGCGTGCTTCCTACAGAGAAAATAGAAAAACACAACCGAGGTAATGATGTGTGGCTAAGCACCTACCTATGAAATAAGACAGCAGTACTGCCAGTATGACTGACACGCCGATTGCACAAAGGGCTGTGCACTTCCAACTGCAGTACTTGGATGATTTCTTGAACTTAAAAGCACTTCTGGAAAGAGTGTTCCTAGGCAGTGGGCGTGGAGGCGGTGAATAGACGGCACTTGAGGCCATGGTGTAACCAGGCGAGGCTGTGCTGAATAACGGCGTCGTGCCTGTTCCGGTTTTGAAGAGAAAATGCCTGAAAAGAAAGAGCGGAGAGGAATTGTGAAGAAATGCGAGCGAGCCCTGACGGACGCAACATCCAACACTGTGCTTGATGATAAAATGCACGAACGCCTGGGTTTCTCACAGTCGGGTTGAACATACAAACATGAAGCGCACGGGGTGAACAAGGCAGCTTAAGATGGCTGAAGGACTTGGAAATGGAATTGAAAAAATACCTCACTCCAGATTTATAGGAGTGTTCACACAAAAACCAAGTGATTGATTCTACAGACTGAAATACTCCAAAGACACTTCCTACGCTGAGTTTAAAGGAAATGTTTACCAAACACATTAAGTATTCTTGCTTAATAAGGAGGGTGGGAAAAGCAATACTACATTACCATTGGCTGTATTAATAGCCTGTAACCATTTACTTTACTTCCAAACAATAGTGCTGATTGTTTAATTGTTCATATTGTGAAGGGTTTTTAAAAAAGATTCTGACAGACTTTATTTTATTGAACAAGTTAAACCAGCGCTCCGATGAAATTGATTATTTTTAAAAAAACTTATCTTGCAAGAATTACTGGTCTGTTTATTTTAATCAATGTACAACTATTGCATTCTGACATTCCAAAATGTTTAGGGCTTAACCTGCAAAGAAAAGTTCAACCTGAGCGAAACTTCTCGGTTTGACATCAAAAAGAAGGTGCAACTTAAAAGGGCCCAATGTCATCTACAACAGGATTCAGGAAAAGGGCCACACACTTTCAGCGCCAGTCTGATATGCCTGTCCTGCAGGTGGGCTTCCAGTTGAGACAAGCGCCTTTTTAGTCAGTCTAAAATACAAGGCCAGCTTAGAGGTAATGCCAGTTTCTCTTTCATCAGCCTAGGGCAGTGCAGTGCAATTCCTGAAGGCTTGGTGAGGGAGTCGGGTTGGTCTTCTCACACTGAATCTTTCAGCAATGTTAAATGATATTTAGCAGTTGAGTACATTACAACCCTCTTAAAATGAGTTACTTGCTGAAGGTTGTCCGGTTTAGGACATTTCAGTAGTAAGAGGATTCAAGCTAGGAGGCTGATTGAAAACCCAATATTAATCCACTGGTCCACCTCTGCTCTCGTTTACTATCTTGCATCTGCTTTACATACAAGAGCTTGTTTTGTTTTACACTCTGTCCTGTCCAATTTCATAGGCCGTTCTTCAACAGTATATTCAATGACAGTTAACTTTTAAGGCTCTATATCCAGTACATAGGAACTTAGGACTTAAGAGCAGGAATGAGCCATTCAGCCCTTCAAGCCTGCTCATTCAATAAGAACATGGCTGATCTGGTTGTGGTCTCAACTCCACTTTGCCATCTGCCCCCCATAACCTTTGTTTCCCTTGCCCATCAAAAATCTGTTTAACTCTGCCTTGAATAAATTCAATGACCTAGCCTTCACCACTTCCTGGAGAAGAGAATTCCACATATTAACAAATCTCTGAGAGAAAAAAAATGCTCCTCATCTCCATGTAAGACGGTAGACCTCATTATTAAACTGTGTCCCCCAGTTTTAGTCTCTCCCACAAGTGGAAACATGTTCCTGGTATCCTCCCAGTGTATTTAAAACAATTTCAATATCAGCTTGTGGCACATTTTATTAGAAATGACATGGGTACAGACTTGACAGTGGGGCAATGCTAACAAAGAAATATACTGAGGGGTAAAACTTCTGAGACAAGTGCCAGTTCTTTAGCTGCTGCAATATTTGCCTAGGAAATCTTTAATGAGTGAACTGTGTAAAAAGTTCATGTCTCAAAATGTGTTGGATGATGCTAACCTACACGGTGACTCACTCATTAGTGGATAAATAAACTGCCTGCAGTATTGAACAAATGCCTCCAGATCAATCCTCTGTCCCTTCTATGTTCACATATCTGAGCCAGGTAGCAGTAGGAGTGCTTCTATTAACCTCTCAGTGCATACGGGTTAGGAAATAGGAGTAAAATCTGTCTGTCTGCCCTGTAGTCACTATCCAGTGACCTCATGCTAGAAAGTGTGGATGTTGGGTGAGATTGAGGTTGAACTCAGGTGTGGTGTTTCCCATAGTCAAATATTCTGCCAGGGCTCACTGCCTTGGTCTAAACCTCTATGTGGAGATATTTAATTACAGCAGGGGTGTAAAATGGGTCGGTGACACCCTGACCAACTTTCCTCTCCCTTGAAGTAAACAGAATGGATATTCCGGTGGAGTGTAAAATGGGCAGTCAAATGCTACCGGTTATAACTATCAGGAAAGACTGAACAGGCTGGGGCTCTTTTCTCTAGAAAAGAAAAGGTTGAGAAATAACCGGACAGGTGTTTGACAGGTATCTTGCGCCCCAGGGAAGTAGAGTTTCGCCCCCATAGAATGGTCATTTGAATAAGGTGCCAAAGGGTGCCAATGCCACTGGAACCACAGCCTAATGAGAGTCACAAAATCCAGTAGAGGACAGAAACCAGGGGATAAGGGAGGGTGTGGGGTTTTTTCATTACACAAGAGGTTCTTTTGGTGATACCTAGCAGCTTCTTGAGGTGCAGAGTGCATTTTCAGCATTTTAAATGGTTACTGTCAACTGGTGAAGTGTCCTGTCAGGCATTTCAAGTGGGGCAGTCCATAAAATGGCGAAGGACATAATTTCATCAGGTCACGATTGAGTCTGTCACTAAAACAGTCTACATCTGCGTGTAAAGTGCAGCAAAAGACTGGAATGGAAATCAGAAAAAGTGCAGAACAAGGGCTTCAATTCCATGACTGCATGTTTGCGCAGAGTTTATTTTCTGGTACCCCGTTCCTGGAACAGAAGCTGCTTACCATGCTCTGTGCACAGTTCTGATCATCGTGCTATACTAAAAAAGATAAAGAAGTACTGGAGAAGATGCGAAAAAGATTTCCAAGAAAGATACCAGAACTGAGAGGTTATAACTATCAGGAAGGACTGAACAGACTGGGGCTTTTTTCTCCAGAAAAGAGGTTGAGAAATAGTCCGATAGGTGTTCAACGGGGTAAAGAAAGGCAAGATGGTTCCACTTGGTGGGGAATCCAAAACTAGGCACCATAAATATAAGATGGTCACTAATACACCCATTAGGGAATTCAGTATTGGTTAGAATGCAGATCTTGTTACCATGTAGGGTAGCAAGTGAATAGCATTGATGCATTTAAGGAGAAGCTAGATTAGTAGATGAGGGAGAAAGGAATAGAGGGATGTGTTGATATAGTGGGATGAATTAAGGTGGGAAGAGGCTCATGTGGAGCAAATGCTGGCATAGATATGTTGGGTCAAATGGCCTTCTTCTGTGCCATTCATTCTGCTTGTACGTAGTCTCTACCCAGTGCAGTAACAACCTCTCCTGAAATGAGCTATTTCATTCTTTTGATATGCAGGCTGATGTCAGTAATATTATCTGACTGACAAGAATACCTGTCCAACCGCCATTCAAGAGGTCTTGTCATTAACCATAAACAATTGCAATATGTATGCTAGAGTAGCGCCTGGGGACTATGGAGCTATTATTCACATCGCCAAGCTTGTGATGCCCGCAAAACAGATTTGCTTAAAAATGACTGCTTTATATTTATGCGGTTTAAACAGAAAGCTTGATGGACAGTGGTGAAGTATGATAAATAACTCCACTTGTGAGGCAATCCAGAGCTCACTTGCTACCTCCGTGCTTGTGAACAACCAAGACAGCTTCACGCAAAGATATTTATGAGATCCTACCATTTCTCTATATACATTTCATTTTTAAATTTCCTAGCTTCCAGATGTCTCCTCTCTGATCCTGGGGTACCATCCATGTGTACCGTACTAAGTGGCCATTCTTCACACAGACAGTGAAGATCTGTAGGCAAGGCAGGTCCAGTCAGCAAGGGTCTGAGCAGAAAGCCATGAGAAAGCCTTTTCCCCTTTGCAGACCATGGACACTGAAGCCCATTCTAGCACCTCTACCACCATCATGACCAGCTTGCATAACAAACTGGGGTGGGCAAGGAGGTGCAATCTTCCTGGGCTAAGGCATTCCATTCTAGGTTGTACACATAGAAACTCAGCTACAATGAGAGCTCCATTTTAATTAATGTAACACAGAAGCTTGCACACGTTTTATCAATACAAAGTTAACAATAAAAGTGAATAATGACTTGAAACACAAGGTACAGCAATTACAACTCAGACACAGCAGCACAGAGGATAACTGTGAAAGGCATTTATAACTTTCATGCAGACTGTACATGAAAAAGAACATCACACGATAGCAGGGTTCATTTGAGGCCCATTTTGCAAATTAAATAATATTCAGGCCAGTTTGCTGTAGCAAATGAAAGTTAACTGAATAAAGAACAAAAAAAAATAGCAAAGTGAAGCAATTCTCAACTGCACTTTTGTTTTCTTTGAGACATTAATGCAAACAAATACTACATTCAGGACAGGGAATTGAAAAGGTACAGATAGTAAACGACGCAAGCCGTGACACGAGCTATCAGCAAGGCAAAGATCAAATTCGCTTCAGGGTAAAATCAGGTTGCAATTTTTAACAAGTTGTATTCATTTCTAAAGGATGTAAGCTGGTATATAATCCAATTAAATTTTACTGCAACTTCCAATGTAATCAGGCCATGTCCTTAAAATCACTTTGCTATTACAATGCTAATGTCTGGGCAATTTTAATGAATAAGCCTTCTGAGTCCCAAAAATCACTCGTCTGCTAGCCAGAGAAATGGGATTTTTAGGTAAAGATATGATTCCGGCAAATTAGGGCTCTTTGATGTTTCTGAGGTTATTATAAGTTTCCGTAATTTCCTCCTGTTCGGATCTGCAAACAGCAGGCTGCTTTAAATGATGTCATTGCGCAAACACTGCTTCACCGTCAGGGGCAGATCTTTTTCTTGGCCCCGTCCACACAAATTCTATTCTTAGACTCCCTTTTCCCTTGGCCTTTCAAAAGCCTCCTTAAAAACCCCCACTTCGATTATGCCTACAGTCACCCATGCCGTGTCTTCTACCTCGTTCAACAACAATAACAACTCACATTTATACCGTGCCTTCAACACAGATAACTGTCCACTGGTGCTCCATAGAGACATGAAGAACATGGGTGTTGAGCCGAAAAACAAGGCCTCAGGAGAGGTGACCAAAATCTTAGTTAACAATGTGTTTTAAAGTGGGTCTTAAAGGAGGGGAGCAAGTTGAAGAAGCAGATGGGTATAGTAAGCATTTTACAGGGTCTTAACTTAAGAATATAAGAAATAGGAGCAACTGGCCCCTCGGGCTTGCTCCACCATTCAATAAGATCATGGCTCATCTATCGTGGCCTCAACTCCACTTCCCTGCCTGCCCCCCCATAACCCTTGACTCCCTTGTAGATCAAAAATCTGTCTAACTCAGTCTTGAATATATTCAATGAATCAGCCTCCACAGCTCTCTCAGGTAGAGAATTCCAAAGATTAACAACATGCAGAAGAAATTCCTTCCCACCTCTGTATTTTCCCCTGACAATATTCTGAACCTGTGCCCTCTAGATCGAAATTCCCTCAGGAGGGGAAACATCCTCTCAGCACCTAGTGCCTCAGAATCTTATGTTTCAATCAGGTCACCTCTCATTCTTTTAAACTCCAATGAGTATAAACACAACCTGCTCAATCTTTCTTCATAAGACAATCCCTTCATCAAAGGAATCAGTCTTGTGAACCTTCTCTGAAGTCCCTCCAATGCAAGTACACACCTCCTTAAATAAGAAGAGCAAAACTGAAAAGAGTACTCTAGGTGTGGTCTCACCAACATCCTGTACAGCTTCAGCTGACTCCCCAAAGCCTGTCCACCATCTACAAGGCACAAGTCAGGAATGTGATGGAATACTCTCCACTTGCCTGAATGAGTGCAGCTCCAACAACATTCAAGAAGCTTGACACCAGCCGGGACAAAGCAGGCTGCTTGATAGGCACTCCAGCCACAAACATTCACTCCCTCCACCACTGACGCACAGTGGCAGCAGTATGTACCACCTACAAGATGCATTGCAGGAATTCACCAAGCCTCCTTAGACAGTACCTTCCAAGCCCACGACCACTACCATCTAGAATGACAAGGGCAGCAGGCACATGGGAACACCACCACCTGAAAGTTCCCCTCTAAGCCGCTCACCATCCTGACTGGGAAATATATCCCGTTCCTTCACTGTTGCTGGGTCAAAATCCTGGGACTCACTTCCTAACAGCACTGTGGGTGTGCCTGCACCACATGGACTGCAGCAGTTCAAGGCAGCTCACCACCACCTTCTCAAGGGCAATTAGGGATGGACAATAATGCTGGCCTCACCAGAGATGCCCACATTCCGTGAATAAATTAAAAAAAGCAAGGCTTCATAACTTCTATACCCTATCCCCCTTACAATAAAAGCCAACATTCCATTTGCCCTCATAATTACTTGCTGTACCTGCACGCTATCTTTTTGTGATTCTTGCCTTCCATTTGGAGATGCACCTTGAGGTGTTTTCTATGTTAAAGGTACTTTGCATACAATGACATATTAAGAACAATGGCACTATTTTCACTGAAGGCACATTAGCAAATGCCTCAGAATATTCATCTGGTTAGAAAAGTGGGTAAAAGAAAAAGGCTTGGGTCAGTTGGTAGTACTCTTAGCTCTGAACCAGAAAATTGACAGTTCAAGCATGGTTCTAGAATCTGTTTGCCTAATCTCGGTTAAGACCAACCCATTACTGAGGGATTGCCACATTGTACCAGTTGCTGCTCTTCACAGGAAACATTAAACTGCGGACTTTTTCTTGCTCAGATGGGCATTTTGTTTTATTCATTCATGGTATGTGGGCGTTGCTGGCTAGGCCAGCATTTATTGCCCATCGCTAATTGCCATCGAGAAGGTGGTGGTGAGCTGCCTTCTTGAACTGCTGCAGTCCCTGTGGTGCAGGTGCACCCACAGTGCTGTTACTGAGGGAGAAACAAGAAACTTCCTTTGATGTGCTTTCCAAAATTCCTCACCTGACATGTTCATCTCAATTTCAGCTTGTGAGATCTCACTATGCGACAATTGGCTGCCACTTTTGTTCACGCAACAGTAATGACTGCACCTCAGTGCTTTCAGCTATCTTGAGGTCACAAAAGGCGCTACATAAATGTAAGTTCCGTCTTTCTTTCAACTTTTCCCATCCAGAGACACAACTAAATGCCGATCCACAGCTTGCTGACTAGATCGAATAGAGAGAGCATGGCTTGCCCAATGGCTGTTGCTAAATGCACTGCCTGTTGTCGAATTGGGTCATAGAGACCAGGAAGATTGCAGGTTCTGTGCTCAGTTAGCCGAGATAAACTGGGGGAGCAATAGGAACAAAATAACTTGGCCTCAGCACATCTAAACTAAGGAGAGAAAAAACGAGCAAGGGATTCTGCTTACGACCAGTATTCAAGAGAGCTGTGCCAGAAGGGGAGTTTCGAAAGCTCGGGTATGGGCGGGATCAGCGTTGACTGCTATGCAGGAGAGGTAAAAAAATGTCAACGTCTCTTTAATGAACTCAGGGCTAAGAGCAGGTAATCCCTGCAGATGTAGAACATGTTTCAGCTGGTGCTTTCCTTGACTTCCAGCGAAATCAGGCTGAGTTCAGCCCCCAAGTGATGAGCCCAGTGCCCAAGATACGTGATACATCCTGGAACTTTATGATGGGGATGAGGAGGGGAAGAGAATTTGAACCACAAGCCCCTGGTTGAAAACCCAACAATTAAACGCCAGGGGCAGAATGGAAAAGAAAGTGGCGCTGGTGGCCTGCGTGCTGGTCTGCCGCATCCATTCCTGACTCTGCTGACTTTCCTAAGGTGGACAGGGGGGGACGGGGAGAGGATGGGGGGGTGGGGGGGAGCGGCAGGGCGGACAGGAAAATGAAGCTGCCTGCCTCGTTATATGGGCATGTGGAGTTCTCGCCTTCTGACTTGTCGAGATTTTCATGGGGTTGGGCAGCCGCTGGGAGCTCAGTGAAGCCGACCAGCTCCGACCTGATGGGAACGGCAGCACTGAAAACAGTTTTGTTTGACGAGTCATTTATTTGGACGAAAGAAATTACTGAGCGGCAATGAAATTTTAATAACCTACCCTTTCCCTACCCTATTCCTGGGTCCCAGCTCTCCATTTGCTCTGGCCACTTCAAAGATGAAGATCAAGGCCATGCCACAGCAATGGCTGCTGCTTCGGGTCAGGATGTAGCCCACTTCCCTGACTTCCTGCCTCCCCGGCCACTAACTGGGTGACAGACTGGTCTCCAGAATCATGAGAGCCCTGACCTTGTGAAAATCCCACCTCCCGGCAGGCTGGCAACAGAAGCGGGAATGTGAGCTGGGGTCAGTCCCGCCTCCCATTTCCCCACCTGGAAAGGGACAATCCGACCCAAAACTTCCACAAGATCCTTTGACAGCCGACGAGCGGATTTCTGAATTTCCCTCTCTGTTGGAAGCTTGTTAAACATCTCCTCGTTTTCTTTCAGACGGTTTGGTTATCACTGGAAGTTTGCAGTGAAGCACCAACATGCTGCACCTGTCACAAGGAAAAGCTTCCTCCACCAATCGTGGCTGTGCCTCTTCCGCCATTTAAAATTTTGGACAATGAATCCCAATCACGTTAGGGAATGTGATTACAACACAGATACATGCTGGGGCCACCCTAATTAGATAGTCTTAAAACGATCTATATGCAGAATAAAACCCCAAGTTAAACTTTACTTTGCAGACCAAAGGAATCACAAACAGGAAGAAAAAAATTGGAAATTAGATGCTTTTGACAGCCGGTGATAATGAATAAAATCAAAATACTTAAGTTGCTTACACAGGTTTAATTGTTATTATTGTACAATAGCAGATCGGCTTGTGTGAACGGGAAATGAATTGCTGCAAGGCTGCCAGACGAGTGATTTTCTTTATTGCCTTATGACAAAGTGCTGCTATAGTTAGAAATTCAGCTTGTTTGTACTCAAGAGAAATCAGAGAACAGGTCTCTGGCCTGGAGACGTCACAAATGCCGTCAACAAAAAAATAATCTAAACAAGGTTTTATTGAGAAGTTATGTTTGGTACTGTTGTCACAGTGATATACAGGGTTCTGTGCTGGCAGCTCACGACACTTTTTGCTTTAGTTTTTCAGAATGACATACCCGTCCCCGTAACTCCCATCGTGACACGGTGGAGTAAAAACATCCATCTCTATAAGGTTGTCATGCCCATTTTCAAGAACTGCCTGCTTTGCTAATTTTCTATGTGCAGAAATGAGATATAAAATGTTAAAGGAGTCAGGGGAAGCATTTACCATCAGCATCATAAACAGCAATCAGGGAACTATATATATATATATATATATATATACACATTAAATAAAAAAAGGAACACATAGACTGCATTTGTATGAGGTGCTTTCTGCAGTAAAGGCGTAACCTTGTGCAAATCAGGTTAAAAAGAAATACAACAGCCCCATTGCAAAACTCTTGGCGGTTCGAGATTGCTAGTGCTTTTTTGTTAACAAATCTCCTCACATGTGAAGTCTTATAATAAAGAAACCTGTTCAATATACATGTGTAGTTCAAACTGAGTGGCTAGGGTGATGAGTTGTGGTAATTATCGTTTGTCAGGGCATTCCACAACTCCTTCCTCACTGAGGCGTTCATAAGACAGCTTTGTTTGTGGAAATATTTGTCATGTCTTCCCCCTGGCCAAGGAATATCCAGTTATTTATCGCTTCTGCATGGCTTCAGGAAACAAAGATCATATTTCCAGTTGAGCTACTCACTGAGGCAATGATGTCGCTAGCCAGTTCGTGATTTCGCGGACTTCCAATGAAATTTATTGCCACAAAAGAACTGCATGCTGTGTATATACTTGTGTTACAAATGGAATGCAATAGAGATGACAACTCTACATTTGAGATATTTCCACTCATGAGGTAGCTCAGGCTTTGCTTCTTAGATAACATAGTTGGCTACACTCATCAAAATAAAATCCACAGTGCTATCTAAGTTGATCTTATGTGAAGGCAAAGCACTGGCTGGGTTTTACGCTCCTCTGTCTGCAGGATTGAAGACGAAATGCCGTGTAAAATTCAGCAAGAAGTTGGCCTGCCGTCTACTTACTCGTCTGCACCCCACCCCCCCACCCCCCGACCTGCCTGAAATTTCATGGAGGGGGCAGGGGAGGTGTTGACCTTCATTTGATCCACCCTTGGGTCAATTAATGGCAACTTCAGGGCCTCATCCTGCCGCCGCAGGTATTTTATCAGTGGCGGGGAGAAGCCGATGCTGTGCGGGAAAGCCGGCAGTTTCATGGGGGGCTGTGTGTGGAATCCTCCTTTGGGGACCTCTGGCCCATCAGAAGCACCGCCTCACCAGGTCATCCCCCTTTTAACCCACCCCCCCAAGCCTCTTGAACTTGACTTCATCCCCCTTGCCCTCCTCGTCCAGACCCCCGATTCCAGACTTACGCGGGCTACTTGACATGGTGGGGCTGTCTGTAGTTCCAGCAGTGGCCACCACGCCCATCTGGTGCAGCGCTGGTCCCAGCGCTAAATTGCTGTGGGGCAGCTATTTGGGTGGGCTCCACCCCTACTTTTCAGCTGGGAGGGCAGGGACCATGGCGCCCCATAAAACTCAGCCCTTTTTTTTAATGTTTCTATTCTTTATTTTTTATAACTTGATAGAATATACAGCACAGATACAGGCCAATTGACACAATAGCTCTATGCCGATGTTTATGTTCCACATGAGTCTCCCCTCACCCTCCTTCATCCTACACTATTAGCGCAAACTTCTATTACTTTCTCCCTCACATGGTTGTTGCAAGTGTGTCAGCAGCAATGAGGAACAATTTGAGGTAATGTATTAAGTGTCACAAAACATTAAATGGTGCCATTATAGCCAATGCTACAGGCTGTTAATATCAGTAGTGTACAAAATGCCTCATGGGATCACTGGTAAACCAAATGTTCCTTTCGGAGAAATACAGACCAAATTAAAGAAAAATGGAACAATTCTTGGCTGTGTACTGATCTTATGAGCACTGCATTGGGGTAATGGTATAGTTAGGAACATAGGAACAGGAGCAGGCTATTTACAGCATCCCCCCCAACATTTCCCCCCCCCAACCCCCCTGACTGCTCCACCGAACCTGTTCTGCCATTCATGGTGATCAAGGCTGCTCTGTCACCTAAATCCATACACCCGCCTTTTCCCCTTACCCCTTAATAACCTTCACACCACAAACCCTATGAATCTCAGATTTAAAATGAACAGCTGGTCTATCATCAATTACCATTTGCAGATGGAAGTTTTTTACGTGGAGAAGGGTTTCCGAATATCATGCCTGAAAGGTCTGACTTTCTTTCTATTCTCTGATCCCTAGTCCCTAGACTCCTCAACTAGCAGAAACAGTTTGCCCACATGTATTCTCTCTGTTCCCCTTAATATCTCGAAAACTTCAATTAAATCAGCCCTTAGTCTTCAAAATTCCAGGCAATACAACACTGATTTGTATGAATCTCGGCGAGATTAACCCTTGGAGTCCAGGTATTATTATTGTAGCAAAACAGTGTTGCACTCCTTCCAAAGCTAATATATTCTTCCTAAGGGGTAGGGCACTGAACTGCTCGCAGTAATCCAGGGATGGTCCAACCAGGGCTGAAGCATTGCTACTACCCACTTGTATTCTAGTCCTCTCGATATAAAGGGCAACATTCCATGAATCCTTTTGATTGTTTTCTGTATCTGTTCATGACATATTAAAAGTCTGTGCATCTGGATCCCCAAGTCCCTTTGCCCCTTCACTGTTTCTAGTTTCTCACCATTTAGAAAGTATACTGTTGATAATGCCTTTAGTTCCAATAGCTTCAACTTTGGCAAACAGTTTCTCGTGAAGGACTCTACCCAATGCCTTCTGAAAGTCCATGTGAGCAACATTTATATATATTCAAAACAAAAACAAAATTACCTGGAAAAACTCAGCAGGTCTGGCAGCATCGGCGGAGAAGAAAAGAGTTGACGTTTCGAGTCCTCACGACCCTTCAACAGAGCTGATCTGTTCTGTTGAAGGGTCATGAGGACTCGAAACGTCAACTCTTTTCTTCTCCGCCGATGCTGCCAGACCTGCTGAGTTTTTCCAGGTAATTTTGTTTTTGTTTTGGATTTCCAGCATCCGCAGTAGTTTTTTGTATTTATATATATTCCCCTGTCCACTATTTTAGTCACCTCTTCAAACAATTCAATCAGATTTGTCAGGCATGAGCCATCCTTCACTAAGCCATGCTGGCTTTCTCTGAGCTGCTGAAAAATTTCTGGTGTGTTTTTTTACATTTGTTCATGGGCTGTGGGCGTCACTGGCTGGGCCAGTACCTACTGCCCATCCTTAATTGCCCTTGAGGTGGTGGTGGTGAGCTGCCTTCTTGAACTGCTGCAGTCCATGTGGTGTGGTGACACCACAGTGCTGTTAGGGAGGGGGTCCTTCTAGATGGTAGCAGTTGTGGGTTTGGAAGGTGCTGCCTAAGAAACCTTGGTGATTTACTTCAGTGCATCTTGCAGATGGTACACACTGCTGTCACTGTCGGTGGTGGAGGGATTGAATGTTTGTGGCTGGGGTGCCAATCAAGCGGGTTGCTTTGGATAGTGTCGAGCTTCTTGAGCTGCACTCATCCAGGCAAGTGGAGAGTATTCCATCCTGACTTGTGTCCTGTAGATGGTGCACAGGCTTTGGGGAGTCAGGAGGTGACTTACTCGCCACAGAATTCCCAGCCTCTGATCTGCTCTTATAGCCACAGTATTTATATGGCTAGTCCCGTTCAGTTTCTCGTCATGGTAACCCCCAGGATGCTGGTTGTGAGGGATTCAGCATGGTAATGCTATTGAATGTCATGGGGCGATGGCTGGATTCTCTCTTGTTGGAAATGGCTATTGCCTAGCACTTGTGTGGCGCGAATGTTAATAGTCACTTATCAGCCCAAGCCTGAATGTTGTCCAGGTTTTGCTGCATATGGACACGGGCTGCTTCAGTATCTAAGGAGTTGTTAAGGGTGCTGAACATTATACAATCATTCACGAACATCCCACTTCTGATCTTATGATGCAGGGAAGGTCAGTCATTACATGTTCAATAATCATATCCTTAATAAAAGACACGAGTAATTTTTCGCCAATTGATGTTAGGCAATTCAGTCTATAATTCTCTTGCTGCCCTCTTTCACTTCTCTTAAATAGCAGAGTAGGGTACATAATTTTCCAATCAAGGCCTTCCTCCCACCCATCTCTGAATAAGGATAGGTCGATGCAGAGAAGATAGGGAGAAACTGTTCCCATTGGTGGAAGTGTCAAGCACCAGAGGACACAGATTTTAAGGTGATTGACAAGAGAACCAACAGTGACTCGGGGAAGAACTTTTTGTTTTAACACAGTGCATGGTTAGAATCTTGCACTGCCCGAGAATGGGGTGGAGGGAGATACAATTGTGTCTTTCAAAAGGGAATTGGGCTACCATATGAAGAGAAAAAAAAGTAGGGCTGTAGGGAAAGGGTAGGGGAGTGGGACTTACTAAATTGTTCTTACAGAGCCAGCATGGACTTGATGGGCCAAATGGCCTCCTTCTGTGTGTAATGTGAAGATGGATATTATTATTTTAATAGTTTTGGGAATATGGTGATATTCTGTAAAGAAGGCTGTGTGTGTGTCCGTGTGTGTGTGTGTGTGTGTCCATGAGTAATTAAACTGGGGAGAGGGTTAGTGAGGTCTGTGGGAAGTGAGAGATGAAAGATAAAGGTGCTAGATGTATGCATTTGTAATGAGAGGCTACAGTTAAGTTGGAATTACAAGTAAATAAGACGGGTTTTAAAATTTGCATCAGGCGATAAGTAAGGACTCGATCTTTCAGCTGCTAAATTTCAAAGGGAGTTTAAGGGACGTTTACAAATTACAAGGGTTTTGTAAGTAAACAAGGGTAGGTTATTAAATTTTATTTGCCCCAAAAATGGAGGCAATAGGAAGATTTTTTATATTTTGGAAAATTTGAGTTCAAAGAGGTGCTTAGGACAATGGAGTCTAGGATGAAAAGGAAAAAAAGATATTTATAGGAGATGTTTTGTTGAGTTGAGGTAGCTGTGTGGGGGAGATTTCCTGAGACTGGCTCTGTGCTGAGAAAAGCAGCCATCCAGTTTCAAGCCTGAAAAGTTTTTGTTTCCAGAAACCAGCCTGTTTCTGAACTTCCTTCGGCTTTCCACAACCGAGTGGAACAAAGTGAGAAGTCATGTGGCATACTTCATTAAAGCAGCAGCAGTTTTTGCCTTGGGTAGTATTGCTGGATTTCTATGGTTAAAAAAAAAAATAAGGGAGCTATTGACAAGTAGCTTACTTGTACGTTCTGACCAAGTGGGGCACAGTCCTCCGCGTGGCGTGTGGGGGCGGGCCTGACACGGTCCCGACGTCATTGCGCGCCATTGCGATATTTCAATAGGCAGGCGCACGCCGGAGTTGGCTGTGCACCCACCGAAATGTTAAGGGCCTATTAAGGTCATTAAGAAATTAAAGTCCTTAAGAGCGCTGCCTGTCCAACCTTAAGGTTGCCGGGCAGGCGAAAAGCCCAAGCGGCCTTCGCATTTTTCAGGAACCCTCGCCCACGGGCGGGATGAGGTTTCCTGAAGCTTTTATAAAATAAGTAAATAGATTTTCCCACTTTTACAAACATGTCCCAACTCATGTGACATGAGGGGACATGTTTGAATAACTTTTTAATTCAATTCTGTCATGATTTCAGTGCCTCAGGGAGATTGCTGCGTTCTTTCGAGTGAATGCGTGAAAGAGCGCAGGCCTCGACTCTCCCTCCTCCCCCCGCCCGCACAGGTAGCGCTGAGTGCTACCGGCCACGCATTATGCTGGGCGGGCCTTAATTGGCTCACCTGGGTAAAATTGCAGTGTGGAGCCAATCGCAGGCAGCGATCGGCTCCGCATCCGCCCCCGCCCGCTCCCACCCACCATAGGGAAAAATCCTAGCTGTGGGATTTTTTGGGGAATGTTTTGTAAGGCTGTTTCAACTGTCTTGTGTGTTTAAGTTATTTTTTTTCTTCTTGTGAATAAATCTTTTAATTTTAAAATCCTAAACATATTACTGGGCTTCTATGCTTCTGGGATTAGTAGTTTTCTCCTCATTTTTAAATTTAAAAAAAAGTTATTATCAGTAAGACAAGTTTCCCTCTGGGATTTGGCTTGCTCAGTGAATAACATCAGCTGCGGTCATAACAGTAACCATTTTGTTATTCTCTGGCCAGAATTTTTCCGTTGGCGATTTGGGGGCGGGGCCCGCTCGCCGACAGGAAAATGACACGGGATGACATCGGGAGGAACCCGATTCCGATTCCGCCCCATTTAAATATTCAGGAAGGCGGGCGGACAGCGAAATCAGCTGTCCGCCTGCTGACCTATCAATGGCCAATTGAGGCCATTGACAGGATAATTAACCCAATTAAAGGCCCTGCCCGGCCAACCTTAAGGCTGGCGGGCAGGCCAAGAGCTCCGGCGGGCAGTAGAAAAAACATGAAACCTCATCCACTGGCGGGATGAGGTTTCACGTCCGTTTTTAAAATCTTTATTAAACTTTATGTCATATTTATTAACATGTCCCATCTCGTGTGACATTGTCACATGAGGGGGACATGTTAATAATTTTTTAATTTTTCTATTTTTGAGGTCTTTTAAACTGTCACCAATCTCCCTGAGACAGCACTTAGTCTCGGGGAGCAGTGCGCTCTTTCGTGCGCATGCGCGACAGAGCGTATTTGACAGTTGGGGAATTCCTATCCCCCCTACATAGCACTTCCCATTGGGCAGCCTGCTGGGCGGGCCTTAATTGGCCAGCCCATTCAAAATGGCGGCGGGGCCTGTTTCGGCGGCAGAGTTCGGCTGCCTGCCCACCGCCGAGCCAGTGGGGCCCGCCCGCCCATCGAGGGTTAAAATCTGCCCTATGATTCCAAGAGGACCAATGTGAGAGGGTTTGAAGATCCAGAGAGAGAGTGGGAAAAGCAAAAAGGTAGAGAGGTGGGCTTCTGAAGAATCATGAAAGCGAAACAGAGCAAGAGATTTTGAAGAGCCAATATGGAGAAAGAAGTACAGGAAAATAACTACAGGACCTGAGGGAAGAAAAGTCAAATAGCACCAGAACTGGAGACTTCCGGAGTAAGAATCTGAACTGAGAAACTGATTAAAAAAATTATTGCAATCAAATATAAAAGGAGAGGATAGATAAAATAAAGACATTAAAGTCTCTTTCAATTTAGTTGTATGGAAAATTAGTTTTAAGCTAATAAGTTTTCAATTAATTTATCACAATTAACCTATATTCTTGAAGGACTGATATCCTGTATATAGGTTATGATTTATTGTACTAATTCATAATTAATCTAATTTTCTCTTGGAGCGCAATGCTCATTGTGACTTTATCAAAGGAGTTATTAAGCAAATTAATTTGTTTTTGCTGCTTAAAAAAAAAGTCAATAATCACAGAATTTGTACTACTAATAAATGAACCGTGGGGCTGTCCGACAGAGTTGTGGTGATAAATCCCATAAATCCCCCACTCATGTTGGGTATATGGACTTTCAAAAGGCATTTAATAAAGTACCATTTAATAGAGTTGTTAACAAAATTGAAGCCCATGGATTAAAGGGGGAGTGGCTACATGGATCTGAAATTAGCTGAGAGACAGGAAGCAGTGAGCAATGCTGAACAGTTGTTTTCAGGCTAGAAACATATGCAGTGGTGTCCCTTAGGGGGTCAGTTTTTGGACCACTGCTGTTTTTGATACATCTTAATGAGATGGACTTGGGTAAACAGGGTATCATTTCTAAGTTTAAAGATGATACAAAACTGAGAAATGTAGCAATCAATAAAGAGGACAGTAACAGACTTCAGAAGAACATAGATAGTCTGGCGAAATGAGCAGAGACGTGGCTGATGAAATTTTATGCTGTAAGTGTGAAGTGTTGTATTTTGTTAGGAAGACTGAGGGGGGGGCAATATAAACAAAATGGTACAGTTTTAAAATGGGCGATGAAACAGAGAGCCCTTGGGGTACATGCACACAAATCTCTGAAGATTGCACAATAAATTCAAAAGGCTGTTCAACAGCATTGGTTGGGATCCTTGGGGAGAATTTCTTCCCTGTCAGGGGCGTCATGCGGGGGCGGGTGCGGGTGGGTGCACAGCTGATCGGCACCCCTCATTGGCTGGGCCGTTTCACGTGGACGGGCCAATTAAGTCCCGCCCAGCGTGACGCACACCTGGAAACGCTGAGCGCTCCCTGTGCGAGCGGGGGTGGGGGGGGTGGTGTTTTGCCTGAGTCGGGGAGTGCGCTATTTCACGCATGCGCGTGAAAGAGCGCAGAATTCTCCCTGAGGCAAAGAGCTGGCCTTGAAATTGAAGTTCTGAAAATTTTAATAAAGAAAAAAAAATTAAGACGTCCCCTCATGTGAAAGTGTCACATGAGCTGGGACATGTCCATTAATGTTATTAAAAATTTTCATAAAACTTTAAATACCTTCATGAAACCTCATCCTGCCTGTGGATGAGGTTCCGAAGACTGCCTGGGCTCTTCGCCTGTCCGTCAACCTTAAGGTTGGACGGGCAGCTCATTAAGTGTTTTCATTGATATTTAAATGGCCTTTGACCGACTTGGGTGCGCGCCCGCCAAACTGAAAATCTGAGTGACGGGCGGTGACGTCAGGACGCACGCCCGATGTCACTGTGCGTCATTTTACACATCGGCGAGCGGGCCCTGCCCCTGCTCGCCAACCCGAAAATTTTGGCCCTTGGCTTTATAAATAGATGCTTACTGTACAAAAGCAAGGAATTGAAGATCGACTTTCAAAAAACACTGGTTCTGCTTCAGCTTGAGTATTGTGTCTAACTCTGGGCACTATGCTTGAGGAAGGATTTCAAGGCCTTAGAGAGGGTGCCAAGGAGATTTACTAGAATGGTATCAGGGATGGTAGACTTCAGTTATGTGGAAAGACTGGAGAAGCTGGGGTTGTTCTCCTTAGAGCAGAAAAGATACAGGAAAATTTAACAGTGGTGTTCAAAATCAGGAAGGGTTTTGATAAGTGAAATAAGGAGAAACTGTTTCCAGTGGCTGAAGAGTTGGCAACCAGAGGACACAGATTTACAACAACTGACAAAGGAACTGGACGTGAGATTAGATGCCTTTTTTAATGTGCTGAGCTGTTGTGATCTTTAAGTCACTGCCTGAAAGTGTAATGGAAGCAAGTTCAATGGAAACTTTTGAAGGGGGATTGGATAAATACTTCAAGAGGAAAAATTCACAGGGTTATTGGTAAAAGCAGAAAAATTAGATTAATCGGACAGCTCCAAAAAGAATCAATGTAAACTCAATGGACTGAATGGTCTCCTTTTGTGCTGTATCATTGTTTAATTTTTAAAAATTTCATTAATGACTGCTGACTTTCCTCCTTCTTTCTAGCAGCTGAATGAGAGCAAACATAACGAGGATCCCCTTTAGGTGCAATCGGAAAATTACCCCATAACGTGTTTGAAATTGCCGTTCCCATTGGATCACCTAGTTGTGGTGCACAGAGGAAAATTAGAAAGGAACATAGGAACGGATATAGGTCATTCAGCATCTTGAGCCTGCTCTGCCATTCAATGAGATAATGGCTGTATCTCAGCGCTTTTCACTCACCTTAGTTCCATAGCAGCTAATGCCCTTAGCTAAATCTAAAAAAGCCATCATCTTTGAAATTTTCAATTGACCCCCCAGCCCCAAAAGCTTTTGCGAGCAGGCATTCCAGATTTCATCTAGTCTTTGTATGAAGTTATCACTCCTGAATGACGTAGCTCGAATTTTAAGATGCTCCCTTGTTCTGATCTTCCACACCAGAGGAAATAGTTTCTCTCCATCTACCCTATCATATCCTTTATCATCTTGAAGAACTCCATTAATCACCTCTTCATTTTTTTTGCTCAAGAACCAGCCGATTATTTGCAACCTGTCCTCATAATTTAACGCCTTTAGCCTCTGGTGAGTCTGCAATGCAGCTCCCTCCAAGGCCAACACATCTTTCCTGAAGTGTAAGGCCCACTTCATGGACATCATCTGAACCTCTTGCTTGTTCTAAAAACAAATCTTTGCTTCATTTTAGAGGGAAAAGGGGATGCCCAAGGTAGTATCATGAAACCAGATTATCTGGTTATAATCATATTGCTGTTAGTGGGACCTTGCTGTGCGCAGATAGGCTTTCATAATTCCTACATTACAACAGTGATTGCACTTTAAGAGCATTTCATTGACTGTAAAGCACTGAGGGACATCCCGAGACTGTGAAACACACTGTATAAATGCAAGCATATCTTGCTTTATGTCTTTCTAAAAGTCTTAATTTTAACCTATTTATGGTCTCTAGAAGCTTACCCAATATTGATTTTAGGCTAACCTGTCTAAAGTTACCTGATTTATTCTTTTCTCCTACTGAATAGAGGTGCTACATTACTTGTCCTCTGGTTTCCTCAAACAACTTCCATATCCAAGAATGATCTAAAATGCTTTATGTGATTCTTCAGAGAAAAAATGTCATTCCTTCACTCTGTACTATATTTAGCCCAGGTGCCAAAGCTACAAAGCATTTTCTGATAAAATAATAGCTTTTTTTTTCCTGAATTTGCAAAGCTATGAAGATTAAATCCATCAGTGACATCATTTCTTCAGCTTCACTTCATAGTGGGGAGAGACAGGGGTGGGGGGTGTGGCGGTGGAGGGAAGAATCATCTTATAGTATTATATCAGCTATTATACTGATCAAGAGCAATTCTGCAGATGAATGAAGAAACCTCAGTCTAACCCGCTGTAAAATGTGACATTTCCATTTTCAGGCACATTAAATTCTGGATACCTGCCTGTGAAATAGGTGCAGTCAAATAACACAGGGTTGAGGGAGAACGGAAGGGAGGTGAGGGTGATTCTAACCCTACGTTCTCTGAGTTACATACCCACCCTTAGGCTTTCAGCTTTCCATTGTCTCAGTGTCCATAGGTTGAAAAAGGGATGCGATTAGCTCAGGTTAAGCCTGCTGGAAATGCGGACAGCAAGTGAAAAGAGAGCCAGCTTTAGCTATAATTCCCTCCTTCGAGGATTAGTCTGCCAGCATGCACTATAAAGACCCACAGGTGGGTAATGGTCTCTTGACTGATGTAAACATGGTCGCCTGATGCCCGTGGGATTGTATCCCAGGAGAGACTCAAGTAAATCAAGAGAGGAGAGGTGGGAGGAGAGAAAATGGAAATAACTGTTTAATAAGGAAGTTTTACATTTTAAGATTTTGATTAAATAACCCTCAACACAAAATACTTCTTAATGCATAAGAAAAATGGAGGTCCTTCATTCCAGTGCAGCTGGGTAAGTTGTGGCTGACAATGGTTAACTGGAGAGCAACAAGAGCTGTCACACAGAAACCAATTATCTTCCTTCATTGATCTCAACATGAACTGAAGTTTCCATCGGTGAAAGCCAGAGGCTGTATCTAATGATGAGACATGTTACGTATACTCTGAACGTGCTACTAGGGCAAACGTCTTATAAATCATGCAGCAACAAACTGTGAGCTGCCACCTCTCTGTTATACACTACATACAGGTGTCTCATTTCTGAGACATGTGGAAAAAAAAGCTCAGTCCATTTGCTGAGCTTGAAAGTCTTGTCACATATTAACTGGGGAATGGAAAACATACAGTCTGGATTTCAAATAGCCAAATTGAACTAGATTTTGCATGCATATTGACCTACGGGTGAGGCAGGATTTGGACATTTTTATAATTTATATTTTGAGTTTGGGAAAGACTTGTGTGTTTTGAATTTCTCAAAAGGATGTCAAATCTTTGCTGAAAGAGTTAATTCATTTGAAGGCCAGAGGGATTTTGCTCAGCATTGACTGTTCTTATGTTCACTTAGTTAGTAAGGACTGGAACATTTATCTCCTCTTGCACTTAGCTCAAGCCTCAAGCACCCTGAGGTCAGGTACAGTTCAGATTTCAGGAACAGATTCATTCAGCTTCACCCAAATGTGCCCTGTATAATTCCAAGGCCAAAAGAACAACTTTGCCCATCTCCCTTTCTCACACCAAATGGCCTCCTGCCTCAGTGAGACCGCCAGTTTGGTGCCAAGTTGTGGTTGGACTGACAATGGACTTGTCGCCACTAGATTGAATCAAGCTCTTATCATTGGTAAAAAGAGAATTCCAATGAAGCCTGGTCCTGGTAGGAAACAAAAACAAAAAAGTTCCCACACGTCGCTAGACATAAACGGGGAGATGGTGGTGTAGTGGTAACATCACTGGACTAGTAATCCAGAGGCCCAGGCTAATGTTCTGGGGGACATGGGGTCAAACTGGAATTTGAATTCAATTAATAATTCTGGAATGTAAAGCTTGTCTTGGTAATGGTGATGATGACAACTATCATCGATTGTCATAAAATCCCATCTGGTTCACCAATGCCCTTTAGGGAAGGAAATCTGCCATCCTTACCTGGTCTGGCCTATATATGACTCCATTAACTGCCCTCTGGAATAACCAAGCAAGCCACTCAGTTCAAGGGCAATTAGGGATGGCAACAAATGCTGGCCTTGCCAGCAATGCCCATATCTCATAAAAGAATTAAAACAAAACTTGGCATCCTGCTACTAAAGACTAATACAGAAAATGAAGACACAAAAACCACCAAATGACAATTGAATGTAACTGTTTTACTACAAAACAAAGCACATTTAAGTGCCTTAAGAATGTTAGCATCCATTCTATGAACAGGAGCTCACAGCGAGCGCTGTCAAAATAAGTCTAAACCTTAACTCAGAAAGATCCATCACCTGAGGAACCTCAACACAATAATAAAGTTTTAAATATAAAATTAATCAGAATTGAGGCTATCTCACCACCCACAAGGAGCCACCAGCCATAACTGTGATGATCAGAGCTGTAACTAAACAGCAAGAGTCTTGTGAGATGTCTTCCTTAATACAAGAATACTGTAAAGCAGCCCATATTAACAATCATTTGAAAACAGAAGATCAGTTGTCCTCTGCAGACAATCTGTCAAAAATACAAAGAAAAACTGTGGTTGAATAATTTCTCCTTTAAAACTGTAGTCAGTGTCCAATCACTTGCCTGTCAAGTTCATCAGACAGGAGGTAGATAGAAACCTCTGTGAACTCAGGCTGATTGAGAAGCAGGAATGGTGAGTGGAGATGAAAAAAAAACTCCCACAAGCTTGTTATTGAAGGGGATTCACCTCATTTCATTTTGCTCCAGCCCAGCAGGTGTTGCTGGAAAGGGCTAATTTAGATTTTGTACTCAGGATGAGGCAATACTGCATTTATTTCCCGTCTTTAGTTGCCCTTCGAAGCAGGTGGTGAGAAGAAGTTTAAAGTTTGTTTGAGTACATATCCAGGGCTGCAAAGTGTTGATGGGAAAAGACAAGGGTCTGTCTGTGGGCGTCCTATGATAAGTTCAGAATTCGTCATGCTGTCAGGAGAACACAGCAACTGGAGGGAAAATACTTCTCGACAGGCAGCAAGAAAATAATCCAGAAAATGAGTCAATACTAACTCCACTTGGGCACTTATTAATGTCAACAAGAAAGAAAGCCCTGCATTTATATAGCACCTTCATGACCTCAGATTTTGGGCTGGACAGTACGGCTTGCAAGTGGATTTCACTGGCATTTCTAAAATGTAAACCTGACATTGACTGTGCGACTTATAATTTGGAAGCATCAATGATTTAGGGTAAGGGGTAGCAAATTTTTTATCATACTCGATGTCAATCTCAGAGGTCAAGCAATGACCCCATCCCAACATGTTCCCAGTTGGACTTGTCAAAAGTCGGCAGCTCTGATGGTGGTTTAATATAAACTCCACCTGCTGTTTCAAAAAACTGAAGGGATCACTAGTCGGAACAACAGGAGGGACAGATATAACAACTTTAATCCAAATTCCTTTACACGTTTCTAGCAATTTACGTAGATGACCAACAAAGCAATGAATGCTGCTGCAACAGTGGCGGTTAAGAAAGGTTACAAATCCCAGGATATTAAGATCGGCTGTTCTAATACAAAACATTGTGATATTACCACATGCTTGCATTTGTGACACGCAATATTTCCTACGTCCCACAAATAGTCATTTACTCTGTCAGATTTAAAAGGTTTTGTCACTGATTCCCCTTGCTGGTCACCTGGAACCAATAGCTTTATAAAAATGTCAGTGCTTTGCTTTCAAAAAGCATCTAAAACACATGAAACATTGTCTACATAAGACACACACATACAATGTGGTACTTAAACACAAAACTGACCAAGCATTGCAAAGAGACATTCATTGTGCAGTTCCCTTTTTTTTTAAGCTAACCTATAGCGACTATTTATTGCAAAATAACTCTTGGTCACCTGAAAAGTTCCCAAAAATCACAGCATTAATAAAAGGTGGCAGAGGGGAAAATAGATGCCCAGGGGGTTAAGGATGTGATTTGATCAAAAGGTTCAGATGATAAATATAAGCTGGCTGCATCTTATTTTTTAATGATTATATGCCGTGGAGCTGATTGGTTAAATCCACTTTGTTTTCATTGTGGGAC
The DNA here is from genome assembly GCF_964194155.1 of Cetorhinus maximus. Lineage (NCBI taxonomy): Eukaryota > Metazoa > Chordata > Chondrichthyes > Lamniformes > Cetorhinidae > Cetorhinus > Cetorhinus maximus. Next base: position 27,987,006 of record NC_135880.1, on the reverse strand, counting down.
TTAATTTTACATGTCCTGAAGGATTAATAATATGCAATTTAAGCTTATTGAGTTAATAATGGGGGAAGAGTTAGTCAAAACTATGACAAGTTTCACAGCTCCTTCAAGGGCCCATGCGCTGTATTGCCCTGAAGATGTGTGGTTTAACTTGTTGTCCAATTATTGTGAACTTAAGTATTTGAAAGGCAAGCCAGAGGTATGTGAACACTACCTCATCTGGTTCACCCTTGCAGTCTCTCTATTTTAGAGGAAGTGCTTTCAGAAACCTTTCCACTCATCCCTGTGACATCCAATAGCTCTCCCCATGATGACTGAAGATCATGAAACTAAGGCCTAAGCCCAACCAACAACCTTTCTTTCAGTTCAGAGTCACAGAGGTCTACAGCGCAGAAAAAGGGCCTTTGGCCCATCAAGTCTGCACCGGTGAAACAAATACCTAATTATTCTAATCCCATTTTCCAGCACTAGGCCCAAAGCCTTGTATGCCATGGCATCGCAAGTACACATCCAAATACTTCTTAAATGTTATGAGGGTTTCTGCCTCTACCACCCTTTCAGGCAGTGAGTTCCAGATTCCTAACACCCTCTGGGTGAAAAAATTCTTCCTCACATCCCCGCTAAACCCCCTGGCCCCTTACCTTAAATCTATGCCCCCTGGTTATTGATCCCTCCACCAAGGGGAAACGTTCCTTCCTGTCTATCCTATCTATACCCCTCATGATTTTATACACCTCAATCATGTCCCCCCTCAATCTCCTCTGCCGCAGGGAAAATAACCCCAGTCTATCCAATCTCTCCTCATAACTAAAACTCTCCAGCCCAGGCAACATCCTGGGCCAGAATTTTTCCGTTGGCGAGTTGGGGGCGGGGCCCGCTCACCGATGGGAAAATGACACGGGATGATGTCGGGAGGAACCCCCGACGTCATCCCGCCCCATTTAAATATTCAGGAAGGCAGGCGGACAGCGAAATCAGCTGTTCGCCCGCCGACCCGTCAATGGCCAATTGAGGCCATTGACAGGATAATTAAGCCACTTAAAGGCCCTGCCCGGCCAACCTTAAGGCTGGCGGGCAGGCCAGGAGCCCCAGAGGGCTTCTGAAAAAACACGAAACCTCATCCGCTGGCGGGATGAGGTTTCATGTCTGTTTAAAAAATCTTTAACCAAGTTTTTGTCATATTTATTAACATGTTCCATCTCGTGTGACATTGTCACATGAGGGGGACATGTTAATAATTTTTTTATTTTTCTATCTTTGAGGTTTATGAAATGTTCAGCGCTCTCCCTTAGACAGCACTTAGTCTCAGGGAGATGTGTGTTCTTTTGCACACTCTGACAGTTGGGGAATCCCTCCACCACCCCTCCCCCACTGCTCAGAAAGCCTTAATCGGCCTGCCCATTCAAAATGGCGGTGGGGCCCGTTTCGTTGGCGGCAATCGGCTACCCGCCCACCGCTGAGCCGGTGGGGCCCGCCCGCCCATCAAGGGCAAAATTTTTCTCTAGTGCAATCACATCCTTCCTATAATGCGGATTCCAGAACTTCACGCAATACTCTAGCTGTGGCTTAACCAGCATTTTATACAGTTCCAGCATAACCTTCCTGCTCTTATATTCTATGCCTCGGCTAATAGAGGCAAGTACCCCATATGCCTTCTTAACCACCTTATCTACCTGTCCCGATACCTTAAGGAGCCGGTGGACATATACACCAAGGTCCCTCTGATCCTCGGTGCTTCCCAGGGTCCTACCATTCATCATGTATTCCTGTGCCTTGTTTGTCCTGCCCAAGTGCATCACCTCACACTTATCCGGATTAAATTCCATTTGCCACTGATCAGCCCATCTATATCCTCCTGTAATCTAAGGTTATCCTCCTCACTATTTACCACCCCACCAATTTTTGTGTCATCCGCGAGCTTACTGATCAACCCTCCTACATTCAAGTCTAAATCATTTATATAAACCACAAAAAGCAAGGTACCCACCACCGATCCCTGTGGAACTTCACTGGACACAGGCATCCGGTCACTAAAATACCCCTCGACCATCACCCACTGCTTCCTGCGACTCAGCCAATTCTGGATCCAGTTTGCCAAATTGCCTTGGATCCCATGGGCTCTTACCTTCATTATCAGTCTCCCATGTGGGACCTTATCAAAAGCCTTCCTGAAGTCCAAGTAGACTATGTCAAATGTATTGCCCTCATCAACACACTTGGTCACCTCTTCGAAAAATTCAATCAAATTGGTCAGGCATGACCTCCCCTTCACAAAACCATGCTGACTGTCCTGGTTAATCCCTGCCTCTCCAAGAGCAGATTAATTCTGTCCTTCAGAATTGCTTCCAATAGTTTCCCCACCACTGAGGTTGGACTGACTGGCCTATAGTTCCCTGGTTTATCCCTTCTTGAATAACGGTGCCACATTGGCTGTCCTCCAGTCCTCTGGCTCCTCTCCTGTGGCCAGAGTGGTATTGAAAATTATTGCCAGCACCCCTGCTATCTCCTCCCTTGCCTCACTCAACAGCCTGGGATACATTTCACCCAGGCCTGGAGATTTACCTACTTTTAAGTCTGCAGGACCACTTAGAACCTCCTCCCTTTCTATGCTAATTTCTTTAATTATATCACAGTCCTTCTGCCTGATTTCCATACCCACGTCGTCCCTCTCACTTGTGAACACCGACACAAAGTATTCATTTAGCACCCTACCTACGTCTTCTGGCTCCACACACAAATTCCCACTATGGTCCTTAATGGGCCCCACTCTTTCCCTAGTTATCCTCTTAATGTATTTGTAAAATAACTTTGGATTTTCCTTTATTTTACCTGCCAATGTTTTGTCATGCCCCCTTTTTGCTCTCCTAATTTCCTTTTTAAGTTCCCCCCTACACATTCAATACTCCACTAGGGCTTCCGCTGTTTTGAGCCCTTGGTATCTGCCATAAGCCTCCTTTTTTCTCCTTATCCAATCCTGTATATCCCTCGACATCCAATGTTCCCTGGATTTGTCGGTCCCACCCTTTGTCTTTACTGGAATATGTTGGCCCTGTACTCTCCTTATTTCCTTCTTGAATGAGTCTCACTGCTCTGACGCAGATTTACCTAAAAGTAGCTGCTCCCAGTCCACTCTGGCCAAATCATATCTGATCTTATTAAAATCGGCCTTCCCCCAATTTAGAACTCTGATTTCTGGCCCATCCTTGTCCTTTTCCATAACAACCTTGAATCTAACGGAGCTATGATCACTATCTGCAAAATGCTCCCCCACTGATACCTCTACCACTTGCCTGGCTTCACTCCCTAAAATTAAGTCCAGGACCGTTCCCTCTCTTGTAGGAGAGTTCATTATTCTATTCGCCAGATTGTCTGCCCCTGTTTCTTGAAACTAATGAGTTGTACTGGAATACAGTCCCACAACTGCCAAATGGCTATTCCTAGTATGGGGGTCTTATTTGCGCTGACAAGATATTTGATATTCGGAGGCAGCAGAGAAATAACCAATGTTTTCCCTCTCCAATGTACACATAGGTACGCCTTCCAACAAATGAGAAGAAATATTTTTATGCAGAAGATTGCTATGATCGGGAATGCATTGCCTGAAGGTGGAAGGAGATTCAATAATAACTGGAATTAAGGGACTAAAGGGAATTGGACATACTCAAATGGGATATATTGCAGGGCTATGAGGGAAGAGCAGGTCAATGAGGCTAATTGGAAAGCTTTCTCAAAGAGTTGTTAAAGGCAAAATGGGTCGAATGGCCTCCTTCTATGCTGTTCTTTCTATGATAATAATCAATGGATTCCGGCTAGTATTTTTCCCCTCTCTAGTACAAGGTCACTGTAGAATATTCAACATATTCCCAAATTTGGTCACACAGGTCGCAGTGATTTCCTCCAGTCTTGTGCATTCCTGAGCTCCAAATCAGGCCCAAGGTTCACCCAGGTCTATTATAACACAACCCATCCTTGCTCCAGCTGTGACTGACTTAACTCAATGTTGATCGAATCTGGCATAGTTCATAGCTCAGTGCCAACATCACGGCAAGAGCAATTGGTGCCGGGGTTTGAGAGGGAAGTATCAGGACAGGTGAGGCCATTTCTCAACAGGAATGAGATTGGAGTTTACTGGAGCATTTTGCCAAAAAAGTGGAAGGGCATGGAACTGGCTCTGTGATTTTCTGAGCTATGCTTTCCAATTGCTGAATTCACATATGAAAACTTGATGTCACACTGTGTTCCTCTATTCCTTATTTTTAAGTGGACATTAATATCTGCCCAGCATACAAATGAATGTAGTACAAGCACTTTGGGGTAATTGTTAGTTTTTATTGCCTGGACAGTGATTTGGCAGAGAGGCTCACTGATCATCGCAGAATCAATCCAACATTCAGAATGAAAATCAAAAAGGTCCTAGAAAGGGAGCGAAATCTGCTCTGCCAGACCAACACCTAGGCAGTGAAGGCATGAATTTACTCTATAAACGTGAACTTGCCAATCTGAAAATATAACCCTCTACAAATTAAATCAAAGATGACTTCTTTACTCCAAGAGCTTTTAGAACGTGGAACTCGCTACCACATGGAATAGTTGAAGCGAGTAGCATAAATGCATTTAAATAAACATTGACCTCAAAGTGCTTGTGCTATATTCATTTGTATACATTTAAAGTGAAGCTACATAAGTACATGAGGGAGCTGATAGGATGACATGGGGCAGAATCCTCCAGTCAGCGTGTGGAGGCGGGCCCGACATGTGTAAAATGACACGGGATGATGTCGGGCATGTGTCCCGATGTCATCGCACGCCATCAGGATATTTCATTCGACAGGCGTGCGCCAGGCCTGCCAACTTGAAAAAGTCCAGTTTATGCCCACTCTCCGTTTTCTATCTGTTAACCATCCTCTGTCAATGCTAATATATTACTCCCAACTCCATGAGCCCATATTTTTGCTTATTAACCTTTGGTGCGGCACTTTATCAAATGCTTTTTAGAAATCCAGGTATACTACAACTACTGGTTCTCCTTTATCTGTCCTACTAGTTAAATCCTCAAAAAGCTCTAATAAATTTGTCAAACAAGATTTCCCTTCAGTAGAACCATGAGTGGAATTTTATGTCCTCGTCGCTGTGGGGGCAGGGCCGTAAAATGTGACGAGCCATTCACAAGTTCATTGACTTTGGTGGGACTGGAAAACCCCGCCGGTGGGAGGAGCTGTAAAATTCCACCCCAAGTTCACTTGTTCTAATCATACTATGCTTTTCTAAGTGCATTGTTAAGACTTTCTTAATAATAGATTCCAGCATTTTCCCAACAACTGATGTTAGGCCAATTGGCCCGTGGTTGACTACTTTCCCTCTCCTTCCTTTCAACTTCCAATCTAGTGGGATCACTCCTGAAGCTGAGGAATTTTGGAAATTCGTAGCTAGCACGTTCAATTTCTCTGCAGCTATCTCTCGTAGAACCCAGAGTGTAAGGCCATAAGGTGCCAGGAATTTGTTGGATTTTAGTCCCTTAAGTTTCTCCAATACTTTATCTCCACTGAAATTAATTTTCTTAATTTCCTCACTCTTCTACAATGAAGACAGGCACAAAATATTTGTTCAATGCCTCTCCCATTTCCTTGTTCCCCATGATAATTGCTCTTGTCTCTGCTTCTAAGGCCCCAATGTTTACTTTAGCTACTCCCTTTTTACATACTTATAAAAGCCGACAATCTGTTTTTACATTTCTGGCTAGTTTACTCGCATATTCTATTTTTTTCCCTTTTTATAAACTTTTTGGTGACCCTTTGTTGGTTTCTGCATCATTCCCAATCCTCAAACTTGATACTGTTTTTGCAGCATTATAAGCCTCTTCTTTTCATCTAATACTATCCTTAACTTCCTGAGTGAGTCATGGGTGGGTCCTTCTTGCTGATCTTTTGTTCTTCACTGGAATATATTTTTGTTGAAGATTTTGAATTGCTTTTTTAAATATTCCCCACTGTCACCTCCATACCTTTTGGCCTATTTACCAATTAAACAGCCAGTTCTCCCATTATACCTACGTTATTGGCTTTGTTTTAAGATTTCTGTTTGCGATTGGAATATGCCACTATCAAACTTAACATGGAATTGAATAGTATTACAGTTGCTATTTCCCAGTGGATCTTTTACTATGATGCTTCATTATACAATATTAGATCTAAGATAGCTTTATCCCTTGATGATTCCAGAACGTAATGCTCCAAGAAACTGTCACAAAAACATTCTACAATCTCATCTTGACATTTCTTGCCCATTAGATTGACCTAGTCTATCTGAATATTAAAGTTCTCCGCAATTATTACATTTCCTTTGTTACAAGCTCCAATAATTTCTTGTTTAATGCTCCGTCCAATGGTATAACTACTGTTAGGGGGCCTATAAACTACTCCCACCTGTGTTTTCTGACTCTTGCTATTCCTAACTTCCACTCAAATAATGGAATCAAATAATTTAACATAGGGAGCGAAGAAGAGAGCTAAACAAAGTCACTTCTGCTAAATGAAAGGATACCTGGATGAATCATTCCTGTTTCCCTGACTGGCTTCTATATTGGTTGTGTGAAAATTCCAGCTAATTGCTTTTTTTGTGTACACTCGGCAAACAAACAATATGTAAGTATGATACATTTTAAATTTCCCTGTAATTTTGTTTTGGAACTGTTAAGTAATTACCTTACAATAAATGCAAGGCTATTAATTCCCCTGTAATCATGCTTGAGAACTGCTAAACAGTTCTCATATTCCCTCCTGTGAATCCTATTAAGCAATAATGTCATCAGAAAGGACTGAGTAGTCTACACTCAATCTAATTCTGGCCATGTTAAATGGGCTTCCTTTCATCGAGCAGATTATTCCAGATATTTAAATATGCGTTTTTAAAAAGACTTTGATTTTAGAGATAGTCAACCTTGTCATTTAATCCTCGGGCTCAGGTTGGACCAATAAACTAGGCCGACCTTCGCTCTCACTGTTTAGAATGCCATCTAATCTCCAAGATTGAATTACCCCAGCACTGCTCACTCCCAGCCACTCATAATTACACGTTTCAATTGTGACAAGTGCAACCAGCATGGCTCTGTTTGAAAAAGCGATGCACTGGGAAAGGAATGCAAGTAGCTTCACGCACATCATGGCCAATCTCCATTTCCTTTCATACATTTGAAAACTGTGGGCTGAGGGTCAAGTTTACAAAGCAGGAGCCCAGTGGGTTGAAAATTGTGGAAGAGATGAGGTAGAAAAAGCGTAGCGATTCAGTGAGGAACACTGGGCGGTGGAGTTGAGGTTCAACAGGCGAGTGTAGTGCCTGCTGTGGTCCTTTCTGGGTATGTTATGAATTGGCTGATCTTAAATGGGTGAAAGTAGGGACGCCACAATTGTCAGGATTTCCTTGTTGGGGCGGCGTTGGGGGAAGGGGAATAAGTCTATCAGGGAACATGTGACTGATGACTGATTGCTTTCCCTTGACTTCTACTGGAAAGTGTGTGCGCACATGTGTGTGTGCGTATTGTGTGTATACATGTGTGTCCTGCATGCCCTTGGCTGTGATGCCCCTCACACAGTAATAAAGTCATGTTGACATACACTGGCTGGGGCTATATGTGAAGCACAGCTGGTGAGGTATTCAATTCTGAACCCTGGAGAGCTGAACCCCATTGTGAGTCAGCACCTTCAGGGAAAGGAAGAGCAGAAAAGTAGATAGGGGAAAGAAAATTAACCAAAAAAAAAAAATCTTTTAGCAAAGAACAAAGCAATGCATCCCATAATCTGGGCACTTGTACTTGAATATTAAATAAATGTTGCCTCATGTGACTTGGTCTTTAATTTTGCTTCATAATGCCTTTGCAAAATGCCTTATTGTGATAAAGGTGCTATATAAATATAAATAATAGTTGTTGACCCCCTTCACCCTATTAGCCAAACTAAAGCACTCCATTGTGAGAAATGCATTCATAAAGATTACCCTGTCTGTCAGTGAGAGGCAAGAGGGCCCATTTACTCCTCAAAATTATATCTAGCTCAATATGCACCAATGACCCACGGAATTCTTCTTTGCCTCTCTGTTGAAACCCAAATAAAACCAGACAGAAACTAAATTATTCAAAATAGACCGTTTTCTTTTAACAGATGCTGAGCAGGCTGTGGCTGAATTCTACTGTTGCTAAGAAGCCCTAATATGTACCAGTTTCCCGCTTAAGTATCTCAACTTCAAAAAAAAGAGAAGGGATTACCACCAGCTTTAAAGAGACACTTTCAAATAAGAATGGTTCGTTAGAGATTGACCTCCCTGTCTACTTGTTCTTCATGACCTATCTCATTGAGTATAATCAGAAAGATACGTCTCAAAAAGATTGATGAGATAGGGCAAACAGCCAAGAATATGTAATTGATAAACCGTACTCAGCAGAATTGAAATAAAAATAATCCCAATCTTGGTTATTTTTCTGTGTAATTCTGTGACTATAATGTTCAGTGAGGTCCATAAATGGCTATAATACAAATGAGTGCCGATGCAGGAATCCACCCCTTGTAGATGTGTGAGGATAATTCCACGATACAAACTTAATTAAAGCAGCAAAAACATTTTTTTAAAGCAAGAATGTTAAAGGATTTGGACTCAAGGCAGCTGAATGGAGTTAGAATACAGATGAGGCATCATCTAACTGAATGGCGGAACAGGCTTGAGCAGCTGAGTGGCCTACCCCTGTTCCTATGTATTTTCTGCATGACAGAAAAGCAAATGATTCCATGAGGATGTTGATTTCTTTTAATAAAGCTACTTTTTTTTTTTGAATGCTGGCACTCGTACAGTTTGGATTCTGAGAGATTGGAGCCTGTGTGTAGCCTGTTCCCCCAACACTGTCTCAACCGAGCAATGTTTACAAATTAAACCCAACGCTCCGACCCAGTGGCAGAATAGCAAGCATGCAGAGAACCTGGGACTGTCATCCTGCCACGACGAAAAGGGGAGCCATCCCAGCTTAGCAGTGGGAGAGCCAGGAGACTCCCCCAGAATCCCAGACAAGCAGGTGCCATCATTTAAAAAAAAAAAGTTTGGCTGCTACGCATCGATTCTTGCATTAAGCGCTCATCAGAACATTACATTGTCGCCTCATTTGAAATGGCAGGCTCTCGACTGGTAGCAAGGGTGTTTACGCTTGATTTCGTGTGTGTACCTGGTCTCCAGTGGCACATTGCTGCCAAGAACCCAGCTGTCCTGCAGCTGAACAGATTCCGGCGTGGTGGGCAGCTCGTTGGGCAGGACGGCCGCTGGGGCCGGGCTCTGGTTCCTCCTCTGGCTCAGCGAGTTCCTGTTGAGCGAAGTGACGGACGGATGCTGCTGGGTCAGGTGCTGCTTGTGCACAGGGGGGAGCGGCTGTAATGCTGACTGGCTCTGCTGGCTGGGCGGTTGCTCTGAAGGGAGAGGGACAGAAAAGAGGGGAGGGGGGAGAAAACAGATCGCAAAAAACGTCAGTGTGTTTCAAGCTTTTGTCTGCTGGAGTCTTACATGAGCGAGGGAGTGTGGTTTGGATTGACTCCCTTGCTCATCACAGCTCCATATTGTTAACGTACATTCTCATTCAGTCTTTTAAATATATATAGGAGTCAGCTGGCCTGTCAAGCTACTACTCAAAGTGTTAATGGATGAGTGTGGCAAATTTATAGTACAAGACAACTGAATGTCACATCAGCTCAGTGATAGAATGCAGTGCAGGAAGCCATTTGGCCCATTACACCTGTGCTGGCACTTTGGAAGAGTTATCCAATTAGTCCTAAACCCCTGCTCTTTCCCCGTAGCCCTGCATTTTTTTTTTCTTTTTCAAGTATTTATCCAATTCCCTTTTGAAAGTTAGTATTGAATCTGCTTGCACCACCCTTGAAGGGAGTGCATTCTGCATCGGAAGTTCTTGCTGTAAAAAAAAAAAATTCTCATCGCTCTCCCTGTCACCAATTCTCTTAAATCTGATTTCTCTGGTACCCACTTAGACCTCCTTGAGTTGTGCCATTTTCTAGAAACCTGTACAAAGTGCTTTTGAAGGAGATACAGAGCCCTGGCTCTCGGAGTGGTGAATGGACTCACAACTGCAACAAAAGGCTGCATCTCTGCTGATGTTAATTAAATTCTTTGATACAGTTGGGCTTTGCGTCTCCCCTCAGCTATTTCACCTGATGAGGTTCAGTACAACTTACGTTATTAAAAAAAACAGAGTATGAAATAAATAAACTGAAGTAAAAAAAAGGCAGTGTTAGAACTTAAATCATGCCCCCTGAAGGTTCGATTGTAAACCTGATGTGTCACTGAGCCAAGCAGGGCAGGAAGGACGCAGATTTGATTCCCCAATACGTACTGAGTAAAAGCATTTCTCTCATGTTGGCATCTTGTGGGACTCTCACTTGTTGAATGCACCTGCATGCTGCCTGCACCATGTTAGTGATGTGACATGTTCCACTGAGCAAGCAGAAATATTCCACATACACACGCACTCCCTTTGGCAGAAACCCATTCCACGGAGCAGATGTTGCCTTCGTGCCCATTTAACAGATTGTAGCACATGCTGATTATCACTTTCAAAACATCATATACCTAATGACCATTAAATCCATTAGGCTGCCCATTTCCTCGACTCAAGCTGCACGTTTTCCTGACTTTGCAGGAGGCGCACGCTGGGGCACCCGGCCTGGAGCTGGGGAACCTCCTCCGAGCAGTTGGTAGTGTCTCGATTACTTACACGGCTGCCTCCTGATTAATACGCCACTGGTCTGCCAAGAGAGGCTGCACTGCAAGTCTCATTTCTGTACACAGCTTCAAAGGGCACTACCAGCTCAATTAAGGGGCTTGTGCGTTGGCTCACTTCCTGAAATAGCTGACACTGGACTTCCGTTGGTATGCTAAGTTCACTCTGCATTAAAAACTGTGTCTGCCCACAGCACAGTCTTTTACAATCCAAGCATTCCCAGGTTTACACACAGCTTAACAAAGACTGAGGCAATAATAACATATCTCCAGCAGCAGAAATGACTGCATTACTCAATTTTATAACACAGCATGAATTCTTGCATTTTTATAGTGAGGGTGAATCTATCTTAAGCAGCAGTACAAAGCAGGTGATTATGAATAAACAGCCTGTTTTACACCCTGCCAAAATTTCGGAGCGGCGGCAGGGGTATGAAAGGGACCACCGATCTTTTCACACATACTTGTGTTATCGCCCATGTTCAGTGTCATTTCTCTTCTCCCTCCAGTGTTTGGCAACGCTAAAACATCAGTGCTTCACGTAACAGACCACTTATAAAGCACAGTCAATGCTGATACTCAGGCAAGGACATGTCCGATAAAATTGTCTTACAAGATAAATTTAGCAGATTAGAGTGCCTGCTTAAGATTAGCTTTTGTATGTCAAACGGCACCACATAAATACAAATTGTTGATGCATGTTGATTTCTTTCCACTACCTTTTCAAGGTACAACTGGGTTTCATCTTCTGCCATCAACACTGTACAGTGAACTTATTGAAGCAGCAATCTATAGGATGTACAGTGAGCAACACTGGAAATTATCGTAACCAATTCAAGGGTCTTGGAGACTCATAGAACCACAGACTGGCTACAGCAGAGAAGGAGGTCATTCAGCCCGTTGTGTCTGTGCTGGCCCTCCAAAGGAACAATTCACCTAGTGCCACTCCCCTGCCTTTTCCCCGCAGCCCTGCAAATTTTTCTTTTTCAGATAATGATCCAATTCCCTTTTGAAAGCCTTGATTGAAGCGGTCTCCATCACACTCTCAGGTGGGGCATTCCAGATCCTAACCACTCGCTGAGTGAAAAAGTTTTAGCTCATGTTGCCATTGCTCCTTTTCCCAATTACCATAAATCTGTGCCCTCGCTTCCTTGATCCTTCCACGAATGGGAACAGTTTCTCCTTATCTACTCTGTCCAGACCTCTCATGATTTTCAATAACTCTAATAAATCTCTGCTCAAACTTCTCCAAGGAAAACAATCTCAACTTCTTTAATCTATCCAAGTAACTGAAGTTCCTCATCCCTGGAGCCATTCTCGTGAATCTTTTTTGCACTCTCTCTGATGCCTCCACATCCTTCCTAACATGCGGTGCCCAGAACTGGATGCAATACCCCATCTGAGGCCGAGCCAGTTTTTTTAGACTCGTAAATAGTTCAAAAACACATTAAAGCACAAAACACTCGCAGATGGGGCCCACCTATGTGTTTTCGGACTGCTTAAGAAAATATGACAGAGGTCATTTCTCTATGAATGTTTTAGCCGCTTGGTTTTACACAGTATTGGGCCATAGCTTTCAGTAACCAGTTATCTAATTGTTGTTTGTTAGACTTGCCCTTTGCAAGTTTAGGTGTTTAATGTTTTTACGTGGCACATTGCTGAAACTGCAAGATGATAATGCTGTATTGAGGAAAACAGGGCATCTGGGAACTGAGTGACCAAGGGCAAGCTCCTTTACCAATTTCAGATTAAAGGATTGAGTGCTAGGGCTAAGCAGGAAGTGTGAATTATAGTGGGTGAGTTCAATGTCAAATCAGATACAGAAAGAGACAAAGGGCAGGGCTTTCCCTCCATGGGGGCGGAGGTGCGGAAACAGAGGGCTACATTTTACATGCCCCCGGCACGCGAGCTTCCCATGGTGGGGGCATGTAAAATAGGGCAGGTGCCCACCCCACCACATTCCCGCCCACCCCCATAATGTGGGGTGGGTTGGCAGGTGCCAAAATTGGCAGCCCACCCACCATATTTAAATAAATAATCAAGGGTCAATTAGGCTTGTTATCAAGTCAATTGACCGTGATAATGCGTTGCCATGCCATTAAACAGCCGGGCGGGAGTGGGCAGCCCGATTTTTTCTCTTACACGTTTAAACGGCAGGGAGGGGGGTCACTTTTTGGCGGCTGCGTTTTGCTGATCATGGGGCGCCCCGCACCAACCCTCCTCAAGGTCAAACCCCCCTTCCTTCCTATCCACTCCTTCCCTTAAACCCACCCCCTCACACCACCCACCCCCCACCCCTCTCCCTAATCTATCCAAATTCTCCCAGCCAATGATCCCGGACCTACCTGCTCCAGAGATCCATGGGCCTTGGTTTTCTTCTTCTGCAGTTCTGGCAGTGACCACTGACGCCCTCATAGAGCTGCCATCCAATCCGATTGGCCAGCAGCTCCAGAGGGCAGAACTTCCTCCCCACTGAGGGGCAGAAGTCCCATTAGGCCCTCGTTAATCTGCCCTGCAGCGCTTGATAGCTGCGGGGTGGATCAGCTTGAAGCAGGTCAGCTCCATGACGACTTTGTTTTCTGAGGTGGGGTGGATCTGCACTCCTGTATTATTCCGCCCAGAGGTCGGGACTGTTTCCAGGTCCCAAACCTGTCCCCACAGTGAAACCATCACATTCTTGTGATTTTTACAGGGGTGCTACCTTAACTGGTCCAGGGATAGGCTCGTCATCCAATTAAGGCCTTCCAGCTTGAAAGGAGCAGCAGGCTACGATGGAAGGTAAGTAAGAGAGAGAGAGAGGGCTCATCAAGATAAAGACGCCTCTCTCCAACTTCTTAAAATCTAAATGTAAAAAATGGCTTTTGCAGCTAGGCCACCCACTATGTGGTGCGAGTGGGAGAGCCTCTCGACAGGCTGGCCTGTGGCTGCGCCTGCACATAGGTAGAGTGTAGCACCAAAGGGATTAACAGCCTTATATAAAGCTGGGCCAAAGTCTCAAAGAACTGAGACCAGCTCACCTCAGCACTCACCAGCCTCCATGGCTGCCTCCAAACTGCCTCTTGAGGCGGAAGGCCCAACTCGATCATGCTCCTGTCTCCCCCATAGAAAAGATTGTGCATTCATGGGTTGTTTCCATGGAGACGGATCTGCCAAGTCGGGAGATCTCCAGACTCGAGAATTCCGCCTCCATGACGCAAATCCAGCCCAAAATTACTTGTCTGAAAATTCCAACAACCATTAAAACCTGAAGGAAATGAGGACCTCCACTTGAAATACTTAATTCTGAGTGCCTGAGAGGTTAACTGGCAGCAAATATCATTTAGCACATTGCTAAAATTGTACTTAGACTGACATGTGCAAGACTTAACTTTCTGTGGCAAGTTTAGTTTGTGTCTACTGTGCAAACACAGCAACTTGACAGTATTCAATAGATATCTGCGGTAAGGCAGACATTGGCATGCCGCTTTCACAAGGCTAACAGCAGACTGCTGCAAATTCTGGATTTTTGGGTTTAATTGCGCATTGGCCCCTTACCTGAAGCTGCAGTACTATTTGTACATAATTAACAACAAGTGCCATTAGCCTGACCGCTAGTTTGACAGAAAATGGTGGCCCATTTGATCGAATTTTTTGAGGAGGTAACCAGGAGTGTTGATGAGGGTAATGCATTTGATGTGGTCTACATGGACTTTATCAAGGCCCCTCATGGCAGACTGGTCAAGGAAGTAAGAGCCCATGGGATGCAAGGCAAAGTGGCAAGCTGGATCCAAAATGGGCAGAGAAGCAGGAAGCAGAGGGTGGTGGTAGAGGGGTGTTTCTGTGACTGAAAGTCTGTTTCCAGTGGGGATCCGCAGGGCTTGGTGCTGGTGCCCTTGCTGTTTGTGGTGTACATAAATGATTTGGACTTAAATGTAGGGGGTGTGATCAAGAAGTTCGTGGATGACATGAAAATTGATAGGGCAGTGAATAGTGAGGAGGATAGCCGTAAACTGCAGGAGGATATCAATGGACTGGTCAGGTGGGCAGAGCAGTAGCAAATGGAATTCAATCCAGAAAGCTGTGTGATAATGCACTTGGGGAGGGCTAACAAGGCAAGGGATTATGCTATGAAGGGTAGGACCCTGAAAAGCACTAAGACCTTGGTGTGCATATCCACAGATCCCTGAAGGTAGCAGGGCAGGTAGATAAGGTGGTTAAGAAGGCACATGGGATACTTGCCTTTATTAGCCGAGGCATAGAATACAAGAGCAGGGAGGTTATGCTGGAACTGTTTAAAATGCTGGTTAGGCCACAATTGGAATACTGTGTGCAGTTCTGGTCACCACATTGTAGGAAGGATGTGATTGCACTGGAGAGGGTGCAGAGAAGATTTATCAGGATGCTGCCTGGGTTAAAGGGTCTGAGCTATGAGGAAAGATTGGATAGGCTGGGGTTGTTTTCCTTGGAGCAGAAAAGGTTGAGAGGGGACCGGTAGAGGTGTATAAGATTATGAGGGATGTGGATACAGTGGATAGGAAGGCACTTTTTCCAATAGCAGAGCGGTCAATAACCAGGGGGCATAGATTTAAGGTAAGAGGCAGAAGGCTAAGAGGGGACTTGAGAAATTTTTTTCACCCAGAGGGTGATGGGAGTCTGGAACTCACTGCCTGAAAGGGTGGTTGAGTCAGAAACTCTCATAACACTTAAGTAGTATTTAGATATTCACTTGCATTGCCATAGCCTCCAGCGGTATGGGCCAAGCATTGGAAAGTGGGATTGGTGTAGTCAGATCTTTGGTGACCAGTGCGGACACGATGGGCCAAATGGCCTCCTTCTGTGCTGTAAATGTCTATGAGTCTATTAAATTGCACAGTAAGTTGTTCAGGCGGAGAAGATATTTCTCACAAAAAACACCTCTTCAAAGAAAAAAATAGGCCGTGATCTTTTTCCCTCCCAGGCATTTCTTTTCTTTGTTTCATGTTTCCCACTGCACCTGCAGCTACTGCAAACACTCCCTTGGGTCATTATCTGAGAGGGCAGAGTGTGAGCTGACTCTTACACTTAGCACTGCAATATAGACGAGTGCACGACTTCATCGTGTTTCCCTGGCTGGTTCCCACAATTTCCATCTGGCTTCAATCTGGAACCTTCTCATCAATGGAACATATATAATTGGGAGCTAGCAGTCTGAAAGTTTAGACAGTCGGTGTTTTCAGAGTTTGGATTGTGAGAGAATGATTTCCAGGTACTAACGGCAACTCCATTATCCTGACAGGTTACCCCTTAAAAGCTGAAGTGCCGAACTGGATTTTCTCACTTTAACAATGGGAATTGTAAATCTCTGGCCTTGAACGGAGAAAGTAACTCATGGGGGTCAAAGGTTTCCATTTCGGTGGTATCCTAGTTTATTATATATGGACTATTGGAATGATCCCCAAGCCCAGCTGGCAATGAACATTTCAGTTCCACTGTTTAATGCTTCTTTAGCTGGGGGTACCAATCCTGCCATACTGTAATGGAAGCTGGATGGTCAGAGCAGGATTCCCATCTTGGGGGGGGGGACAAAATGTCCTGTCGTACAGGAGACACTAGAAACATTTTATCCCCACTTGCTTGGTGAGTGGAGAGAAACTTTCCACTCAAAAGGAAAACAGGTAAATGGCTTCGGTTTGCCTCGGGCACATTTAAAACATTTCCCTTCTCAAACATACAGATCACGTATTTTGGATAAAAAATGTGTTTTTTTGGAGGCAGGGGCATGATTGGGAGGTGCGAAACACTAGAAAATTGAGAGTACATTCCCCCAACACATGAATTATTACTTCTTATTGAATGCTGTCACGTGGCATCCTGGTGAAAGGCAGCAAAAGTATGCTATTACTTTGTGTACTGCGGTAACCCCTGGTGACAGGCAGTTATAGTTCAAAGGAGCCAAGAGGCATGTCATCCACATAAAAAGAGCAATTTATTAGCAGGTAGAGAGGAGCTGCTTTTTTTAAAAAAAAAATTAACTGCACAATCCTGCATACTCTCAACACGGAGCTCAATGAACATGGTTAAGGGAGGACTGGGACCGAATGAGTCTGTGATTGATTATACTCTACTTGGCCACTTAATGCATTAGGCACAGATGCCAAAATATAGAGCAAATCATAGCACGAGCTGTAAGGATTACAAAGTGAAATTTATGGAGCAACTAAAAGATTTCAGATTTCTTTGGGCAGCAGAAACCTGATTACAAGGCATGTACTTTGCTCACTATTTTTCAATGTCATACTGTCATGGGGTGCCCATCAGTGGGCTGTTATTTCAAAAGCTTTTGATTAATATTTCATGGAAGAACTGAAATTACATCCTTTGTAGTTTGCTGTTTTAATGGGGCTGAGTGGTATCTGGCAAATATCTTTTTAAGGCTGTGCCTAGTTTAATTTGAGGCCACTTCCACAAATCGCACTCAGTTTATCAGAAGGCTGTTCAAACTTTGCTGTAAACAAATCAATGCTATAAAGGTGAGGTGATGTGCAGCATTGCAGCCGCATAGTCTCTCTGGGACCTGCTGCAATCTGAGAAAGCACAGGGAGCCCAAACACAACAAAGGACAAGCAACTTAAATCCAAGCTCGAAAACGAGTGAAGCGGGCACTCAGTAGAGCGCGTACCTCCAGCACGTTGTGTTAACTCAACGTTATTACAATTACGTAGCTCTTCCTTGAGGCTTTTCCCTGCCTGTTGATGCTCTGTAACTACAATGCTGAAAAAAAAGAAATCCTTTTAACAGCTTCCATCTCACAGAGATGGCTTCAGGCCAATTCTCATCCAACAACCTGCTCTGAAAACTCTGCTCACATTTTGACAGCTGTGAGAAATTCTGCCACAGCAGCTGAGGCAATCCACAACATTCTAAAACAATCAACAACATTCTAAATCAAACAATCCACAACATTCTAAAACAATCAACAACATTCTAAATCAAACAACCCACAACATTCTAAAACAATCAACAACATTCTAAATCAAACAATCCACAACATTCTAAAACAATCAACAACATTCTAAATCAAACAACCCACAACATTCTAAAAGAAAAAGTCAATTTGGCCCACCTCCTAACATTAACGGTTTCTTTCAAAAAGATTTCCAGGATCCAGGTCTACATCTTCACCAAACTTCTTCCTTGGGCCATACGTTACCTGAATACCAAGTTCTGTTGAAATCTGTCCATTCATTTTTGAGATATATTGTTTAGACAACCAGACTAACAGGGGCAAAAACATGACATCCGCCCAGCTTTAGTGGCAAGAGGTAATTAATAAAAAGAAACATTCCTTTGAGCTATTCTCTTTACCAGCAATCAGCAAGGGAAATATGAATGATAGTGAGTGACTATGGGCTGGATTTTGCAGCCCTGCCCACCGCTGGGATCATCTGGTCCTGCCGAAGGTCAGTGCACTTTTGGCTGGGCTGCCGAATCTCCCGCTACAGGTCCTGTCACGATGGGGCTGGAAAATCCCGGCCTATATCATTTAGTGGGATGAGTCTAACTATACCAGCCCAGCAGAAAATAGGCGGGCAGGCAATTAATATCAACCATCACTGAGCTGTCAATGCCTAATTCTGTTCCCACTGTCTAGAATTTTAACATGCTCTTCTGAGCAGATAACAAGGACCTGTGCCTAAAGCCAGTAGGCTCCTTCTTTAAACATCTAAATCCTTCACTGGGCCTTGACTGCAGTTTTAACTGGTGACCTAAGCAGGGAATGCCAGAGAAGAGGACCCAGGACCAGAAGCTGGGGTCTGGATGGGAATAATGGCATAGTCGTACTGTTAGTGGACTAGTAAACCAGAGGCCTGGACTGACACCCCAGAGACACAAGTTTAAATCCTTTCTTTGCAGCTAGGGAAATTTAAATTCAATTAATTAATAAATCTGGAACAAGATCCGAGTTTCATTAATAATGATGATGAAGCTACCAGACTGTTGTAAAAACCCATCTGGGTCACTAATGTCCTTTGGGGAAACATCTGCCATCCTTACATGGTCTGGCCTACACATGACTCCAGACTCGCAGCAATGTAGTTGACACTTGGCTGCCTTCTGAAATGCCTAGCAAGCCACACGGTTGCATCAAACCGCTCCAGAAAAGAGCACATTGGATGTACCTCCACTGCATGGACAGCAGTGGTTCAAGAAGGTGGCTCACTACCTCATTCACAAGGGCAATTAAGGGTGAGCAATAAATATTGGCCTTGACAGCGACACTCACATCTCAAGAACGAATAAAAAAATGCTATGTTTTATTAACTTTTTTTAAGCTTTCCTTGTGAGGGGCCATGAAGAGCAGGAATGGTCTTCCGGGCCCAACCAGAAAAATTTTGGCCTTGCATGCTCCAAGCATCCCCACTTCATGAACATGAGGACCTCCCATACTCCTCTCCCAAGACTTATCTGTCAGCTGCTGATCATAACATTGGGCCTGGAAATGGAGTCCTACTACCTGACATCATAATCCTGCCTGCCAGCCAGTTTCTGTTTCCCACCCGTCCCAGGCAGGCAGCCAACAGATGAGACCTGGAGTTAAAATCGCCTCAGCCGCATGCTGACAAGTTTAGGGGGCTTTGCCTCACCACCTGCCCAAGCCTCAGGTTAAAATCAAGACTCTTGATATTTCTAATTCAGTAGCTTGCAAGTGTCGCGTCGAGCTCTGGGACTAGTTAAAAATTTATCGCCAGTGATCAGGAAAGAACAATGGTGCAAATGCCATCAACCTATAATTTAAATCCACTTCTCTCTCTCCACAGATGCTGCCTGAGCTGCTGAGTGCTTCCAGCACTTTCTGTTTTTATTTCAGGCTTCTAACATATGCAGCATTTTGCTTTTGTGATGGTGTAAATGTCCTGCTACCCTCGCAGCCTCAGACGCCAGCAGGAATGTCAGGAAATAATGGATGCATGCTCCATGATTTGCTGCCCATTGAAAATTCTCTACCACATAAACAATTAACCCTCCTAAAGAAATGGGTAAACAATTAATGTTGAAATAGGGACAGAAGGAAAATTGTTTGCAATAAGCATTAAGCATTCTCATGGTATTGCCTATGTTGGGCTAACACCACTCTTCAAACAGAGCATTCACACACTTGTATTCACAGAGAATTTGAAAGTAGTAGTGTATTCATAAATTGTGAGAAGAATTTGATGGTGCCTATAGGGTCAATGGCCCTCAATACCTTGCTGCTTCCGTCTATACTCTGAGGTTGCCAGCTGCCTGATTTCAGATCTTGCTATCTTAAATTCTCCCAGTTAGGAGATGCTATATTTTTCCGTGTGGTGACCATGCTGTGGAACTGCATGTGAACAAAAGCAAGGAAAGGTGCTGGTGATGACTTTGCAGTGAATTGGAGGTATCAACAACTTTTTAGGTGAACTTTCTTTTTTGGGCGGGGGGGGTGGGGGCACGTGTGTGGCAGTGGTGGTGGGAAACAAAGGTGTGCATTGATTTATCACTTTAAGTCCAGTCTGGCTATATCAACATTTCCATTCAACGGTCGTTGACAGGGCCCTCAACCGTGTCCGGCCCATATCCCGCGCATCCTCCCTCACGCCTTCTCCTCCTTCCCAGAAACATGATAGGGTCCCCCTTGTCCTCACTTATCACCCCACCAGCCTCCGCATTCAAAGGATCATCCTCCGCCATTTCCGCCAACTCCAGCATGATGCCACCACCAAACACATCTTCCCTTCACCTCCCTTGACGGCATTCCGTAGGGATCGTTCCCTCCGGGACACCCTGGTCCACTCCTCCATCACCCCCTACTCCTCAACCCCCACTTATGGCACCTCCCCATGCCCACGCAGAAGACGCAACACCTGCCCCTTCACTTCCTCTCTCCTCACCGTCCAAGGGCCCAAACACTCCTTTCAAGTGAAGCAGCATTTCACTTGCATTTCCCCTAACTTAGTCTACTGCATTCGTTGCTCCCAATGCGGTCTCCTCTACATTGGAGAGACCAAACGCAAACTGGGCGACCGTTTTGCGGAACACCTGCGGTCTGTCCGCAAGAAAGACCCAAACCTCCCTGTCGCTTGCCATTTTAACACTCCACCCTGTTCTCTTGCCCACATGTCTGTCCTTGGCTTGCTGCATTGTTCCAGTGAAGCCCAACGCAAACTGGAGGAACAGCACCTCATCTTCCGACTAGGCACTTTACAGCCTTCTGGGCTGAATATTGAATTCAACAACTTTAGATCTTAAACTCCCCCTCCCCCCATCCCCACCCCGTTTCTTTTCCCCCCCCCCACCCGCCTTTTTTTTCAATAATTTATATAGATTCGTCTTTCCCCACCTATTTCCATTATTTTTAAATCTAAAACTAAAACCTTTAGTCTTTCCACCCCACCCCCACTAGAGCTGTACTTTGAATATCCTGTCTTGCATTCTTAATTAGCACTTTTCTCAGACAAAGACCACCACCTTCAACACCTCTTTGACCCTTTTGTCTCTGACATCTTTTGATTATCTGCTCACACCACACCCTCAATGTGTCTCTTCCCCCCCACCCACCTTAAACCAATTTATATTTCTCCCTTGTTGAAACTATGCTTCAGTTCTGCTGAAGGGCCATGAGGGCTCGAAACGTTGACTGATTTCTTCTCCACCGATGCTGCCAGACTTGCTGAGTTTTTCCAGGTAATTCTGTTTTTATTTTGTTCAACATTTCCATTATTCAGGTTCGATCCACCTCGGAGCAGTTAATCTGCAAGGAGCTGGAAACTAGCATATGAGTGCACTACGTAACATAGTTTTAAACTTTAAGAATAAATCTTTATTCCTTTTATCATTCAATCCAGGATTACAATGAATACGAAAACAAATTCGCCACAGAACAGGTTTTACAAGTTCAGAGTTTAGGGCAGTGGGAGTAAGTATCGGAAACTTTGCAGGCATCTGCATACCTCACAAGATTAACTGCCTAGTAGTTTGTAAAACCTATCCTAGTTACATGGGTTAAAAATGGGAAATATTTATGTTTCCTTCAGCAATTCTTAAAGTCCAGACTTTCCTCTTTTATAAGATTAATTGAGCTTTGCTCTGATATGGACACCTCCCTTTGCCTCATATGTTTCTATGCGTATCTGAAAGGAAAGCGCACCACTGTGTCAGATACATAATTGAGCAGAACAAGGTGAGTGGAATAAATCACTTCAAAACCACGGCAGGATTGCAGAAGGAATAGCCCACTGGAATTTGACCTCAATTCACTAAAGCCAACTTCAAAAGCATCACATTCTGATGGGCCTGATCAGTGCACTGTGTCAGTGTTAACATCACTTCCGGTGTGATAACTCTCAGCTACAGTCCTCAAATCTTACAGTAATTCTATATCTATTATTCCTCCTTAATTGTCTGCCCTTTATCTCTTCTCCTGTCACAAAGGTACAGGTGTACATTCCCCCAGTGCAAGCCACTCACTATTATCTCATCCCAGTGGCTATTCCACACGCGTCAACCAAGACAGGGAGCATCAGCGGACATTTTAACCTTGGGGGGCATCACAGTGAAGTCAATCCTGCTATCATCGGGTCTCCGTGCCTACAGATGCACATTTCTGCAGCACTAAGTGGAAAGTTATCAGGGTGGAGGAGTCTGGCTGGGCCTCCTTAGCTGAGAAGTAGTGATGCCGCTTGTATACATGCCACTGTCACCCTCCTTGGAATAAGCCATTTGGCACAGATGAGAAAACTTAGCCTATAAAGCGCACTGCACTTAATGCTGATAGTCCATGCAGCCCAATGCTAACAAACTCAGTTCATGTTTGGTGCACATTCTTTCCCGGTCAAAGTATTTCCAGAGAACAAAGCTGTTATATTTTACTTGCCCGAAAACCTTAACTGATGACCTTCAAAGGTTTACACATTTGTGTGAGGCAGGCAAAGTGTGAGCTATCTCAAACTGAATTTGCAATAAAAAATCTATCCTCAAATGCAATAAACAGGTTACAGCAGACCAGACCAAAATAAAATGCAGCCAAGGACAATTGCTCCATAAAATATTGATGCATTTCTGGGAGTTGTTTAGTACCAACAGATAAGCACAGTGATCAAATGGCAAATTCACACAGAAGCAGTCTAAGAACAGGGTCTAGCTGTTCATATGGAGAAAAGATGAGACCTTAAATTTCTTTGGATTTTCTGCTGCTGGGTAACTTCAATGGAAGTGGGGATTAAATAGGGCTTCCAGTAGAGCGGTGGCAAAAAGTTGGGGAAGTTCAGCCGAGTTACAAGCACAATATAACAGATACATAAATCTCAGAAAATTCTTCAAACAGCTTCAACTTGTCACGACAAGACAGGGTTTTTCGTTCAGTGGGTGCCGCAAGCGACGTCCCCAGGAGCAGCTGGGGAACGGACCCTTGACCGTGATCGGCCCCCGATCATGATTTCATGCAGGTTGGCCAATTAACAGGGTGGGGGGCGGGAGGAGGGCAAGCGCTGGAGTCAGCGCGGGTGCAGGGGAGCACTCTCAGAAAGCTCCCTGAAGGAGACGTATCAGAATCAGTCACCGGTACATATAGTAGATGAAAATACTGTGCAAGCATTTTTATTTTTTTTAAATTAATGTCGGAAACCTCATCCCACCCTTGGGTGAGGTTTCCTCAAAAAGGCAAAGGCCGCCTGGCTAATTCGTCTGCCCGCCAACTGTAACGTTGGATGGGCAGTGAAAAATCACGTTTGATCGACACGTTAATGGCCTTAAAAGGCCCCTTGTCAGCGGGTGCACTACCGACTCTTGCGCGCGGTCACTGACCGAAATATTACGTGAGTGCGCGATGACGTCGGGACGCTTGCCCGACGTCACTGCGTGCTATTTCACGCTTGAGCTTGTCGGGCACCTGCCCGCACACCAAGCGAAAAATTCTGCCCTAAGAATGTTAGCAATTAAAAGGAAACTATGGGGCCATAGCCCTTTTCTGAGCCTTCATGCCTCTGGAATTTCTTCAACTAACTCAGAAAAACAGGGAGCAAAAATGACAGCAACACTTGTCTCGTTTTGGGTTAGTTGCATAAATACACACAGACGATCTACACCTGACGTTTATCAAGATCACACTGGTGTTTTAGAGCACTGAGCTGGTTTGAAATGGGAGAACAGGCTTAAATTGCAATCTCAGTCATGGTTGAAGTGATTACCCAGCCATTCTCTGGCTGTGGTTTTCTGACCTCAAACGCGTTGGTAATTGTGATTATTTAAAGGAGCGAGCCAGGCCTCATGAGGGGAGAAGAGATAACATCGAAGGTGCCCACAAAGAGAGACCAAATCACTTTGTGCTTTCACTTTAGAAACTTTGTGAGCCTCACATCCATGTCCTCGGCCATCCAAATTCACAAATGTATAAATCAAATGGTCCCTAGATAAATTAACCTCAAGGAGGCATGGGGTCAACCACAACTGGCCGTCTGGATTCTCTTGATACCCAGCTCAACGTCAGATCCAACATCCTGAACTCTGACCAGGTCTTCATTGTCAAGGTGCTTAGCCAACATCAAGTTATGGTTGAACCAGAACTTCTTTCACTTGAACATCAGAAAGAACAAAACCATCCCATTGACTGCTCCTGCCAAAAAAAACTATCCCCCTAACTCCATTCCACTTCCCAGCTATTCTCTTATGCACCTCTGATCAACACTGAACTCATAAATTAACTCATAAATTATCAAGGTATTCCAAAGCTCAGGTACAATTTAATCCACAACAGAAATTCCTCAATCAATGTTTTCCAAAAACTTGCCATTTAATTGACAGCCTGAACTGTCACTCTGCACCTGACATTTCTCAGGATCGCACTGGTAGTTTAGAGCACTGAGCTGGTTTGAAATGGCAGAACAGGCCGAAATTGCAATCTCAGTCATGGCTGATGTGATTACCCAGCCATTACAAGTGAACACCAGAACACACACATTCAAGTCAAATGTTGTTCATGAAATTAAGTAATTTCTGATCTAAAACATATTCAATACACAAATACTCACATATATCTCTCATCTAAGAACATGTCACCTCTCTCAGCTGATGAATCAGTTTGCCTCCATGTTGAAAACCATTTGGGAAAAGCACTGAAGGTGGCCAGGGTTCAGAATGTACTCTGGGTGGGGGACTTCAATGTCTGTCACCGAGAGTGGATCGGTAGCACCACTACTGACCAAGCTGGCTGGGTCCTAAAGGCCATGGCTGCAAGATTGGGTCTGTGGCAGATGGTGAAGGAACCAACAAGAGGGAAAAACGTACTTGACCTCATCCTCATCAACCTGCCTGCCGCAAATACATCTGTCCAAGACAGTATCAGTAGGAGTGACCACTGCACAGTCCTTGTGGAGACGAGACTACGTCTCCACATTGAGGATAACCTCCATCTACCACCTTGCTAAACGGGATAGATTTTGAACAGATCTAGCAACTCAAGACCGGGCATCCATGAGGCGCTGTGGGGAATCAGCAGCAGCAGAATTGTACTCAACCATAATCATTAACCTCATGGCCCTACATATCCCCCATTACCAACAAGCTGGGGATCAACCCTGGTTCAATGAAGAGTGCAGGAGGGCATGCCAGGAGCAGCATCCGGTATGCGTAAAAATGAGCTGCCAAGCTGGTGAAGCTACAACTCAGGACTACTTGCGTGTCAAACAGCATAAGAAATTTTGCGATTGACAGAGCTGAGTGATTCCACAACCAGCAAGTCAAATCTAAGCTCTGCAGTCCTGCCACATCCAGTCGTGAATGGTGGTGGACAGTTAAACAACTCACTGGAGGAGGAGGCTCCACAAATATCCCCATCCTCAATGATGAGGGAGCCCAGCACATCAGTGCAACAACCTTCAGCCAGAAGTGCAGAGTGGATGATCCATCTAGGCCTCCTTTGGAGGACCCCAGCATCATAGATGCCAGTCTCCAGCCAATTTAATTCACTCCATATGATATCAAGAAACGGATAAATGCACTGGATAGTGCAAAGGCTATGGGCCCTGACAATATTCCAGCACTAGTACTGGAGACTTGTGCTCCAGAACTTGCCGTGCCCGTAGCCAAGCTGTTCGAGTACAGGTGCAACACTGGCACATAACCGGCAATGTGGAAAAATGTCTAAGTATGTCCTGTACACAAAAAGCAAGACAAATTCATCCCAGCCAATTACCCCCCGATCAGTTTACTCTCAATCATTAGCAATAGGGGAGTAAAATTAAATCAAGTATTAAAGTAAACCAAAGTAAGATAAAGTTAGCGTAAGTATAGTAAAGTTGTTACTTGTAGTTCATTCTGCTTACTCTAAGTGTAATAAATAGTTTTAGAGTTAGGGGATGGCAGGTCAGCTCAGCAAAGTGGAGTGTACATCCTGCGGTATGTGTGAAGTCAAGGACGCACCATGTGTCTCTGACAAACACATCTGTAGGAAGTGTCACCAGCTGCACAAGCTTGAGCTCCGGGTTTTGGAACTTGAACAGTGACTGGAGTCACTGTTGGGCATCTATGAGGCAGAGGACTACGTGGATAGCACATTTAGGGAGGTGGTCACAACACAGGTCAGAAGCATACAGCCAGAGAGGGAATGGGTGACCACCAGGCCGTCTAAGAGAACCAGGCAGATAGTGCAGAAGTCCCCTGAGTCTATCCTGCTTGCTAATCGGTTTTCCACTTTGAAACCATCATTCATGAGGGCAATGGTTGCTCAGCAGAGTGCAGTACAGAGCCAAGCCTGTGGCACCATGGGCAGCTCAGCTATTTTTTAATTCATTCATGGGATGTGGGCATCACTGGCCAGCATTTATTGCCCAGCCATAACTGCCCTTGTTCAGAGGGCATTTAAGAGTCAACCATATTGCTGTTGATCTGGAGTCACATGTAGGCCTGACTGGGTAAGGACAGCAGATTTCCTTCCCTAAAGGGCATTAGTGAATTAGATGTGTTTTTTTAATGACAATCAACATTGGTTTCATGGTCATCATTAGGTTTCTAATTCCAGATTTTTATTGAATTCAAATTCCACCACGTGCCGTGGTGGGATTCAAACCCAGGTCCCTAGAGCATTACCCTGGCTCTCTGGATTACCAGTCCAGTGACAATACCACGACGCCATCGCCTCCCCAAGCTGTACAGGGGGTGGGTGTGGTGGTGGTGGGGGGGGAGGGGGGTGGTGGGAGGAGGGGAGGAAGAAAATGGAAGGGCGATAGTGACAGGGGATTCCATAGTCAGGAGATCGGACAGGCGTTTCTGTGGCAGAAAACGTGACTCCAGGATGGTGTGTTGCCTCCCTGGTGTCAGGGACAAGGATGTCATGGAGCGGCTGCAGGACATCCTTCAGCCAGAAGTCGTGGTCCACAATTGTACCAACGACATTGGTAGGAAGAGGGATGAGGTCCTGAAATCAGATTTCAGGGAGTTAGCAAGCAAATTAAAAAGCAGGACTTCAAGACCAGGAATCTCAGGATTACTCCCGGTGCCACATGCTAGTGAGCATAGGAATAGGAGGATCGATCGATTAAATAAGTGGCTGGAGAACTTGTGGAGCAGGGAGGACATCAGATTTCTGAGGCATTGGGACCAGTTCTGGGGCAGGTGGGATCTTTACAAGCTGCACGGGTTACATCTTAACAGGACTGAGATTGATATACTTGTAGGGAGATGTGCTAGTGCTGCTGGGGTGGGTTTAAACTAGCTTGTCAGTGGGTGGGAACTTGAGGGGTGGCCCAAATTGGAAGGAAGTAAAGTTGATAACAGGAAGTAGTAGTGAGACTAGAAGGCAGGAGAAACAAAACAGAACATTGAGTATGCTTCGAAGGAGGTTGGACAGAGTAGGTAGGGAGAACTATTCCCATTGGCGGAAGGATCGAGAACCAGATGGCACAGGTTTAAAGTAATTGGTAAAAGAAGCAAAAGCAATATGATAAAGAACTTCTTCACACAGCAAGTGGTTATGGTTTGGCATGCACTGCCTAAGAGTGTGGTGGAGGCAGGTTCAATCGAGGCATTCAAGAGGAAATTAGGTGAATATTTGAAAAGAAACAATGTGCAGGGCTTTGGGGGGGAAGGCAGGGGAATGGCACAGGGTGAAATGCTCATTCGGAGAGCCGGTGCAGACATGATGGGCTGAATGGCCTCCTTCTGCAGTGTAACAATTCTGTGATTATACTTTACAGTGATGTGGACATTTTGACTAGTGGAGACACAGAAAGTAAGCCCTGCAGGGTAACACTGCCTCGGTGATTAATGTTTGTATCAAAATTATAAGCACGGAATAGGTGTTTGTGCCTATACTAGGAATAATGTATGTATTTGCTGTGATTCAAATTGTCATTTCTTTTATGTACATGTTTCTTGGTCTTGTTTTAATATAAATGACAACCATTACTGGGAACTGACGCAGCTGCCAATGCAATTATGTCCTTGTGTCGCCATTTTCAATACCCTGCTTTGCTGCATTAACCTGTTTTAATTGTCTTTTAGCACCAGCTATCAGACTATGAGGCCCTTTCAAGTGTGACACTTACACTAAGCAAATTTTGCTGGTTGCTCAGTCACAGTAACTGAGTTGGCCCTCAGGACTACCTGATGCCCTTGCTCCTGAAAGTGAACAGAAACAGCTGTTGACAGTCATTTTGTTTTACTTTTTCAATATTTTCCCTTTCTTTTCTTAAAATAGCTATCAGGGCCACCAGCAGCTAATTTAAAACTGAACACATTCCTTCCAAATGCTAATTCCCACATAAATCCATCAGTGCTTGTATTTCATTTTTTTATATTAAGATAGTACATTTGTGTTCAATTTCAAGTTATTTCGCAATTTTTAAAACAGTTTTAGACTATGAATAGTGAAATTAATCGTCATCTATGTCCATCAGGCCAATTAGACCACAATTCCCTAAAAATTCCCTAAAAGTTATTGTGCAAAATAAAAGCTCAAGGTGTAGCAGGTAGCATATTGGTAGTATGGATAGAAGATTGGCTAGCTAACAGGAAACAGAGGGTAGCCATAAAAAGGTCTTTTTCTCATTGACGGGACATAACGAATGGAACGGTTGCTAAATTTGCTGACGACACAAAGATCGGTAGGAAAGTAAGTTGTGAAGAGGACGTAAGGAGGTTACAAAATGACACAGATAGATTTAGTGAGTGGGCAACGACCTGGCAAATGGAGTACAATGTGGGCAAATGAGAAATTGTCCATTTTGGCAAGAAGACTAGAAAAGTAGCATATAATCCAAATGGTGAGAGATTGCAGGGCTCTGAGATTCAGAGGGATCTGGGTGTCCTCATGCTTGAATCACAAAAGGTTAGCTTGCGGTTACGGCAAGTAATTAGGAAAGCACTGTTGATGACCCCTTCCATCACTTTACTGATCATCAAGAGTAGGCTGATGGACGAATAATTGGTCGGTTTGCATTTGTCCTGCTTTTTGTGTACAGGACACACCTGGGCAATTTTCTACATTGCCAGATAGATGCCAGTGTTGTAGCTGTACTGGAACAGCTTGGCTAGGGGCACAGCAAGTTCTCAAGCACAAGTCTTCAATACTATTGCCGGAATGTTGTCAGGGTCCACAGCCTTTGCAGTATCCAGTGTCTTCAGCCATTTCTTGATAACACGTGGAGTGAATTGAATTGATTGAAGACTGGCATCTGTGATGCTAGGGACCTCTGGAGGAGGCTGAGATGGATCATCCACTCGGCACTTCTGGCTGAAGATTGTAGCAAATGTTTCAACCTTATCTATTGCACTGATGTGCTGGGCTCCCCACCATTGAGGATGGGGACATTTGTGGAGCCTCTTCCAGTGAGTTGTTTAATTGTCCACCACCATTAATGACTGGCTGTGGCAGGACTGCAGAGCTCAGATCTGATCTGTTGGTTGTGGGATCACTTAGCTCTGTTCATCACTTACTGCTTATGCTGTTTGGCACTCAAGTAGTCCTGTGTTGTTGCTTCACCAGGTTGACACCTCATTTTTAAGTATGCCTGGTGCTGCCCCTGGCATGCCCTCCTGCATTCTTCATTGAACCAGGGTTGATCCCCTGGCTTGGTGGAGTAAGGTCTTCATCTTCACAAGGACTGTGTGTGGTCACTCCAGCTCACAGAGACAATCTTTTCCTCTGACATCCTCCATCTGTTCAGAGGTATTTTTCCCCTCTGATCCTTCTAATTCATAGAGGACTTGCCCTTTCTGATGCACTGCTCACTGATATCTTGGTGACAGTTCTTTTCTGACCATGTAGGAGAAGACACCGTGCTGTGGGAGGCAATTACAGATCGTAAGGCCAGCAATTCCAACTTGTAGCAGAGTGGAGGAGCAATATCAGGAGTGAGCTGTAGTCAGGACTGGCTGTGCGAAGATGGACATGAGTGCAGCAATGATTTCCTGATCAGATCTCCTAACACAGGCTTAGCTGCCCCATGATGTAAAAAGTAGACCGGTTTGCATAGACTGGCCTTATCCCTGCTGACCTGTTCTAGCTGGGTACATCAAGGAGTGATCAGCATCTCACTCGTGTGAAATTCCTCAACTGGGGTCAAAGACAGTTAAGTGTCGGCAAGGCCTTTGAAAACGTTGGATCTCATAGCTGAGCTCTGGCTTCCCAGTTTTCATCTGACATGTGCGCATTCAATCAGGCGGCAATGGATTGCAATCAGTAACAGTACCATGGCTATTATTCCCTGCTCTTAGCCCAGGTCAATTCCATTTGTCCCCACCATTATCCTGTCTGAAATGAGCTACTTCAACACAGATCAGGGATCAAACCTGGGATCTTCCTCATCAATAAGTATCAAAGATATTTACTCATTGAATGATCCACATAGTTGATAGCTTTTCATTTCAGAGTCAATTTTCCATGTACATAATGCCCTGGGAGGGAAGCTGTATATTTCAGAGTCAATTTGCCCTGTACATAATGCCCTGGGAGGGAAGCTGTATATTTCAGAGTCGATTTGCCATGTACATAATGCCCTGGGAGAGAAGCTGTATTGAACTGGAGTAAATCCTTGCTGATGTTCTCTGGGAACTGCTAAGCTGAAGGGACAACAAAAACCCCCTTACTTGCTGCAGGAACCTGGCATCACTGAGTGTGGGGAAGGGAAGACTGGTAAACTGACTCAAGGGATTCTTCAAGCTTGCCTGGAGAATATATAAAGAGATTACCATGGGAACTAACTCCAGTTGAATGATATGAGCAGCTTCTGAAAGGTACATGTCATTTATCATCAAGCAGCTGCAAAAATTATAATTTGGTAAATATACATTACAACAATCACATCTCCCTAGTTGCTTTTGCTGCTGTTAGTTTAGTTCAGATTCAAGAAGGCTAACATCTGTGATCCAGCTCCCAAATGTTACACTGCTAAATCCTATTATCGCAATGTTAGAATCACACTGTTAACTTTTTGTGGGCTTACGATTCTGCCAATACATGAAGGGACCCAGGCTTAGCAGTCCAAACACTAAATTACATCAGCCAGAATGGGTAGACAGTGGTGTAATGGTAATGTCATTGTACTAATAATTCTGAGGCCCAGGCTAATGGTCTGGGGAGGTGGGTTCAAATCCTACCACAGCAGTTGGTAGGATTTAAATTCAGTTAATTAAAAAAATCTGGAATTGAAAAGCTAGACTCAGTAATGGTCCACTAATGCCCTTAAGGGAAGAGAATTGGCCATCCTTTACCAGTCTGGCCTGCATGTGACAACAGACCCACAGCAACTGGCCTTTGAAAAGGTCTAGCAAGCCATTCAGTTCAAGGGCAATAAGGGATGAGTGACAAATGCTGACCTTACCAGTGACACCCACATCCCATAAAAGAATGAAGAAGCCTGTTCCATGGATGCTATTTTGGAGGTAAACCGGCACCCATAGCATTGAAAAGTTGGGCACTACGGTAAGGAACATATCTTTTTATTTTCTGTTGGACTTTGGATTAAAATTACAATAGCTGCAGTTTGAAAGACTGGAACAGTGTGAGGGATACATACAATGTTGGCATCCTGGAACAGAGTGTGCCATGAAAGACAATATGGTGCCAAAGAGGAGTCTGGTCTAACGGGGAACTGCTTGGCAACAATGTTTTAACTGGCTCCTAACCAGGTGACCAGGTTTTGTGTGAGAGCAGTGCAGCTGAATAGCTCCTAGCCTGAAAGGAAAAAGATCTAAAACTTCTTGCTCCTGTGTGTGGAAGATTCCAGTAATTCCACAATAATAGCTTGCTGGCTTTTTTTCCTCATATCTCTATAACCTGCTCTCTCTCTGAAAACCCCTGTCAAGAGGCAAAGGGGAAAATCCCTATTAAAGACATTGAAAGGCAAGTGCTTAACCAGTGAACTAAATGCTGAAAGTGCTGGAAGACCACCTCATGTCATCAACAAGAACTGAAAGGAGTTTCAAAATCAACCCATCGAATCCTGTACTCCAGAATTGGTGCTATTGAACTGTTCTTTCCCACCCTTAAAACCCATGTTTTTGTGTGTCTTATATGTCTTGTATGTGTGTGTATAGGGATTTAAGAAGGGGTAGAGTTTAGGTTATAGAGTTAAAAATTAGTAGTTCACATTTCTTTCTTTTGCCACTGGTTAAAGACAATTTGTCCAATACACAGTTATTTACTGACCAAGTTTACAAACCTGGTGCTCGTATTTTGTTAACCTAAATTTAAAAATTAGGTGGGTTGATCAAACTTTTTCATATTTGTCACGGCTCAGGGGGTAGAGAGGCTTGATATTGCAGTGCACTATCCCCAGTGAGTCATGACACCACAAAGACAAATTTTGTGGCCTCCTCCTCTTTGGTTTTGGTTGTCATGTGGAAGGACATTATAAATGTGTTCACGAAGGTTTCCTCTGGCTTATACTATTTATGAAATTATAAACAGCAACGCTTTTAAACCACGGAAGTTCTCAGAGTTGCAAGTAACACAATTTGCGCTTAAAATCCCATACTCTTTTTGCAAAGGTTAAACCAATTTCGGCCAAATTAGACAGAAGAGACCAGTACAATAAGCGGAAACTCTTGAGTTCAGTTTCTTGTCTAGACCAAATTGAAGGCAACTGAAACAAAAATTGCTGGAAAAACTCAGCAGGTCTGACAGCATCTGTGGAGAGAAAGACAGTTAACGTTTCGAGTCCGTATGACTCGTCTTCAGAACTTCTTCAGAAATGGAAGGCAGTTGTGTGTTGATGACTCACGACTACTAGTACTGGATTATGGCTGTTCAACTATTTAATTTGCACCTTCACAATCAATAGATCCAAGATGATTTTCCCCAATTAGTTTAGATTGGGTTCTAACCTAAGAATACCTGGAGCGACTAGTCCAATGCTCTTCTAGTCAACCTGCCATCCTCCAAATTCCACAAACTTCTGCACATCCAAAGATCTTTTGACAGTAGCCTACCCCGCGCTAAGTCCATGTCGTCCCTGTGCTTGTCGATCGACACTGGTTCCTGGTCCTGCAATCCTTCAATTTTAAGATTGCATCCTTGTGTTTAAACCCGCCCAAGATTGTATTCTTCCTGGGCTTGCAGTGTCTGATATAATGGCGGTCTGGAGCCTCCTACAGAATGCCGCGAGCTTTTTCTTGGTGCCGCTATCTCTGTGCTAATGAGGCCAGTGACTTCAATATGGAGTGGACACTCCGCTGTTTGTCCACTGAAAAACTGCACAGAGGGAAGGTCTGCCCTCCAGCGGGATGGATAATCCGCTGTGCCACTCAGTACCCCAGATCACGACTTCCTAACTACTCCCAAAATTCCATCATTTTCTAACTCTAAGATCAAATGGAACATGTCAGTAGATTGATGTTTACAAAGGAACAGTATCTCAATACAAAAGGGTGATCACAACCATTGAAACAAAACACCATCCACTTGGGGTCAGCTTGACAATTTTTCAGACAATCTCTGAAGAGGCTTTCGTAGAAGCAGCCTAAAAGATTGCAAGTTTGTTGCGATCCTGCTTGACTGTTTTGTTTATTTTGGTTAAGGGTTAAAGAATACACTAATTTCTAAATATCATCACCAAATTAGCATAGACACCACTTCAAATTTCCATTCTTAGGTTTATTATGTTTAGGTTGTGTTAACATTGCATATTGCAACAATTAGCCATGAATTATCATTCACAGGGTCCCTGCTGCTTTATTTTACTGTACAGACTGTGATACCAATTTCCAGGAAGCAATACTTATACATTCCATACCCCATTGATAAGGTATAGTACTCCACAGACCTTTCCATTCTTTTCCCTCAAGTGGAAAAAGTGGGCAGTTTTAAAGCTTTATTTGCCAAAGATCAGGGCTTTAGCAATGTTAGCCTGCAGGGTAATTTGATTTGCCACCCTCTAGATTGTTGGCTTGAGTGAGAATTGAAGAACATCAATTCTTCATTTACACTTCAAATTGTACCCACTGGAAATTTAGCTTGTTTAAAGCCATATAAATACCCGGGTCTATTTTCCTCATACATTGATGAGGCTGACAGCCCTTGGACCCTTTCATGCAAGTTAGTAGTCAGAACCATTGATACTCTCACAGTTCTAGCCTCCAGCATTACAATCACAAAATGGCAACATAGTCCATCTGCTTCAGTGCAATGAAGAACACAGACCAACATCAGGCAATAGGAATTTAGGCCAGTGTAAGGAGTAAGAACACTGGCTAACTCCAGGGAATAGGAAAACAGTGAGGGAAACAGGAACGCCTTAGAAAAATCCATGGCACAATATTAATGTCAACTGATGTCTGAAACTTAGTCAACTTTTGTCTTGATTGTTAAACTTAGAATTTTTCCTCACGAACATGATCTACACTCTATGATCGCTTTAGATATCAGTTGAATATGCTGGAGTACTTTGAAGGCAATTAAATTATGCTAAATGATCACAAATAATGTTGTTTGAGTGCTGTGTGATTTCATTTGATGCCAATTCATGACTGATGGTGTCATTTGATCACTTCTGGGATGTCAAATGATGGCTAAATGATCACTTTTGAATGTAGATGGTGTTAAATGATGGCTAAAGGATGGCTTCTGAGTGTAGATGATCACAAATGGTCGCATATGATGCATGTTGAGCGTTGTTAAATACAAATTATATCATAGCTTTCTGCGCCATATCATCCCATTCCTGGCACATCCTGCCTCATTAATAATGCATTTGCAGGAAACATGCTGGCGGGCGGGCGGGCTCAGGTTTCCCCGCCCCGCGGCAACCTCAGCGCTTCCTCGCACCGGGCGCCATATATGAAGCACACCAGAGCGCATGCCTACTTCAGGTCTACAGACCAGGACTGCTCCAGGCAGCAGATGGCCCCCAAAGCAAAGAAGACAGCAGCCCCAAATGTAGTGACGCCTATCTGGGATGCTTGCTGGACACAGTGGAAGGCCGCCACGTTGTCCTCTACCCCCATTCTGACCGCAGGAGGTCCACGAGAGTCGTCAATCCGCTCACAAACCCATCACACATCCACAGGGATCTCACACCTCAAGAGACAACACCACTGACTCTCACACACACACTTAAATTTCCATCAGGCTCATATCCTCTGGAGTATGCTTCCTCATCCCGTTCATGGCTCTGCTCATCACAAAAACATTCCACGCAATGCCATGCTAGCTCACAACAGCAGGGAGAGGTCCCAAACCGGGGTGGAGTGGCCCACATTAGGCCCTTCACTCACTTTGAGGAGCGTGCCCTCACGCTGACTGGTACAGAATGGACCCTGTGTGCAGCCACATTGAGGTCAGTGGTGAACACCCACGTGGGGATCCTGCACCACACCATCCCTCTCTCAACGCAACTGTCAGTGCTCTGTCTCCTGCTTTTGACTCTGCTGCCATGCATTAATTATCTTTACTTGGGTTCACAGGGTGCTCGGTGGTATACAAGTGAGCATACTTCAACACTTTATAATCTGAAAATATGTTCACTTCAACTGAATAATGTGTAATGTTGTCTTTCAGCTTCATTGACAGACTTTGTGAGTTCTCCTACTGCATCCCCCACCCACCCCACCCCGACACTAGCAGTTCAGCTGCACGCAGCCAGACTACAAGTGATTCTGCAGGGTGAAGTGTGTGTGTGTGGCAGGGTCTTTCGGAGCCTCGTGCAAACACAGTCCCACACACACGGAGTCTTCCTCCATCACACTCATCTCAAAGTTCCGAACACTTCCAATGCTGCTTTCAGTTGTCCATCTGGGCTGACCTGCATCTCCTTCCACCCACTGATCGTGCTCTCATGCAGCAACTGTGCCTGGCTAACACGAGACACCGCTCACTTTCAATTTCGACAATAGTCATGGTCAAGTTTTTGCTCAACTCCCCCGTCCTTTCCCCTTCCCCAGTCACCCTTGTCCTTTCCCCCCATCACTGTTGACCCGTCCCGGCATCACTTTCCACCTCCCCATCGTCACCTTCCTTCCAGGATGTCCAAGTGAGCATGTACATTCCCTACTTTCCTGAGAAACCCACCCCCCTCACATTGACCTCCCCGACCTTCTCCTTCCACCCTCTGGTTCTGTGTCTGCCTCTGAGTCCCCCCCAACCACCTTGCTGTCCCTTCTACTACAACTGACGCACCCTCACCCGTCTGGCTCCCTTTGCCTCCTTTTCATGCTTACCATTCCCTCCTAGCACACCAGCCCTTAGTACGCTCCCTAAGATGCAGTTCTCTGCACTGACTCCTCCCTTGCATGTTCACCTGGTCATCCCGTTCCCCCTTACTCTCTCCTTCACCCTTACTCCAGCCTCCCACCAGACACCTCCCCCTGGACTCCTTCCCCCATCCAAACCCCTCCTCCCTCGTGCTCCTTCCATTACATTTTACTCCCCGCTTACCCCTACCTCCCCACTTGCCGCATTCTCCCCATTATACCTCCCCCCCCACTCCCAACCTCACGTCCCCAACACCTTCGTTCACCCCCCTCTCTCAACATAAACCCTCTCCGCCAGTACACCTTCCTCTCCCAGTCAGACCTAGACCTTGCTCTCCTACCTGCCCCCCGCCCGGTACATCTTCCTCTCTCAGTCACAGCTGGACTTTCCTCTCCCCTGCATTGCCAATCACCTGTAGCAGCGCATGGCCAAGACTGTGATGTTCTGAAGCAGACCTGAGACATGAACAGAGACATCCCACCTTATGTAAGCTGCTTTGTGGTGGAGCTATGTCTACAAGAATCCACCCAGCATGCGATCCGCCTGTTGCTCCAGGGCTAGCTCTAGCACTCCAGCATCTTCTGCTCCTCAGATGCAAACTGAGCAAGGCCCTAATATGTTAAGTCCTGACTTCTGCACATCACACCTCCAGATGTGTTCTTCACCAGCACGTTTTCCCACCGGCGTCATCTGGTGTGGGAGAGACGATTCCAGTCGGGCCTTACTTTGCATTCCATTAGCTAGATGCAAAGCAGGTTCACGCCAGCCTCAAGCCAGTCCGCCATTGCAGACACCATCGGATGGGTCTCGCTGTGCTTTCATGCCAGCATGAAACTGATTTTTAGGTTTCTCGCCATATTGTTCCCCCCACCCACGCCCACCCCACGCCCACCCCACGCCCACCATGATGCCCAACGCCAACAGGGATGGAAAACTCCGGCCGTAGTTACAAAACTATCCAAGCTTATACATCAAGGTCTGGACACACGGTTAACAAACAGGACTGTTTTAACAGTGGCAATAAGATTGAGGATTGCACTGATGTTTATGCTTCTAGATCCTGCCATAGGCTATAGTGGCCGTGACCCAGTATGTTATCCACCACAGTGTCAAGGGACTTAATTGCTTTACTTTGTGACATAGCAGCCTCTCTGTTCAATTCAACAAGGACTGTTAGCAACAATATGAGAGACATATTTGAATGGAAGATAATTGAACTTCCCCAGTGCAGAGGCACAACAGATACCATAAATGTGATCATTTCAGTCCCCAATGCACTTCTTTCACTGTCAAATCTCAAAAGAAAAGACTTATACTTTATGAACATATCTCAAAAACGTGCTCATGGATGCATGCATCACTAGCAATGTTTGAACCAAAACTATCAGCGTTTATCTCGCTTTGTGATTGGGAGATGCAGAGGCCACACCTCCCAGTAGCTCATGTGCAGCCTGCAGGATGCCTTCCCATGCTGGGCCGTCTTCATGGTGCTGCATTCCCTGTACTGGTCACTGGACAAGGCTGAGAGCAAGTCTGCGGCCGGAAGGGAGAGCGCTGGGCTGAGAGCGGGACAGTAGCCTGGGAGGAGAGCAGGACCGTGGCCTGGGGCCGAGAGCTGGACCGCGGCCTAGGAGGAGAGTGGGTCCAAGGCATGGGGCTGAGAACAAGGCCAAGGGCAGAGCAGGGGGGCTGGGATTCGAGGCCTGGGCTGGGATGGCAAGGGCTGAAAGGGTGGGAGCTCTCCCACATCTGGGCAGGGTGGCAAAATCCAGGTGGAGATGGCGAAAGAGGAGGGGGTAAGTGAGTAAGTGGGGACTTAGGCATTCAATGGAAGGCATGAGTGAATGATTGGGGGCTCAGTGGGGATGGAAGGGCATGAGTTACTGAGTGGGGTTTAAGTGGGGTTGGGAGGGGTGGCGGGGGGGGTGGGTGGGTGAGTGTGTGTGGGGGTGAGAGGTGGCCTAATGATTGTGTTTGATGCCTCATTCACCTTTTGATGTCAAATGATGTTACTGGGTGTTGAAAGTGCATTTCAATGCAACTAATATTAAAATATCCTGGTAGAGAGAGACGCAGGGAACTCTATTCACTCACACACGCCCTTCCATCCCCACTGCCAGGGAACATCATTACAAACCAATGTTAGGGAGTACTGACTAACACCTGGAAATAGGGATACAGATCAAAATCAGGAAACAGGAATGCAGACCAACAGTTTAAGGGGAATGTATATGCTACATGCAAGTAATTATGGTCAAACGAACAGACGGGTAAAGCAAATGTAGTTGCCTGACATCCCCCATCAGCTTTGTTGTGTGCAAATTGGCTGCTGTATTTACCCAAATAGCATTTAATTGGTTATGATGCACTTTGGGATGTCCTGGGGCCATTGAAAGCACTTTCTAAGTGCATTTTCTTCCTTCCTGATGGTGGCCAGTCAGTGTTCTCTGACTGGGAATATCATGGTGCTTGGTGTTTAACTGCTCACGTGTTATGCCTTGCACGGCCTCCCTTTGAGACTGAAATCTTTAAGTTCATGCCTGGCTCCATAATGCAATCAGCATATTCAGACATATTCAGCTCACTAGTGTGTCAGTCACCGCAGCTGATCTGTGGGGAGTTTGAACCAGCTGGGTTACGACTACACCAAAACAAATCTAACAAAAAAAATAATGATAATTGCCTGAAAAGGCATTCTCTAGAGAAATCAGGATACAACATACCCTCATTAAAAAAATAAACATAAAGTAAAACTCCTTTCACTTCATTAATTACCTTTTCTCAACATCATGGCCGGGGTTTTCTGTGCCCGCCAGCGTCAGGCGTGTTTGGTAGCATGAGCGGACGATGTGGTGTGATCGGTATCACAACGGCATGAAACCAGCTTGCAATTGTCCGCTCCACCCACCGATGCGTTCCCCAACATCGGACATCGGGAAGCTCATTACAATGCATCGTATATAAGGCCAGCCCGCCAGACTCATCCCCCACCCCCCCCGATGGATCGTCCCCCAGCGGGAAAACACGCCGACGCATTTCACAACAGCATATATAAGGTGTACACTTCGCTCAGGGCTTCAAAGTTCATTTGCCCACCGTGCTTCGGTCAACACTCGCAGCTGTCAGCACCAGGCTTCATGGGCAGCACCTCACTTTTAGGGGGGCTCAAAAGCAGGTCTCTAACTACCAGATCCGCCATATGTGGGTGGCTTTTCAAAGGCCACAGGGCAAAGGCTTGCTTGGGGAAGAGGGAGAAGTGACCTCCGGCAAGGGAAGAGGCTGCAGGACGAGGGCTGTACTGGGGAAGGAGGATATCGCAGGGTGTGAGTGGGGGCACATGCTGATCTGTGCAAATGGCCTCAAAATGGTAAGGGATGAGGAGGCAGTTTCCAGAGGAGATGAAGCCAGATGGACATATAAGGGTATGTGTGGAAGAATGGTGCTGTCCCTTGAGCTGGCAGTGAGTAAGATGCCAGTGAATGTGTGATGAGCTTGAGTGTGTGAGTTTAGAGCGCTGAGATGGTTGCCATACCCTGGCTGCACGGATGAGATCATTCATCCTTGATCAACATTGGATAGCCAACCTCTTCTGAGCAACATTGGCACTGATCACCACTGCCATTGCCTACCAAGCCGTAGTGGTAATGTTGCTGCCCCTCCTGTGGCCAGAGCGGGGTTAGAGGACATCACAGCGGGTGTTCAAAAGGTGCTCGAGGTCTGCAGTCTTCTTGCCTTTCAGGGCCATGTCCTCTTTGCTGCAGTCCTGGGCTGGAAGCACAGAGCACGGCAGTACTTTAAATGTGATGCCTGGCGTGATGAAGTGGCGAGGTGATTGCGTGGTGGGCGAATGAGAGTCCACACACCATGGGAATGGTGTGTTGCCCAGGAGTGCAGCAGGTTTGGGACGATACGGCGTGAAAACCCGCCATCGCGTCTGGTGGGTAAAACACTTGGAGCAAACCTGGGATGATTCCGCCCTCTATTTAATATCAAAAGGACCAAACTGTGCTCATAATTCAGGTCATCCCAAAGTATCTCACAGGAAACAGAATACTTTCAAAGAGCAGCCACAGAGACAAAATTGGCAGCTAATATATGTACAGTGTCATGCTCATGTAGTTATGCCGGCAAATTTATGAAAAAGATGGATACTTTACTATTAGAAATCAGAAATGAAAATGGACAATTTAACTTGACACAAGATGGAGTCCAGGAGGGTCAGGTGACCTTCTCCCTTGTTTGCAAATATACCTGAAACTGCTCAAGGTTGGAAGTAGTCTGCTTGTCAGGACAAGACATTAAAATGTAAACGTTTTTGGGACATACCCTTGAAGAGATGTTAAAATGCATCAAATCTATCTTTTGGAGTTAACAGTTACTATTGTCTAAATGTCCACAGAAAATCAGGTACAACAGCTGTCCAGATTTAGTGTCCGCAAATTGAAATTCCACAAAATGGGTGTAAAGAAAACATTCAATCACAATGTGATGTAAATAGCCGAGGTTCAGACCCCACTGGGTGCCCACACTAACGTCATCAAGAAT
Organism: Cetorhinus maximus; assembly: GCF_964194155.1. Lineage (NCBI taxonomy): Eukaryota > Metazoa > Chordata > Chondrichthyes > Lamniformes > Cetorhinidae > Cetorhinus > Cetorhinus maximus. The sequence goes on along the minus strand of NC_135880.1, from coordinate 27,946,040 downwards.
CATTTGTGTGGACAATGGGAATGCTGCTACTGAGGTCACATGACAGAAACTAGCTTGTGGTAAGAAACACCTTATTAACTCACATCTTGAGCAGCCCATAGCAGTCAGTCATAGAGACAGAGACATAGAGGGAAAAGATCCTGCTCAGTAAAAGAGAGGATTTGGCTTAGCATCCCCTTACAAGCAGAGAAAGTGGGGCTATCCTTTTTCTACTGAATTGCAGAACCAAGCCAGAAATCTACTGTTGCCAGGGAATTAGCCACTGTGAATTCATTGCCAGAAACCTCCAATCTCCATTGTCTTCACTGAACCAAGGAAGAATCCTCAGGCCTGCACCATTCCCAGCTACTATTTCAAAAACTAAGAGTAAAAGTGACTTTTGGATTCTTTGGAAAATTTAAATGCATGCTACTTGACTTATAATCATCTTTGCTTGTGCGTGTATACGTGTGTGTGTGTCTGAGTGTGCCTTGCGTGAATGAGTGAATGGGTGCTGATGCAATTACACTTCAGCTGTTGAGAAAACAAATGTTTATTTCTTTTAATTTAAACTTGCGAGAAAGCCTGTCTTGCATCTGTTCTTGAAAGTCACAGTATTCAAGAAGCTAGAACAGTTCTTCTTTAAAACACATCTTTTTGCAGTTAGTCAAGAGGTGGAAAAAAACTGGAGCCATCCCATCATTTCTCCCCTGTCCATAGCAAGGTCCCAAAAACAGAAGAGGCAATTGAAGGAAAAATGCTGGTCAGGACACAGGGACCACTCTCTGCTCTTCTTTGAATAGTGCTCCTTTACAGTCTTTTAAATTCTGAGGGACAGGATTAATCTCCATTTGGAGAGGCAGGGATTAATCAGGGAAAGTCAGCATGGCTTTGTCAGGGGGAGATCATGTCTAACAAATTTGATTGAATTTTTTGAGGAGGTGTGGATGAGGGTAGTGCAGTTCGTGTAGCCTACATGGACTTCAGTAAGGCTTTTGACAAGGTCCTGCATGGGAGAATGGGTCAAGAAGGTAAGAGCCCATGGGATCCAGGGCAATTTGGCAAATTGGATCCAAAATTGGCTTAGCGGTAGGAGGCAGAGGGCGATGGTCAAAGATTATTTTTGCGATTGGAAGCCTGTGATAAGTGGTGTACCGCAGGGATCGATGCTGGGACCCTTGCTGTTTGTATTGTACATTAATGATTTAGAAGTGAATATAGGTATGATCAGTGAGTTTGCAGATGACATGAAAATTGGTGGTGTTATAACTAGTGAGGAGGAAAGCCTTAGATTACAGGATGACATAGATGGGCTGGTAAGATGGGCAGAGCAGTAGCAAATGGAATTTAATGCCGAGAAGTGTGAGGTGATGCGTTTTGGGAGGACTAACAAGGCAAGGGATTACACAATGAATGGTAGAACCCTAGGAAATACAGAGAATCAGAGGGGCCTTTGTGTACATGTCCATAGATCCCTGAAGGCAGCAGATAAGGTAGTTAAGAAAGCATATGGGATACTTGCCTTTATTAGCCAAGGCATAGAATATGAGAGCAGGGAGGTTATGTTGGAGCTGTATAAAATGCTAGTTAGGCCACAGTTGGAGCACTGTGTGCAGTTCTGGTCGCCACACTGTAGGAAGGGTGTGATTGTACTGGAGAGGGTGCAGAGGAGATTCACCAGGATGTTGCATGGGCTGGAGCATTTCAGCAATGAAGAGAGACTGGATAGGCTAGGGTTGTTTTCCTTAGAGCAGAGAAGATTGAGGGGGGACCTGATAGAGGTATACAAAATTATGGGAGGCATAGATAGGAAGAAACTTTTCCCCTTAGCAGAGATGTCAACATCCAGAGGGCATAGGTTTAAGATAAGGGGCAGGAGGTTTAGAGAGGATTTGAGGAAAACTTTTTTCACTCAGAGGGTGGTTGGAACCTGGAACACACTGCCTGAGGCAGGAACCCTCACAACATTTAAGAAGTATTTAGATGAGCACTTGAAGTGGCATAGCATACAGGGCTACGGGCCAATGGGATTCGAACAGATAGGGGCTTGATGGCCAGCACGGACAAGATGGGCTGCAGGGCCTGTTTCTGTGCTGTATAGCAGAATGGCCAGAAATTTCCCCCCGTTGGGGAGGGTTGTGCGGGGGCGGGTGCGAACCCGATCGGGCCGCCATTTTACACGGGTGGGCCAATTAAGGCCCGTCCAACATGACGTGCTCCCGGAAGCGCTGTGCGCTCCCTGTACGAACGGACGTTGGGGGGGGTGGGAATTCTGAGTCGGGGCCTGCGCTCTTTCGCGTGCCTCAGGGAGATTTGTTTAATTTATGGAAATTTGAATTAAGGTGGGAAAAAGAAAATTTAAGGACATGTCCCCTCATGTGAAACTGTGACATGAGCTGGGACATGTCCATTATTCATTTCAACAATTTTTATTGAAATAATAAACCCTTCATGAAACCTCATCCAACCCATGGATGAGGTTTTATGAAAAATGCGAAGGCCGTCTGGGCTCCTAGCCTGCCCGCCAACCTTTAGGTTGGACGGGCAGCTCAGTTAATTACTTTAATTACTTTTTAAACAGGCCTTAATAGGCCTTTGATAGTTTGGCGGGCGCGCAGCCGACTCTGCTGCGTGCCTACCGAACCGAAAATCTAAATGATGCACGGTGACGCCCACCCGGTGTCACCGCGCATCATTTTACGCATCGGCGAACGGGCCCCACCCCCACTCGCCAACCGGAGAATTCTGCCCTATGACTCTAAGCGGGCAGATTGCACTGGAGTCCTTATGTCAGGTGAAAAATATCACCTCCAAAAATGCGGCACTCCCTCAACACTGCCAGCCTACATTATGTGCTCAAGCCTGTTCCAAGACTTGAAAGTACAACCTGAAATAATGAGAATTTTACTCTGGTGTTGCTGTTTGATGTGGAAGATCACTGGAGCAGGTTTTCCATTCTGTAGACCAATGAAATTGTTGGGTTAGTTTTAATTGTAAAAATAGGAATGGTAGAATAAAAAGTAGAAAGGTTGGATCTGAACCTGAAAGGACAAGAGTAGATTTAATCCAGGACATTGAAGGTTAAGTCAGCCACATTTGTTGAGGAGGCATGGGCTGGTGGAGCTGCAAGGTGGTCACTGGCAGGAATTAGGACTCGGGTTTGAGCAAGACTTTAGACTGAGGACACTTGATCTCAGTTTTTCCAAAGAACTATAGCTTAACCATTGCAACTAACCCATCAGGTGTAATGTTAAATGTTTGTTTAGTGCTGCAGTGTGTGGAAATATCTATGCTTCTCCCACAAAGAGAGAATGTGGTATTTTCAACATTGAGTACTTTCCATTACAATATTTTCCCATGGTAGAGATTGCAGCGAATGCACACTGTACAATACATAAACAATGTATAGATAGTTTTATTATAAACAACTTGGCGATATCCTGTTCCATTTCTCAGGGTGACTGTTCTGATGGAAGGTCGCTGTCCTGAAATGTTAACTCTTTGCTTCTCTCCCACCAATGCTGCCTGACCTGGCTCCGTTTTAGCACTCTTGCCTCTGAGGCAGAAAGTTGTACACAATCCAGGCTGATGCTCCAGTGACAACGCCCATCAAAATCACCAATCCACGGATTTGAAACTTGTGATTGCTCAGATGTAATTTTGTTAGCAGGTCCGTTATGGAAAAACAATGCGCACTTCAGCTTGGCTCAGTGGTAACACTTGCACCTCTTTTGTCAAGGAGCATAGGTTTCCATTCCAGCACCTTCAATCATCACTGATATTTCAGTGAATTAATCAGGATGTCTTTTGAATGATGTGTCAAAGTATGGCACTGTCTGCTTAGGTGGATGCATGAGATGGCATTATTGGAAGGTCAAGCGAATTCTCCTGGTCTGCTGACTAGCATTAATCCCTCTACCAATATTACAAAAATCAGATTACCTGCTCAATTAATTTAAGTCTTAAACTTATTTCACTTAATTTAGTTTTTAGTCTAATAGACAGAAGCATTGCAGGACACCTCAGTCCTGTGGAATGAGCTTCTTGTTCCATGTGGGAACCTCAGCACGTTTCTTGTGCTCTGGTCAACCACATGTGCAAATGTCAACAGCTGGAGGAGCTTGAATTCTGGGTGTCAGAGCTTCAGCAGCAGCTGACATCACTGTGGTGCATCCATGAGGTTGAGAGCAGTTTGCGGAATCTTGCTGTGTGCAAATTTAGCTGTTGTGTTTGCCTATGCAACACCAGCAACTATACTTCAATGGGATTTTGATGGCTGTAAAGCACTCTTGCATGTCCAGGGCACATGAAAGCAGCTATATAAATGTCAATTCTCTCTTTTTAATGAGGGGCCATTTCAAGCTTGAATGAAGAGACAGAGGGGCTGAAATCACATTAGTACCAAATGCATTAACAGATTTGTATAAAACTCATTTAAGATTCTAACAAAAGCATTTAAAAAAAAATTCGTTATCACTGTCATTAAAAAAGCTGGGAGAGCACTTCCTAAGGATGCAGGAAAACTTCTGTGCAGGAACACTTTTGAGAATTTAAAAACACGGGAGGCAATCATTCTACAACAGGAACAATTATAGCAAGTATGATTATAACAACCATAACTATTAGTGTCTGTAGTACTAAACACCACTACAGTATAATGCACTGTATTACAGAATGCCATACCAGGCCATTTAAGGGTTCCCAGCACTGTCCTCCGCACTGTGATCTCTCTGAGTTGTACTGTGCACTCGGGGAGAAGCAGGCACTAGACACTGCTCCCATGGATGGAGAAAGAGGCAAAGCTCTTAAACAAATCATTGCATCACAACAGAATGCATCGACAAGGAAGCATGAGGGAGTAAGTCTACAGTAAGCATTTAACTTAATCAATCTAAAATGTAAGCTAGATCAATTAATTAGTATAAAGACAAAAAATAAGCCAGTTTGATAAGACAAATTGTAATTTATCTTATTTTATACATTGCATATTGTATAATTTATCATATAAATATGGTCATAGATTAATTAATTAATTAATCAGATCTCGCTTAATTAATCAGATCTATGTGGATAAAGTTAAAATTAAATTGAAAGAGATAGGAACACAAAAGGGTTCTTATTTGTTTTTGAAATTAAAATCTGAGTTATGTAGACACTAAGAGTTAAGTAAAACATTAACGCTAACCACCCAATAAAGTGACATCAACACAAGGGAAGCAGCTGATTGGTGGGTAGATCATGAATATTTATTCGAGTTTTAATTTTATTTCTCTTAATTTAGTTCATAGTCTAATAAATAGAAGCATGGCAGGGCACCTCAGCGCTCAGGGGAGACAACGGTGTGGTGGTAATATTGCTGGAGTAGTAATCCAGATGCCTAGGCTAATGCTCTGTGGACATGGGTTCAAATGGCAGCTTGTGGAATTTGAGTTCAGTTAATAAATCTGGAATGTAAAGCTAGTCTCAGTAATGGTGACCATAAGACAATCATTGATTGTTGTAAAAACCCATCTGGTTCATTAATGCCCCTTTTGGGGAAGGAACTCTGCCATCCTTACTCAGTCTGGCCTGGCCTATGTGTGACTTCAGTTGACTCTTCACTGCCTAACAAGCCACTCAGTTGAAAGGAAATTATGGGTAGGCAACAAATAGTGGCCTTGCCAGTGATGTCCACGCCCACGCCTCCTCCTCCAGTGACTTGTTTAATTGTCCTCCACCATTCACGACTGGATATGGCAGGACTGTAGAGCTTAGAACTGATCCGTTGCTTCCGGAATCGCTTAGCTCTGTCTATTGCTTGCTGCTTATGCTGTTTGGCATGCAAGTAGTCCTGTGTTGTAGCTTCACCAGGTTGACACCCTATTTTTAGGTCTGCCTGGTGCTGCTCCTGGCATGCCCTCCTGCACTCTTCATTGAACCAGGGTTGATCCACTAGCTTGGTGGTTATGGTAGAATGAGGGATATGCCGGGCTATGAGGTTACAGTTTGTGGTTGAGTACAATTCTGCTGTTACTGATGATCCACAGCGCCTCATGGATGCCCAGTCTCAAGTTTCTAGATCTGTTTGAAATCTATCCCATTTAGCACGGTGGTAGTGCCATACTACATGATGAAAGGTATCCTCAGTGTGAGGATGGGACTTCGTGTCCACAATGGCTGTGCGGTGGTCACTCCTACCGATACTGTCATGGACAGATGCATGTGTGGCAGGCAGGTTGGTGAGAATGGAGTCGAGTATGTTTTTCCCTTTTGTTGGTTCCCTCACCAGTAGACCCAGTCTAGTAGCTATGTCATTTAGGACTCGGCCAGCTCGGTCTGTGGTAGTGCTACCGAGCCACTCTTGGTGATAGACATTGAAGTCCCCCACCCAGAGTACATCCTGTGCTCCTGCCACGCTCAGTGCTTCCTCCAAGTGATGTTCAACATGGAGGAGCACTAATTCATCAGCTGAGGGAGGGCAGTACATGGTCATCAGCAGAAGGTTTCCTTGCCCATGTTTGACCTGATGCCATGAGACTTCATGGGGTCCGGAGTCGATGTTGAGGACTCCCAGACTCCCAGGGCAACTTCCTTCAGACTGTATACCACTGTGCCGCCACCTCTGCTGGGTCTGTCCTATCGGTGGGACAGGACATACCCAGGGAAGGTGATGGTTGAGTCTGGGACATTATCTGTAAGGCATGATTCCATTAGGATGACTATGTCAGGCAGTTGCTTGACTAGTCTGTGAGACAGCGCTCCTAATTTTGGCACTAACCCCCAGAGATTAGTAAGGAGGACTTGGCAGAGTCGACAGGACTGCGTTTGCCGTTGTTGTTTCCAGTGCCTAGGTTGATGCCGGTGGTCCGTCTGGGTTCATTCCTTTTTAGTGATTTTGTAGCGGTTTGATACAACTGAGTGGCTGGCTAGGCCATTTCAGAGGGCACCTAAAAGTCAACCACGTTGCTGTTGGTCTGGAGTCACATGTCAGCTAGACCAGGTGAGGACGGCAGATTTACTTCCCTTTCCACCTGCTCTGGTGGGATTCAAACCCGGGTCCCCAGAGCATTACCCTGGGTCTCTGGATTACTAGTCCAGGGACAATACCACCACGTCACCGCCTCTCTAATGTCCCTTGGTGTAGGAAGTCGGCTATCCTTACCCGGTGTGACCTGCATGTGACTCCGGACCCTCAGCAATGTGATTGACTCTTAACTGCCCCCAAAGGGGCAGGGGTGGCAGCCTGGGGTGCCAGGAGTTGGGAGGGTGAGCTGAGCCGGGGTCGGACGTGCCACATTGTAGAGCTAGAATTAAAAGTGGATCAAAGAGAACATTCAAACTTATTAAAAACAAAAGGGTGTGTCTGCAGCTCATGACATCAAAGGCAACATGGATTGACTGGAATTGCCCCTCCTCACTAGGCTACTAGAAATCTCCCAGTGTCCTGGTCAACACTTAACATCATAAAACCAAAACAGAATAACTGGCCATTTATTTCACTGATGTTTATGACACAACTCGATTGTTGCAATTTTGTACTTCAATAATTGCGCTCCAAATTACTTCTGTAAAGCTTTTGGTATGTCCTGTGGTTGTGAAAGGTGCTATCTAAATGTAACTTCTTTCCTTGATGCCCATGTGTCCTTTCTGGGATACAATTGCATGGGCACCTGAAGACCTGCAGCTTAAAACAATCGGCAGGCTATTCAACTGCAGAGAACCTCATAACTGAGACCGGGGCTGATCTCACCCAATATCCACACATGACCACTTGCCTGTAGGTGCCAGGAAGGGGGGAGGATAATCTTTGGATAACAATCAGTAATCTCCAATGTCTGTACTGGACCTGAGATCTTTGAAATCATTTTGAAATCAGTATGGCAGAGGTAATTGATAGGATAAGGCTTTGAAGGAGTCAAAGGTATGTTTTGATGTCATTAAGCATTACCCGGACATTGTTGAGGTACTGGCGGAGTGAAAGGAAACAAATGGAAGGAAAGATTTTTTGCCTTTGGCACTCTGTGCTTTGGAAAATTGCACATCCGCAACTCATGATTTTCCCTTAATTTTAATAGGTGGAAAATGACGGGCTGGGAGTGTGCAATTCCCCAGCATACGCAAGTAATATGGTGGAAAATCTATCTTGTAGTGTCTACGTTCAGAAAGGACAACACACCTAACCAGGTAACTATGGCCTTGTAAGCCTAACATCAAAATCAGCGAAAATAATACACATTATTTTAATAGATAGGGGTGCAAGGGTACTTCAAATGTCCAGCAACAATCAGATGTATAGAATTAATCGGGAAAGAGTCTGTTTAACAAGGTTATTTTGACTCCACCACAAACATAGAAACTCCTGTGATGTCAGTCATTTGGACTTGGACTTTCAAAAAAACTTTGGCAGCTCTATTCATCAAAAGATTCTAATGGAACAAAAGCATGCTTTCGCATTGTTGTTGACTGGGTCTTGGGGATCAATCGAAGTGCACACTTTGCTGCGTTTGCACTTCAACAGTGCGGCTTAAGTGGTCTGTGCATAAAGTGGCTGTCGGTTTGGTCCCAATTTTCAGTGCATGGGCAGGCTTTCTGTGACTGTGACAGTGCATGTATGCGAAGTGCTGGTGTCATGATGTCGTCAACGAGCCAAGAAAACAGTGCATCTGACCAGATATATATGTCTGTGCTGTACTACCCACCCCTTGTGGAAAAACAAAGGTAGAAAAATACCTTTGACCACAAGTCCATCAGGCAGTGGTCTGCATGGAATGTCCTCGAGCCCCTTGGGAAAGGACTCTTGTCAGATGGTTCCCTGAGCAGATGATCAAAGTCACTTGGCAGAACGCGTCATCATCAGACCTTTCAAATAAGCATCAAAACATAGCTTGACTGGTGGTGAGAAGGGCCCTCCCCAACAGGTCCTTCCTGCACGCACAGAGAATCACTGCCTCCGCACACTGCCCTCAATATGACCATTGGGGACGAGACCATCACCCACCTTCTTATGGAATGTGCCTTTGCAAAGAAAGATGCAGTGGTTTTTGTTGAGGTTCATCCCGAGCAGCTCTGCAACACAGGACTTTGTGCTCTGTGGGTTGTTTATAGGGTTGCACACTGAGGTAAACATCAACTACTGCTGGAGGACCATCAACGCAGTGAAAGAGGCTCTTTGGTTTGCCCGAAACCTGTTGATCTTCCATTGAAAAGAGTTGATGATGACCAAGTGCTGCAGACTGGCACATTCCAAGGTCCAGGACTACGTGCTGAGGGGCGCGCTAAAGCTTGGGGCGGCCACTAGGAAGGCTCAATGGGGTAAGGCCAGTGTCTAAGCCCCTCCTGCCATTGGATATTGAGGGGCTGGAAGCCATGTGAAGCCCTTTGGGCTCTATGCACCAGGGGACGTTTGACATAAAATGCAAATGTACATTGTAAATATAACCTGTAATGGCAAGTGTATGAGAGACGCTTTATGCACTCAATTGGAAGAATCTGATCCGAATTGCGCTTCATGCATTGTCAAATTTGAACCATTATGTTATGAATAAAGTATATTTTTGAGAAAAAACTGTCTTCTTCATCCATAGAATCCAGTCTATAACATGGGATTGCTAAGAGTTTGGTAGAATATGAGGCAAGAGAGGAAATTGGTACAAAAGTGGGAAACAGAGCACTCATGACAGGTGAAAGGTCAGAGTGCAGTGGGGAGTTGATTGTGGAATTGGTGCTTAGATTTTTTTGATTCCAATCTACATTAATGAGCTGGATACCAAAAGTAAATGTTGCTTGCCTGATTTCCTGACAATATTAGAACAGGAAAACTAGCAGAGACAGAGGAGGCAGCATAACATATGCTGAAGGTTTTGGATCATTTATGCAACTGGTCAAGTGGCAAATTGAAGTTCAAATTGTAAAACGTAAAGCAATTGCACAAAAGTTGCAAAATTTTAAAACTTATGTAGACAGTAATCAGTACTGAATTAGCACAGGGAAATTAGAAAGGGAATAACCAGAGATACAGCACTTTCAATCTCAACAATATGATTAATAATGCTAATAAAATGCTGAAATATATCACCAAAGTAGTACAGTACAGGTCTATGTTGACCTTGCTATAATTTCATAATGCACTGGCAAGGTCACAAGGTGCCCAACTCTCACCATACACAACAAAAAAAATTCATTCCTCATGAATTGGGAACGGTTCAAATTCAGCTGATTCTAAAGGAGGTGAGCCATGAGTAAAGAACACAGACACTTAATCTCCATTGTTTAGAAAGAAGATGGTTAAAGGGGCTAATGGGATCTTGTTGTGGTACTTTTAAAATATTAAATCTCCTCCAGGTGGATAACGTTAATTCAAAGTATTATTTCAAGGTGAGTCAAAAAGTAGAACCAGGGGACTTTGTTGAGGGTATAACCAACTCATTCCATCTCAGAACTGTCCAGGTCCACAGTTCCATCTCATCCACTAACAAAATTTTATCTTCCTTTCAGGTGTAAAGGGTTGCAAGCTTCAACAACACATGGGTACCAACACACCTCCAGATCTTTCCCTCTGACCCTACCCCTTCTTCGAATCTCACTTTTAGTCATGTATTCACAACATTCTCTGATCTTCCCCTCTCTGATTCTGAATGATCTCTCCTCAGCAAAGGCCTCAATTTCATCCCCTTACACCCCCATTTCAATGAATTTCAAGCTTGGAAGAAGTTGAGCTTTTCTTCTATTGCCTCAGTCTCTTGCGCCCGCTTCTTTGGACAGGAGTCTTCCCCCCTGCTCAGCGGACCCTTTTACCCATCTCCATTATTCTCCATCCACCTGGATCCTTCCCTCTGGCCTTTATTCTCCCTCGATCCTGTCATTGAGAACAGTCAGTGTGATATCGGCCATCTCAATTTCACTGCTCCCCTCACTCACTCCAACCTGCATCCCTCTGAAGTGGCAGCACTCTGCTCTCTCAGATCCAACTCTAACATTGTTATCACACCTGTTGACAATGATGGCACTGTTCTTGCCTTGCATACTGGCCTCCATCCAGCCGAGGCCAAATATCAACTCTCTGACTGTTCCACTTGTTTCCTGAATCACAAGCCCACTACCGAACATCAAGCCATTGTATCCAATGACTGTCCTCCAGAGGTCTTCCCTCCATGGCCAACAACCTCATAGTCTCCCAACCCTGAACATCCCGCTTCTGCCTCCTTCCCAAAATCCATAAACAGGATTGTCCCCCGCCCCTCCCCAAAAAAATGTTCTGATGAAAGTTTGAAGAGTTTGGTGAAATTTACTCATCCCGGTGGTGAGCTCATCCACTGGCTTGAGAGCCAGTGCCAACCCCACCGTGGCCTTTTCCCAGAGTCCCATCTGTCAATATTGGTCAGTGGCCAGGGCACAGTCCCTCAAGGAGACCAAGACCTGTCAGTTCCAAATTGCCTCAAGTAGTTGGTCAATGATACCGTTAGCCAGAGCTGAAAAGGGCAGCCATGGTCTCCAACAGACCACTCTTGCTACTTAATGTGTCCTCCAAATAGCCTTGGCAGACTAGCTTATCTTAAATTCAGAGCACCCTGAAATGTGACCTGATAATCTCATTTTAAATTCTTTCACGGGATGGCCAGCATCCCGTGGCAAGGCCAGCATTAGTTATCCATCCCTAATTGCCCTTGTTGAGAAGGTGGTGGTGAGCCACCATCTTGGACTGCTGTAGTCCATGTGGTGTAAGCACACCCATGGTGCTGTTAGGAAATGAGCTCCAGGATTTTGACCTGGGGACAGCAAAGCAATCAGGCACTGACCTGCTTGATCCTGTGTTGTTGGTCAGTGATCGCTAGGATATGGAAGGGGAATTACCTGCGGTTCACGGAATTCTAGATAGTGTAGGGAGGGGGGAAGCACACGATCCAGCGGATCCCTTGGAGGGTCCTGAATGGTGGATAAACGGCCTTGTTTTCTCGGCCTGCTGGTGGATTTTCAGGAGGAAAGTGATGCGGTTGATATTTTGAGAGAGCTTGGAATAAGCCAGAGGCCAGAGTTCACCACTGCAGTGACCTCGCCCTGACAGGTACCGCTCCTGCAGAGGAGGCGGATTGCAAAGCAGATTGAAGTAGGCAGCCTCCATTGTGAATCAAGCCTGTAGAGGCAGTTTTTCCCAAGTGTGCCTGAGACTGCAGATATGGCTAAGACTTGGTGCAAACAAACCTGGCGCACAACTCTATTTCAGTGTCTTCCTCTGTGAAACGACACGAAAGCAGAGAAATGTCAGAAGGAATTTCCAAGTCCAGGTTTTTTCATTGTAGCAATGAAAAATCTTGTAGCTGAAAATCTGGGGCAAATACTTTCAAAAACAAACAATTTGCCCAAATTGTGTTCTCATAAACCCAACGTTGAAGTTCACTTTTATAAATGCTCAAAAGTAAAAAATACAGCTGCTTCCCCATTAAACTCTGTCTTCCTGTCACCCCAAGCTTACCTTGAGACCCTCAGTCTGTTTTATTTGGATGATGTGAGTGTATAACACATTATCAATGAGAACAATGAGAAATTGTGTTCAATTCCATTCCGTTATACCGCAGTATAGCTTGAAACAATTCTTTCCCATTTTTTGTGGGAGCACTTAAGGGCAGCCTAAATGGCCAACCTATGACGCACAATCGGTGGCGATCTGCTGACCACAATTTCTGCCCCTTGTGCCCATCTACCATGGTGTCACCTATCATGCAGAACAGAAGACCTGCCTTTTTAAAATTTCGACTGACTTTTTCTTTCAAAGTTTTGATGTTAGAATTCTATAACTTACCACTTGGAGCATATTCTAAACTCAGTCCGAAGGATAAAGCTCTCAAACAGACATTCTTGTTACATTGCCAAATTGTCAGCCTTTGCTTCATGGCAGCACGCTTGCCTCCAAGTTGGGGATTGTGCGTTCAAGTCCCACTCCAGGAACATGAGCACGTAGTCTAGGTTGACTGTACCGAGAGAATGCTTCAGTGTCCGAGGTGCCATCTTTTGGATTAAGCTGTCTTTTGGTTGAGCCGTTAGCACGAGGCCCTGTCTGCTCTCTCAGGTGGACGTAAAAGATGCCATGGCACTATTCAAAGCAGCACAGGGAAGTTCTCCTGATGCCCTGACCAATATCTGTCCGACAGAGCAAAACGAGGCAGTTGCATTGCTCTACATTAAGTACTGACTGTGCTTAACGAACTGTAAAAGCGCTTTGAAAAATCCTGAGAGCATGAAAGATACTTTATAAATGGAAGTTATTTCTTTCCGTCTGTATGATGAGAGGCATGCTTGACTATCACCAGTTTTTAATGATAACCCTATACTCTAATTGATACCTCTGTGCATGAAGGAATTTCTGGTTTGCAAGTATTAATCTCTAAAGTCAATGTTTTACAAGATCACACATTAAGAAAGAAAGGATAAAAAAAGGAGGATAAAAGGGACATGCAAGGTTCCAGTGCATACATTCAGAAACCACAACAGTGCCAGTCAGTGATTGTATTTTTTCAGTCTTAGGTTTCTTACAGTGATTTTATATTTTAAACTGGCTGTTGCTGAAACTAAACAGCACACCCTTAGACAACACCAACAAAGTATGTACATCATATCTGAAATCTAATGGCAAAGTGAGCCAACCCAAATGTACAATCAAAGCATTGAAACATCACCTGGTAGTGAGCAAAAACCTGAAGAAAAGCACAAAGCTTCTTATTATTTATTGTTGAGTCTTTTTCTTTCTAAGCGACGGAAAAAAAAACAAGAACTAAAATCTCGCCAGGCTCCCAGTGCTGTGGTTAAACAAAATAATCATGCACTAAAATATGTAATCACGGCATTCCCAGAAGAAAATTAGATTGCAAAGAATGAGAAAACAACCAAGAGAGCCCTGACTGGTGTTATTAGTGCATGCTTCATTCAGATCGAATACATCCTACAGCGCCATATGAAAGTACGCCTCAGTGCTTTGTTTCCCCAAACAGCAAGCCAATAGTTGGGTAAGAACTTCTTGATTTTTGAAGCACCTTGTTTAACTGCAATGGCTGGCCAACAGCCAACAGGCCTGCTGCTTAGGTACAAGGCTCCGATTGAGCAATCTCTGCATGTGTTCCCAACACCGCCCACTGACGGAAAAGTTATCGAAATTTCTTTATCATGCTGGAGAATTCCCACTTCTGCGCCCACTGTATCTGGCGATGGCAATCCTCAGTTAAATAGCAAGCCAAGTGGGTGAGTTGGCTTGTCTGCAACCCGGATCTGAATGTGCTTTAACCAAACGGGGTTAATACTTGACGCAGCCCTTAATGGATTAAGTGACAACAAGGACAAAGGGAAGAGGCTTGACGTGCAATAAAGCTTCTTGTTAGGAGTAAATGCAGAGAAGAACGGTTTAGCAAGTGGCTGGGAGGTAAATTGTCACGTAGACCAGTCCTCCCAAACCTCTTCCAGCTGAAAGAATTGCTCAGAAGATAGAAAGTGCCAAGAAGCAGGAGGAGTTGACAGATGCAGGCAATTTCTTACCATTACTGGCCACACAGACTGTGCCTGAACTGGCCTGAGCTAGATATGAATTTGCATTGTATTCCTCATCATCTGTGTCAGAGTCATGAACCGGCTGCGTGCTGCTGTTGCCAAGCAGCCGTCTTTGGTTGCCATTGGCATTGGGCGATGAAATTGGGGAACCAGACTGCTCAATGGCTGATGGACTGGACGAGGAGGAGGAGGATGGCATGGGAGGACCTGAGGAGAGACAAAATGAGGGTTTTGACGTGTGATGGTAACGACAAAGCATATATATAAAAAAAAAGATGCACAAGTGAGACATTCAAAAGCAAAATGAATAGACAAAGAAATCAATTTGCTGCAATCCTCTTGTGTTTCATAGAGTAAAATAAAAAGTTGAACAGGATAGTTGCTTTCTGCATGCTAATCCTTTTTACAAGTTGCTTTTAGTTTCCAAAGTACAACGATTTAAACTATTATGTACATTAGCTAGCTTCAATAACAGTGCATAGCTTCTAATGAACACAGAAAGAGACACATTTTCTATGGCCTGTCTGGACATGGTCAAGCTCAGGCTAGTGGAAGACTTGCTTTTGTGCCTAAGCTGCTTTTCTTTTACTGTGCTATTTGCTCCTAGTTCAGGAGATTTCTGTGAGCTGTTCTGCCTGCCTCTTATACATTAATCTATGGAGTTTGGTCCCCATGCATCGTGCAGTTCTGATGCCAAATGCAGAGATCTGATTGCTGAAGACGGCAAACACAGAGGGATAACCCCATGCAAATATCTAACAGCAAATATCCCCATAATCCAGCAACAGACTCACAGTCCTGCCTGCCTGTGGCGATATGGTGCAGTTGGTTCCCTTTGCTGGCTTGAGTTATTCATAAGGAACGCAGCTGACAGTGGGAACACCTCAGATGGGAGAAGGCATTCTGATGCTGTATTAGCACGGAGCGAACCTTCAATGCATGGTTTCAGAGCCCAGTGCTTTGAAGTATTCCTGTGGCTGCCAGTGGGCAGCTTTGGCCTGCTCACGTCTTTGTGTCAAGACTAAGTAGTGAAAATCAATAGAGTATTACCAACCAACAATTACTGTCTCTGTCAAAAGCGTTCCGGTGCTTATACTACTATAGGCTGCATGGATGTGACACTCTTACTGAAAAGCAAGTTCTTACTCGCAATTCTATAAATGTCTTTTAAATAGTTGCCCCATCCCCACCTTGCACGTATGGTGTTAGAGCACGGCAGCTGTTCCAGCCATGTTTGGCTGCAGATAACCCTTTCAGGGCCCAGTGTCTGCACACTTCTCTCTGTCACGCTGTCCAGATATTCAAAACATTTAAATTAGAAGTAACATTTAACCCGAGATGACAACTGTAGAAATTTGCCACATTGGAAAGCTGCATCGAAGCTAAAACGACAGAAGCTGCGATGTACGAATAAAGACGGCAAGGGTTAGAAAAAAAGGATGATGACAGATTTGATTTAAGGCCATGCAAAATGGGATCTTGTCCCTTGAGTAACCAGCAGTCAGTACGGATGAACACTAATTCCAAGCCTGTCACTCCCCTTTAACCTGCCCGTTTAGTATTTTCACACCAAGTGCAATCCATTCTCAGCTTCATAAAAAAAAAATTCAAAGAAAAATTGTAGATACAGAATAGTGCAATTCAAGCTAAAACAACACTACCCACATATCCACAAGTCAAGAGGGCTCAATGACTGCCCTTTAAACCTAAAGTGAAAAAGTTGGCTTTGTCCCATCTGGCAAGCCCTTCATCAGCTACTTTTCCTAAAACAACAGAGGTCTAAAGGGGATGATCATTTTAATCCAAAATGGACAGTGGGTTCAGTGGGGGTTTTATTGACAAAGTAAAACGTTCTCTATTTCTTTAGAGAAATAATGGTTCTGAGTTTGACTTGTGACGAATTATTACGTCACCTCACTCGGTGATGTTAAACTGTGGATTTGTCATGTTTGTGACACGTAGCTCCATCTGGAAGTGGCTAAAACCAACTCTGATTTCTGGATCCCCAATTGCCTCTGAGTACCTGCAAGGGAATGGATGCCACCAGTGGCAGGTGTTGTTCTGGCAGCTTGGCCAGGTGACTTTTTTTTTAAAAAATGTGTCGGAAGAGACTGGAGCCTTGATTTTAACTCAGGGCATGGACCAGGCCATGGAGAGTTCAGGGTTCGGCAATTTTAACTCCTGGGTGGGCCGCACTTGAAGTGCTTTGAGCTGTCTCCTGCCTGAAGTTTGCAGGAAATGAAGCTGATGCTGATGATTGGGAGCAATGCGGCGGGAGCATGATGCTGTCAGTGACCATGGAAATGGTCTTAGTTAAGGGCAAGTCAACAAGGAGGTCCAGGCAGTCCAGGGGAGTGGGACTTAAGGCCAGGGCAGAGGAGGCCCAGGGTTTTCCTGTTGGGTCAGAAGGAGGAGTGCTCCTGCTGCTCTTAGGCCACAAGAAACCTTACCACAATGATCAAACTGAATTCTCACCTGAGCCTCTTGACCCTGTTGCTGCAGGCGACTACCTTTGGCAGGCAGAGACCACAGGTATTGCATAGTCAAAATTAAGTCAGGGCCTGACAATTCTGAGGCCCTCATAATCCATGCTCCTAAAAACCTGGGATGTAAAAATTGTGCACGCAGGGGTGCCACGATAAGCGAAACAGACTGTGCCCGGCTGCTATTTTAACATGCTGTTTCCACTGGGGAGGTGGGGTTAAAAATCGGGGCTTTCAATGTTGGCGTGCAACTCAACAGCAGAAGGCAGAATCACAGTGAATGTGGTTCTGGCCAGGTAAGGGCACTTCACAGTGCAGGTCAATGGATAATGATTAGGCCTGGAAACTGCGACTAATGCCCATCCGCAGCCACTACCCTACCATCAGCCTACCCTGCATCAGGGCTAACTGTAGTACTCTCCTGCAGCGCCCTAACCCCGTCAACGACCATAGCTAAGCCAGACACATCATGCAAAGGCTGAAGATTGCAACTGCTGCTTTAGATATTCAAGTAACTGCTAGAAAGGGAAGAGTTAAAACAAAATCCAGCTGGTGAGATTGTCGGCAAGGCGAGTGATGTGTCGTGGTGCAGTATCCTGTGAATTTCCACACCTTTTCCTAAAAATTTGCTATCGGGCCGTGGGTGAAGCTGGCACGGCTGCATTTATTACCCGCCCCTAGTTGCCACCACCCCCCCCATCCCGAGTAGTTGCTGAGATTTTTGCTTGTATCCTGCAGTGTTACATTGAGAGGCGGTGAACATTCTGCTTTCAGAACAGATGGCAGTGGTAACAAATCATTTGCCATAATCATCTGCCATTCTCATTTTTAGGAAGTACTTCCTTTGCAGAAAGTGTTTTTTGTTTAGCACTTCGTACTACGAAACAGTTACTGTCCCCGACAGCAGCTTTTAATAGAAATATATTCAGCTGGAAAATTTACTGCCATTTCATCGCATAACCCGAGCTGTCATTTCACATCCACAATTAGCGTGCAGAATTACAGCAGTCAATCCAGGATCATTCTTATGCCCTTTGTTGTAGTAAATGCTAGCTCAAGCTATAATAATTACTTCTTCCCATATGGAATTCAACAGACAAAAGAGGCCTGAGATAAAATGATATTCTCCTTCAATTAATCCAGATTTGGTTAATTACCAAAATAGGGTTTTGTTCCAACTGCAGGATTCTAAAATTGATTGAGGAAAGAAAGAGCACGACAATAACAGTCTGTCTCAAAAATAAAGCAATTTGTCTGGCATTAGTTTGCAATAATGAAACACTTAAGGCCACACAGTAAAACGAAGGGCCTAATCTCTTCGTGCTGAATACTTCGTGAGTCTACTTCAATTTAACAACATTTTGACACAAATAATGCTGAGGTGACTCAGCACTTAATTTCTTATTCTGAGCCTGCACGTGTACAGGCTGTGATCCCCCACCTGCACTTGATGGGCCTGTCAGCAGGATTGAGAGTGCTTTTCCGTAAAAGGGAGAGGGCACCTTTAAAACGAGAGAGTAAGCATTTGTGGGAAGGAGGAGGGGGCACCTGTAAAAGGGGGTAGAAAGTGTGTGTGTGTGTAAAAGGAGGGGGAGCATGTTTAAAAGGAGGGCGGGGGGGGGGGTATGTGAAAGGATGGAGAGACTGTGTGCAAAAGGAGAGAGAGAGAGTGTGTGTGTAAAAGGAGGTAGAGCATCTGTAAAAGCTGCAAGAGAGTGTGCAAAAGGAGAGAGTTTTTTTTTCTTCATTCATGGGGTGTGGACGTTGCTGGTTAGCACAACATTTATTGCCCATCCCTAACTGCCCTTGTTCAGAGGGCATTTAAGAGTCAAGCGCATTGCTGTGGGTCTGGAGTCACATGTAGGCCAGACCAGGTAAGGACAGAAGAGTGTGTGTGTAAAAGGAGGGAAAGTGCGCCTGCAAAAGGAGTGGGTATGTGTATAAAAGGAGAGAGTGTGTATAAAAGGAGGAAGAAAGAGTGTATGAAAGGAGAGAGTGTGTAAAAGGAGAATGTGTAAAATGATGGGAAAAGTGTATGTAAAAGGAGGGAGAGAGTATGTTTAAAAGGGAGAGAGTGTTTAAAAAGAGGGAGAAAGTGTGCAAGAGGACAGAGAACACGTGTTTAAAAGGACAGAGAGAACGTGCTTAAAAGGACAGAGAGAAGGTGCTTAAAATGAGGGAGGGAGTGTGTGTAAAAGGAGGGAGAGAATGTCTGTAAAAGAGAGAGTGTGTAAAAGGAGGGAGAGAGTGTGCGAGAGGATGGAGAGAGTGTGCGAAAGGAGGGAGAGAGTGTGTGAAAGGAGGGAGAGAGTGTGCGAAAGGAGGGAGAGAGTGTGCGAAAGGAGGGAGAGAGTCTGTAAAAGGAAAAAGAGATTGTGTGCAAAAGGAGGGAAAATATCTCTGTACCGCAAGAGGACATAGACAGATTATGATGATGGAGATAAACCTGGGTGTCACAACATTATCTGATTAACAATATAAGAAGTTGTGAAGCACTGATGCATGGAAAATAATATTTTTCAAATCAAGGTAAATTATGCAGTGTTGTCACTGGCCTTATTTATTGTGTAAGTACAATAGACGATTTGAAAATTCACTTAAAATTGCACATTTGAAAGCGGGATACATTTCTGATGTGATTACTTCAAGTTACTGCCATCAGCTTTGAGGCTTGAATTGTAAAACTGGGTGTTTTTTTTTCCCCATCATCTAGGAAGACTCGGTATGAACACGTGACCTGCCCAGCACTGAACATTATTCAAATCTGTAATTGTAAATGTCTCTGACTCAATGTTTCATACCTTCGCACGGTTAACTCCTCAGCCTCACCAGATAAGGCAGCGTCCTTAAAGGGGAAGGGATGCCTCGCAAGGAGTTGTACAGAGAGATTCGAATTTACAGAAACCTTCCATGTACAAGTCTCCATCCCGCTCACTTGGGAATTCTTTTCTTTTTGGAATGCAACCTTCTGCAGTGCAAGCTTTTCCCCAGTGGTTTAATCAGACACACATCTTCGTTTTATTTATAGTTTCAAAAGGGATGTACTGTACGATGTGTAAACATCATGAAGTGCCTCAAGACTCTCCTGCTGCGGGCTTATTGCCATCACCATTGATGGTCAACTCGCCATGTAACGGGGGTTGATGGTCATCTCCCGCAAAACAGATTACATAGAATTAGACATAGAGTATAGAGCACAGAAACGTGCTATTTGGCCCGCTGGTGATTAAACTCCAGAATGGTTTCCTCCCATTCCCCCTGCCTCTTCTCAGCCTTTTTATCTTTCTATTGTCCAGGTTCCTTTTGAAAGCATCTAAGCTGCAAAAGGAGGGAAGTAGTGTCTTTTGATTACTGTACTGTTGATGGTCACCCAGCAATATAACACAGGCTGGTGGCAGAGATGGTGCACCCCAAACAGGTTACATACACCTCAAACACTGCCTGTGGTAGCAAGTTCCACATTTCAACCACTCTCAGTGAATAAATTCCTTCTGATTTCCCTTTTGGAATTATTAGTAATTATCTTGTATTCATGGTCCGAGATTTGGAAGCACCGGTGCCTCCAATTAAAATGAGCGGACAAAAACTGTGGAATACGTGCACCTAAATTCCTGATACCCGGGTCCTCATCCCACAGCACACAGTATTCCAGGGAGATTTCTCAACGCTGGAAATTTTGGAATTTCAGGATTCTCTCATAACCTAAGATAAAAGCAAAATACTGCGGATGCTGGAAATCTGAAACAAAAACAAAAATTGCTGGAAAAACTCAGCAGGTCTGACAGCATCTGCGGAGAGAAAGACAGAGTTAACGTTTCGAGTCCGTACGACTCTTCATCAGAATTCAATGATGAAGAGTTCTGATGAAGAGTCATACGGACTTGAAACGTCAACCCTATCTTTCTCTCCGCAGATGCTGTCAGACCTGCTGAGCTTTTCCAGCAATTTTTGTTTTTGTTTCTCTTATAACCTGTTCACTTCCAAGTGACACCATGAATGCCCCGTGTCATGTTATTACAGCAGTTTGTGCCCTGTTAGCGAATGGTGACAAGATTTTCTACATGTGCGTGTCTGAGATTTAAAGGGTCACACTCGCAGCAAATTCTAACGAGGTTCAAAATAAAAATATTAACGTTTTTAAATGTGCCATGTTGAAGCGGTTCCTCAGAGCAACCAGTAGGGCTTGTTCAATAGTGTTATTCCAAAGCTTTTAGCAGGGAAATAATTATACCATTTATCAGAGTCTGGAGATCCTTTCAGCAGTCACACCTGGGGATTGGCTCAGCCAGTTAAACGACAAAATTTGCTTCAACGTAAGGCAAGCTCAGTCTCACATGCACTCTACCTTGGGTGAAAAGTGGCCTGAACTGAACAGCATGAACATGCTGCTAAAGGGAGGGTACCACGACAGGTTAAAAGCTGCATTATAAAAGGCAGCTTTAAAAAACGCCATTTTTAGTTACTTATCAAAAAAAAAAATTATAATTAAACTCATGTTCAACCCTGTCCTTGTTTAAAGCTTCTGGACACTAACCCACACTGACAAGATTGATCTCACAAACTCCAGTCTCCCTCAGTTATACATACACCAAGAAGCAGGTCAGAAGTTGCTATGATTTCCAACCACGATGGACAACAGCGTAAAATATTGATTTCATTCCACTTCATTTATAAGTACTCAAATTCAATTTCAAACCAGAAAGGGCTTGTTTATGAGAGACATATGTTTCCTTTCATTTATATCCCTCGCCTTATATCCACTTCTTAAAAACACAGTGTTTTAATTCTCCTGACATGGAGCAACACATCTCCATGTCACATAGCTACAAATGGAGTGTTGAGGACAACACAACATTTAGCTGCCTCCTCCAGGTGCCATGCCCTAAGAGGGCGTTGGCAACCATGGACTCCCATTGGATAGTCCATGATTATGCCTGGCAAAGTACTGCAGTTGAAGAAGTTCTGTTGAAGAGTCATACGGACTCAAAACATTAACTGTGTTCCTCTCCGCAGATGCTGTCAGCCCTGCTGAGTTTTTCCAGGTATTTTTGTTTTTGTAAAGTACTGCAGTGGTTTGCCATTGCCTTCTGCAGTATGGCTGACCAGGAAACTCTCCCGCTCTTATTGCCTGCCATCAGGCGTACTGGAAGGAATTACAGGCTGATAATCAACCTGTTTGGCCATGTTATGAATGCACCTTTCATGGCCATCAAGTCCTGAAGTGGGACTTGAACCCAGAGCTTCTGGCACAGAGGTAGGGATGCTACCACTGCACCACAAGATCTCCTGATTTACCTGCCAATGTACTAAAATGTGATTCATGTAATTAGATCCCATTCAATCGTGGCATCGCTTTGGGCCAAGGTGGATAGGTTTGCAGATCACCACTGATTATATCTAATGGGTACCCCTCTGGGTTCAGTGCCACCCTCTGACACCACAATGTCATATACTTCCTAGCTTCTTTCATGATCAGAATTGAGCTTTTAACGAAGATAAAGGCAAAATACTGAGGATGCTGGAAATCTGAAACAAAAACAAAAAATGATGGAAAAACTCAGCAGATCTGACAGCATCTGTGGAGAGAAAGACGGAGTTAATGTTTCGAGTCCGGCTCTGAAGAAGAGTCATATGGACTCGAAACATTAACTCCGTCTTTCTCTCCACAGATGCTGTCAGACCTGCTGAGTTTTTCCAGCATTTTTTGTTTTGGTTTGAGCTTTTACCTGCTTGCTTGACCTATGCCCCAGGTACTCAAGGGGCAGTGAACACACAAAAGGTCTGGGCAGACAAACCGAATGCAGCCAACATGGTTTTCCAGCTGAAAGCTACTGCGGATGCTGGAAATCCAAAACAAAAACAGAATTACCTGGAAAAACTCAGCAGGTCTGGCAGCATCGGCGGAGAAGAAATCAGTTAACGTTTCGAGCCTTCATGGCCCTTCGGCAGAACTGAAGCATAGTTAGAAGAAGGGAGAAATATAAATTGGTTTAAGGTGGTGGTGGTGGTGGTGGGGGTAGAGAGAGACATTGAGGGTGTGGTGATTGTGGAGATGAGCAGATAATCAAAAGATGTCACAGACAAAAGGGTCAAAGAGGTGTTTTGTCTGAGAAAAGTGCTAATTAAGAATGGAGGACAGGATATTCAAAGTACAGCTCTAGTGGGGGTGGGGTGGAAAGGCTAACAAGGTTTTAGTTTTAGATTTAAAAATAATGGAAATAGGTGGGGAAAGAAGAATCTATATAAATTATTGAAAAAAAAGCGGGGGGTGGGGGGGGAAGAAACGGGGTGGGGATGGGGGGAGGGGGAGTTTAAGATCTAAAGTTGTTGAATTCAATATTCAGCCCAGAAGGCTGTAAAGTGCCTAGTCGGAAGATGAGGTGCTGTTCCTCCAGTTTGCGTTGGGCTTCACTGGAACAATGCAGCAAGCCAAGGACAGACATGTGGGCAAGAGAACAGGGTGGAGTGTTAAAATGGCAAGCGACAGGGAGGTTTGGGTCTTTCTTGCGGACAGACCGCAGGTGTTCCGCAAAACGGTCGCCCAGTTTGCGTTTGGTCTCTCCAATGTAGAGGAGACCGCATTGGGAGCAACGAATGCAGTAGACTAAGTTAGGGGAAATGCAAGTGAAATGCTGCTTCACTTGAAAGGAGTGTTTGGGCCCTTGGACGG
This sequence comes from Cetorhinus maximus, assembly GCF_964194155.1. Lineage (NCBI taxonomy): Eukaryota > Metazoa > Chordata > Chondrichthyes > Lamniformes > Cetorhinidae > Cetorhinus > Cetorhinus maximus. The sequence goes on along the minus strand of NC_135880.1, from coordinate 27,922,397 downwards.
TGAGGAGAGAGGAAGTGAAGGGGCAGGTGTTGCATCTTCTGCGTGGGCATGGGGAGGTGCCATAAGTGGGGGTTGAGGAGTAGGGGGTGATGGAGGAGTGGACCAGGGTGTCCCGGAGGGAACGATCCCTACGGAATGCCGTCAGGGGGGGTGAAGGGAAGATGTGTTTGGTGGTGGCATCATGCTGGAGTTGGTGGAAATGGCGGAGGATGATCCTTTGAATGCGGAGGCTGGTGGGGTGATAAGTGAGGACAAGGGGGACCCTATCATGTTTCTGGGAAGGAGGAGAAGGCGTGAGGGAGGATGCGCGGGATCTGGGCCGGACACGGTTGAGGACCCTGTCAACGACCGTGGATGGAAAACCTCGGTTAAGGAAGAAGGAGGACATGTCAGAGGAGCTGTCTTTGAAGGTAGCGTCATCAGAACAGATGCGACGGAGGCGAAGGAACTGAGAGAATGGGATGGAGTCTTTACAAGAAGCGGGGTGTGAGGAGCTGTAGTCGAGGTAGCTGTGGGAGTCGCTCTGCACTCAGTGCATTTCTTAACTGCTTGTGTTCCAAAGCACAGAGTATGGGGAATGATATCTCAGGTACTACAGAATAACTAAACTAATGACTGTTCTTTCAAGGGTTTAAGTTACGAGATACTCCAGGATCAACTTAAAATGTTGTGGAAAGCTCAGTACTCAAAAAACCAGCTGAGAAACATGGACAAAGATACCATTTTTCTCCCTCCTTTTAGACCATCATAACTTTTAAATAATTGAGGAAAAGAGTCATTTTACTTATTTACCAGAGTTAGTGGTTTTCACACTTGCCCCTATCTTATGCCGATTTAACTGGTCTCTGAGTTAATCGATCATTCCACATTCCAACATCTTAAACTGCGTTCAATCTCTTTTCAATGCCATCCTCAAAGTGACTGTTTACGACAGGCCATAAATAGCTCACAGCATCACTTACTTCTTTTGGAAAAGTAGTGGCCCAATAAGCTCCAGCTCTACTGGTGAAAAAGAGGAAAGCTACTCACTTAAAAGACAAAACAAGGGAGAGCAGCGTCCATACTGCTGTGGGAATGTGCCAATTAACAACACGAAGGCCAGAATTTTACTGCCCCGCCATGGCGTGTCTCCCTCTGGCGGATACGGCGAGCCATTTAAACCTCCGTTCAGTTCGTAATATCCCGCCGGGCGGGACGGGCCATAAAATCCTGGCCAAAGTCTAGGACTGAAATAAGCGAAAGCTTATTTCAAGGCACTTTATAAAACTGAGAGTGAGAAAGAGATAGATAGATAGATGGATAGATGGAGAGAGAGGCCCTGAAATTAAATGTAGGAGAAGCCCTGATTCCAAAATAGATCTTTCTCACTAAGATAAAAGCAAAAAACTGCGGATGCTGGAAATCGAAAACAAAAACAAAAATACCTGGAAAAACTCAGCAGGTCTGGCAGCATCTGTGGAAGGGAGCACAGTTGACGTTTCGAGTCCGCATGACTCTTTTTCTGTTCTGTTGAAGAGTCATGTGGACTCGAAACGTTAGCTGTGCTCCCTTCCACAGATGCTGCCAGACCTGCTGAGTTTTTCCAGGTATTTTTGTTTTTGTTGTAGATTTTTCTTCCCTGAAAATTGAAACCTTTGAGATCCCCATTTTGCAACTAAGTCCAAAGAACAGGGCCAATAGTGTTTTTACTGCAGTCATTTGTTGTGGAAAAGCAAATAAAGAATTATTTTCACCTACAGATGCTTCTTGGGTTCGCTTTTGCAATATTCTAATCTCACAATGCAAATTAAAAGGAGTCTAGCCTTCTCCTAATTTAGCTTAGTAAACATGGGCTGAAATAATAATTGCAATTAACCCACTCGCGCTGCTGGCAGCCTTGGGGGTATTAAATTGAAATTACGCGTCCGATAGAGCAGTGAATGTCGGGACTCACGCTGGACGCATGGGCACACAATTTTACACACACGAGCACAAACACTTCAACCCTAATCCACCATTCCGACTGTAGGAGTGTCCCGTTTATTCTTGAAACGGCACAAACACAGAACACTGCCAGGAGAAATGCTGCAGATCAAAAGAAAAAGGCTGCAAAAAAAAAGCACTCAAAGTGGCTTGTGTGTATAAGTTAAGAGGGCTGAGTCGCACAAAACTGACAGGCTCGGAAGGAATAATTAAAATTAAACAAGCATCAAAGTCAGAAGTTTGTGCAGCATGGAAATCGGCAGTACAGCATCTCGCTGACATTAGAATGACAGGCAATTTCTAGCATCAATAAAGCAGATCTACACGGTTGGCACGGAGATCCATGGTTGGGAGGACAGGGAGGACAACTGGGAAAACGTCTCGGCAACTCACCGGGCTGACAGTCCATTGCCTTGTCACCACTAACATCCGTGGAGAAAATGACAAAGAAAGTTTGTTTCTCTGCTGTATGGAGTTTGTTGCTCATCTATTCCTGTCATGTCTCCAGGGGGCAGCTACTGAGAAGCGTTCAGGTTTTAATCCTCCCTGCCTGACGGTAAGCACCACACGGAGCTCTCTCGCTCCTTCCCTCGATCAACCTGGAGATGACGGCACCGATCAACCTATTTCTTACACATGCATCGCAGTACGAGCCGGGTCAGCACTACAGTGGGAAGGCAAGGGCCAAGGTGAATAATAGACAAATAACAGCACTAGGGGCAGCTGGAAGAGATCATTCTCTGGAAAATTATTCAGCTATTATAATAGCTTTAAACGCTGCCCCTTTGGCTAGATGGAAAAGCCTCTCCGAGTTGTACGCACTTAAAACGAGCATCGCCAGAGCTTTTATTTTGCCATTCTGAGCATCTTCAATTAAGTTGTGTCCTAAAAACACTGAACTGAAACCTTTCTGCCCTGCCGAGTACAAGGCCTGTCATAATTCATTAATAACAGTGCTTCGCTCAGGCGTCCATCAAGCAAGCAACCTCCAACAAAACTGCTGAGTGAACAGCAGTCTCTCCTGAGACATTGGGAGCACTCTGCTGTGACTTGCCAGTATCTGTGAAGCCAACAGTCTCTGGATGGACCACGTCAGTGACCTCTGACACTTGCCTGAAGCAGTGGTGGGTGGGTAGGGGATGGGCTGCATGGGAGGACATAAGGGGTGTTCCGCTACTCACAAAAAATAAACACTGCTGCACCTGATTTCAACTGTCCGCAAGAGATTACATTGGCAAGTTGAACTCCATTACCCCTTTGTTCTTTTCTCATTCATTCAGGGGATGTGGGCTTCATTGGCTGGGCCTGCATTCATTGCCCGTCCCTAGTTGCCCATGAGAAGGTGGTGGTGAGCTGCCTTCTTGAACCGCTGCAGTCCATGTGGTGTAGGTACACCCACAGTGCTGTTAGGAAGGGAGTTCCAGGATTCTAACCCAGTGACAGTGAAGGAACGGCGATATATTTCCAAGTCAGGATGGTGAGTGACTTGGAGGGACACTACCAGGTGGCAGTGTTCCCATCTATCTGCTGTCCTTGTCCTTCTAGATGGTAGTGGTCGTAGGTTTGGAAGGCGCTGTCTAAGGAGCCTTGGTGAAGTCCTGCAGTGCATCTTGTAGGTGGTACACACTGCTGCTACTGTGCATCAGTGGTGGAGGGAGTGAATGTCTATGGATGTGGTGCCAATCAACCAATGGCCTGCTTTGTCCTGGATGATGTCAAACTTCTTGTGGGAGCTGCACTCATCATCCAGGTAAGTGAGGAGTATTCCATCACAGTCTTGACTTGTGCCTTGTAGATGGTGGACAGGCTTTGGGGAGTCAGGAGGTGAGTTACTTGTCGCAGGATTTCTAGCCTCTGACCTGCTCTTGTAGCCACAGTATTTATATGCCTAGTCCAGTTCAGTTTCTGGTCAATGGTAACCCCCGCCCCCCCCAGGATGTTGATAGTGGGAGATTCACTGATGGTAATGCCATTGAATGTCAAGGGGTGATGGTAGAATTCTATCTTGTTGGAGATGGTCATTGCCTGGCACTTGTGTGGCACAAAAGGACTTTGCAGGGTCGACAGGGCTCAGTTTGTCTTTGTCCTTTCCAGTGCCTAGGTTGATGCCACGTGGTCTGTCCAGTTTCATCCCTTTTTTGAGGCTTTGTAGAAGTTTGATACAACTGAGTGGCTTGCTGGGCCATATCAGAGGGCATTTAAGAGTCAACTACATTGCTGTGGATCTGGAATCACATATGGGCCAGACAAGGTAAGGACAGCAGATTTCCTTCCCTAAAAAGCATTAGTGAAACAGTTGGGTTTTTTTTACAACAATCAACAATGGTTTCATAGTCATCATTAGACTTTTAATTCCAGATTTTTATTAAATTTAAATTCTACCATCTGCCATGGCGGGACTCGAACCCAAGTCCCCAGAGCTTTACCCTCCAGTCCAGCGACAATACCGCTCCACCATCACCTCCCCCACTCAAGTAATGAACTGAGACCAACATCAGAAAAAAAGCACCCTGCTGGTACTGGAGACAATTTTCAACAATAAACAGTTCGGAGGGACAGCAAGCGGCTTCGATTCCGAGATCATCCACAGTCACTGCTATTGCTTCACTTGAGATTCAGGCCTCACAATGGCAGTGATACATGCTTAGAGATATCTAAACTGCTGCCAACTCAGACACAGTTCACCACTGTCTAGAATGAACTGGCAGAATTTTGATTAAATGTCTCCAGGACAGCATTAATCTATATTTAAAGTGGAATTGGCTGTCCTGCAGAACAGGTGAGTAATTACAGTAATATCTGAAACTTGCTGAGACCATTATGTGTGGTGATAGACGCCTGTGAGCGTCTCTCATTGCTTTTCATGAAGTTATATGAAGAGTTGTGATGTTCTCTTCCTCCCTCTGGCCCCTTGGCCTGGAAGGTCCTACCCCTTGTGCAGTACTTCAATGACCGCCACCAACTCTCACACTTTGACCACTATTCATGGGAACACAATAAGTGAATGTTGGCATGTTAGTCATCCTCAGCAGGATGGCTGATTCCATCCTTGATCAATGTTTACATGTTAACCCCTTCCCAGCTGCAGTCACTGAATAGCGATCAGAAGCAGGGGCCCTGGACGGCCATTTATTCCCTCCCACCCCACTAGCACGGAGACGCTAAAGCCAATTGTAGTATCCTTTACAGGGGCTTGGAATGAGGTCAGCGAAGGCCAACCATTCTAACCTGGACAAAATAAAAACAGAATTACCTGGAAAAACTCAGCAAGTCTGGCAGCATCGGCGGAGAAGAAATCGGTCAACGTTTCGAGCCCTCATGGCCCTTCAGCAGAATCTGACTGATTTCTTCTCCGCCGATGCTGCCAGACTTGCTGAGTTTTTCCAGGTAATTCTGTTTTTATTTTGTTTTGGATTTCCAGCATCCGCAGTAGCTTTTAGCTTTTTGTTTTTATTCTAACCTGGAACCTTCCTGCCTTATATGGCCTCCCTGGAACCAGGCTGGGCCGTGGCCTTGCAAATTGAGCCATCGAAAGACCAGTTTCTGATATGCTGATTCAAAGCAGTTGAAACTCTTGGTGACCAGCATCGCTGAAATGATGACAAGACGAGCGGGCTGGAGGCATTGTGGATCCTGCTAAATGAGCCATTCATTTCTAGCAGGAAATTTCTGTTCTGCAAGCCAGAATTTTGTGACCAAATTTCCCTTTGACCTCTGAACCTGCCCCTCATCTTTGCTTGTGCAGCTGTCAGAGCATCTCATGTGGGCAGTGCTCAGTGGGTGAACGACTTCCGATACCAAATACAATTTAAAATCAAAAATATTTATTTTCAAGTAGTATATCTTCTGCTTAATTGCTTGTAGCAAGGCATACAATCTCCTATTTTACCACACTAGGCTATGAAGTACTGCTGTAGTGGGGAAAGGAGTCTTTAAACTAAATGTCTGTGACACACTTCAAATCAACTCAGGTTCTTCAGATGAAATTGAGCTGCATAGTTTATAATCCCAAAGTCCAACCTCCATACATCACTAATAAAATTTTAGTTCTGAAATGATGCAAGGGCAAGAGTAACTTTAAGTGCAGATTTCACTCCAGGGCTCAATGAAATGGCTGGCAGTGTCTAGCGTTAACATCGCATGGCATACTTTCAACCCATCAGATGCGGAACAATATTTAAACTCGCCATTCCCCACATGCCAAAACACTCATTCTGCATTGTTTGAGAAAAAAAAGAAATACTTGCATTTGTATAGCTCTCTTCACGACCAATGGATGTCTCAAAGCACGTTACAGCCAACGAGTACATTTTTGAAGTGTAGTCACTGTCTTGAAATAGGGAATCTGGCAGCCAATGCGTGCAACAGCAAACAAACAGCAATGTGATAATGACCACATAAATCTGTTTTTGTGATGTTGACTGAGGGATAAATGTTGCCCAGGGCACCAGGGACAACACTCCCCTGCTCTTCTCCAGAAAGTTGGATGGTTCAAGGCATAATTGACAAAGAGACAAAACGGAAGAGGAGAGCAGGAAGGTAGGTACATTTTCAGTCAGAGAAACAAATTCTCCATCAACTAAAAAGATTGTGATTGTACTTATTTTTTTGTATCTTATTTAATGTTCAGACTGCCATCCTGAGAATTTAAGCAGAAATGCTTCCTAACTAAACCCACTTGTTTTAAACTGTCTCAAGCATCAAAGAATCCAAGTGTGAAGAAAACCACTTGAAAGCACTTTTTCAAAGGAAGGGCCATGGTATTGTGTCTATTAAACACTTTCCTTTCACTCAAAAGATTAAGCTAAAAAGAATTACAACCTAAAGGATAAGGAAAGGCCAAGTAGCCTTCCTCTTCTTTCAAAGACAAAAAATTACCCTGATATCTCTAACTTTTGAAGAAATATCGTAATTTCTACGTCAATGGTGGAGTAACTTTTAGAAACAATGACCGGAACTTTTCAGCCCCACTGGCGTCGGGTGTCATGGCAGTGGGGGGGAGAGAGGAGGGGATGACACAATATGGCACGAAGATCGAAAATCGGTTTCATGCCATTGTGAAACCAGTTTGCGATCGCCCATTCCACCCGTCAATGGCGGGCTGTGTTTCCCACTGCCGCACGTCAGGAACCTAATTTCAATACTTTAACATCTCATTATAAGCCCTGCTCACCGGAATCACCCCCCGCCCCCCATGCTGGATTATCCGGACACATCAATGTGATTGCACACCGACATGTTTCACACAAGTGACGTGCACCTGGCGAGCTGCAATTTGCTCAGGACTCCGAGGTTTGTTTGCCTATCTTGCTTCGGGCAGCACTCACGGTCATCAGGGCCAGGCTTCACAGGCAGCACCACATCACTTAAATGGGGGAGGCTCACGGGTGGGTCTCTACCTATCAGTCCAGCCGTAAGGTGAGATTGGCTTTTCAATGGCTGCAGGGCTAGGGCTTGCTTGGGGAATGGGGAGAAGTGACCTCAGGCAAGGGAAGGGGCTGCAGTACGAGAGCTGTACTGGGGAAGGCGTGGGGTATATCAGGGTGTGTGTGGGGGGACACATGTTGATCTGTGCAAGTGGCCTCAAGATGGTGAGGGATGAGGAGGCAGTCTCCAGAGGAGATGAGGCCAGATGGAGATGTGAGGGTATGTGTGAGAGAGTGTGAGTGGTGATGTCCCTTGAGCTGGCAGTGAGTGAGATGCCAGTGAATGTATGATGGCCTTGTGAGTATGAGAGTTTAGAGTGATAAGATGGTTGTCTTACCCTAACAGCATGGATAAGTTAATTCATCTGTATTCTGCATTGGATGGCTGACCTCTTGTGTGCAGCATTGGCACTGACCACCTCTGCCACCGCCTCCCAAGCTGGAGTAATAAGACTATGGGCCTCCTGCAGCCACAGCTGGGGCAGAGGACATCATAGCAGGCCTCCACAGCATCCAGGAGGCACCCAGGGATGCGTCACTGAATCAGGGGGGCTGCACTCTTCTTGGCATTTTAGGGCCGAGGATTCACCGGAGCGGTCCTGGGCTGAAAGCATTGAGAAGCGTGCGTGTGGCTGCAGTTTAAACATGGTGCCCTATATGAGGAAGCAGGAAGACAATGACATGTTGGGCAAATCGGAGGCCACCCACCACGAGACTGTATGTGTCCTGTGGCTACATAATTAATGAGATGGAAATGGGACGATACAACGTGAAAACCCGCCATTGCGGCCAGTGGGCGCATTGACGTAGAAGTTACGATATTTCTTCAAAAGTTAGAGATATCAGGGTAATTTGTTTTCTTTGAAAGAATAGGAAGGCTACTTGGCCTTTACTTATCCTTTAGGTTGTAATTCTTTTCAGCTTAATCTTTTGAGTGAAAGGAAAGTGTTTAATAGACACAATACCATGGCCCTTCCTTTGAAAAAATGCTTTCAATTTTTTCCTTTCCGCTACTGCACTTTGTGCAGATCTGGGACGATTCCGCCCAATAATGCAGGACAAAACCTGGACAAATGTGAATTAATTAAGGAAGGCCAGCACAGATTCCTTAAGGGCGAATCATGTTTAACTAATTTACTTGAGTTTTTTTAGCTATTTATTTCCAAATTTTTTGATGAGATAACAGAGAGGGTTGATTAGGATAATGCAGTTGATGTGATGTACATGGACTTTCAAAAGGCCTATCATAAAGTGCAACATAACAGGCTTATGACCAAAGTTAAATAGAGCCTGTGGACTGAGGACGGTAGCAGCACAGATAAAAAAAAATAGTCTAAGTGACAAGAAACAGAATAGTTGTTTTTTGTTGGACTGGAGAAGGGGCTATACTGGGGTTCCCCAGAGGTCAGTGTTAGGACCCCTAGAATTGGATGTACAGGCCACAGTTTCAAAATTTGTGGATGACACAAAACTTGTTGCGTGTACTGTGAGGAGGTTAGTGATGGACTTCAAGAGGACA